>NC_134458.1:123694070-124374070 GCF_047948215.1 Lycorma delicatula | reverse complement strand
CCTTCAGTAAGAAATATAATTTGTTTACATCAAAAATGAATTTAAATGTCAGGAAAAGATTTTTGAAAGTGTATGTTTGGAGTGTCGCTTTATATGGAAGTGAAACTTGGACAATCGGAGTATCTGAGAAGAAAAGATTAGAAGCTTTTGAAATGTGGTGCTATAGGAGAATGTTAAAAATCAGATGGGTGGATAAAGTGACAAATGAAGAGGTATTGCGGCAAATAGATGAAGAAAGTAGCATTTGGAAAAATATAGTTAAAAGAAGAGACAGACTTATAGGCCACATACTAAGGCATCCTGGAATAGTCGCTTTAATATTGGAAGGACAGGTAGAAGGGAAAAATTGTGTAGGCAGGCCACGTCTGGAGTATGTAAAACAAATTGTTGGGGATGTAGGATGTAGAGGGTATACTGAAATGAAACGACTAGCACTAGATAGGGAATCTTGGAGAGCTGCATCAAACCAGTCAAATGACTGAAGACAAAAAAAAAAGCGTAAAAATATTTATTTCTAATTTTATTATACATATCTTAATAATTAAATACAAAAAAAATTTTTTTTTTTTTTATTATAAAGATTTGGAAGTTCCTCCTCAGGGGTGGGTTTTAAGTTATTTTAGTAACTTTATTGTTTAACAAAATACATTTTGAGCATTAAAAGTTTGAAATTGAGAAAAAAACTTTTTTTTCTTTTGGGGCTCCCTGTACTCAGTGGTAGCATTTAGGTAAAATTAATTTTTAAGAAAATATTCCTAAGCGATGAATAAAAAAATAACTTTTAAAATTGTTTAAAAAATAGAAAGGTACAGCAAAAATTTTAAATAAAAAACCAGTAAAAAAACTCAAAATTTAAAAAAAAATTTAAATTGTAATTTTTAAAAATTAAAAAAATATTTTTTGTTACTACAGATCGTTAGAGTGAGATGGGCAAAAATAGTTTATATTGATTTGAAAAACTATTGATGTAGAAAATATAGATGCAAATATTCCCATGAACTCCTTTTTGAAGCAAGATATAGAATGAAAAAATATAATATTATTTTGAAAAAAAATGAAAAATATATAGTCATATTTTTGGGAGGGAGTGGATATTAAATAAAACATTTTTGGTAATTTGTGATCTTGATTAAAGAACTTCAACTTTTGTAAGAAAATCTTTTTTCTAAAGTGCTCCAGTAAAGATATGGAATTTTATTTCGGACAAAACAACCGCACATAGCTCTACCCCTTTTTCCAGTCTTTTCAAACATTTTATATATTCTTTCCCATTGAATGTCATACCTGTTTACAAAATTTGAAGAAATCGGTCAGCAGGATCCAGAGTTATGAGACCAAATCCAAGCCAACATACGCACAAATGTCCGTTTGGCTAAAATAGATTTTTTGGACTTGGAAGCGTTAGAGTATCATTTTTTCCCCAGATTTTTTATAACTTTTTTAAATTTTTTTTTTTTTTTCTAAAGTTTTTTAATGTCTCCTTAAAGCACAAAACTTAAAAAAAGACCATTTTTATTTTTATTTTTTCTGATCTATATACTTTCCCATTATGACTATAGCAGCACATATTACCACAAGCAGGAAAGAAAGAAATTATGTACATCTTTAAAAAGAAGTAATAATAGAGTGTATTTAATTATTTTCAAATCTACAAACAAAACATACTAGATCATTTCACCCAGTAAAAAACATACAGTAATAAAACATTATTCTTAATGAGCATAAATTGAAATTCAGTAATGTTGATAAAATTACTAAACAAAATAAACAAACACACACTTTAACAAATTTTAAAGGAATTTCTTCACTGTTTCAAATGACTGTTACCAACAATAACAACAACAACATCAAAAAGGATTTGAACAAGAGCTCCAGATAGAAGTGCATATCCATATTCTGGAAGCAAATATAATTTTTTTTTTGTGGTTAGGTCAGCTATGGACCATGCAAATATAATTCCTTTGGTTTCTTTTTTTCTCCCAATATTCTTTCATTCTTTCCACATGTTTGATCTTTCTCTCTTCCAACCTTTTCACTTTGGTGTGATTTTTCCCTTCCACACCATTTCAAACTCAACTTTGTGTATTTTTTGTCTGAATAGTTTTCTATCTTTCATTTCCTGTTCTTGGATCCCTACTCTGTAATTATTTTTTCATTGTAGATAGCCATGGTTGCTATTTTTTTCCCAGAGTTTAATGGATATTTGTTTATTTAGTATGTTCACTCATTCTATGCACATAGTCCAGAAATCTGTCTCTTTTTTCTTATTGCTTTTTCAGTCTGTACCCTTCCGCTGTTTTCTAGGGGCTATACCTGGTCTTAGTTTTCTTCTCCCTATTTTCTTCAACTGTTCCAGGTTGGTAAGGATTCCAAGTTTCACCATTCTGGTGTAATGTCGAAGTTTGGCTCTTTTTGAAAGGTTTTTTATTTTTATTTTTTACACTTCCTCAATTATTAAAAATTACAATTTTTTTATAGTTCCAACACTTTAATGGTCTGATAATGCAGATTGATTGACTTACCATTAAAGTCAAACAATGCAGATTGACTGACTTTAATGATATGTACCAATACTAATACCAATACATTTTTAACATTAATCAGTAATACTTTTACATTAATTAGCAATTATAATCAAAGTATTTCAAGTGATAAAAACAACATACTAATGAATTTTCTTGTTAGTAAAGTATCAAAGAACTTGATGTAAGAATCAGAATAATGAAATTAAAGAATAACTGAGAAATTTCTTTTTAAATTTGATTTTATTTACTTATTTTTATTAATAAACACAGTTTAATTTGAAAAGTAATGATTAATTATACATAAAAGTTGTGTATTGAAATTTTATTCAATCTATATTTATTTTTATACAGTTTTATTCTCTCATTTTTGTAAATCAATCTAGTAATTTTTGTTACCTTTTTTTTTGTTCTGTGCAAAATAAGTAAAATAAGAAAAATTTAACAATATAAATCACTACCAGTAGCCCTACATACAACATGTATAATAATAAAAGAATAATTAACAATCTCAGGCATAAGAATCACGAATATTGTTATTTACTTGAAATTATTGCCCATATTATCTGAATTCTTTTACACTTTAATTTGGACATGTCTCAGAAAAATCACATTCCAGTGAATAATGTAATACAAAGTTTACAAAATAAAAAATATTATTACATCTTAATACTCAAATAATATTTTTTTATTACACATACATGCCTTATACTTTATTTATTCATATGTTTTAATACATGAATTACTTCCAGTCATTGCTTCCTTGAAATAGTGTATAGAAAATCCAGCTTTAGATAAGAATGCTGATTTCTGAGCTAAGAACAATACATTATATTTTTTGAAAAATATATAGTATTGTAAACATCTATAAAAGTGTTAATTCACTAAAGGAAATAATAACGAACAAAAGATATTATTGATATCATACCCTATCTTAAGAACAACATCATACAATGTAGTAATCAGGTAGAAAAATTTTATGTAGAATGACTGGTTCAGATAGTACAGATTTAATATTATGGGAAAGAATAATTTTACTTGTGAAAAATCAAATCATGAAAAAACTTTGACAATGTATTTAGTTCATTCAAACATACTAACCTTACTGTCTGGTAATATATTTAAATGAATCAAACGATCAGTTATACTGCTTGTGTTATTGGAGTATTGATAGTAAGAGTCAATCTGTTCTTCACTATTATTATATATTGTTTGTCTATTTTGTCTGATAAGTTCATCTGTATCCACTATTAACCATAATGTTCTAATATTAAAAAGCCTGTCATTAGAAGCCTAATAAAAACAGAATACATTTAATCATATGGTAGTTATATACACAGATAGACATATAGTTTTAAATGTTTTCACTGTACATGGTTTTCATGCATTAATTAAAATATTAACTGAACACTGTCTTCATAAATATGAATTATTTTATGACTAGGTTTGTCCTTTTTAGGAGCATCTTCTGGTGGACTGAAAACTTCCTATGTATTAGGTTATGTTGAGCTTCTTTAATTTATCTGAAAACAAGGTAATACACCACTGTACCATTATCACTGCTATTTTTATTATGATTAGTTTCAGCTCCATCCTGATTATATGTGTCTGCATTCTTTTTTATATGTGTGTATTAGTGTAATGTTACATCAGAAATAATAATTATAATAAACTAATGAAGGAACAAAAACAAATTTACAATTTCAGAAATGGCATTCTAAACAACATAAATTTGTAGCAAATGCAACTATCCTTGCAATAACACGCGTGCATGCATGCACACACACACACACACACACACACACATACTTGATTTACTTAAAAATTATGAAACAGATTCACCAATTCAATAATCTTTTAATGAAAACATACCCTATCTCCCTCTGCTCCCAATTATTTTCAGGAGTGAGGTCAATCCTCTTATACCAGCTCCATCACAGAATTCTCCACACATCCATCTCATTCTAATAATGAATATCTAAGCTAACCAAGGCTCGATGCCAAAACCCCTATCTTGATGATGTAAGACTCAGGCGGGCCCCTAGGCACCCGCGTTGTTATTCTATCTATACATCTGTAACTGAATCAGATCACTCAGCCATCCTCTGCAGGGCTAAGAACCTAAGGAAGCCAGTAATTATGTTCCATTCCCTTTCAGTTTTCCAATTAACTTCCAGATCAAAACCTTAATTCATCCTCACAAGCTCCCAATTGGGGAAAATCCACCTAACTACCTGCATACTTCTCACATCAGAAAAATTTCAACAGCCATCAGGCGATTCAGTTCACCTGACCTGACATAAATGGAAATCCTGGTTGTCTATTTCTTTTATCCACCCACAGGTAAGTTGGCCAATCTTCTTAGCTTCGTAACATAATTGGTGCTCACAGTCACAAGGGTATAAATGGGCTTAATACCAGAAATAACAAGGACCACCTCTCAAGAGACATTCCTATAGGCACCAATCATAGATAACAATAGGAGACATTGGGCTCTCAACAAAATATTCCTATAATATTTGTACCTTATTCAATGAGTCTACACAGGTTCAGCATACAGCATTACATATATTATACTTATACTTCGCATACACCATTACATAGAACATGCATGGTTCTAAAATTAAGCTTCCAATAGGGGTAAACTGCTCTCTAAACACAGAAGAAAGTAGAACGTGCCTTTTTGGTAGCATATTGAAAGTACTTCTTGAATCAAAAATTCTCATCAAGGATAACCCCTAGATACTTCTGCAGTGGGACACAACTAATTTGATGATCTGCCATTGATACACGAGGTCGTCATGTAACAGCTAGTCTGCCCTTAAGAAACATTATCGTTGTTTTCTCTAGGTTAAATACCATCTTACATTGCAAACTCACAACTAGAGTCTTGCAAGTCTGGGCTGCCCTGAATTCAATCTCATTCCTCAAATCTCCTTTAACCAACAAAAGCTGCATACAAGATGATCCTGCATTCACTGGGTAACCTCAACCGCATCAATGAATCAAATCAACAACCCAGAGCAGGGGTCCTAAAACACTACTCTGCAGACAACCTTTAGATAGCGTTTTTCCTACTTCTGAGCCACCATCCCAAAGAACATCTCATTTGCTGAAATAACTATGTAACACAACAAAAAACAAAAACAACTAAAAGACACCTTAAATTATTCAAAATAGAAATACTAAAAATAATAGTAAATCACAGATTCTAAAAATAGATAAGCAAACAAAATAAGATCAATGTAGACAATAGAAGCCTTCAGTCCACCAGAAGAGATGCTCTGTGAGAAGGAGTGAAACTAATCAAAAATAAAATAATCCAAAGGAATAACATCACTGTTCACTTGTGGTAAAACAAAATTTGTATTATATTTTATAAAAACTTATAGTATTTATAAAATATGTTCAATAAAATCATTTACATATAAAAATATAAGTTAAAATATTTCATTCTGTAGTACTTGAAAATAATAAAACATAGCAAAACATAACCAAAACTTAATAATAGAATATGAAGAAGGTTGTACCTATCCTTCTGCCAGTCATTTGAATGTAAAAACAATAAAGTGTTTCAAATTGGAGTATAAAATTTAAAATCATTACACATATAAAATACTATGCATATTTCTCAGTTAACTATATGTAAAACTGTAACTGTAATTTATACTCAAACTATGAACCTAATGGTTTGAAAAATCTCAGTACTTCAAACAAATAATACATATTTAGTAAGCAGCAAAATATAAAAGAAGCTCTTATGTTATACTTCTAAAGTGGAATTATTCAAATGAATATTTTTCCTGTTTAAATTTAAACTTCTTTCATGAATTATGCAACATATGAGAAATCTCAAACTTAATCAGCATTATTCAACATAGAATCTTAGAAAGCAGAAATGATAATACTGTGCCCTAGAGATCAGCAACAGCTGTCTGTCCTTTAGTGCTTCCAGACAAATTCAAATCAGTTGAAAATAGGCAAAATTACATTTTATTAAATTTAATTTTCCATGTTATTAATGTACCTTAGCTGCATGGAGTTCAATAAATAACTATGTCTTTGGATTAATCAGCCTGAACTAAACACCAACTACCTTCTAAGCTGGGTAATTATACTTTAATGTAACTCCATGGTGATGGGATAGTGTTGGAAAAAGTTACAATAAAACACTGCTCAAAAAGTGATTGACTGATGATATTAATATAAATGTAAGTTTCTTCAAGACAACCTTTTTTTAATTTTTCAGCATATATAAATCTAGTTGGTTTCATTTTCAAATTAGCCACTTGAACAGTTTTGACACATACTTCTCTACTCACTTTACACAACAATGAAATTGTAATTTCATCAAAAGTTTTGCATTTTAAGTCTTTAATTATACCTTGTACAAGCCGAACTGATACACAGCATTATGGTGTATTGATGTACTCCCTTCTTCATCCCTCATCTTGTAACGACAACCACAACTGTTTCCTATCCTAAAAAATGCTATTGTATAATTTCACTTTATTCATGTATTATTTACTCTAACTGCTTTTATGAGTAATCTGTCATACTTTAAATTGTGTACTCTTGTTTGTGTGAACCTGTGCTAGTTCGGCTTGTACAACTACAGCTTTATACATCTTATTGTTCTTAGATAGATTGTATTCTCACTGCTTTCACCAATCTCACAAGAAAAGGAACTACCAAAAAGATTATTTTTAGGAAATCTTTCCATAACTCTTTTTCTTTTTGTTCTCTTAAAATTTTTTATTTCATTCTAATCAGTCATAATCTCAACATTTTCATTAAAAATATTCATCCATAAAAAACTGTTGTCTTACAGCTACTTTTTTTTAATCTTTTATGAACATATAGGACCACTTTAGTCAGTCCATTATCCAAGTCTCTTCAAAGGAAGTGTTCAAGCCTTGCGATCCTCCCAGTACTTTTTCATACATTCCTATCTCTGTGTCCTTTCTGGTATTGATAATGTTCAGTTGTAGTTTCTTTCTTGTGAGTGAAAAGCAAGTGCTTTTGTCCTTATTTTTTTCATTTAATTTTATCTTGTCTGTGGTTTCTTCTAGTGTAAGGCCAGTTTCCTTCAGATCCTCTCTTATTTCTCTGATCCATCTGCATCCTGTCTTGATGTTTTTCAAGTCAATATTGTACTGTACCAGCTGTTTCAGAAGTCTCAAATCTTGCATCCTCATGTGTTCAAAGTACCCTAGTTTCCTCTTACGCATGGTATCAGTGATGGGTTCTAACTCTTTGTATATGACTTTGTTGGGCACAATCCACCATTGCCCATCTTTCTGGTACTTTTTGTTAATGTAGGTTCTTCCAATTCTTCTTTCAGTTTTCTGGAGTCTGTTGGTCTTTGATTGTTCATTAATGCGGAAAAGTGTTTTTCTGCTGCATATGTTTTATAACTGTCATGGTATTTTTGCATTTATGGAAAGAAATTTCTTACTGTAGGTGTACCAGGTTAATTTTTGTGCTTTAGCCAGTTTGTTTGTTCTTGTTTGGATTCAGGTTTTTTTTTTCATTTAGGTTGTTTGTTACTTTTCTGTGGTATTTAAATTGGGTTACTATTTTGACTTTAATACCATTTATGTTAACTTCTTTTAATTATATTGATTTTTGGGTAGGGTTACCATACCTCCGGGATTACCCCGTACAGTCCTTTTTGACCTTTTTCTTTTTCCTGTTTAGCCTCCAAGAATTACCATTCAGGTATTACTTCAGAGGATGAATGAGGATGATATGTATGAGTGTAAGTGAAGTGTAGTCTTGTACAGTCTCAGGTCGACAATTTCTGAGATGTGTGGTTAATTGAAACCAAAGAACACCGGTATCCACCATCTAGTATTTTATGACTTTTGGGAATTTTTTTTTAATTTTAGACTTATATGTTTGACATCGTGTGTTTAAACATTCTTTTATGGCGGTGCATCTTTCAGCTGACCTTGGAGCAAGCGCTGACGTCAATTTTGACAGAGACGTGGCTACCAGTCTAGCCACAACCTTTTACTTAGTCATTTGGTAACACAACAGGGGCAATGTGTTTATGTTGTTTTCATGTGTGATGTAACTCATCTACATGTTTTTGATCATTTTATCTCTATTTGTTTTTTGTCTCATCGTTTAGCGATGCGTAAAAGAAATTGTGTGTTTAATGTTAACTTGCAACAGGAATACAAATTTTTGAAACTGTGTAGTGACAGTAACAATGAACATGTTTATTGCACACTATGTACTGGAGAATTTTCTGTTGCACATAAAGGAATGGGTGATATTGAAGACCACATGAAAACAGCTTAACGTAGGAATGCTATTAATGGTACTTCAGCAAACATAAGAGATTTTTTTAAAGCCAAAGACGGGAATAACAATAAGTGATCTGGAGTGTGCTGCTAAAGCTACATTTTCATACCACACTGCTAGACACTGATTCAGTTTCAAAACATCAGACTGCACATCTAAACTGGTTAAAAAGTTATACCACCCAAAATTTTCATCTGCTAGAACCAAAACCAAAGCAATTATTATTAACATTATTTCGCCATTTATATTTGAAAATATGTTGCATTCTTTGGAAAACATTAATTATGTAACAGTAACGATGGATAGCTCAAACAGAAGAGAAGTAAAACTTGTTCTGATTGTTGTAAAATATTTCAGTCTGGAGGAGGGAATTCAAGTTAAACTTTTAAATTTTGATAGAAGTATCAGATGAAACTGCTCAAATTTTTAATCAGATCTTTTGCAGTGTGTGAAAAATACAAACTTGAAGAAAAGTTGGTTAGTTATACTACTGATAACACTAACATTAATTTTAGTGGTGTGAAGAGAAGGGGGAATGAATATGTGTTCAGAAAAGTTCAAAGTGATTTAGATAGACCTATTTTAGGAATTGGTTGTTCAGCTCACGTTGTACACAATTCAGTACAAACAGCATGTGATTCACTACACCTGGACAGAGAATTTATTGTTATAAAAATGTATAAATATTTTCACATATATACAGTAAGAGTAATGAAACTTAAAGAGTTCTGTGAATTTGTGGAAACAGATTACAAAAAAATATTATCTCATAGCAGCACAAGGTTCCTTAGTTTGTTACCTGCAATAAAAAGAATTCTTTCCAGTTTTGATGACCTAAAACAGTACTTCTTATCTTGTGACAAATACCCAAAATTATTATTTGATTTTTTTTGAAGATATAGAAAGTGAAATGTTTTTGAATTTTTTATACGGTACTCTACAGTTATTTAATAATGTAGTTCTGAAATTGGAAGCTAATTCCATCACAGCAACAGAAGCATTTCAGACATATTCTGAATTAATTTGTCAACTTCAGGAAAGAAAACCCCACAAATTTATACCATCTTCTGCCAAAGAATTGCTATGCACTCTGAAAAAAATAATGATATTCAGGAACAAAAATTCTTCACAAGTGTAGACAATTTTTATAATTCTAGTATCCAATATTTAGAATTGTGGAGAACCAGTTTTGGTAAAGTTAGTAAATTTCGGTGGATAAATTTATGAACTGAAATTGCCTGGTCTGATTTAGAAGAGTGCACAAGTTGTTAATGAAATTATAAAAGATTCCATAAATATTGGTGACCTGTTTGATGAACGTACATTGTTGAACTAGGTAATGGGTTATGGTTCAAGTTCTGAAAAAGTACCAGATACTATTGAAGAGAAGTGGAAACCAATTTTTAAGATGTTTCAAAAGACTGATATTTCATGTTGCAATATTTCTAAATTGGTTGAGTTTGCAATTTCTTTCTGGGACATCTGTTCCAGTTGACAGAATTTTTTCAATTACAGGAAACATTTGGTCTGCAGAAAGGGGAAGACTTTCAGTATCTACTGTTAAACATCTGCTAAATATAAAAATGAATGCAGAACTTTCTTGTTTGGAATTTTATGATGTAATTAAAACAAAGAAACTATTTCTGAAAATAGTCATGTCTAATGAAAAATACATCTGAGTAAATAAAGTTTAATGATTCAGTAAAATGTTAAGACTTTAAAGTAATTTCAAAAATATGTATGGGTTGGACCCAAAAAAAATAATATTTAATAATAATAATAATAATTTTTTGGGGCATAATTTCTGTCTTTTCAAATTATATTTTGAGGCCAGTTTTATTTTCAATGTTTTGAAGTTCTTATATCTGTGTTTTAGCTTTGTTGATGTCATTTGTTAGCACTGTCAAATCATCGGTGAAACAAAGGCAGTTTGTTTCAATTTTTTTGACCTATTTTATTTTTGGGGGCATAGCCATTCCCTCATTACCATTTCCAGAGCACAGTTGAATAGTAGCGATGAGAGTCAATTGTCTTGGCACAGTCCTGTTTTGATCTCAAATGTTTTTGAGAATTCGCCTCTGAATTTCACTTTTGGCTTAGTGTTTGTGAGGGGTAGTTTTATCATTTTCATTAATTTGGGATGTAGTCCAAGCTGTCTTAGAATTTCTAGTAGGGATTCTCTGTGGATGCAATCATATGCTTTCTTGAAATCTACAAACCATGTCTCTACTTCTTTTTCTGCTGTAATCCATTATTAACTTGAGACTTATGATCGGGTCTGGGCAGCTCCTCAGGGTCTGAAACCTCCCTTGTATTCTCCTAGTTCTTTCTTGAGTTGTAAACTGATCCTGTTGAGGATGATTCTAGAAAAAATTTTGTATTTTGTGTCTGGGAGTGAGATTCCCCCTGTAATTGTTAGGATCTGTTTTGTCCACTTTTTTGTGTAGTGGGTGGATGAGGGCTGTTATCCAGTGTTCTGGTTGTTCTTCTTTGATACAGATGTTGACAAGCTACTAGAAGAGCGATTTTTTCTGGTCTTCCTGTGTGTTTCCAGATCCCTACAAAGGACTGATCATCTCCTGCCGCTTTGTAATTCTTCATCTCACCTAGTGCTTGGTAGACTTCTTTTATTGTGGGAGGGTTGATGTTTTCTGCTGGTGTTGCTATTGGGGCGCTGGTATCAAAATGTTGGAGTTCTGTCAGTTCTTCGCAATTTAGGAGTTTGTTGAAGTATTGAGCTAGGATTTATGCATTGCCTTTATTGTTATAGGCCAGATTATTGTTTTCATCCTTCATTAGTAGGGTTGGGAATTCATATTTTTGGAATTGTGTTTTGAAGGTTTTGTAGTGGTCTCTCAATTGCATCTTATTGAATTCTCCTTCTATTGCTTTCAGTGTGTCTTTATGGTGTTGTGATTTTAATTTCCTTAGAGTTTGGATGGTTTCTTTTCTTTTTTTTTACTAAATTTTGGTAGAATGTTTCTGATTTTTGGGATTGTTGTAATAACCACACTTGATGTCTCTTCTCCACTGTTTTGTCACATTCACTGTACCACCATTGATGCTTTTTACAGGATTCTATTGGAGCCAATTCTTCTGCAATTTGTTTAAGATTGTAGACTAGGTCTTTGAGTTTATCTGTGTTGTATTTTCAGTTGCTTTTTGGTAATTTTAATTCTTGATTAGCTAGGTGGGGTCTATTTTTGTTTTAAATTTAGGTGCTTGGCTTTGTTGCTTCCTTTGGGGAGTGAATTTAATTTTAACTTTGACTAAGTAGTTACCTGAACCTGTGTCTACTCCTTGAAGGATTTCTACATTGTAGTTCTCTTTTGGTGGTGTTTTTCCATGATCTAGTTGCCATTTCCCTTTAGTGTACATAGGGTGTTTCCAGATTTTGAGTTTTTGAGGTTTCTTCTTGAAATACATAGATTTCAAAATTAGATTGTGATTTCTGCAAAGATCAATGAGTCTCTGTCCGTTTTCATTTGTTCTCTTTTGGGCTGGCCATTTTCCAATGATGTCACAGTATCTTCTTTCTCTGTCTAGATGAGTGTTGAAGTCTCCAATTTGTTGTTTAATGTGATTTTTGGATGTTATTTATGGTCTGGTTGAGTAAATCCCAGAACTTTTAGCTTTCTTTGCAGTTTTTTGGAAATTTGTTTTTATTATTGATGGGGCTTGGGCATTTATTATGGTGAAAATTATATTAGATGCTTTTAGGGTGAATGTTATACCCAACGGTTTGTCTAGTGGTGAACCTGTCTTCCCAAATCAGATGATCTGGAAGTTGAGAGTTCCAGCGTTCAAGTCCTAGTAAAGGCAGTTACTTTTAAGCAGATTTGAATACTAGATCGTGGATACCGGTGTTCTTTGGTGGTTGGGTTTCAATTAACCACACACCTCAGGAGTGGTCGAACTCTGAGACTGTACAAAACTACACTTTATTTACACTCATACATATCATCCTCATTCATCCTCTCAAGTAATACCTGACAGTAATTCCCAGAGACTGAACAGGAAAAAGAAAGAAGGGTGAGCGTTGAGATTCTTGGGGATTGTGACTTGAATTCTTGTATGGAGTTTTTTATTTTGAGACTGACCAAAAAACCTTTCCAAACTATGGGACACTTTTCATCACTCTCTTCCCAGTTGCTTTATATAAATAAAACATTTTTTTTTCCGTATTACTAAAAATGTACTTACACTTTTAAGAAGATCATCAGCTTGTGGGCAAGCCATATCAAACAAAATTCCACTGCTAGGTCCATCATATAGTGGAAGGTAATTTGAGATTCTAATTGAATTTATGAATAATTTTTGAACCAACGATATTTTTAAATCTAAAAAAAAAACATTAAATTTCAGATTTCAAAATTAGCACAAATATTTTTGTGTTTTCAGCTTAAGAACTCCATCATTGTGAATGAACTGCTGTTGTGCATCATCTATATATAATATTTATTAATGAGTAATAAGTAAATGATTACTATATGTAATTGATAACAGCATTATTACACTTTAAATAAGTTAGTGGTAACAGTAATCAGAATATTATAAGAATATGTAAAGCTACATCGATCTTATATACACTCCAGTGTTACTTATTACTTCAAGCAAGAATCTTTGATAGCTCTTATGCTGGCTTCAAAATGGCAATGTTTAGCTGCCAAACACTGACTTTTAGCTGTTAAGGAATACAATACGAAAAACATATCAACTTTCTTTCTTTTTACACAACTGCCCAAAAAAGAGTGTGTTATATTTAGAGTGTATGTTTGTATGTATGTTTGTTTGCTTATTTGTTCTACTGTAGTAGCTCAACAGCCAACCGACTTAGATGTATGACCCCACACTGGAATCCATACATTACCGGGAGTGTCATAGGCTACATAAATATGTATTTATTATATATATATATATATGTTGTAGTGGAGATTTACCGGTTGAAGCACAAACTTTAATGAGTTGAATTAATGAACTGTGAACTGTGAGCCTCTATCACTGAATAATATCAGAAAAATATTAGAATTAAATTTACGTTAAATAAATTAAAATAATATTAAATAAATTTAAAAATTATATTCGCTCTTTCTGACTGTACAGTACTGTTGTTGCTACTGTGGTTCCTAAATACGTAAAATTGTTGATTTGTTTCAGCTGGTCTACATTAATCCCGTTGTTTATGTAGTTGTCTCTCTCTCTCTCTCTCTCTCTCTCTCTCTCTCTCTCTCTCTCTCTCTCTCTCTCTCTCTCTCTCTCTCTCTCTCTCTCTCTCTCTCTCTCTTACACACACACACACACACACACACACACACTGTGTGTGTATTACTCCTCATTATATATATATATATATATATATATATATTCAGTTAGAACATGTTCCTTCTACTGTATATTGCAGTTAAATTCATTTATATATTCTATTAGTTTTAGATGTTAAAAAGTATCATCCAGTTACTACTTATTCAGTTTCTATTACTACATACAGAAGTTCTTTTAAAATTATTGTGCAATTTCTTCAGCAGTCACTTTAGACAGACTTTTCACTGGTAAATATTTATTCTGCCTTTGTTGCATATTGTTCTAAATCATATCTATAGATGAGATCATTTTTGTAACTAACACTCGAATAATATAAAAATGATTGAGAATATGCTTAAAATGTATTTGTAATTTGTACTATTTGGTTTTATTACTTAGATTTCAATCATTCCAAGACATTAAGTACATTATTAAGTACCTAATATTATGCAATCAATTTCTATACAGAGTGTTTCTAATTAACAGGTCAATTCATTTTCTAGAACAAAAATGAACTAGGAGAATCAGTGATTCCCATTTAACAGTGAGGTCAAAACTCATACTGGAAATCTCAAGTCTGTAGTTTTCCCTGTACTGCAGCTTTAAGTTCATTTAAAGATGCAGATAAGCAACAATAGCCACTTTTAAGTGAATCTGTTTTATGAAAAATATAGCTTTCTTTGTTTTTTATTTTTTGACTAAATTTTTTACTATTAAATAAAATGGCTCCCAAATTCCTAAATTCATTTTCACAAAAATAATATCCATAGATTTTTTAAGTTTTAAAATTGTGCTTGGAAAAGCATTAACTGAAAACAGAATAACTAATAAACAGAAAACTGGCAGTTATCATTATTATTGTTAATTGGGCTAAGATTTTTTATAAAGTAGTTCTGTAATGTGTTAGTGTTAGAGCTACATAAGTATGTAGATGTATATAATTTCATTGTAACATTTATTTAACAATGAATAATCATAAGAATTGTATTATTTCTGTAAATGTGATATGTATTACATATAAATGAAATCGATCCAGAGTTTTATAACAACTTTGTTACAAAGAGTTTTGTAACAATTTTTTTTTCTTATATGGAATGCTTAGACATTGTTTACTATCTATTATTGTATATCTATTGTCTATTACATATATTTAACATGTATTTTTTTAAAGAAAATTCTAAATTATTAACAGGTATTGATAATAGAAATGTGGTGTCCTACCATTTTTGATATCAGTATCATTTTGTTAAAAACAGTTTTATTTATACTACAGAAATTTTTGTTTTTTGGACAGAAGAAATTATATCTGCGAGACTCTTACTGTACGGTTTACAATTTCATTGTAATTTTTTTGATATCACTGCGTTTTGTTAGATTATTCTTTCTTTTTTTTTTTATGAATTACTGGTTGTTATCTTATAGATTTATTATTAAAATTGATTGCCTTAGAACAAACAAATTGAATTTCACGGCCAATTTTTTTTGTGGATAGTCATATCACTTCATACCATATTTTTCCTTTTTTAATAAAACTAATATAATCTCTTGTAATACTTTTATTTCTTTTAAAGAATTGTTGGGAATTAAAAAAATTGTTTCATCTTCAGTACTTTCATTTACATAACAGCATTTACTATCAAAACAAGCTGTAGTATATTTTCTTTTAAATTTTATTATTTCAAGTACATTATCAAGTTTTTGTACCCTACCTAATACTATCAAATACTGCTATCTAGCGGCGCAATTCATAAATGTACATTAAAAAAATGAATAAAATGACATATTTGAGTCCCGCAGTTCATCAAATGGGAAAGAAATGTTGTCTAACAAAATTTGAGATATTTTTTGAAAGTATTCTTTATTACTAATCTAATTAAACTGAAGTATAATGTTTTCATGCTTATTTATTTTTTCCCCCATTTTCATTCCACTGTTAGGTTTGGTCATGTTTAGAACTGTAAACGTAGTTTGTTGACTTCGTCACCTCTTACCAACAATGTTATAACGAACTCCTTGATAAAATATGAGGCTAAAAATGACAGTTATTATCAGAACTGATAAATAACCAATGGCCTAACTTATTCAGGCAAGAAAAACGTGAAGTAGTTTTCTTTTACCTTCTTCAGTGGGTTGAATATACTGTTACACATCAGCATGCAAAGCCCATAAAAACACTGATGACATTCAGCCATAAAGTGACCTTCAGAATCTGTTTACTACAAGAACTGGCAGTACAATGAATGTATATATGTTCTGCTTATACTTCAAATAATTTTCATATATCACAGTCAAAGGAAAAACTGTAGTAGGTAATGTAAAAGCAATATGGTAAACTATCACAATCTACCCTGATTGGTAGATCATCATCCTTTCTCACTATAATCTGTTTTCCATATCCTTGACCCCTTAGCAGTTCTGTAGTTGTGGGTCTGACTCTGCTAGATTCTCCACTCTGAGGATGCAGGTCCTGAATAAATAATGCATCCTAGATATCTAGAGGGAGGCCCAACAGGTTGGTCTAATGGTGAACGCGTCTTCCCAAATCAGCTGATTTGGAAGTCGAGAGTTCCAGTTTTCAAGACCTAGTAAGTCAGTTATTTTTACACAAATTTGAATACTAGATTGTGGATACCGGTGTTCTTTGGTGGCTGAGTTTCAATCAACCACACATCTCAGGAATGGTCAAACTGAGACTGTACAAGACTACACTTCATTTGCACTCATACATATCATCCTCATTCATCCTCTAAAGTATTATCTGAATGGTAATTACCAGAGGCTAAACAAGAAAAAGAAAGAAAGATATCTGGAGGGGACTGCCAGTTGCCAAGAGCAACTTGGGGACTATATTTCCAGTCAATGGCTACACGGTAAGCCTAATGGCTGAAGAGCTTATCACATAAAGCTAGGCCTCCTAATACTATAAAAAAAGAAGAAAATAAGTTAATACTCCAAAATAAATAAGTTAGCAAAAGTAAAGTAACAAATTAATATTATATAATTTATGTTGGATTACCTGTTGGAAAACACACTACCATAGATAAAAAATGTGTTTGATAATTACTGAAAAAATTTACAATGAAATCTGTTATTTTAATATTATTGTAATTATAGTCATTAATATTAGAATAACATTTATGAAACAAGAATATTACAGGAATAAAAATAATTAAAGTAAATTTGTAACTAAAATGAAGATGCATCTTAGACAGTAAAATTACAACTCTATACTGAAATTACAAGCAGCTTTTCAGCTTAATATTCTCTTTGCTTTAATTTATTAATAAGTAAGTAAATATAATCTTGTCATTTGTACTTTAAATATTATCAGAATTAAAGTAATTGAAAAAATGGCAGAGAGACATCAAAGAGAATGTTTTTAAATAATTGATTTAAATAAATAGCATTGCTTTTTGTAAAATGATTTGTTAGAAATTGGACTTTGTATTATATAACTAATTATTTCTTTACTGAATTCAAATTCTTTTTGTTAATGTTCTAAGTTTATTTTTATTATCTCCCTATTAGATTTGTATGTATTTTCTGCAATTGTAACAATCAATTCTAATGAAATTCCTGTACATTAAATTAAATTTTTTTTGTTCCTCAAAAAAAAAATTGTAAAAAATCTCTCATATGCTATAAATATTTTTAACAATGTGCATTATACTGCCTCAAGTCTTACTAAATTATTTTCTATTTCAGAGTTAGATGTAAGGTGGGAGATATTTTATATTTTATTTGTTAGAATGCAACAAGTTATGTAATGCAAGCAATTAAACTTAATGAATTTATAAACAAATAATGTGAAATTTCATTTTGTAACTCTTGTAACTAAACAGAATAGAAATTTCTACATTAGTAGTTCAAAACATCATTCATTGAATGAACTTTAAGTATGAGTAAAACCATGCAATATCCTTTTAAGATAGATAGAACAACTGTTAATGTAATTTCTTGTCCATATTCACAAAATATTACAGTGTCTTATTAGATTATATATTATGATCAGACTGATTTATTTCTAACAAGATCACACCATATTGTTTTGCTTTTAAATTCCTTAATAAATCTCTAAACTTTATCGTTAATAATTTTTAAATATTTATTATCCTACATTCTCATGTTTGTAATATATTACATCTTGGGACTAGTTAAAAATTAAAGATGTTTTCAAAATATAAAAATAGGTTGTCAATTCATTGTCCAATGCTGGTAAATATTAATAATAATGAAAACAATTCTTAATAAATAAGAAATCCAAAAAAACTTTCTTTGATTGAAAAAACAAAAAAAATGGTCATTTTTTTCCTAGAAAGATCATATAACCAATTTATCTAAAATGAATTTAAATTGAAAGATTTTGAAAAAAACAGTATTACCCTATTGAAGAGTTTTTAAATAAAATAATAAATTAAATAAACTTGAGTTTTCTGCTTATTTGTTTCACATGTACTTAAATTTGTACTCAAATATTATCAATTGATATGGCATCACTATAATTTCATATAATTAATACTTTTAGGTATTAATATAGATGCAATTATTTTTTTTTTTATTCATTAATTTTCTTCTGTGTGATGACCATAACTGCAAAGCCAAAAATTGCTTAAAATGATCAATCTTAGCATGAGGGATTAAATAAAGGATATAAAAACACATTCTACAGAGCTCTTTTACAATGTTATATATGCAGAGTAGTTGTAAAAAGAAATTTAAAATAATTATAATGAAATTAAGTCCTAATCAGAAAAAACAAAACTAAAACAGATGATATTCTTACATTTGATATTTTCACACAGTTGGCTACAATTATTTTATTTATAAGTATATGTTTGAATATTGGGATTCATAAAAAAATTAACAACATACACACAGACACACACACACACTTATATTCCACAGTAGATTATAAATTCAATAGATCAGTTAACTTCTTTGATTTCATATCTAAAATATTTAACTAATAGACTTTTGATATTCAGTATATAGAAAATCAACTATAACTATTACACTTCTCTATAACACATCTAACCAACCCATATACTATGTGTGCTTTCTTACACACATAATTTTCAGAAGAATAAATTTTACAGTGAAAACTTAAATAATAAAATATCTGGCATTGATTATTAGCTACCCAAATACACTTGTAAATATATAAAATAAAATACTAAATCAAAAAAGCAACAGAAAATATGTTATGTACAAAAACCCATAGTCATACAAAATTGTCAGCATTTACAGAAAACTATATTACTTTCAAAACTACAAACAAGATAAATAAGAATAAACAGAAATCAAGCAAAACAAATTCTGAAACACACCTCAATAATATACAAATTAAATTTCAGTAATAGTACTAAGTACTACAACCAAAAAACTGAAACCACATTCACTTTTAGATACATATAACTCACAAAAACAATAAACTTGATTCTGTTTTATATATGTATATATATATATACATATATATATACAATTTTTCAAATCTTCTTATAAATGTATGACACTGTAAACATTAACCATAACATGTAAATTTCACACATAGCACATAAAACCAAGATCTCATCATACTTGAAAAATTTAGCAACACTAAATTTTACAAAAACAACAAATTAAATGAACAAACAAACTTTAATCATTTGTTCATTGATAATGAACAAATATAGATGGAAAAGATTATACAGAGTGGCATACGAAATGATCCAACATTTGTTTTGGCAATAATTGTTTAGGTTTATAATTATTAATGTGTTTATGTTAACAGAAGTGACAGCAGTTCATGAATATTAGTTTCTTCTCTTTCCAAGTGTGCTGTTTGTACATTGTTCTAAGATGGCTAACAAAGGAAGACTTCTCTGTTGAAAGCACGTAAAAACTGTGTTATTCTTTAATGAAATGAAAAGTGTGGTGCTTACACAAAGACAGTTTCATGCAACTTTCAAACTCGGTGGTCGCCTCCATTTAAAACAATACATAGACTTTACAAAAAATTTAATAGTGGTGGTTCAGTATTTGAGAGTAAGTGCAAATGGTCTGCCAATGTTCATTCTCCACAAAATGTCAAAGCTGTCGAGCAGCCTTGCTGAGGAGTCCAGGTAAATCAACAAGAAAAGCAGCAGCACAACTTGGGATTTCAAGGCGGTTTGTGCAGCAAATTTTAAAAACTGATTTGCATTTGTATCCATACAAAATAACAGTGTTGCCTAAATTAACGGTTGACAACAAACATCAAAGAATGGCATTTGCTGAATGGTCTGTAAACTGAAACGTTGTTGAACAATGTTTGGTTTTCAGATGAGGCATTTTCACCTAGACGAGGTTGTTAATAAACAAAATGTGAGCTTTTGGGCTTCCGAAGATCCACACATGCTTCATGAAAAGGTGCATCACGCTGCAAGAATTACAATATGGATCACTGTACCAAGTCATGAGATAATGGGCCATTCTTTCTTGAACAGACAAATAACAGTGAATGTTATCTAAACATGCTGCATAATGATGTTGTTCTTCAGCTTCTTGCAAAAGGGTTTCAATTAAAAAATGAGTGGTTCATGCAGGATGGAGCCAGATCACACACAGCTAATGTTGTTTTAGACTTTCTGCATGAAACTTTTAATGCAAATGTCATTTCAAACTAATCATTTTGTGTGTGGACAGATCTGTCCCTCCAACAGTCCTGATTTGAATCCGTGTGATTACTTTCTTCAGGGATTTCTAAAGGAAAAGATTTCCCTTAAACATCCTCGTACAGTGATGGAATTGAGAGAGTTGATCACTGAGGCATACAACGAGATAACCAAGGATATGTGCCGTCAAGTTATTAAAAACATAAGAGTTCATGTTGAAAAATTTGTTAGACGTTGTTGTCATATTGAACGTGTGGTAAGCAGAACGTAATTTCCAGGTATATAGTAAATACGTTGAATTTTACTTTTCTGTATTGCAATTCAAATACATATTTTTTAACAAAAGAGAATATTGGATTACTTTATGTGCCAGTCTGTACATTTAAATTTTGATAATCAAGACATACCATGTTATAAAAACTAAAATGTTTTTTAAGATCACAGTAATACAAAATTTTATCTACATCCAAGTTAGCTTTCAAAAAATTTCAACACTAGCTCCACTAGTGTTTGAAATCTAATGGCTTCACAAATACTCAATACTTTTAGTGACAGTCTGTGAAGCTTAATGTAGAGAAAAACTAGCTAGATACAGGTAAATTTTTATAATTTTCCATTAAAATAACATAATTAATTAATTTAAAAACTGTTTTCATATGATTTGAAAGTAAATGTTTAATAATTTTTAAATTTTATCACATTTTTCACGCTATCCAATGAAAATCAAGTTAAAAGACAATTAAATTTAGATGTTTAACTACAGTAAAAATTTTGAAATAATTAAGCGATGAGGAAAAGTATATGTGACAGAGGACACTAACAATGCAGGTTAGTTTAAGTGCCCATTATGTCAATATGTAGCTACTGTATGCTTATGTCAAAAAAAGTGTCACTTGGTGGCGAGAGCAATCATGATATGATGAGTATTTTTCACTTAAATTCTTCAGAAATATTGATTATAGTTTTAAATTTATATCTATTACATTAAGATACATAAAGATTATAATTATATCCATGATTACTATATAAGATATTCATAACATTTTATGTTAATTTATTTGGAGGTAAACATATACTGGCATAAAAGTTTTAATGATTATTATTTGCTTAAACAGATTATAATAATTTGACAGATAGTTTTTTTATTATTATTATGAGTCAGATTGCAAATTCATAGGTGTTATGTAGTGATTGGTTATTTATTTATGCTGAATTAGCTGTAATTTTATTTTTGAGCTAAATACATAAAAAAGTACCTACTACAAAAACATAATCATATTTTAGTTAGTTTTATCTTTATTACTTTTAATGCTATAATTTATAGCAGTAATTAAAACTGGTAATAAAATACTTTTATTTTATCTCATAAACATTTATATTTGTTTTAATTATAATTTTATTGTTCAGTGTTTTCTTTTTTAAATCTTTTTTTTTTATGTACCTTAATTTTTTTTTTATTTTGACAATAAGAGAGTTGCATTTCATTTAAACTAAAATAACCATTTCTAAATCTGTTTTAGGTGTAACTAGTCATTAATATCAATACATCTCTTCTGTTCTTCAGTTTGTATTAGACTGTTAGTTTTTTGGCTAATAAAATGTATTCACCTATAATCTTTTCTTTGTTTTTTATATATTTTTTTGTAACGGTAGGTAAAATTCTTTTCTTTTTTTTTGTTTAATTATAGGTTTAATATGAGGCCTGTTGAGTTTTTTAAGGATTCCAATAGACAATAACAATGAATAAATTGAATATTCAAATATTCATTTCCAGAAAAGTATTTAAAGTTAATAAACACATTACTAGAAAAACAAGAATATTAAAGTGATTCTATTCACAGTCAAATGATCTGGTTTATGATTTATAGTTTTGTTTTCTTTTGTGTCATTCTTTTTATCTTACCTTAGAGCTAACCAGTGTTTTTCATGATTAAAATTCTTGTAATCTTAAGATATGCTTATGCAGTTACTTTTTTTTTTGGTTCACTTTTAGCACATTTTTAATGATTTCAAAAAAGAAGTTTCACTCAACCCATTTGTATTTTTATTTTTTTAAACGTTCAAGCACTAATTATCATCAAATAGAACGATTTTGATGAAAGATTTTATTTTGTCAAGTTAGTTCGAATGGTCCTATTATAAGGTTTTCACACTTTAAGTGAAAGATTATTTAAATTAAAATTATACAGTATTCATACAAGATATAAAAATAAGTTTGATAATTACTTAATTTTGATTGTGAGAATTTTATTTTGATAATGATGCACAACTTGATTTCAATTTGATACTCAACTTATTTTCATGGAAAAATTTAAGAAAACTTATAGTAAAAAAAAAAAAAAAAAACATATCCTACATTCCAAAGATTCTTAGCTCACTCTCAGTAGCAGATGTTTTATAGTATTTCTCTAAATTGTTTCTTATTTTAATGAATTTACACTTCTTGCTCTATTCCAAACCGCCTTTTGTGATATTACCAGTGTTAAATTTTAGATGTAGTCATGTATTAAATAAAAATAAAACAGATCTTTAAAAAATAATAAGACAGAATTTAAAAAAGAACAGATTCTAAAATAATCATTTTTCAAGTCAGTACCAAATTAAACACAACTTAATAACCCTTAATGTGGCTTTTACCTGAAATGAAAGTTTAAAAAAGAATTGAAAAATGATCTGGTAGCAATAGGCCAACTCCCAGTTACCCTGTCCAGTACCCTGCTTCTTTTTTTCTGGATGATAAAAAATGAATTTTTTAACATGTGACAAAAAACCAAGCTTGACCAGGATTTGAATCCAGAACCTTTCAGACAAAGGGTACAGCTCTGAAGTTTTAGTAGAATTACATAATATTTTTTAATGTAATGTAGCAATATACTATAACATAATATAATCTAGCAGTTTCAGAATACTGTGCTCAGTTTTAAAAATGTATTTTTCATAACACAAAAAATCATTAAGGTCTTCTTCTTCTTCTTCTTCTAATGCTAAAGTCACTTATGACAGTAGCCTTCCCATTAAACACAATGGCCCCCATAAGCTGAAACTCTTCTAGCAAAAAAATACTAAAAAATAAACTAAGTCAACATGTAGAGGTCATTCTTATAGACATACAGAAAGCAAACAAATAGAAGCAAATTAAACCATGAATTCTAAAATAAAAAATTTAGTTAAAATACATGTATAGGAAGGAAATATTACTAACAAAGTAATACCTTGCAAATCATTTAAGTCAATATAATGTAATACATTATGCTCAATACCTTGCAAATAATGTAAATATACATTGCGCAAATAATGAAAATATTATGCATGACATTCCTTCTACCAAGATAAAAATTTATTAAACTACTTTATGTTTTTTTTAAATAATGATTTTCAATGTAAGCACTTTGCTTCTACAAAATGATGTTATGAGATGAATTGGTTAAAATAATTCATCTTTATTTAAAAAAAATCAAACAGTGGTATCTAGATTAAAATCTATTAATTTATATAGCTTAATCAATTATTTATGCATTAATATTTTACTTTATTGGAATCTTAAAATTAAATAAAAATTTGACTTGCAGGTTACTGTATCATTTCAAGAACGTGCTCTAAATAAAAGAAGTAGTCCTAATATAACTTCCTTAAATAGTTTAGAAGAATTAAAAAAAATTATTAAAACTTCATCTGGTATTATAGTAGTTTCATACACAGCAGAATGGTGCCAAATTTGTCAGTCTACAAAATATATTTATGTACAGTTAGCTGAAGAATATGGAGATAGAATAAAATTTTTTTCTACCTCAGACGATGACATATCATCTGCATATAATGTTATACAATTACCAACATATAGAATATATAGAAATGGTAGAGAACAATACACTGCATCTGGGAAACTTGCTGTTGAAATTATTGCAGATCAGCTTGCTAAATTAGTTAAAAAAAGAGAATAGATTTATGATTCAGCATGTAGTTTGTTTTTATTTTCAATAAAAGAAATGTTTCTCCAATTCACATCACTGTGAATAACAATTAAAAGACACTCTTGTCTCATTACTTTAAGCTCATTTGCAAAGTCACATTTTTTAAATAGGCCTGTAATATACATGTTTTGTTGTACTCAACTCAGATATACATTTTACAAAGTAATATTAGTATTATTTTATTCAAAGTATAAAGATTAAATTAAATTATGAAGTTGTAGTTTTAATCAAACATATTATTGAAATTTAATTCACAGAAAGTTTTACACAATTTAAAAAATCACATTTATCTAAGTACGTATTTGTTATAACCTGCATAAAGTATTACTCTGTACTTTCCATACAAAAAACAGTAGTGGGTAAAAAATCTATAAAAGAACTACATGTACATTTTTATAATTTTTCCTATGAATCTTAGAATATTTTCAGCTCAATAATTTCTAAAATAACTTTATTACATAAAGATAATCCATTTTTATAAGTTTTAATTATCTGCAGCTTTGACAATAAAAATTATCTAAAACCCAAAAACATAACTTAACCTATTCTATATAAAATAATATTGTAATGTTTAACCATTAACTTTATTGAGTAAGATTAAGTTAAATAAAATTGAGTTGAATTAACTTACAAAACGAAAATGAAGCATGTTCCTTATTAACATATACATAATTAAAACTATGTACTAACTCCTTGTAATGGATCTAATGTAATAGAAAATATCTAATGATAACTGCAGGAGAGGAATAGAAAAAAAAACTATTTCAAAACAAAGTTAATAATTTTATTTTCTGCATGCTCAATGCAAAATCAGTGGAAGTGATTAAGCAGTATGAATAGGGTGAGTCAAAAATTAAACTTAAATCTAATACTAAATCTACATGACCTAATTTACTAATGCCTGGGGAAGGGAATTCTTCCATTGAGTAAAAAACATCATTCAGTTAAAAACTATTTTAATATTTTTATACACTTTTTTCTCATTAGCAGTTGCTAACATATATTTCTCCATGAATTTTTCCCTGACATTAAAAGACATACACTCATTTAATGTTATTCTGTTGACTTCTATAACCTACTTGTTCCATTCCTTAAGTTATAATAATGAGCATCTAAATTTCTTCTTAAATTTTCTGACTACAGTTAACTATTTCTTCATAAATAAATAATGAAGGAATGTAGACATTTAAGATATTGCATTCATGATTCATATTTACTTATTCTTACCACATATCTAATAACTACCTCATATCTAACTCATTCTAAATATTGTTTAGATATCAATCTCTGATAAACAGCTCTCATCACTAAGTCATGATATCAGACTTAAAGCATTCCAAGAAGGTTATGATCAATCATTGTGCATAAGAATTTCTCTGGTGATAACTGTTTTCTAGTATTATTACCTAATCTGATATTAACATTATTTTCTTATTTGCTGTTTTACTTTTAAAGTTTATACAAATGAATTTACTTCTATTTATTACTAAACTATACTAAATGAAATGTTAAACAGTTGAATGTATGTCTAGTAATTTCCTTCCTTCTCTTCTTTCATACTAAATTATTAATAAGTTTTTAAGTTTTCTATAAATAATTTTGACATGATTAAAGACAGGCTAACTGTAACATGGAGTTCTTCCTTAGATGGTTATTCATTAATTTCTATATCATGTTTAAGTACATTATCACTAGTCCTGTAAACTGAAAAAAACTTGTTAATAAGTTAAATAATAAACTGAAAAAATAAGAAAATATAGAAAAAGAAACATTCAAAATGAAATATAAAACATTACTTCAAATTGGGGAGAATATTTTTACTAAATCAGTGCTTACACTGTATCATTAGAAATTTAATTTCTGGATTTATTTTATATTTGATAAACTGATATTGAATTAAAGAAAAATAATTATTAGCCTAATTTAAAATAGATTCATTTATGAAGCTTTATAGAACTTATTATAAAAATAGATAGGAAGATAAAAATGTATTGAAATTAAAAAAAAATTATAAACAAAACACTTTTATGTAAAATATTTTTTTTTCAGCCATCAAAATAATAATAGTTATCTTGTGACCAAATATAAAAGCTTGGGGTACTTATTGTTGTGAGAAGGTCTTTGGTAATTTTTTAATGCAAACAGTATTTTTGAGATGAAGATGCCTGTTGAATCATTAAGCTATTCGTAATAAAACACTAGAGCTTTTATTTTTTATCAACATTACTTCGATAAAAATAAATTTTTATCAAAATAAATGTTATATTTTATAATAAAGATTACATTAAAATGTCTTTTCTTGTTTAAGGTTGTCTATTTAATTCAAAAATTTAATTCACTGCTTAGTTAAAGTTAAAAATTTTTACTTGTTAATATCAAGATTTAAATTATGTTTTTCCTTAAATTTTATATTTTAATTATTATTAGTTGTACTTTTAAAAAACCTTTATATGTGATACAAATATTAAGAAAAACTGTAAACAGAATCAAATGTGAATAATTTAATGGAATAAAGAAGTACCTAAAAAATTACATTTCTTCAACTTTTTACTTTCATCCAATCAGATCAATACTTATTAATGAAATAAGTTTAAAAAGAAATATTTTAAAGATATTAATAGAATTTATTTGAACAATATTTATGTACATCAGACAAAGGTGTAGAAAATTCAAGGTTTTTTATTAGTATCAGTTTACAGAATAGAATAATATTCATTAACAGAATAATATTTGTTCTGTAAAATGAAATCATTTAATTCAGTTCTAAATAAATTTGTTGAACAAATTTTTAAATAAAACTGTTAATAATTTATTAAAAACAGCAATAAAAGCATAAGGCAGTTTTTCGTTCTCATTAAAAAAAAAATAGTTCTGTTGACTAGTTATATCCACTTTTATGGATATTGGTACTTTTAAAAAATAAGAGAATTTTTTAGCAATGGTAAACATTTGCAAATAAAAATGCAGTGAAAGAAATAGGAAAATTGCATAAAATTGCAATTAAAAATTATATACTAATAAATATAAATTAACATTTTTAATTTATTAAATATTAGTCAATATGATTCACATTTATTAACACCAAACAATGATCTAATAGCCCATTTTGCATCTTAAAAACTCATTCTGAATGGGCCTAAAAGATGACTTTTTGAACCATAAAAGAGAATATTTAATTTCATATGAGAATATTAGTAAGCAAAGTAAATATTTAGTAATAATACTAGCTTAGGGTTTTTTACTAATTCACTTTAATCCATATTTTGACGTGCTCTGATGCACTGGTCGTAAGATGAGTTCTTATTGATTTCTTAGGTTTATTCTAGTAGATGCTTCTGAATCATACATATGATTTTTTAACCTCAGATATGTTTATTTATCATTTATGAAATGTTACAAAAACACAACTTCAACAGGAAAGGGTGTCTAAATCTACACACACCAATTTAGGTTACTATTTTTTTTATATTTTTACGAATCTAAATAAAAACTAAACAGAACAGAAATTAGGATCAATGTAAATGAAGTGTTTACATTTTGTTTCGGTATACAATGAATATATCAGGTTTATTTTTTATAGTAATCAATAAAAAATCTTGGGTGAAGTCCAACTTTATACTTATTACATACCATTGTACTTTTACATAGCAGCAGATTCTTCTATTATTCACTTTTTTTTTCAGGATGATGCTTGTCAACTGAGTATCACTGAGTTGTTGCAGAGAAAACAATGTTGGTTGTCCAAGTCTCTGCATTTGTGGAATAACAATCTCTTCCTTGTTATTTGCCTTTGATGATAATGCGATAACTACAAGTCATCAAAATTTGAGTTGCTTGACTTGTTCTTTGAGGCTATATTGATAAAGTTTCCACGAATTTACTAAAGCTATAACAAGAAAGTTTGAAAACAAAACCACCACCATTTTTTTTCCTTTTGTTGTTATTCGATATTTGCTGACATCATTGTCCAGTGAATCAACCCCCCCCCCCCCCAGACAAGCGATTGTATTGCTTTATGAGATCTGGCTGTTGGATTGAAATTTTCATTTTTTTCATCTTAGAATATCTTTTGTTAGTGGACTGAAAGTTTGTAATTAGAGTAACACGAGAGTTGTCGTTCTATTTTGTAGTAAAAATTGAATTGGTTGTATCAGATTGATAATCGTACATCCCACAAGGTTCCTTACACAAAGAACAAGAATCTTCCAAAGAGCAGTTTTGAATTCTATTTTCATTAACTGTTCCAGTTGTGAAAAGCTTTCCTTCTTCAGTAAACTTAAAAATTTATATGAACTAAAAAATTTATCAAAATAAATGCTGTGCTTGCCAGGATTGTCTACAATGTGCAATAAATTTTGAACAACTGAAGCACTTAATCCAAGGCTACAGTCTACTTCTGCTTCTTTTCCTTGATAAAAAGAAAAGTTGAAAAGGTATCCTTGTGAAGAACATAAATACACCTTGTAGCCAAAGTGCACAGGTTTTTCCTTTCATAAAAATTTTACAAGAATGGCGACCAAAGTATAGTATCATCTGTTCATCTATTGAAAGGTGATGAACAAAAACAATGTATTTGTCAAAGTTTTTATTCAGAAGATAAATAAAAAGGCTGCACTTAATAGAACTTAAATAGTAAGGCTGCACGTTAGAGAACATGTTTAACATATCATTGTCAGCCAAATGTAAATTTCTGTTTGTATCTCTATACTACTGGTGACCATGGATTTTCTTATAATTATTCACTGCTGCTGAAGTTAAAATGCAACATTAATTTTTTTCTGTCTAGATAAGGCATAATAAATAATTATTATAAATAATAATAGATAAGTTTACATAGAAAAACTATCGTTATTTTTGAGTACATTATAATGAGTTAATTTTGTACGTCAAAGTATATTCTTATATAAATTATTTATAGGTCATCTCAGAAGAAATAAAAAATGATTAAATTTAGTGAACAAAACATAAAATACTTATCACCAACAAAAATGTTTTTTGTATTATTTAATAATATGCAAGATTGTTATTAAAATAGGCTACTTGAAAACAGTAAACAAATATTATTTAATGTAATAATAACGCAAAACAAATTATGTTCCATTATCACAACTTCAGCTGTGTAATGGTAAGCCAAAACAGTATAGTTTGATTTTGTTACAAATGAATATAATTGTTCCACAGGAAGTTATCATCTAACAATACAACCAGATATTTCATACTATGGGCATCAAAAATATTATAAATGATATTATTATCATAATATTAATGTGGATACAATCCATGCAACTATTAGTGTTATGCCTTGTAAGAACAATCCAAAATTTTGATCTATATTTGAAATTATAATCCATCCAGTGGAAATTTTTTAGCTCCAGTTTTCTAATCCTTTTAAATAATTATCTTTAGGTAAAGATACATTTTTATCATCTATGAAGACGGTAACAGTCTAACAATAAATCATTTAAGCTTTTGAAATACATTGTTGATTTATAATAATAAGATCAAAAATCTAACAATGTGGTATTTCATGTTTTACATCGTGGGAGTGAGGTCAAGCATTTCCATGGGTGTTTCTTAACAAAAAATTAAATTTCAAGTTTTTTTTTTTAGTTTTACTCATAACTTATCTTGGCAACATGAATTCAATACCATAATTTCACTGCATAGAAAAAGAATGAATATTGCACACCTACTAGTCATTATATAACATCAAGACCTACTTAAGTTACTTTACAATTAGTAGATGATAAAAAAATAATTAATTTAAATCAATATTAGATTCAATGAAAATTTACTGGTCAACACAAGATGAAATTGCAGTTGCAGAATGTAACTGTAAATGTTATGTTCCTGCTTTAAATACAGATGATTAATAACCAAATAAATTGGAAAACAAGATTCAGAAAGCCCTTATAAAGATTTTACTTAATTCCGAAACCTAAATGACCATTTTGATTGTTAAGCATTCATCATCAGTAGACTCAATTAGAAAAAGTATACACAAAAGAAACAATATAAAATAAATAAATGATCAAAGAAGAAATAATAATGATTTTTATATTTATTATTTTTCTCGAACAAAGATTAAATCTTAAAAATTGAAAATGAAATAATATATTATTTCTTCATTTAAAACAAAAATTATTTATTTACAACTTTTTATGTTTATAAATATAAAATAATAAATTCTATTGTTGATGACTGCTTATCAAACAAAATAGCAACTTTAAATAAAATTTTTGTACATGGTTTTTCAGCATAATTTTGATTTCCAATCTATTTCAATAACTGTGTGCCATAATTCATTATTTGTGAGATAGTAATACTTCATGTTAGGTTTGCCTAGAAAAGTTGATTGATTAGTCTTAAATTATTTAGTTATATTCATTCAAAATTATTTAACATGTACAGTATGAATATCTAAATTCAGTTCATCTACTTTTAGGTAAAACATTTTTCAAGGGTATTCTATTCATTAATTAGAAAGGACCAAAACAGAATGCATTTCAAATTTCTTTACATCAGCCTTTCACAAAATTTTACATTTCTTGTACAAGTTTCATTATGCTTCTGGACCTGATAATCTCAATTAGTCAGTGATAAATTTTTGGACATTATACTGAACAATAGTGTAACAGTGTATATAAAAAAGACTTATGTGATTTTGTGAAATAAAACTAAACTACTTTACAATTATTACAAAGGATGCTAGGAAAGTTTTGCAATATGACTATTTTTTACAATTTTTCAAAACAATTTCCATCACACATTTATGTCTCCATCCTTCAAAACCAGTCTTCCAAGAAACCCTACCATGTTTTGTCAGATATCTGGGCACACTCATCATCCCAAATCCTTATTTCTCCTATTCTTGAGGTTAGGCACAGCTTCTTGGGAGCTTCAAAAACTTTAGACAGGCATATCTCAGTATACCACTTCCCTGTGACTGACTGTCTTCTGAGTTTCCAACACAGCTTTCTCTAAAACTCCTCTCACACTAAAATATATGGCCACTATTCTCTTCTTCACTGATTTAGATTTTCAGACAGCCACGGGAGTCTCCTCAGCTTTGAACACCCACACTTTGTTTCTCTTTCAAACTCTTGGTTCCGCCTAAATATTTTTATACAATGAGGACAATCCTCTACAAGCACAGGAGTAATTTTCTCTAAACACTGATAACACTTAATCCACTTGCAAAACTGTAGCGCAAAATTACCCAGTATTCAGTTTTCGACCATAACAACAACACTACCTCTTTTCAGTAATACAGCTAAAAAACAAATCACATAGACAGTAACTAAAGCGGCTACAGTGCAGGTTGGGACCTATCTAAACACACGTTAACTTGTAACCTCCTGTAAAAATCCATTCATTGTACCAAATTAAAAATTTATTTTTAATTTTTTATTTAAAAATTTAAACTTTACTTTTAATTTTCTTTTTTATGCTGAGTATAGATCTTTTAGTTTTCTTTATATTTTTCTTAGTGTTGTAATATAATGTTGATAAAATTCTTATCTTGTATTATATTTCTTGGTGGAGAAAATATATAAAATTTTTTTAAGGTACTATTTTATTATTTATTTCCTGTTTATGTTCATGGTTCATTTCCTTGTTTTTGTTATGATAAATTAATACATTTTACCCATAATTTAAAAATATATTATTTTTTCTAAGGTTGTTATATTTTTCATTATTTTTAGGTTTTTTATAAGTTTAAGTTAACAGTAGATTTATATTTTGTCTCATATTTTTGTTATTAGTGGATTTGTGATAGAATATCTTAAGTAAGCTATTGTTAAAATTTATCCTGTGATGATATATGGTTCTTTTAATGGTTGAGCACCAATTCATGTTAGTAAAATGAATGTGTTTATTATATTATTCAAAATAGTATTTTATTGATTGGATAAAATGAGTTTGTTTGAAATTTGTTTTTTATTGAAAATGACAGTGAAATAATAATTAAAACTGATATTATTAAACCAATTACTCTACCTAATTTTCTAGGGGGTGACTGTAAAATTGTATATGTAAATAAGGAGCATCATTCTGGTTGAATGGGGTAGGGGTGTTTTTACAGGATTTCCTGGGGTAAACTTTTCTGGATTTGTAGTTGGATTTAAATTAATTATTATTTTAAATGTTATTAATGTTTTGGTTATTTGCTACTCCTGTAATATTTTTAATAGTGAAGTGTGGATGAAAAGGAATTTTATCAATACTTCTTTTTATTCCAGTTGGATTTGATGATTCTCTTTCACGTAAAAATATTAGGTACCATTTTATTATTAAAATAAATGGTAAAATAAAGTGGAAGGTGAATTAAAGTTTAGGTAGAATTCTCTGCTGCAAATCCTACTAGAATTTATTGAACAATTATTTCTTCTATATTGGCAGAAAGTATTTTTTTTTTTGTGTTTTATGGAATACCATCATTAAAATTTTAAAATAGCATAATTTTTAAATTGTATCACTCAGTGTAGCACCCTCCTTCCAGATAAGACAATTTAAGATAGCCTATTTTACTTCCAGCCCAAAGACCTGTTACACTCAAAAGTTGGGGAATTGGGTTTTTTGAAAATTTTTACATTTTTATAGCCTAACTAGTTCATCTAGGCCAAAATAACATATATATATATATATATATATATATATATATATATATGTGTGTGTGCGTGCATATCTATGTAAGTGTATCACATTCCTTTTGGCCTTATAACTCAGGATTGATCAAACAGAACTTCTTCAAATTTGGCTCAAATATTTCTATATATGTTGATCACATTAATTGTTTTTCAAAATTCATCAAGGATGGAGGGATATCATGAAAAACAAATATGGATTTTCTTCAGAGGCATTATGGAGAAAGGTTTATTAAAGCAAATCTGTTATCTACAATACATATATAAATAACCCAAAAAATGTTTTTAAAAAATTCAACCCATCTCCACACTCTTAAAATTAAAATATATGTTTTTTGTTCTTTTATTCTATTTCGCTTCGATTTAAATATTTTGCAAAGATTTTTTAAATATTTTTAGGATTTCTGAAAGTTTATACTTCATATATAGAGATATCAAGAAATGTCTAGAATTTTTTTTAAATTACAGTCCTTAAATCTTAAACAAAGAAAATATTTTTTTGTGAATTTACTTTTTTATTTTAGCCTTTATTGAAGAGTATGTTAAATTTAGAGAAAACTTTACTTAAGAAAATTTGTTAAGCTTAACCTATTATGAGTATTTTTAGAGAAATTTTTCTTAAAATTTATTCCCCACCTCTAAAAATATATATTCGTTTTTTTGGATCTAACTCTTAGTTTTTATTATTAATAGTCAGGAAAGTTATGCAGTACTTTTTCGGCTTTTTTATTATTTCTTTTAGTTTTAGAATATTTTCTTTTTACATTATGACTTTTATAAGTCATAATTGAAAGTTTTTTTGGGGATTTGTGATTTTGTTTTGTCATTAATATTTTTAATTCATAAATATATTAAATATTATTCTGGTAGTTTATCTTTCTGTTAAATTAAGTGTTAAAATTTGTTTTTTTTTTTACTTAGTTTCTTTGATGTTATTTTTTTAAATAATTGGGTTTTTTTTTATTTTTTGGATTTAGTTTTTGTATTTTTATAATTGATAAGTTGTCTGATATTTTTTGTTGTTTAAGAATATGAAATTGTATTTAGTTTTGTTTGTATGTTTTATTATTTTGATTCTTTATCTTATTTTACATTTTGTTTTCATTTTTTTTTTTTGGGGGGGGGATTTTATTGTATTAATTTTTTTTCATTTATGTCTTTTTTTTTACTCTAGAATAATTCCTGTATTTTTTTAGTGTTAGGTTGAGGCTAACAGCCTGAATGGTTAAGAACTGGATTTCTTTTTAATTTTTTTTAGTTCTTTGCCTTTTTTATAAAAAAAAATTGTAATTTGAATTTTTTTTGTCATTTTAATTATTTCTTTTTTTTTGTTAATAATTATTTAATATTTTTTTTTTTTTTTTTACTTTCTTTTTTAATTAAATTTCCTTTATTTTGGTTCTTATTTACTATTCGCAAAAGTTCATGTTATAGCTCCAATCTCTTTCAATGATTTGGCCAGTATTATATTAAAACCTGGGTTATAGTTTAATTTGTTTAGGTTATATTTATTTATTTATTTATTTAATTATAGTTATATTTTTGTAGGGGTTTGTTTATCTTTAAAATGAATTGTCAGATTTTCATAAAGTATACAATTTAGGCTGTTCAGTTGCACATTTTTTTATCAGCTTTAAAATTTTTCAGACATTTTAGTTCAGAAATTTTTTAGTTTTAGAAATAAAGGGCCTGTTTCTTGAGCTCTGATTCTGAAAGCCTTATTTTGGCTGATTAAAACTCATCAATTTTCAAACAAGGTCGTTTCAAATTTTGAACATCTTTTCTCGTAATTTTTAAAATGAACTTGCAGAAACTCAAATCATTATTTTTTATACTTTTTCATTTTTATTATTTATAATGAAGATGTGATTTCTTTACAACCATATTTCATAGAAATATAACTCACTGCATTGGCTTTGCTATAAATTTAAGCAAGTTTTTCAAGATTTATTTTAAGCTAATTACTCAAAAGGAATTTGGTAAAGTTAAGTCCTTTCCTGCCACAACAAATAGATTTTAAAAATTCTTCTGCTTATCATTAGTTCATTGTAATGTTTAATTTATAACTTTGAATTTTATACACCATAGTGTGTCCCTTACCTGTACAAGTTACCCCACATCTTCACAGAAAACGTGAAAACCAAAAAAGATTTTTGTAAGGACAAAATTGGTAATTCAAGATTTGAAAGATCAATTTAAAACATACTGGGGAATGCATTAAAATTTTAAACTATCTATTATGAATCTCATGAGTTACAATCAGCCAAAGCAAGGCCTTCAGAATCAGAACATTAAGGTGTTTTAAACATCTTTAAAGGTAATCAATAAATACAAAAGAAAAATGAACAGGCTAAATTTTTATGTATATTTTATGCCATTTTAAGATATTCATTCTTAAACTTAAATGCACTTAATTTTTTATATAATAAATGAATGTGCTTATGTCAGTAATGTGCTTATGTTAACACCTTATTCTAATGTCACTCATTTATGTCATCAATGTGTATGTCTCAGTTAATGATGAATTTTAAACTTGGAAAGGTTTTATACTTATAAATAAATTTTGATTCCATTTCACATTAAGAACACACTGAAAACCCATGTAAGTGTATTAAAATAACTTATTGTTTTTAATTCTTATTTTTTGATAATTTTTAACATCATTATGTAAGTTACAAAATTATTTAGTAATATTAATTAATTCAACATTAGTTGATTCTAATTAAGTTTTATTCTAATGAATAATTGGTTTTCATAGGTTTTTCTTTTTCTTATCTTGAACATTTTTTAATTTATTCATTTTTTCACTGACAATGAAAGGAAACTTTATAAAAAATGGTGATAAGAAAAACAGATGGACCAGAACAATGGCAGAATAATGGAAGCAACCAAAAGGTAGAAGAAGAGACATGGGTCATAAAAAGAGATTATTAGAAAGACTAGCCAAAGTTTTGAAACAGAGATAAAAAAAGTTAATGTTAAAAAGAATCTCTGCCTAATGATGGGACATCCCATCTAATAACAATAATTATATTCTAGAAGTTGTTGCACCATTTTTCCCCCTCAGTATTAAATTTTAAAATATTTTATTCACTTTTATTATCTGTTCATAAATAATTATCAATTGCAGATGACTAAAGTTGGAGTTTTTTCCATTTATGATCCAGTTCTTATATTTATACAGATTTGTAATATGCCGTTAATTTTTTATTTTAATTCATGAAATCTATGTACAGGACTAGATATATTCAGCCAAATGAATAAAAATTTAGTATTTTGAGTTATTATCAACAATAAGTAACTGGTTAATTATTAATAAATTGGGTTTTATCTATACTGCAAAATTAATAGAGAAAGATGAAAACAGCTAGGAAATTTATCAATAAATTTTTTTAACAAACCAGATACCTAAACTCAGCAGTAGAAATGCTAATGAAAAAGAAGGTAAGACCAGAATATAAATAAAACCATAGAAATGGTAGAGTATAGGACAATAAGATAAGAGAATCAATACAGTGAGCATACTAATTTTGCCAGAATAAATTCAAAGCCTGATCCAACAAAATGGAAAAAGCTTATATGCCTCTTGGAAGAAGATGACAAATTAAAAAAGCTAAATGATAAAACAGATGACATATATATATATATATATATATATATATATATATATATATATATATATATAAGGAGTGTAAATCTGTTAGTAATGGTAAACTGAAGTTGAAAGAATACAGCCACAAGTTAAAGAAAAGGTTAGATTAAAGAAATAAAAAAAACAGCCTTTTAGAATTATACATTGTATGTATGTGTAAGAGTATGTAAAAAGTGGCAATGAAATGTTTAAAATTTTAAAGAGAACTACATAGAAACATAGATAAAAAAGCTGGAGTGGTTCTCTTGTCTACTCGCAATCTTGATATGTTCTCTTCAGAATAAAAGCATCGTTCAAAAATATATAATCAATATTTACTAAGATGTATAATTTTTTTATAATATATCAATTTAAAAAAAAAAAATTGTTTAACTGTAAAGGCTAACCAGAAACTGTATGGACCTGATTATTTATTTATTTTTTATTTTTATTAAACATTCTGAGATTGCGTAGAGATATTTTAATGTCTTTACTACACTCACATCGCTTAACTACCGATCTGACTGTAAACTTAACCTTAATTTGTCAAAGAATAACATTTTTTAAAAAGCAGGTTTTGCTAAATTTCGCCCCTTGAAATGAAGATGGGGTTAGGGAACAAGCGGTTATTCGGTTGTAGTATTATCTTTTTGCCTAATATTAGATATTGCTTTGAAATATACTACTGTTCGTAAAGAAATAAAAATTTTCTCTCGTTTAACTCGTATACAACGATTCCGCATCTCGATTTCAGCTTTATCGATAATACAAACTATCGTTACGACAGCTGTCAATTAATAGTATGTTTTTTATTCTGATTTGTGATGGTTTGTTCGTAAATTGTTCTTCTAAGTATATTTATTGAAGTGTTTACATTTACTGTTGGTCAGTGTTTATTACTTTAATGAATTTTCTAAGAAGATACGTTTTAATTAAAACATCAGACTTGTTTTTGTATTTTGTTTTTAATGGAAGAAAAAGGTGTGGCTTCTGTTATTTTCGTCAGTGTTAGTTATTTGTATAATTTTTCGTTTTCTGCGTCATTTAGCTTATGACAAAAGTAGCTTACGTTATCAAAATATTGAGGTGCTGAAGATTTGATATGGTATGAAGTTAGCCTAAAAGTTATCCCACTATCGTTTTTCGTGTAGCAGATGTATTATTGTCGGTAGTCTATGTCAGGTTATTTTATTAGTAAAATAAAAGTTAAAATACTGAAATTAATTATGCCTCCATTGAAGAATGAAACTTCGAATGATAAAAATAGCTCAGGAACTACTCAGCAGAAATATTCACTGACGACTATTACCAATACAGACGATCAAACTGTAGATAAACTATATTGTAGCAAGCTGCATCCTTCCAAGGTACTTCAAAATCTAAATATTATTAGACAGAATAATAAGTTTTGTGATGTTGAAATCGTTGCTGGAGGAAAAGTTGTTAAGGTAGGTAAATTTAGTCGATTAAATTTGACTAGTCTGCTGTACTTAACTTTTCTTGATTATTTTATTTGGTCTATTTCAGATATTTGTTTAGTGAAATAATTAAAGCCACAGTTTATGTAAGAGGCAATATTCTCCTATAGAATTAGTGAATCTGTAAATTAGTGTTTGTTTTTTGCTCAAATAAATCTTAGGTCATGAAATCAAAAATTTATTTCAATGATTTTAATTATTTGAAATTATTCTATGCACAGTGTAGTTGCTTAGGCTCATATTTGCACCTATTCCTTTTCATATTTTATATTTAATTTTAGAACAAGTATTTATTGTCAACGGTTTATTTATGTTAATACATCAGTTGATATTTGTGTTAGCTGCTATAACCAAAAACTGTTGTGGCTACTCTTACAAGAGATACAGTTCACTCCTAAGATTAATAACCATTTGCAAAATAACTAGCATCTTAATTCCAGACTTATTAGAGAAAATCAATACCTATTGCTGTATGAGCAACAAATGTTATATAACATTTTCAATATTATGTAACATGAAGAATAATTAGAAAATAGTTCATTCTTCTATGCTGCTGGCATTCTGTTCTAAGTTTATATCAGGAAGGTTATCAGTCTTTAAAATTGTATCAAATATCTTCCCCATTGTAATGCATGAAAATTGGATATAAAAGACAAGAATGGATGTATTATTTAATCAAATAATATGCATTATCAGTAGTATAATAAGTATTTGTATTATCAAAAAATACTGTGAATTGTGAATACATCCATTAACTTTGGGTAATCTTTGTTCACTAATCCCGCGTAGCCTTTAATTAATCCTCACATAAAATTATGTATGTTCATTTTTATTTGTTTATAGTATTCAATTACTTTTATATTATTTAATTAAACTTTTATAGTGATGAAAACTCTGGTAATACAGAAAAATTACTTGATCGATATCAAATTTTTCATAGACATATGATTATGTTAAAACATGAAAAATCAATATAAATTAAATGCCAAAAATGCAAAACAATCCATAAATTAACCTTAATAGTCATCAGACTCTGACTCTGAATCAGTTGTTGAAGAAGATGCTCTTCATAAGGTGATTCTCCATCATACAAATGATTAATAATATGGAACTTGTAATGTAGTCTCTCTCCGTAGTGACTATATTTCCATTTAAGTATAGATTTGACCAAGTGCCCTACAAGATATATGGTATTTGATATTGTTATACCTTCGTACTTTACCCCCAACTTCTCTCCACAAAACTAGCCTAAATCCTAACCTCTCCATAAAACCAATTAGCATCTGATTACTTTGCCATTTCTCACAAAACTGATTGCTAATTGACTAGAGTACTAATAAACAGTGTGGACTTTGACCTTGCACAGGTCACCCGCTCTCTGCACCCACTTTCTGATGTTTATCTACTGTGGTATATTAAAGTGAAAAAAATTGAGGTTAATCAAGTAAGTGATCAGAATTACAAAAGTGCTAATAGTATTTCCCATTAAACATAAAATTTCAAACTGGTTTCTTCTCGTTGTTGTACGTAATATTTGTGGTTCCAACCAAAGACACTTCAACAAAGATATTGTCGCGTGTTCCGTGGCTGAATCAGGATATTGAGAGCTTGTTGGCAATTTAGAATGTTTATATATAATTACTTGGTTTAAAATGTTCAAATTACAACCAGGCAAATTAATAATAATAACAGTGGTGATAAATACAATAATGATAATAAGTGATAATAATAAAGCAATTAATGAACATAAATATTTATATAGTAATTACAACCACAATAATAGTCAGGATTAAAGACCGGATTATATGCAACATAAAACGCTTGAAATAAATATGCATGAAGAATGCTTAAAATATGCATGAAAACTGTCAAAATATGCAACTTTAAATAATAATTTTTAGTTTTTTTATTTCAAAATCAGCATACAGTTAGTAAGTAGTTGAATAACATATCGATAAATTTTATAATTAACAATTATTTAATATTTTGTTACTTTTGTAGACCTAAACAGTCAGGTACTGTTCCAAATGTTCAGTAGTAAGATTGTGTCTTTGATCACCCAAAATATTTTTATAAGTGGAAAAGGGTTGTTCCATATCCACTGAGGTAACTGGCAGTATTTGAATTTGGGTGCTATGTTAGCACTTATTATTTCTGGTAAAAGTTCACCCATCCCATCAATAAACTATCAATTTGACAAAAATGTTCAAAGCCTGAGTTATTGTTCAAAATGTTTTCAAATTTTTCTTTAAGTTTACACGGAATACCTCTGGCAATGTGGAGTTCATTTGGCGGATTTTATTCATTAACTGAATAGATTTAGTCGACACCAAACCTTGAGTTTCTAGTTTTTTTAATACTCACAGGTATGTGGAAAAATTAATGCTAATCACAGCTATGTTTTTTTTTCTGCATTAGAATTGTTAAATGCTTCCTTGGACTGACAAACTGCCACAGCTCTGCACTATCTGCTCTAAGTCGTTTACTACACCTTTGATGGCATCAAAATGTTCATTGAAAAACAGTACAGCTTCAATCTATGTTCACCTTTGAGTTACCACTGGTCCAGGAGGTAAAGGCACATTTCACAGTTTTTCTTTATAGGCCTTATTGCAAGCAGGTGCCTTAAGAAACACTTTCTTTGTTGATGAAATCAGTTTATTTATATTCCCAAACATGGATCGTACTTCTTCAGCGAGTTGATGTACGCCGTGAGCTAAACATGATGTCACATGAATCAAATTGGGATAAAATACTTGGAGGGCTTTGGCTGCCTTGATCATATAGGGAGCAGCATCTGAGAGAAATATAAACACTCTTTCATCTGCAGAAGATTCAGGATTTTTTTTTAATGTGCTCATTCATAATTCTGCGATCATAGAATGATTTGTCTTTTCAAGGTCTTTGTAGGCCACCAGATAGGAAGAAGAAGGCTCTAGTTTTAATGCATCGACAATTAAATTTGCAATGTAACGGCCACAACTGTCGGTAGTTTCATCAGCTGAAATCCAAATAATGCTATCCTTGAGTTCATTGCATATTTCTTCCAGGACATGTTGGTAGATTGTTGGTATGTAATCTTTACGCAATGTTGATTCATGTGGTATATTTTGATTCAAGCAATATTTTCGCAGAAAATCTTTGAAGGTAGAATCTGTGAGTTTGTGAAGAGGAATATTACTTGAAAGCAATGCTTCACATAAATCCATGCTAAAGTAGTTTTTTTTGTTTACCTTTGGAAGTGAAATCACTGCTACTTGCCACTATTATAAGTTGTTCTCATGTGCCTTTCTTTTGCAATCCTGCCATATGAAGACTTGTCTTGACATGTTGGTCTATTTGAAACTTTTTTGTGCTCAAAATATTTTTTTGCAAACTTGACAGTTTAAACATTTCCGTCCTGTAAACGTTCCAAGACAGTCAGCTATCTACGAAGAGGCACTTTTTTTTCAGGAGCTATGGTACACATTAAACTTTGCTCGAATAAATAAAAAACTAATGCATTAAGCGCGTTTGCAACAAAAACTTGTGTAATTTAATTGCCTAGTGTGAGGAGTGCTGCAGTAGGTGTGCACGATGCAGAATGGTATCATCTATCTTTTTCTCGCATGAGTCTGTATTTTATTTGGCCTCATAATAACAAAAACATAGACGCGTGGCTGCTATGTGCGCTCTAAGGTCCGTGTGGCTAATAGATTTGGCCGGCTACAACATAAGATTACATTTATTACCTAGGTACACTACCGAAAAATATTTTAAATATAGTGAAAATATGCATCATCACTATATTTTAAGGAAAACATGCAATCTGTGAAAATGAGCTTAAAATGCAAATGCATATAATCCAGTCTAGTCAGGATAATAGTAGTAGTAAATAATAATTACATGACATAAAACATAACATAATCAAAACAGTAAGAATGACATAAAAACAGAGAAAAATATATAGTGTAATCAACAAAGAATAACAATCAAAATATTACACATCAAATAGTGACAGTAATGTCACAGTAAATAATAAATACAGATTACACAAGACAGAGTTCAAAATAAATAATCGTTCAAAATTTATTCCAGGTATATAAACAGAAAACTAGTATTCAGATCCATTAACAAAAGAAACTGCTAGTTTTAACCCTTTTTAATCACTAGTCTTATATTAACAAGCAATCTTATAAAATTCACTTGCAAATCCCTTTTGTTGTCTACCCTAACAGTTTATGAATGAAGTCTATTGCATTATTTCTTTCACTTATACACTTATAATTTTACTGTAACTCACCAATAGTATTTCTTGGTTACTTACTTGTGGTGTCACCTTAATCGTATTGAACTAGATACTCCTCGCTGGAATTACATCTCACACACTCATCTCGCAGACTCACACCTGTGACTCTCCACGCTGGGACCGTCATCATATGTCTTGCTAGACTGGTTCACAGAACCCACCGGGTTGGTCTAGTGGTCAACGCGTCTTCCCAAATCAGCTGATTTGGAAGTCGAGAGTTACAGCATTCAAGTCCTAGTAAAGCCAGTTATTTTTACACGGGATTTGAATACTAGATCGTGGATACCGGTGTTCTTTGGTGGTTGGGTTTCAATTAACCACACATCTCAGGAATGGTCGAACTGAGAATGTACAAGACTACACTTCATTTACACTCATACATATCATCCTCTGAAGAATTATCTAAATGGTAGTTACTGGAGGCTAAACAGGAAAAAGAAAGAAAGAAAGACTGGTTCACAGAACTCTGCTGAACCCACATGATTCCACACAACTCGCAGCCTCTCCTCGCAGAACTGCCCTTGTGGGACCGACGCCATAACGCCTCGCAGACTGGTTCTAATAGAATTCTCTTTTTAGCTATCTTATCCTGACTATTTATAATGCTAGCCTCTTTACCTGTTGGACCGGACTCAAGTCGAAGCGTGAGAACAGTTGACCGAGGCTTTTGTTCCCATGAATCCCAAACTTGGTCTCTTCTCACCACACAACATGTGTTCATTGTGTGTCAGCAGGCAGTATAACAAAGGAAGATTGTTAAATTGACCTATACTTTACAAAAAGGGTTCTTCTTTTTGTCCCTTTCTGGATTCCTGCAATTATATACTTTATATTACTTTCATAATAATTGGTAGGAATGTTATACAGGCCCGCTATATCGGTCTTGTTACAATATCTAACTCAGTATATGAGTAATTAAGTTTTACATAATTACACCAGGAAGAGATTGTATTTAATCATTTGACTGCTTGTCCCATTGTAACTCCATTATAACTCCATCAATATTTTCATGAAATATGTATTAAATAATTTGTCTTTGTGGTGAGTTATTTGAAGAAAAAAAAACTGACAGAGGTTGATGCTTTATCTAATATTTGAGTATATACTGATTTAGTATAGTGGTATGATTTATTAAATTGATTTTTCATTAAATTTAGCATGTATATCTTTTAATCTTTCAATTTAACTTTTAGTCATTTATCTATTTAATATAGAAGATTAATCCTAGAACTTCTTTGGTAAAAGAATTATTGTACTGAGTAATGGTAAACCATAAATCACTGAGAAATGTTTGATTTATCTAGTACTCATAATTTATTATCGACATACTCCATTTTCCATTTCTGAAGTCCTGGTTCTTTCTGTAGCAATTATGTTATTGGTGTTATTTTGACTAAAGGATAAGCCGATATTTAACTAATTTTTTTTTGTTGGGGGCGAAAAAGTTTTTATGTTATCATTGCCCACAAAATAAAAATATAAAATCGAATAAAACAAAATAAAACCTACACTAGAAATTAAAAAAAAAATTAAAACTTAAAATAAAAATATGAAATACAGAAACAAAATAAAAAAACTTAAACTAAAACATTAAATGAAATTCATAACAGTATAAAAATAAAATAAAAATAAAACTACTAAAATGTATTTCAGATACTAAAAAGTATCTGAAATTGTTGTTTTGATAAATCAAATTAAACACCAACACCAGATAAAACTCTGAATTAGTCACCATTTAATTTTCAATGACAAAATCACATTTGTTTAAAATCTGTTACAAACAGGATTAACATAAAATATAACAATGACCTGACAAACACACATTTGACTGAATTCTATTGAAAATAACTTAAACTGTTAATTACATGCACCATTTGAATCAATCTCAGGCATTACTTAAGAATAGCTTAACATTTGCAACAAACAAAATGTTATTTTATTCCATGTAATTGGGTTTTGAATTTAGTAATTTTGCCAGTAATTGTATTGCTAGAAACTTTATGTACTTTGAATTTATTGACAATGAACTCTTTTACTGCACTGATGACTTCTGTGACACAATAGTAACATTTCTGCATTTCATCTGGAAGATTCTGTGTTCAATCTCAGTCAAATCGTGACATTTTTATTTAACCAACTACAAAATTCATTAAAAATTCATCAAAGTATAGTTATTGAGCATCAGCCTTTAGTTTTTTGCATAAATTAATAACTAAATTGGTAACATTATAGTCAAGCAATTCTGGAATAGATGTTTTTAATCAGTTATATTATTAAATGTTAACTTACGTTGTTTGATTAGTACACTTGTCATTTGTTTGTTTATGTAACTTTTTGTGGGCTTTGTTAACTCTCAGTTTGACAACAAATGCATATTAGAATTTCATGTATAAATTAGTTGATACGTATGACATACCAAACATCTAATCACATAATATGATTTAAAAATTATTATAGTTTAAGATGTTTTATTTAATAAGTTCACAAAGTTTAAGGGATTATACAGTTTAGGTTTGAAAGTAAAAAGTAATAAACTTTGTTAAATTCACAGCAGTTTTTTATTTTAAGTTATTCTGCAACTCCTGATAGACATATAAATCTTGTCAATTGCAGTCTGAATGAACATAAAATTATGTTTTGTTTTTTTTTTATTTGATGAAATTGATGATGATAGACTTCTTGTAAATGATTGATGTGAATAACATTATTCCAATTAACTGTACTCAAGATTGTTTTGTATTGATGATTGTTGAGAATTAAGGTTTAATTCATGGACTTAACCATTGGAATTTTATTCTTCAATTTTCTAAGATGCAACACCCAAATTTTTTTTGATAGTGCAGAACTCTTCAGTTGTGAAAGATGCAGGTAACTTCACTTTATCCAAAACCCAGTCATATTGTTTTTATAATTACAGTCAAACCACAATAAATTAAAATGCTTAGTTATTTGAACTTATTTTATTTCTCCTACCCTTCAGTAAATGAAACCTCTTTAAATAGAAAAATAAAGAATAGCTAACTGAAATCTTATAGAGGCATAATTTAATATTTAATGCCATTCCATTACCAATGCAATAGGCAAATAATAAACTGAAAAGGAAATTGTTGATAATTTCTGAAATAGTCACTTTGACTTTTTTCACATTTCATTAGTTTCTGTGCTTTATTCATAGAGAGGAAATCACAGCCTTGAGAAAATTGCAAAGAAAAATGTGTACATTAATCTGTTTCCTGTCATACTGTGTGCCTTACGATTTATTTTTTATCTCCAATACAAGAATTTGATTACTGTCTCATTTTGATTTTTACAACATACAGAGTGTATCGCATTGCTCTGCCGGGACTTTCGTAACATATTCTATTTGTGAAAATAATGGAAAAAGTTCATATAAAAGTTAATTTCATAAAATGCTGCATTTGCGAGTTACAGTTACTGAAAGATTTCACCTGGATTTCAGCCAACTATTTTATTGCCAACTTTGAAATAATTTATTGTATTCCTATCATTAATAAAAAATTATTATCCTGATCATTTTTAGTGTACAATTGTTATATATTTTTCTAACTGTTTTTTAACTGTTTAACAGCAAATTTTTTATTTAAAAATTTTTTGTGTGACCCAAGAAGAGTTTGGATATTGTTTACATTAAATAAGTACTTTCCTGATAAATATAAAAATGCACTGATTCTAAATAAAATTCAATTTTTTCTATCTTTAATTTGTTTTATTCAACTTATCTTAAACTATTTTGTTCAGAAGTAAATTCTCTACAAGTTTTGTTTAAAAGTATTTTGTTATTGCCCATTTAACAAAGTTATTGTACATCAGTCATAAAGAACAGGGTTTTTTCCCCGTTTATTGGTTTTCATCCTAGGTTTCTCAAAAACTACTGCAGGTATGGTTCGACCTATTTTATTTGATTTTTCAGGTCAAAAACCGTAAAAATCACTAATTCTGCCCCTTAATTAATGTTCTAAAATTTTCAGTACAACCTCATTTCACCAGGGTAGCTGAAATCCAAGCGAAAGTTTTCACTAACCGTAACTTGCAAACGAAGCATTTTAGGACATATGTTTATATGAACTTTTTCCATTATTTTCATGAGTAGAATATGTTATGAAAGTCCCAGGAGAACTTTGTGATACACCTTCATGTTTTAATGCTAAATGTTTTGTATAGTGCTGTTCATTTAATTGTTTCTGTATTTAGTTCTCAGTACAACTTACAACAGTTCTTTGTCTTTATCCATGTTACTGTATTTTAATGCATTTTGGTCTGCTAATTGCTCAACAACAAACATTACTAAGCATAATATTATTCAACGATATATACTGTTTTATTGCACATAAAATTTTGTATACATAATATACTGCTTCTTGCCTCATTAAAAATTTCGCCAATATTGTACCACTGTACAAGTGTTGCAAACCTTACTAAGTTGAAATTTTAAGAATCAAAAGGAAATTATTTTCCTTTAACTTCAAATTTTTCATGTTTGATTATATTAACATATTCTTTGATACTTGCATATACTTTTTTATAGTTCAAGGCTGATTAGTTTTTTATTTAATTATTTTCAGCTATTATTTTATTTCTTTATTTACTTTTTTTTTTTTATAAATAAGTTAATTCAATATTTTTCAGACCTTACATGTGTAGAATATTTGAAGTTAAATTCCAGATGGGCCTGTTGCCACATTGATGATAGTCAACACTGTGTTTGTTTATGTGTTATGGTGGTTAATTTAAGGATTTTTTTTTGTCGTAGGAGGGGAAACCTTTTTATTGGTACCATGTTGTCTCAAACACAAAGATAATTCAGAACTCACCCTTGCAGGACTATACGCCTCCTCCCCCTCTATAACATGGGATGTCGGTTCCACCTTGTGGTATTATCACAGCACCCATGTATAATTTTTGTTTTTTAAGGATTGGACATAAATATCTTCTTTTTTTTAAATATATATATCATTTTTTGAAGATAAAAGTTCAGTTTTACTGATATACGAAGGAAAAGTAAATAGTTCCTATGTTATGTTGATCATAAGTTTTTATATTACATTCACTGCCGAGTCAATTTCAAAAGCTCAGCATTATCTGCCATAGCATTATCTGTGGGATGTTTTTAGTTTCTTGCATTATGCAAGTTTTTATGCAAAGGTGATTTTTTTGGGATAAATAGTTTAAAATGACCAATATTTTTGGGATCAGTATTCAATCTTCCTTTAATTACATTATGATCTTTAAAGATAAGAACTAATTATGCAGGAAGATAACAAAGTACATCAAGCAGTTGACTTCAGAGTAAGCAGTGCTAATATTGCTTGTTAACTGCAAGTCAAGCTGAGGATGTATGTTGTTATAACAAAAAAAATCATTCAACATTTCAGGTTCAATTTTATTACTGGGCTACATCATGTCTTCTGAACTCCATAAAAACTCTTTCTCCCAGAGTTGTTAAAATAAACTCCAAGGTAGTGTGATACCATGAGTAGAGTTATCGAAATATACTGTCAAAAATTTCTGTTCAGAACATTCACAGTTTCTGCCTAATTACTTGTCCAACATTTTAATTGTTTGTAAAAAATTACACTCTAATTTTAAATGATTGTTTGCTTTTTATAGGCACATCGAGCAATATTGTCTGCAAGCAGCCCATACTTTCAAGCAATGTTTTCAAATGGATTATTAGAAGAACAAAAAGACACTATAGAACTTCATTCTATCCCACCTCTAATACTAGATTGTCTTATCAACTTCATTTATTCAGGTGAAATATTTCACTTTAGCGACAGCTTAATGTAACTAACTTGATTAATATCTTCTTTTTTTTATTATTAATGAAATTAGTTACAGTTGAAATTAGCATTAACAGAAAATACTTATAATACCTCAGAATTTTCATATAAATATTTATGTTTTAATACTTATAGAAGTATACTTTTGAAAATTTTTTATAAAATGGTATTTAAAATTGAATCTGTTAAAGATATTCCTTGTCAAATTCATTCTCTATAGAGGAGCTTTCTTCTGCTTATCTTTTCAGTGAACTTAGGTAAGCATTAATTTTCTTAAAATTAACTAAAAGTTTATTACTTATTGGAATTTTATTTAAATTATTGAGATTAGTAAACAGCTGTTTTTTACAGTTTTAACTACTGAATATGTTTTTTGTTAATTTATCATGTTTAAAAAAAAATTGTTCTGAAGAAGCAGAGATATCTGGTTAGTATTCGGTGAAAAAAAGTCAGCAAGTTATTCAATATATTATGCTGTAGGATACAACTTGATAATTATTTACTATTAATATATATATATATATATGTGTGTGTGTGTGTGGGTGTCTGTGTGTGTGTGTGTGTGTGCACACATGTGTGTATGTTCACACACACATACGTGTAATAACAAAAAAGATTGTAGGTAATCTGAAATTGGTATAACCACTCTCTAGAATAACCAAACCAGAAAAGTTACAGTAGATAATTGATTTAGATAGTGAGGAGTTTTGATTTGTTCTTTACATTATCATTTTGTAAACCTGGAGTGGTAATATGATTTGAGATGTGAAATCACCAGATTTTTTAACTCAAAATTTATTTTTTTCTAATCAGGTGTGAGTAGATGCGACACCACCTAGTGCTTAGATTGTTCATGCCAAAATTTTCATGCAAAATATTGTGCACACATTCTGTTGACTTGCCTACAGAGACTCTGCTAACTCATTCACTGTCACTCATTGATCTGCCAAAACAGTCTTATGCACTTTTCTATCATCTCTAGCATATTCACTTCAGAAGGGCGTCCACTGGAAGGTTCATTGCTAATACTAACGTTTAACTGTTGTATCATGCGCTCTTATTTAACTTACTTTGACTTAAGCCTTTCTGGAAAAGTATTTATTTAATTACTGCATAAATTCCAGTTTTTCCATTTTCCAAAAAAATGCCATAATTCTCCACTTTGACAGACTGTAAATACTTTAGTAGGTGATGTCATGACTTGAAACTCATAGTAAACTAATGTAATGAAGAATAGAATCACATAACACCATCGAGAAATTAAGCGTACTAATGCTATCTCTGTGTGAACCATGAAACTTTTCACCCCATCCTCGTTTTATCGAGTTGGATTCTAAGTCATAGGTCTTCAGCTCAATTTGCTAGAGCAGATGAAGCAAATAACCACTTTTACATAGTAATAGAGGAATTTAAAATATATTGTGCAGTAAATATTGATATATGAGGCTTGTTTTAGAAGTAAGTATTGCTTTGATATAAAAAATAACAAGCAAAATTTTTTTTATTTCTATTCACCTGAAAGCCTGGATCTTAATCTACAATTCTGCGTACATCAAGGCACTTGTCTTATCATGTGATTAGCTTCTGCATTCCATCTTCATAGAAATCTGCCGCCTGAGATTGTAACTGAATGACTGTTTTGACGCATTATCATCATTGTGGCACTGACTGTTGAGGTCTTGCTTTAAATGTAGGAACAAATGGTAGTCACTGGGTGTCAGTTCAGAACTACATAGTGAGTGGTAGTTAATCAGTTTGTTCCCACGTGTGGCCAAGCGATTGTTAAGGATTACGATTCCCAAAACTAAGCTAAAAAACAGTTAGTTTCCTTAAACGGTGATTCTACTGGTTTAGTCAAGGTGTAACAATATGTCTCGGCATTTATCATTTACCACAAAGCAAAATAATCGACAAGCAGTGGCCCCTGTCTGTCCCAAAATACACATGATTTTCTGGGCTGACATTTGTTTGCTTGAAAATCACTTTCTTTGGTGATGTTGAGTGTCTCCATTCTATGACTGTTGTTTTGATTCTGATGTAATGTGAGACACTCATGTCTTGTCACCAGTAACAATTCAGCTTAAAAACAGATTGCCTTCATTGCTGTATCTTGTAAGAAAATTCAAAGCACTAGCCAAAGATTTGTTTTTGTACAATTTAGTCAGCATTTTTGGTACCCAACACGAGCACAACTTCTGATAATTTAAGCATGTCAACAAAATTTCATAGAGAACACTTGGTGAGATTAAAAGAAATTCATCTCATAGAGATGAAACTGTAAACCATCTCACAGACTTTTTCATTAACTCTCTGCACCAAGTCATCAGTAATGACAGATGGCCACCCACTTCGTACTGCGTTATGTACATTTGTACAACCCTCTTTAAATGCTGTGACCCGTTTTCTCACCTTTACATCAGACATGGCATTATCTCTGTACACTTCACTAATCTATCAATGAATCTTGGTAATTTTTGTACTTCTTCCATTTAAGAAATGAATTACAACACATATTTCACAATCGGGGCACTGTCTATAATCATGGGAATTTTAAACACACACAGAAATCTTTAAAAAAAGATTAACAATCACGTAATGGCATCTGTAGTAAACCATTAGATGTAGTTACTCAGAGTACATACATGAAACAGTGACAGTCATGCTGCAGACATATGTCAAAAGAGTTCATTCTTAAAAAACAAGGAAAAATTGGTTACTTGCTTTTTTCGCTCTAGCAAATTGAGCTTTTTTTTTTTTTTTTTGATGGTGGAGCTACCCCCATTATTTGCGCCAAAAAGCAGTGTCAGACTCGCTAACAGGTTCTGCAAGCTGTTACAGAAAATGCGTATGTATTCCTGCGCACTACCAACTAAACTTCCACCCCTGGGAAACCGCTAATAAAGCATTACTTCAGGAGGAGGGTAAGCGCTCACACACACATTCGGTCTCCACTAGCAAACATCATCCATACCAGACCATTACACACTGCATACCACAAATACCTAAAGAGAAAAACATTCAGAAAAAATAGAACAGGTACTAAGAAAGACATATCACACACATTTATACATTCATACAATCAAGCCAACACAAGACAAAAGCACCACAATCAAGAAGACAAGGCCACAAGACATAATTTGCAATAATAGTCCATTGCTTCACACCCTGAAGCATTATCTGCTGAAAATCCTCAGGTTTGAACACGTCCACCCAACCCAGGGCATCCAGCATGCATCTTCGTGCATCTTGGAACCTTGTACAACAGAAAAAGACATGGTACGGAGTTTCCGCCACATCACAGGCTAAAGAATCTTATAATTTAGTGCTCAGTTTATTAGTAGTATATTCTACAAGTAGCTTATAACAGTATGCAACTGCTATTATAAAAAAATCTAATTACATATGGGTATTTATTGGAATGGATGATTAAATAAACATGTGAAATTTCAACTTACTTTTATTTTTGTACATTATTATTGTAGGTTTAATAATATTGCACCAATCATACATTTTACGTACAAGTAATAATTTCTTAAAAATAACATTCTGTAGATGACAAGTACAGGATGTACATTCATGAATGCAAATTGATTGTAATTCAGTACAAAATTTTAATGTTAATCATTTAAATCTATTTATAAAAATTAGCCTTCTGTTCTGTAATGCTATGAGGGAAATGAGAGAAAGCTCAGCTGTTTTAAAGACCCTCACAAAAAATCATGTACTGAAAAATCTGGTGTTCTCCAGAATGAACAGTATGGAGATCCTTAACAACTGATTGATTTTGGCATACTTTTTTCAGCCTTGGTTCTTCACAAGGCTTATATTAAGATGTGTGAATCTTGTATGATATCGTAATCATACCTCCACATTTCGTCTCCTGTTATGACATATTCGAGTAATTCTGAGCCAGCAGTAATGTCAGCTAATTTTGTAATGTTGCTTTTGTTGGAAATTCAACACCTTGGAACAAATTTTGCAGTTGCTTATCTCATTGTCAAAATTGTTTCACATGAACCATAAGAAATTCCCTTCTCTTCAGAAACTTCTCAGATAGTGATGTGACGATTATTCATCATAATGTCCTTTATTTTGTTTATATTTTCATTGTTTGTTGATGTGTTAGAACATCCAACGCTTTTGTCATCTTCAAGGTCTTTTTGTTATCATTTTTACATCTAATATGATGTGCATTATAGACAGTGCTGCCATTAGATGAGAAAAAGATGAACTCGGTTGATAAAAACATCGCATGCAGAATTAAAAATTATCTTATTTTTTGATCACATCTTTTACATATGATTTTATAATTGTTAATTTTTCTTTTAGGAGAGATTGTAATAACTCAAGAGAATGTTCAAGAGTTGATGATTGCAGCTGATATGTTAGAATTAAATGATGCAGTTATTGGATGCACCGAATTCCTTAAACAAGAATTACATGCAACAAACGCTGTTGGGATTTATAGGTATGTGATTTTTTGTTACATATTTTTATATGAAAAATCTTCAATATTTCTCACAAATATTATAATACTTCTAATTTGGAAAAATATCATATATATTGTAATAATAAAAATTTAATTTATGAACAAAAATTTTTTAAAGACGATATATTATTTAAAAACATACTAAACATAAATAAGAAGTAATAATTTAATCTAATAATTATCTCTTTGATAACATGGTACCATTTGATTTTATTTTAATCCACCAGAGTTATGTATATTCCTTCAGTATACTAGTAGGACATCTCGATTCCCCCCCGAGGGGAGAAGATCCCACCTCATAGTGTGTGCGGTCGCTACACCACTTCCTCCGTTCCTAGCCAGTAGTGGCTTTAACAGAGGACATCTTCTCGCCCTCAAACTGATCACATACCACAGTGTTCAGTTCAGGCCTCGCAGAGATACCACCGATGCAGATGCCCCGAGGGACATCTGCATCGGTAAATTCACCCCGAGATAGTTTTAAGTTTATGCCTTCAGAAGAAGACAACGGTCACCTGCAGCTACCACGTCGCCCTCAGGAAGTAAGCTAGAAGCCTAATCGCGGATTGAAGACCCTGCGCCTAGTTCTAACCATTTAATGAGCCAATTTCATTGAATATCTCGGATTTGAGGCAAACTAAACCACTACAACAACTTTCCCACTAAAAGTGTTAATCGCAACGAAATTTGGTCCTAGTTCCCTTAAAGAACCCCGCTAACATTAAACTTATCATGAGTGCAAAGCTAACGGACTCCGTTCCGGTCTACCAGGGAGAGGAGAATTAACGCCTACTCCCACTCAGCTCCATCGCGGAGTCCCGCGTGACAGTAGGACCGGGACAGTCATGACTTTTTAAATTTTAACTATGTTTTTAACTTTGACTTTAGTGCATTAATTTTAACAACTGATGGTGGCTTCCAAGTAAGCCGAAAGATCTAGAGAATGTACCAACATGCTGGTAAGGTGGATTGATTATATTGTTAATTTATTTATATATAACTTTGTTGTGAAAAGTAGAATCCTAAAGAAGTTGGCTAAATATAGTTTGTACCAATCACTTGATCTGGTGAAAAAAAATAGGCTAAAAGTCAAATAAGTTAATTATTATTAATCAATATTGAAATATTCAACATTTTTCTTTGCTATTTTACTGATAAATAAAAAAAAAATTCGGTTTTCAGATTTTGGCTTAATATAGTTTGTACGAATCACTTGATTTAGTGAAAAAATAGGCTAAAAGTCAAATAATAAGTTAATAATTATTATTCAATATTGAAATATTCAACATTTTTCTTTGCTATTTTACTGATAAATAAATAAAAAATTTCGGTTTTCAAATTTCAACAGAAACATCCATTTTGATCATCCCTGAACCCATTTTGACTAGTTTTGACATGACGTACGTATGTTCATACATATGTATCTCGCACAACTCAAAAACGATTAGCCATAGAATGTTGAAATTTGTATTTAGGACTGTTGTAACATCTAATTGTACACCTCCTCTTTTGATTGCAATCGACTGGGCGAAAAACACCCAAAATCCAAAACATTTGGATTTTTGACTTTTTCATAACTGCAGTAATAAGCCCTCATTATGAGCTTTTCAACGATATATCATAAGTGGTACTTATTTTCATTGGTTCCAGAGTTATAGCCAAATAAAATTTTAATTAATTAAATGTTTGGATCTTATAAGAGGAAGGCACATCAGTTCGAATAAGACTTCATCTCCTCTCTTTTTTCAACTTTTTTTTAATTTAGGTATATTTATTTATTAATAGTTATTAACCCCTAATTGTAAAAAAAAATGTTTACAGTAAATAATAATTCAATATTAACAATAGAAAAAAAATCAGAAGTTATTAAAAATTATGTAACATTTTATATACTTTTCATTTTAATTAAAAAAATATTTAAGTCAAAGGTTAATAAATTAATTATTAATAAATCAATATATTTTAATTTAAAAAAAAAAAATAAAAGTTAAAAAGGTATATGTATATGAAGTTGGATTTGAACCAATATGTGCATGGTTACGGATCTCACACATTCTCACTTACACCACATATCTACTTGAGCAACTTGAAACAAAATTAATATGTAAAGTAATATAAAACTAAGGAAATTTTTAGGTCATTTTTTTTAGTATAATTGAATATTGCATGTTAGTATTTTGTGATAAAGACAAATAAACAGTGTACTATTTACACACGCAATACGGTGCAAATCGGTGTCTCAAAGCCCATGCCTTCCCCTTGTTAGCTACAGTAATATAATAGGTGCCTTATACTGATTTAACGTTTTGTAGATAAAGGTCACTAGTTATTTTCTTTCAGAATTAGAAATTATTTGCTTACGAAAAACAGTTTTTTTTTTAACGTTAAGCATGATCTTAGTATATTAGAATAATTTTATTTACAAAACTTATCTTGTTTTACCTTTTATACATTCTCAAAAACGATTAGCTGTAGAATATTGAAATTTTATATTTAGGACTATTGTAACATCTAGTTGTGCACCTCCCTTTTTGATTGCAATTGACTGGGCAATCGACATTTAGAATAATTGAATGCTATGTTGGTAATATTCATGTATATTATATCTGATTATTTAATATTAATTGAAAATTATAATTTAGAATCATATTATTTTTGAATTTTGTTAGCAAAGTGTTCCAAAAATTATATATTTATTTTTAAAAAAATATTTTTACTTAATTATTTGACAGAACAATAAAATACAATGTTATGGTAGTACAACTGTATATTTTTCAATTGTATTCAGTTTAAAGTGATTGTTGAAAATTATTTTATTAATTTTCTTTGACATTTCAATTTAAATATTTGTATTTACTAGAAAAATTATTTTCATTTATAATAAAAATGATTTGTAAATTATTAATTTCAAATACTCTATCCTTCAGATTTATATTTCTATTTAATAAAATTGTAAGTATCTTTCAAATGACTTGTTTTTCTTTTTGTTATAGGGAAGTGATTCTGGTCGTAAAAGTATAGTACATAACTCGACTTGTAACACGTTACACTCTCGTGAAAATACATAACTTTTTTTACTTTTGCGTATTATGCTTCTTACAACTCTTGTTATGTAATGTACTATTCTATATCAGTATTATTCGTATTTTTGTGAGTTGCTGATTAACAAAAGTTTCAGATTTCTGGTGTGTCTTATAAATAAAAGTTAATAATATTTAAACTGTTCCTTTTCGTGAACTCCTGTATACTGGTTAAATAGAGTTTAACCAGTATTAATTTAAAAGAAGTGCAGCAAAAATGTATATGTGTAATTTAGTAGGCATAATAGGAAGTCATGTGATTTCCACATCAGATTTTTTTATTCTGCAAATCGAAGTTGTTTCAGACCTAAACAATGTAGATTAACCTTATATGCTTATTTTCTTCTTAACTGTTCCCATGGCTACTAAAATTTACAAATTACAAAATCTGTTTACTTACTTGAGAAGTAACAGTGTCAAAAATTAATTCATCATTAACACCTGAAATCGATTAATCAAAAGTAGTTGTCACAATTCATGTAGAAAATATAAACGTATTTTAAAATAATTTAAAATACTTTGTTTTAGAAGTTATTAAGATGGATTCTTCATTATGTAGGGACTTTTATCAATAATTTTTAACTTAAAGGACAGACATAATCAGATCTAAATACATTATTTTACAACTTTTTTTTTTATATGTAGACCAAATTAAAAAAAAAGAATTCCATCAGTAACTGTTCCAATAGATACAATAGCACAATAATAACAAGTTAATGATGAAATTTCTCTTTAATTAACTGAAAACGTATTGGTATCAGTAAAATATTTGTATATCATTCCAATTTCTATGACAGGATATACCGGTTTCATTCAGGTTTGGATTCCAAGACTCATTATCATTCATCAGTAACTGTTACTGTTTATAATATCCTGTGGCTGTGTATAAAAATAAATTATATTTCATATTGGATTCATTTTATTTTAAAATTATAACTACTAATCATCATGTTCCAATGAAATGTTTGCATGACTATTTAAAACATTCTGATTTTAATAGATATACCTTATTTTTTATTCCAGACAATTCATATTTTAAAACCAGAAACATTTTTACTTCCATGTAAAAAACCTTTTTCTAAGAAAATGTTATAGCAGCCAAACTACTTTCAAATTTATTAATTTAATGCATATGAATCTGGATTCTTTTTTAGAGGGGCATTATTTTTCTAGGTAATATAAATATAATCACTAATAAAAAAAATTTCTAAGTCCTAATTTAATGGTTTAGTCATGTAAAAATGGTTGAACTACAGCAAAGCATCAAGACTTTGGCTTTAAAAAAAATTGGATAAAGTTAAAAGGAAGGTCAATAAACAAACAGGTGGACTAAATAGATAGAAAAAAAACTTTATGACTGATTTACAATTGAAGAGCCTTATTAACTATGTCACTGAACTGTACTGAAAAGGTGATAATTATTATTTCTCCATTAAATATTTTGCTAATCTTTTCTATTTTGTTTTCTAGGTTTGCTGAAGGTCATAATTGTGAAGAATTAGCAAAAGCTGCATTCAGTTTTATTTTGTCTAATCTTCCTCGTATTTGTCGTGAAGAGGAATTTTATGAATTGCCTAAAGAAAATCTATGTGCTATATTAGCTAGTGAATTTCTTCAAGTAGATAGTGAATTGCAGGTTAGTACTTTAGTACTTTTTAATGTTAGTTTACCTAATAAAATAGTGAACATGCATGCAATGGAAATGTCTATTTCATTTTATAACTGTAATCTGATTGTCTAATTTTAATAGAGATATAGAAGAGAAAACAATGTTTTTGTAATAAATATATCAGGAGCATTTTTCTTGACATATATTTTCTCAAATTTTCAATAGGAGGGTTAGTTTAATAATCACGTTATCCGAAAATTTGATGGGATTCGGATGAAAACATTTGGAGTTTATGTTGAACTTTAAAGTGCAGTTTTTCAGTTTTGCAATTTAAGGTACATTGAGAAAAACAGATCTAGAATAAAGGAGCATTTGGCTCATTTTAAATTTAGAAGACCAGAAAAATTGCCTGTAACCCAGCTTCACTTGGAAAATAGTTGTTTTAATAGACTTTCATAAGTATTATTTACTTGTCAGTTTTTATTTTATTTTTTCACTTCTCTGACTGACGATTTAATTCACCACAGAAGCGTACAAAGAAGCTTTTACATGGAATATGAAAATGGAAATTTTTAGAGTGAAAAATGCCATGCCTGACCAGAATTCAAACCTGGAACTTCTAGATGAAAGGCTAAGAAGCTATTACTCTGCCATGGAGATCAGATTTATTTACTTACATTTTGTTTGTATTCCCCCCCCCCACAATGTGTGCTGATTATGATTGTTTAATCATTGAAATACCCTTCTAAGTTTACACTATAATTAAAAAATTTTTGTGGATCATTTTGCTGTATAATCTTATCTTCCAAATTATTTCAATAACCGTTTAGCATAGCTCTTTATTTATATTTGTGTTCAATGTTGATTTTTTTTTAAGTCTTAAATTGAGTCCCAGCTTAGATTTTTTTTGTTTCTTTTTTGATAAAATTTATTCACAGCTTCATCATTTGTAATTCTAAAATAATTTTATCTATAATAGTATATTGTGTGAAATTTTAAAAATGTGCAAGTTAGAGATATTTCAACAGTGTATAATAGAAAAATATTATTCAGTTTTCATGAAATTAAAAAAAGAGGTATTTGTTGCTTAACATTTTCCCATTGTACATCAGTGAGTGATTTCAACATTTACATTGTTAAAAATATAATAATCTATAGTAGATAAATATAGTAAGTGTAAAACAGATGTACTCGGTTGTTTAACGTGTGTTTTATTTCATCAATTAAATTTTTTTATATAGGTTTTTCAAGCTGCTATGAAATGGATAAGCCATGATTTAACTCAAAGAAAACGTTATGTTTTTGAAATTCTAATACATGTTAGATTACCTCTTCTGTCCTTATGCATGCTGGAACATGCAATAACTGAATGTAATGATGCTAGCCTTAAAGTAAGTATTTTCATTAATATTTCTTTGTATTATTTGTTGTTTTTTTTATATTCAATTATGTTGGTGTAGGTAAAAATACAATGATTTTCCAATACAGAAAAATTGAAAATAATAATGATAATTTTATAATGATAATTATAAATAATTGTAATTTATAATAATTTATTATTTTTTATTTATAATAATTATAATTATTATTTTTTATGATGATTATAATGATAATTTTTCTGGTAATAATATACAGTAGTGTCCTATGAAATAAACTATTTTATCATTTTTAAGAATTTCTGTAGTTTTTTTTAGGAAGCCTAACTTTATTCTGACAAGCTCCTTAGATCTAGGTTGGATTATTGCAAGGTCACATGATTGAAAACTGTTCTCATATAGGTCCATAGGCTAAGTTCCCCCCACCAAACCTCAAATTATACAGAGGACAAATTAATTTTAAAGGTCTTTTCATTCTTATCCCTTTCTTTGGATTCTTTTTTGAGGAGAAACCCCAAACAGTGGGATTCTTTTAAGATTTAAACCTCCTTGTTTAACATATTTAACTAAAATAACATTCCATTATGACATTTAAGTATGATAAATATTTACACTTCTACTGCACATAATTAAAAAACATCACTGAAATATTTTAAAAATGTAAAAGAAAACTAATTACAAATGGAGTAGCTTTAAGTAAACTTCTCATTGTAAAACTCTGATTTTGACCATCAAAGGCATGTTAATAAAGCAATAACAGTCTGCAATTTTCATTAGCTGTTTAAGTTAAACAACGTCTGCTAGATGCCAGCACATATATTAAAATATTGAAGAATCAACATCAGTAAGTTTGTAGAAAATGCAGATTATAAAAATGTGACTTCTGCATGTTTGAGGTTATGCATGTAGCATATAATAATGTGCTTTCTGAAGGAAAAGGATCAGTGAACTAGCAAAAACTTTTATGTAATACTATTGATAAGAAAGAAATAAAGGGTAATTGAAAGGATTGAAATTGATAAAGGGATGATCTATCCAAATCATGAAAACAGACAAAAATTTTACTTCTTAGAATACTTAAAGGCTCCCTGTAAAGTCAGTTACTGTCTATCTTGTACATAATCCGTAAGGGTATCATTTTCAAAATGGAGTACCATATTACTGATCGATGCTTTTGCATTAACAAAATTGTATACTGTAACTTAAATCTATTATTTCATCTATTAAGAGACTTCTGAAAACAGGCTCAGATTTTCTTAAAGAAAACGTTCATGCAACCCAAAAAGACAAGTGGAACCAAAATATTTAACTTTAAATCAGGGTGGAATTATCTTCAAATCAGTGTTGAAGGGTAGGTATTAAGCATGACAGTAGCAATTATAAATAATTATATAATGTTGCTTAACCTCTTTAAAGTGACCTCACTAAATATAGTGTTGTCACTCACACCACGCCATAATATTGTCAAGTTGTCTAAACACAACATGATATAATGCTACTGAAATTCTCCATCATTTGTGTTAAATATGTGTCTAATCCAATGAATGAAGGAAAAGTGAGGCAGTGATGTTGTGAGTTTAAAGAGGGCCATTCAAATGTTCCTGTCGGACAGGGAAATAGCAGGCCCAGTGTGTGGACTTACAACCTCATTGAACATGTTAATGCAAAAGTGAGAGAAAATCATCACTTTACGATTAGCAGTCTTTCTCTAGAATTTCCAGATATTTCAAAGACAACATTATTGAGACAGTTTTCTTTGAAATTTCTTTAAAATGAAATTTGAAATTTTTTTAACTGATAGTCTACAGGGGTCAAAGTGTAATCAATATTATTTAGTGAGGAGCTATAACTACATGTTGTGTGCTGACTCCAAAGAATTAAAAACTATATTTTATTGAGTTCCACTATATTGTTATTAGCATGCATTTCACTCTTTTGTTTTTGGTTTTAAAATGTCTGCCTCTTCTTTTTTCCTTGTTTTAGTGCTTGATTCCAGTTTACGCATTATGCTTCTTTATATGAATTATATTGCAATTAATAAAAAAAAAAATACCTAGGTTAAGATCCTTGAACATGGTTCAGTTGATATTGCTATACCAACTACGAAGGTAATATTTAAGCAATTATCTTAATAATCTTTTAATTTGTAATAATTAAAAACATTCACTTAAATTAGGTTTTACGACATTGTTAATGTCTAATTTTTTTTTAGGTTGCTCTTCGCTCAATAAGGAAAGATTTAGTTACAAAAAAAGGAAGTTTAGTTCCTCTATTTGTTACTCCTCGTTTATGTGCTAAGAAAGATATATTTGTAATCGGAGGCTCAAAACGAGAATTAATTAGTACCTGGACACGTTCTTCAGAATGTACTTTTGAATCTGTTGAAAGATTTGATACATTTAGAAGGTAATTATTTTTATTCTACATGACTATGTTCTTTCAATCACTGTTAACAGTTTTAGTGTTATACTATTCTAATTTAATAATAAAAAAAAAGACTGAGATAATCTCAATCAGTCTTTATTTCTCTTAAGAAATATATAAAAATAATTACAAAATTAAATTGATTTATGAAATTACTTTTTATTTTAGTTTCCTAATGTGTACATTGCAATTTGTTCAACTAGTGAACAATAAGCAACCCCCCGTAATGATCCAGTGAGATGATGGTATGTATGACATATAAATGAGGTGTAGTCTTGTGCTGACTCAGGCTGACCATTCCTGACACATATTTAATTGAACCCCAACCACTGAATTATACTGGTATCCACTGTCTAGTATTTAAATTTCTGTAAAAGCTTGTATTAAGAATTGAAACTTAGAACCTTCGACTTTGAAAAACAGCTGTCAAACAACTGATTTCCAATGACGAGTTGAGTTTCATTTTTATGGGATTGAAAGCTCACTTTTACATATTCTTTTGAATTACTTTAATTACTTGACAGTAACAGTTTTTTAAACTAAGTCCAAAAAAGCATTCTTTAAAGATATATCAAGTACTTAAATTAATATGAAAAATTTAATGAAAAAATAAACAGAAATAAATTTTTTACCTAGTAGCTTACTGAATAGATGTTAAGATATAAATTTTAATAAAATTTGTTTTTTGAACTTAAAAAATACTCATAAAGTAAGGTTTTCTTTATTGGAACAATCCAAGAAAATCAAATTGTTATGCTATTTGAAATAGCTGCAGGTGTTATATGTTGTCAAATGTGGTTCTTAAAAAAACTTGAAGAGGATTGTAAACTTGATGTATTATTTGTACTGAATCAACTAAACAAAAATGTACTTTTGATTCTGTATAATCAATTTTATTTTATTTAAACATTTTTGTAAGCAAGACTACTCATAGTCAATCCCAATCAAGAGGCAGTCATTATATGGGTTGGTCATTTCACCTTTCTTTTTTCACCCCTTTCCTTCTTCCTTATACAACTTCCATAGTAGGTGAGTCAGCCATAACTGGTTTTATATTGAACCATGTACATGAACCGTGGAATAGAGAGTATAGAAGCGTTCTATTTCCATCTAGAAGTTGTACACTAAACTAATTGAAGTTGTAAACTAATCTAGAAGTTGGAAAGCTAAACTAATCGATCTATCAAAAAGCAGGAATGAAAATTAATGTAAAAATTTAGAAAATTTTCTAACAAAAACTCCAACATTTTTTTAGATGTTGTAAATGTCTGTGTCTGCAAATTGCAAAAAGTGCATTTGGAAATTTTTTGTTGCATTTAAAATGAATAGAAATTGTGCCAAATTTGTATGTAATTGAAAGAATCTTTTGGGAATTTTAAATATGAATAAATAGCATTTAGGAATAACCTAAAATTTGAGTTAAAGAGTTTACTTTTAACCCAAACTCTAAACATTCAAGTAGTGGAAAAGTTTTAAAAATGGCTAAATTCATATGAATACCAACCATATGATATTCATTATGAATACCATCAACCTGAAAACTAACAAAATTAACAAAAATATTGTTAAAGTGAAAAAGAACGTTAGTTTAATTCCCTTTTTTATATTTTTAATTACCTAATTTTTTCTAATGATTGTTGTAATTTTTCATGAGATAGTTTTACAAGGTAATTTTGAAAGTATCAATTTATAAAGAGAAAACTGGTGAATCACTACGTGCCTGACATTGTGTCCATGAACACACATCTCTGTTAAGCAGTCAGAGTGTGGTGAAATATCATAGTTGTTATTACATACTAGATTTTTTTTTGTGCATATGTGTGCCTGCGCTATACCAACAAAACTAACACCTCACCTAAGTTCCCTCCTGGGGCCAGACCCGCAGTTAAGCATTACACAGCCCCAGGAGGTGCCGTCAGTCTTGGGATCCACAGTCCTCATGCTTCATCACCATCATCCATCCATGCAAGTGTGGTGAATAACGGCTCCACAAGGGGCTTCATTCGTCCCCCCTGACGAATGAAGTTGCCACTAGTCCTGCTCACTACCTTGCTCACTAGTCCTTATCTTCACCTCAGTCCTTTGTTTAGACGTCTTCATCTTTGGCTTGTCTAATCAGCACTCTATATCCTGCTGTTAGCTTCCAGGGTTCATAAGATGTGCGTGACCATGTTTCCTACAGCATCTCATTCTTGGTTTCCTTTGAGCATAAATTCAATGATGTTACCTGGGATCAGCTACTCCAAGTTGTTTTTCCATCTGGTGCAGCCAAAAAAGGTGTGCTCTGGGGTGACTTTGATGCCACAGTAAATACACCCTGGGGAACCCCTCCTGCGAAAATGATGCAGTTAAAAGGCGAACTCACCATGACCCAAAAGGAACTGAACAAGGTGGTAGTCCACCTCACCATGATTCCTCTGGACCCATGGCCCTATCCTGGGGATCAGTCTCCTAGTCCATAACGACATATGGAGGGTGGAGCTCCGTCCCACTCTGCCTGCCATTCTTCCAATGTCAATATGCATGCCTCACTCTTAGGCATGCCTTCATGCGTCCTTTTTAACTGCCATTGCTTTCAGGTGAACAGGTATTATTCCCATAATAACTTCTACCACAATGGTTGAAATCGTTCTATATGCTGAAATGATTCAAATGGTCGCCCGCTGCTGTAGGGATACTACCATCCTCACGTTTCTCTTTTTGGAAAGAGCATTTGCCCTGGCAAGCACAGCATACAATACAACAGACATTGCAACGGACAGTATCATTCTTATTTTACTTTGCCTGGGACCAGTTCGCCTTCCCATAAGTTTGCCCAAGTTGTTCATTACCAACTCAGAGTTGGTCACCTCCTACAGGTGAACATTAAACAAACCTTTTTTCCTATTTAGCCTCCAGGAATTACTGTTCAGGTAGTACTTCAGGGGATGAATGAGGATGATATGTATGAGTGTAAATGAAGTAAAGTCTTGTACAGCCTCAGTTCGACCATGCCTGAGATGTGTGGTTAATTGAAACCCAACCACCAAGGAACACCAGTATCCACAATGTAGTATTCAAATCTATTTGAAAGTAACTGCCTTTACTAGGATTTGAACGCTGGAACTCTCGACTTCCAAATCAGCTGATTTGGGAAGACACGTTCACCACTAGACCAACCCAGTGGGTTGAACGTTAAACAAACCAGATTTTGTTAACCACACGCCAATGTGGCAACCCTTACCCTGTTAACCGTTATTCTTCTTCCTACCAAGGCTAGGGTAGCAGTCTTATATGGGGCCAGGCCCATTCCCCTATCATCCAACGAACTCCTTATCATCTCCACCACATTATTTGCAATCTCTTCGACCTTTTTTTCTGTGCTGGCTGCTACCAGCACAGCCTGGTCATTTGCATAAATTCACATATGCAGAAGCTCCTGTCTCAAGAGCTTCTACAGGAGCCCAGTCAAGGACATGCTTGATTGCATTGGTGGTTGATCTCCTCTGTACAAAACCTTACTGATTGGGGGAGAAGTCCTCAGATGCATCAACCTTGGCCCTTATTCGTTCAGCAAATAATCTTTCTAGGAGTTTGCCCGTGACATTTAGCAGGCAGTAGACTTAGGACCATCACTGCTGCTGGCTCCTGGCTTTGGAATCAAAGCCAGCCAGGCTCCCTTCTAGCAGCCTGGAAAGTAGCACCCCTGTAGGACCCCGTTCATGACATCAAGAACAGCCCATGGGTGTTCTTCCAGAAAGTTCTCGACAATTACTGCCGTAATGGAGTGGACGTTTCTTGATATTTATTTTCCTGGCAGCCCATATGAGCTCACCAATTGTGAGTCTGTTCTCATAATGACACTCCATTCTTGACCAACACTCCTCATGACAGGGGAACAGGCCCATAACCGCCCTTAATGCCTGACCACGGATCAGCTGGGGCAGGGACCGGCTAAGCCTCTTCATAACTATTAGGCAAGTTCTCCACCATGGATTGCCATCAAGCTCCTCAGTGAGTTTGTTCCAGGTGCCGCCTTCACACTCTTGATAGTGGCGCTGAGGTCAGTTCTTGCCGAGCAATAACGTGTGACAAGATCATCTACCTGTGCCACAGTAGCCCCTGGTCCACTGTAGACGTCTCCTCACGGCCAGAGTCCTCAGTTTGGCAATAGAGTCTGACCACCAGTAAACACTCTTCCTGGTGGTTCTCACGTGCAGCGTGAGAACCTGGTGAGAATCCTGAGCGCTCAGCGATTTCACGCATCACCGAGCGCCTCCATGAGGGCATCTGGGCCCTGCATGGGTGCCAATATATCAACTCTAGCTCCCACAATCCTCTTGATTTGTGCCTCCTTGGACCTCCAGAGGCTTGTTTGGAAGGACTCAACTAGTCGGACCTGCTGGATGGTGAAAACTATAGTTCTATGGTCTGACTCAAATTCTTCATCAAGGACCATCCATTCTGACACATTTAGGGTGCTTCTTTCCAGGATGGCAGTTATGTCGATCACTGAGCTCCTACCTTTGCCAATAAATGTGGGAACATATGGGGTATTGAGAACCTCCATGCCGGCTGCCCGGAGCATGGAGGTCAGTGCATACCCTTGTCTGGTTGATCTAATGCCGCCCAACTCCACGCATTCTGCATTGAGGTCCCTGGTTAATAGAACTGGCCTTCTAGAGCTCCTTATGTATCTTTCAATGTCAGTGAGGAACTCGTTGAAAATTTCATCCCCATAATTGGAGGAGATGTATGCAGAGATGCCAGTACAACTCGTCAACTCCACTGCCACAAAACCGGCCTTCTTGGTGACCTCCAGCATGGCGTAATGTCCAGAAATATTTTGAACCGCAGCATTCCCGTTACTGTCCACATACCAGACATTCTCTGCTATGATCCTCTTATTTGGCTCTTCATATTGGAATAGGAGGGAATCCACTCCACTGACCACTGCTGCCCTCCAGATGAGATCATGGGTGGCAGTACATCTATTTACATTTATTTAGATGAATTTCATTCTTGCTTTTCCACAGTCACAGGCCCCCATCCGATGCCCCAACCCACCACAAGCAACACACTTGTGCTGTTCCCTTCATTCTACATGTCTGTGACCCTTTCCACCGTAGTTGTAACTACAGCCACTCCTATCAGAGTGATCTAGAGTGTTGTAGAGAATGAGAGTGGTACTACATCTAGCATAAGCTTCCTGAAGATTATGTTGAAGGCACAGTCGTATATATTGGTAATTTAATAAAAGGAATTTTGTCAGATGAACTCTTAACCATACTCCAGTTGAAGCATACTAGATAAATTTCAGAGAAAGGAAGAAACATGTACAAACTGAATTGTACATAAGCAAGCAAGAAAGAAGTCTAGTAATATCAAATGTAAATGTAAAAATTATGAGTAGAAAGATGTTTTAAAAAATGTTTAAGTAGAATATAGTGCTTTATGGCAGTGAAACATGGAAAAAAGAAAAGACAAGAAGGAATTGATAGAGAGAGACCTTTGAAATGTAGTGCTACAGGAGAATGTTGAAATGAGGTACTTTGATAAAGCAAAGATTAAACAGCTTAATTAAAGGAAACAGGAGAGTAGAGAGATTTGTGGCAGAATCCTGTAAAGAGATGAATTTTCAAGTTTGACAATAAATAAAACATCCAGATTTAGGAAATTTGGTAGTAGGGGATAAAAATGTAAAGGATAAAAATAAAGATTGGGAAGATAACTACTAAGTAGAAATTATATTGACGTTAAATTGTTAAAACAGAGCAAAATATATAGAAAATAGCATTGAACCAGTCAAATAACTAATGTCCAAAACAAAAATTGGATTCTTTATTTCGGATTCTTAGACAGAATTTTTTTGAGAAGAAATTTTAAAACAGCAAATAAAACAAATCAATGTGAAATAATTTATTGTAGGGATTTTAAATTTTTATAATTTTCTGTGAAGAAAAAAACATGTTTGTTATTCACAACGCACTTGTAAATATGGATTATTGAAACTATTCTTGTTATATACTGGCAGTAGCTCACAGTGGATTCATAAACTATTACTGTCTTATATTCAGTGTTACAATTTTCATACTCAGTATGTCAAGATCTTGGGCAAGGCAGTAAACTGACCTGATACGTAGATCGTTCATTCTCACCACCTGCTACTTCTTATCCTTAATCCTTTCTCCTGCTGCCTATTTATCAACTTAATGATTCCAGACCATGTTTGATGTTCAGTGACTGCAAAATAAGCCTATTGGCTCAACTTCGTATTAGGTATAGCTGGACCTCCTAAAAAATATCACATGTTTATAAAATTTGTTTCTTCAAATTATGAGCTCTATTTTTGTAAAATATGTGAACTTAATAAATTATTGTAGTGTTAGAAATATAATAAAGATCTTATCCATAGTTACAGTTATTTTAGGGAAAATCTTTTATAAAATATTGGACATACAACTTTGTGAACAAACTTAATACCACAAACTATCAACTATTAATTTTTTCTTTATGAAATCTTGTACATCAGTTTGAAAATAATTACTCTTAATTTTATTGTTTTATACAAATAATTCTTTAATATATATTTTTTTAATTTTTAGGAAATGGTGTAGAGCTGCTCCAATGGGCATCGGTAGAATATTACCTGGAGTGGCTGCCTTAAATGGTCGTATTTATGTCGTTGGAGGTGAACAAGAATCTCATATTTTAGCAAATGGTGAAGTCTACAATCCAAGCGATGATACTTGGGAAAAAGTGCCTTCCATGGTATTTATTGAAAAAAGTATTATTTATCTTATACTTCAAAATATTTTATTAAAAAAAATATTATTTATTTTGTACTTCAAAATATTTTTTATTATTTTCAAACACCATATTTGAGTATTTCTTTATGCAAAAAATGTTTATTAAAATTTTGATCTACAGATTAAAGGAAAAATGTCAGAACAAAAATTGGTGACCTATTCTGTATGCTGAATCTTAAAATCAAATCAGTTTTTCTCTCACCCTCAGATATTTAGTTATTACGATTAAACGACAGGAAAATCTTGACTTTATGATCTTAGTGTTTTATAATTTATGACTTTATAACTTAAATTATCACTTTTTAAGTATTTATTTATAAAACTATCAATTCAAAAGTGATAAGAATTAATAAAAGGTAAATTATTATTTATTTTGCATAAATTGGTGTTAATTTAACCAAGAAATGACTTTTTTTTTATGTACTTAGAAGTATTCTCGTAAAAACCAGCAGTAATCTATTTCATGGAACTTTCCTCACTGTTCATCACTCATGTGCTCAAATTTGGAGAGAAATTCATCTTGATTAATTATAAAAAATGAATTTTCAATTACATTCTCTGGCATAAATTTTTGTAGTTCATCACTGAGTTACTCTATTAATAGATCACTATTTTTAGCTTTTTTGTTTCAAAAAAAAAACATTGAACAGCATATTTGAATGATTTCCTTGTTGCCAGTTCAACTTTTCCTTAAGATTCAATTTGCTTTCAAATATATGGTCATAAATTAATTTTCTGATTTCAGGCTCAATGAATATTCCCTCTTTCAATTTAGTATCACTTGTTCGCAGAAAGACCTGAGTTAAATATACAATGCCTTCTCCAATTTTATCTAATTCTTTCATAAAATTCTTCATTAGTAGTATTTTTATGTATAACGGTAGTAAAATAACTTTGTAAGGATCAACAAGTGGAGTATTTTTAACAGTTTGGTGTCCTGAAGTGAAGTTATCTCTTTTTGTCAATCTTTAAGTGTTTTTGATTAATAGTGTGCGGCTGCTACATGAACACAAGAAACTAAGGTATTTTGTAAGCAACCTTGTAGATTGAACTCAGTAATTTTTAGGTCACCACAGATTCACCGTGATAATTATGCATAATAGCTTTCAGAATTAGTAATACACTTGCATATGTTTTGTTCATCCCTACAATGTGAGCTATCAGTATATAGGAAAGCTTACTTGAAGTATGCAACTTTAAGATTTTCTTTTGTGAGTATAAATAAATTCTAATCAATCAGTCAATGCCACAAGTAGTATATATAACGCCCAGATAAAATTTCATATTAGAAACATATACATTAACACCATAGTAGAAACAAATCAACAAAATTAATTCATTAATTTGTAAAATATTTTATTAAATTCCGGTTTCTACTATTGGGTTATCTTGTTCTTCCTGAGGACAACCAAAATAAAGTTTATAAGCAGTTTTCAGCATTGTTGATATTGATTTGTATGGATTTTTTGTGATGGATTTTCCACAAATTTAAAAAATATTTAGAAAATTTTTAAAAGCATCATTTTTATTCATATTGTAAATTTCAAAGTAAGTATTAATGATCTAAGATAAATTGATATGTATAATGTCCAGATTTAGACATAAGACAGTCATGTCTCATTCCTTATAAGGAATTAATCCCAAGACCAGCTGGTTTAGAAGTCTCCAGTTTGCTTACAACTCTGATCAGCCAGTAGTTATTGTTTATAAATTTAATAATATTTAAGTATGCAGAATTGTAAAACTTTATTTAAAATTGTGGACTGAAACATTTAAAATTATTTTTAGTATTTTTTAATAAATTTAAAAAAATTATTTTTAATCTTCTTTTAAAATGATTTAAGACATTTTATTATTATCTGAATCTGTAAATTGTAATGGTATGATAAATAAATTAGTACTAGATTGAGATTCCTAAAATCTCTGTTTTCTAAAGATAAAATACACTTTATGCTAAATAAAAAATCTAATATTTTCTGTCAGACAGGCAATGGTTGAAAATACGGCAAGACTTCACATTGACCTCATCAATTTAACAAAATCGTAGGCAATATTTTCTGTTCAAATGATTGAGTTAGTAAAATAGTGTACAAATAATAACTAAAACTTTATATAGTGTACAAATAATTCTTCCTTAAAATAAAAATCAGATTCTCTTTAATCTAGCTAGATTAAAGATATAAAAATCACTGAACCTAGACAAATAAAGATAAAAGTGAATGTAGAAAAGGGTGAACGCCATTTTCAAAATAAACTGCTGCAGATGTAAATGATTTTATGAATATAATAAACTGCCCTTGTTTTTAGTCACATTATGCCTAATTTTACAACCAAAGTTATATGTAATAAGTAACAGAAACTCCAGATATGATTCAGTTGGGGGAGTATTTATTTCATTATTACCAGATTTTGAAACTGTATAATGAAAAAGTGGAAAAAACATCCAGTATGAATAAATAAATTTAAAAATATGGCATACATTTTATTTTATTCCTAAATAATTCTAAAAACAATAAAGAAAACACTCTGAATCAAAAACTTTTAACTTTTTACCCCAAAACTACAAAAAATATAAAGAAAAAATGTACATGGAAACTCCACTCTAATTCTGAGTACTGTATTATCTCAGTAAAATCATTTGTTATTCATTCTACCAATCAATCCGTGGATCAAGCAATACCAAGGGTCACAAATTTCCACATATAGCAAGCAGGTTGAAATCAATTCGCCTACAGTTCTGTGAGTTAGGAATAAATGTGTTAAGAGTAAAGATAATGTGTTTCTTGTACCGATATTAGTTATAAATTTAATTTTTCACTCATTCAAAATTTTGTAATTTTAAATTCTAAAGCTATTCTTCTCAGATTGTCAAAAATAATTAATCAAGATAACTGAAATTAGCTTTGCAGTAAAAAACAACTTGTCTAGTGTATAAACGCAGGTTTTGCAGTCCCTTCAGCTGTTGGAAGTTGATGTGTAATTTTTAATTAATATCTCGGACTTTAAAAGAGGATTCTATTACATTGAATGAAAAATGAAGTCTAGTTTTCAATTATTTTCAGCCTAGCAAAACTCAAAGCCTTCTTTAAGTTTTTCATTTCTCGGAGGTTGTATCAGCTGACATCCTCTACAACTACTCAGAAGCCTCAGGTTTACTTTTTGGGATCCAATTTCATGTCTTCTAGGTTTGTTGTGTTAGGATATCCAAATTAAAACTATTTCTTGGTGATCCTCATAATTAAAGGCCATTTGCTATCCAGTACTTGCAACACTCACAATAGTTAAGGCTCAACCTGAGCTTCACAATTAATTTACAAAATTTATTTTATGTTGTCATATGTTATGCAAATTGTGAAAATTTGATAAAATTATTGTAAAAAACATGATACACTGAAAATAATTCGGCCTGCTGTCTATAGGCTTCCAGTTTAGTTTTAATTTACACTTTTCTGTTTAACAAGATTTTTTATTTGTGTAAAACATGAACATGAAACTAGTCATGTTATTCTGGTTATAAATTCTTAATTATTTCTGTGAATATTTGTGTTGGAAGGTATAAATTTTGTTTTATAGATTGTGCCAAGGTGTGAATTTGGACTATGTGCATTAAATGGTGTGCTTTATGCAGTTGGTGGTTGGGTTGGCGATGATATTGGATCTTCTATTGAAAGGTATATTTTTCATTAATATTACACTGTTTATTCTAATCTAATGTTTGTAATAACTTAGCATTGCCTTCATCCTTATCTTGTTGAATGATAGGTTCTTTTTTAAGTTAGCTATGCTACTGCACTGTATTGATGGAGAACCCAAATTCAAGTCAATATATTGTAACAAGACCAGTATAACAGACCTGAGTAACATATTTCTACCAAATAGGAAGATAGTAGTAGAAAATATAATAATGTAGTAGAAAATATATAAGAATCCAGAAAGGAGTTAAAAGAGACCCTTTTAGTAAAGGTAACAGGTCTGTTTAACAATCACCTTTTGTAATTCTCCCCACTGGCACACCTAAACAGGTGTTCTGTGAGAAGAGTTATCAGACCGGTATGGGAATGTGTGAGGGCGGACAATCATTCACATGCTTCGAGTTGGGTCCGATTTGGCAGGTAAATAGGATAGGTGTGTAAATACTCTGGGGAAGATCAGTTGACAGTCAGTCTAAGTGAATCAGCGAGGGTATTCTGCATCAGTGAAGGAGCGAATTTCTAGTGAATTAAGTTGCAATTAGGGTGACTACAAGTAATGAAAACAAGAAATGGTTCGGTGAGTTACTGTTAGATTATAAGTGAAAGAGATAATGTACTAAATTTTATTCATAAATTGTTAGGGTAGTTTTATTTGTGAACAGCAAAGGTATTTGCAGTGATATTTTTATACTTGTCTTATCTATTGTACTATTGTTGTTAATACAAGACTAGTGGTTAAAAGTGTTAATGCTAGCAGTCATGCTAATGTCTTTTGTCAAATCTCTCTCTCTCTCTCTCTCGCCCTCTCTCTGTCTTACAAGGAAAAGAATAGCATTAATTATTTTTTGATGATACTAATTAGTTTCAAAGCTCATGTAATATTTTTAGATCTGATCTTTATTTGTATATGAGAGGTACATGGATTGAAAATTTGTGCCAAATAGATTCTTATGTTCAAGTAGTCTGTAATAATTATCCAGATGAAAAGTAGTGGACCAACAAGAAGTTTCTATTTTGGTGAAAGCAGAAAACTAAATAAACTGCCATTTTTATTAATTAGTAGGCATAGATTTTGTTTTATTAATTTTTTTTCAGTTCTATAATATTAATTAACTGTTTTATATAGGTATGATCCTGTACTTGATGAATGGGAATTACATGGAAATATGCCTGAACCTAGATTTAGTATGGGTGTAGTTTCTTATGAAGGTAATTAATTTATAATTACTCTTTATTTTATTTTATTTAGACATTAGTTATTGTCAAGCTATTTCTGTTTAGTTGTACAACATTTTCACAATATTTATAGTTGCAAAGATAAAAATTATCCTTCGCTATCTAAAATATTGGTTGAAAGTGTAAATGATGATAGACTATACAAAAAGATTTCTTCACACTGCTTGATTACATTTTTTTATTAAGACCCAAAAGAGTGCAAAGGTAGCGTCTAGTAATGATCAGTAATTTTGAGTTATATATCATTCCAGCCAATAAAGCCATCTTTAATTAATGATTGCATAGTTGCATGATTAACAATTGCATATTATTGGATAAGATGGATTCCTAACTGTTGCATCACACCATAAACGAAAAACATTGCTGGTATAAATTATTTGAGGAATTATCGGAATATCAGATATGTGTTTTATTATAGTAATATATAATAATGTGACCCCCTACAATTCTTGACATTTACTTCTCATGAGCTCTACCTCAAATATAAGTAGAAGTTAACTGATAAAAAATTTTTGAAGGACTAGCCTTGCTTTTAAGTTCTGTATATATTTGCAATTATATTAGGTTTATGTTATAGATTTTAAGTAATATTTATCATTTAGTAATAGTAATTTATTATTTTTTAATGTTAATATTAAATTTTTCTTTAGTTAATGTTTTTATGAATTATCTTTGTTTTTTTATTTTTCTCCTTTTAAAGTTTTTACTATTTGTTTTTCTGATGCACTTTATATTTTTGAAATCGGTATTTTTTTTTTCATTTTAATCTCTCTAATGAAGCGATAACTATTTAATTTTCAATACATTTTTTGTATTAGTTGCTATTAAAAGGAATTATATGTCATTTTCCTTGTTTATAGTAACAGGTTTTTTTTAGAATTTTATTATTGAAACTAATGTTGAAACCTTTTTATTTTCAATTATGGTAGACTTGTTCAGGATTTGGTTAATATATTTATTGTTGTTGCTTTTATATGGAATGCTGTTATTCACTTCAGATTGGATGTTGCTTTTTCATTCTATAACTGTGATAAAAAAAGTTTTATTTTGTAATACTTGCAAGCATGAATTGCATGTTTTCTACTGTTGCACATAGTTTTATTGAAGTTAGAAAATAAAAGAAGATTCATCAAAATCAATATAGTAGTTTTTTCATGATTGAGTAACAAATAAACTTTCAGATTTATATATTAATATGATATACATTATCTTCAAGATTCTCCAATTGTTGAATTACCTTGTTTACTAATTACAAGTACAATATCTATTCTAATAAAAAAAATACTTGTTGAATACTTAATAAAATTTTTCAAATTTACATTGTATTTTAAGGTCATTGTTTTATTTGCTTTCTTATGAAAGTGTTCATAATATAAGTAAACATTAAACATTTTGGTTTTATGTATTAATTATATTTTTTATCATCAATTGTTTATCTTTTAATCCAAAGGGTATTTTGTTGCATCAAGAACATGTAACAACCTGTTTCATAGGTTTTATTCTTTATTATTTTCTCATAGCTGTCAGCGGATAGAAACAGAATCATGAACAGATTGATAGGTAGAGTCACTCTCTATACAAATACAAGGATGCTGTAACAATTCATCTCCCCACTTACTTAGCACAGTCGCAGTATGTACATAACTAAAATCCACAAATACCTCAAGTAAAGGAGTAAATTGTGATAAAGGAATAATCTAGTTCAAAGGATCACAAAATTAACTATGAAGTATACTTCAAGGCTACTTCATACAGCAAGCTCTCTTCCCACCCAAATTTGACAAGAGATCACAATATCTTTATCCAGGAAGGTAACAATAACACATTACTGATCAATAATTTTTAATTATGGTTTTCTACAAAATCAATTGTCTTCTTGCAGATGCTAAAGACCCTCTTGAAAAAAGTTCAGTTTTCTGGCTTATTCTGTAAAATTAACTTTGTCTCATCATAATGAATCTATACTATTTATTATTTCTTTTAACTCATAGTTCCATTAACACCTCAAAATTGTAATGTTTCATACAACATAGTTACTTTTTCATACCAGGCAATAGTTACTTTTTTTTAAATCTTGTTTTTTTTACATTAATATGCCTTTTCATAAGTATATATATTAGAATCAATTTTGTAATTGAGCCTATAATTTAAGTAAATAAAATTTTATCATTAATATTCCACCAGATATTAAAAACTAAGCTTAAGTAAAAAGTGAAATAAAAATAATAACTTACTGGAAAAATAATCAGTATACTAAAGTATTCAAAATTGATTCACAATAACCATGAACAAGTAAAGCTTAGATGTATAATTATTTTTTCTGTATTTTTTTTATAGGTCTTATATACCTTGTCGGAGGTTGCACTCATAATAGCCGCCATATGCAAAAACTAACAAGTTTTAATCCTGTAACAGGTGAATGGTCACCTTTAGCATCTATGTTGGTACCTCGTTCACAAATGGGTGTTGCTGTACTTGATGGTTATTTATATGTTGTTGGTGGCACTAACAAATGTAATGAAGTGTTACAATCTGTTGAAAGATATTCATTTGATCATGTAAGTTTAAATGTTATATTTTAATATAAAAAAAATTAATCCTTTCTTTTTGCTCTTGTTTTGAAAATTATACTTAATTGATATTTGTTTTTTACCAACTTCATTAAAAGGAGCAGAATCTTAATTATATCCATTGATTTTTTTTTTATATGTAACAGAAAGTATCATTTATAGTGATGTCAGATATAATAACATATTGGTTATTATGACTTATTTTTTCTACTGTAATACAACATTTTATCGCTTATAATGACGAACAGAAGTGACTCGTCAGTAACGTAATACAGTAAGTATTGCTTATAGTGACATCGGATATAATGACATATTGAGTATAAGTTTTTTGACTAAAAACTTGTCTCTTGGTTAGTTTGGAATGCTTTTAATGCATAAACATAGGATGTACATTGTTTATCATGACATTGGTTGTTATGACTTATTTTTCCTACTGCAATGCAACATTTTATCATTCATAATGATGGACAGAAGTGATTTATTAGTAACATATTGTATCTACAGAAATATTTTGATGGTTCCTTTTTTCGTACATATGTACTATAGTTCTTTTTTTTAACTTCTTTGTGTACCAGATTATTGTAAACTGAAGCAGTCACATTCAATTGTTATTAATCTTTTGCTGTGAGCATATCATATCGTGCAGGTTGTATTTAATTCTATGTATCCTGTGTAATTCATTCAATAGTGATTTAATTATGCCTTCATGGAAAACATTCACAATAGAGGAAAAGGCACACATTATCAGGAGGTTAGAGAGTGGTAAAACTAATAAGGACTAAACTAATAAGGTAAAACTAATTCGGGATCAATTTCTAATGAAAAACAAAGAGTGTTTGTTTTGTTTTAGAAAAGAAACTTCAAAAACTGTATTACAACACAAAATGTTCGAAACGAAGCAAAATAACAGACTTTTTGCAGAAAAAGTAATTTTACAATTTTTCTCTATCTTGTTTTACTCTTCCGTATTTGTATTTATTATTGCGTAGTTTTGTTTATTTTAATAATATCTTTGCGAAAATAAGTTATTATTTTTAATTATTATTATTACTGTATTACAATACCCGTGTAGATGGCATATTAAAGTAGTACCACTAAGCTGCCTAAACATTGGTTATAATGACCTAAAATTTTCGGTTCCTTGTAGGTTATTATTTTAAATATATATACTGTATAAATATACACATACATACATATATCATCCTTACTCTTCCTGGATTCTTACTCTGATTTTGGTGAATTTTTTTTTGTTGTAGAGGAAGTTCCTCTTATGGTCCCATTATACATTTTTGTAGATAATTTAGTTGATTATTTAAACCAAGCATTATACATTCTATTCAGATAATTTGAAGATTTTCATTTTTGAAAGTGATCAGAATTTGATAATTAAATCATGTATATTCTGATGAAACTTTGTAATTTATATTATTGTAATTTCAAAAGAAAATTCAAAAACATTAGTTAGAAAACTTTGTTAGAAAAGCTAGTACATGTTTCTGAAAGCCTTATCTGATACTCGGTAGTAGTATATTTACATAATTTCTCTGAATCCCTTTTTTTCAGAAAGAAAAAATATAATACGTATTCTGTCTTTCTAAAGAACCTTAATCATCCTCAATTGCAGTCGCTTCATTCATTTTTTGTGCGTGCCTTTTCTTATTTTTCAAGGTTTCTCACCTACGTGCTTCTTGCATTCTACTTTTTTCATGTTAAGCCAGCATTTTTATTTTAAATAGAATTAAAAAAATTAAAACCAACTTCAAAAAATTCTGTACTAATAAGTAAAATTCTGAAAGTAATAGTATTCAGTGTTTTCTTAAATTTTGAATTAATGAAATCTTTTCTGTTATTTTGTTAGTCATATTAATTTTTTAATTTGTCTGTGGCCTTTCTTATACCTTCTTTTCTGAATGTACTCTTTTACATGTTGTGTGGTCATATAGAAAAGAAGAGAAAAAGTTTTTAAATTCTGGATTTTGAGTTGTACCAGTGTAATTTTCCTTTGTCATATTAATGATAGTAATTGCAAAGTATAACAAAGTTTAATCTATTTCTTGGGTGGTTGTACCATTCATTTTTAACTGTTTGCATTAGTTCACTACTGTTAGCATCATTTATAGTAATAATAATAATAATATATACTTTACCACTCTTGTCTGCTGATGACAGAAATGCTGCCACTCACTCTGTTATGGAGATCAGCCTATTTAATTTGTGAATATTACTGTATTTAACCGTTTAAAATATGTCTATTCTGTTGGCTGTGTAATAGTTTCAGTAGTGCGTAATTTTTTATATTTAATTTCAGAATGTTTGGAGCGAGGTACCGCCAATGAAAGTTCCTCGAGGTAGTCCTGCTGTTGCTGCAGCTGATGGTTTCCTATATGTTATTGGAGGAGATCAAACTCATGAAATTAACTTTTACAGAGGGCAAGTTACTATTGCTTCTGCTGAACGATATGATCCTCTTACAGATTCATGGGATGATTGTCCACCTTTACCTGAAAGTCGTAGTGAAGCTGGAGCTGTGGTTATATGATATTATGATAAGCGATAAGGTTTCTTTGTAAATATTATGTAGTAATTCTGTAATTTATACCAAAACCATAAAAACGCTGTCACAAGAGTCAAGAACACTATGTATTATTACATATTTAAAATATTTAATTCACCATGAAAAAAATTATTAAAATTGCAAATGCAAGAGTATATTTGGTAATATTTGTTATATCTTCTTTAAATATGATATATTTTTAATTTTCAACATATAAAAACTTGTTTACCGCTACATATGTACAATGGTAAATAATATTTATAAAGAAGAATTTGTTTGATATTGAGAGGTTATTTGAGATTGATATTTATCTGAGGTTTTTATTTATCTATTGACTAGATATTGATATTTATCTTAACTAGAGGTCATTGTGCAAGGCCGAGATCAAATTATCTTTATTTAAATTGCTAATCAGATTAATCCTCAAATCTGATTTCTTTATTTTTTTTGTAGAAAGCTTCTTTTTTACAACTTCTAAGTTTTCAAACTAATCCATAAGTATTGAGCCCATTTTGATTAACTTTTCATAGAGTACATTTATTTAGATAACATTTATCCAGTTTTAATTATCACATTCATTAAATATTGACCAAAAAATACCTCAGATTTAATGCATTCAGAGCTGTAGCCTTTCTAGCAGCTTTTGAAATAAAGATGAAGCACAATCCTTCAAACAAAAAAAGCTGTAGAAAAACATGTAATAAGTAATGTATCCTCATCAGTTAATTTAAGCTTATGAAACTCTGACATTTTTATAAAAATTTATTTTTAATTTCTTAAGTGTTAAAAGAGCATCCTTGTGTTTCTTTGTTTGTGACTTACAGTCGTAAGGTTATGGCCAGAAAATTACCACATGCAATTGAAAAAATTAATTTCCAAATTATACATTTGTTTTTACGTAATCTCATTTTTTTAATAAATCAGAAATATTGTCTCTACATTTAGCCATTATAAAACTTACCAAAATCTCTTAAATAATTGTGAAAGAGATAAAAAATAAATGCTCACAGTTACAAAAAAGTGTTTCCACAGCTATGTTTGATAACACACACAGTCTAGAAGAGTAAACTTTACTAGAAGTGTAGCGAAGACAGGATATTGCATATCAAATTGAATATTGTCAGCTCATTGATTTTGCTTACCCATTCATTTACCTTTTATCACAGAGGAATAAGTTAAGTTTGCATCAAACAGTGGGGTTTCTTTTTTGAAACCCGAATGTTCGTTTTATAGCAAACATACTACTTTAAAAAACTGGGACATTTTACAAATGTAGGGACTCCCAATCAAACCCTAAGGTTATCCCAGTAAAACCAGGATAACCAACCTGTGTGTGATATCCTAAACTAAATTTTTGTGTTTACAAGTTATGCATGCATTTTACTGTATAATGTGCCTTTTTAAAATTATTTTTAAGAACCTTTATTTCATTTTCACCTGATAAGTTTAAAACATTTGGTTTCCTGATTAAAAGAAAATTATTTCTGATATCTGCCATTTTGGTTTTTCAAACCACTATTTATTAGGTGGAACGCATACAATCAAGATGCATCATTTGATATGCATTTCATAAAATTGGTGAGACATTTTGAAATTAAAGTGTCAAAAACAAAAATTGCTCCTAAATATTTTACCATCCATCCTCCTGGCATAATTAGCTAATGAAAGTAATAACGTTTGTAAAAAATTAAAAAAATTATGGTAGTCTACAATTAAATATATTCAGAATGGTGATCAATGATATTTAAAGAAAAATTATAAAATCGTCTTCTCTTTTGGTTAAATTTGTTTTTAACTTTCATCTTGTTTATTTATTTCTGAACCTCTCATTCATTTATGATAAACAAACACTTTTTTTGACGAGTAATCTTTATGTAATTTTTAATCTTTCCTAATTTACCAATAGAAATAACTCATTTACAGTGGAAAAAATTTTTACCTGGACTTTTATAAGTGGAATTGGTAAAGGGGCTTATAATAAACATAAAAACATAAATGCATGAGCAGGGATGGTGGGAAGTTGAAAAGGGGTGAAAAATGGTATTATTGGGATTTCCGGTGAAAGTTGATGTCAAAAAAATTGTAATTATTTAAGACACAGAAAGGTATACTTTCACGAAGTTTCATCAAAATTAAATTATTTTTGCAGAAATTAAAAATAAAAAACAAAAAAATAATTTTTTTGCATTTTTCTTGGAAATTTTGAGGTTAAAAAGTACCTCTACAGAAGTTGTAGATTTTTGCATGATCTACAATTTTTGTATTGGAAAATTTTTTTTCAACCTCCCAAATTGCCTCTCCACCACTTCCACTCACAAATTTTTTTTTTTTTTATGTTTATTATAAGCCCCTTAACCATTTCCGCTTATAAAAGTCCAGGTAACATTTTTTTTTCTCTATGTGTAATTTTGATAACTTTTCTATTCTAGTAATATCCTTTCTTGATTCTATGTCTGTACAGTATGAAAAAAATATTTATCAGAAATTTGACACAGACTGATTTATAGAATGCTTCTTTTGTGCCCGCAGAAAATTCAGTTCTCAAGATACTCTCCTGTATGAGGAGGGTACTATCATTCAGGTATTTGTGATTTTCAGTATATTTTGAAAAAGAAATCTCAGACACTAAACTTGACTATCATTAGAATCTTACCAAATGCACATTGCAAAGATTTCTAGAATCATACTATACTACAAGTAAAATCCTTGAGATCACTATTTCAAGAAAGGGTCGTGAATCAGATAAAATTGTTGGTTCAATTGTAAGACAAAATCGTAATCATTGTGATCAACACTTGTTTTGTTGGTGTGAGGATAGTATTTTTGATGTTTAAAAACTCAGTCAAGTAATGATAATGATCTGAATGCATAGTTTAATTGAAGTTCGATATAGGAAAAGTTTTTGTGTGAAACCTTTGTTGTTAGAGGAAGACACGGGATCACACTTTTGTGAATCCGTTAATTTGATAGTTGAGGGTTGTAATGTATGGTAGGTGGTCATGGTTGAAAGAACCCATATGAAGGTAGGAAGGTAAGGTAAAGAAGAATAGAAAGTTGTGTAAATACATTAATGGAAATGTCTGCCGAGGCATTTGCATCGGTGGATTCGTGACTGTGGTTTTGTTGTCAGGTCAGCTACAGGGGTCAGCATGTATCATGAACCAGTCAACTTCTCTTAAACAGGTCTCACCAGAATCCTTATTAATCATCTTAATAATTAATTGATGATGTTTAAATATAAAATTATTTTGTGTTAGGCAATAAAAAAAATGTATAAACTTGAAAATAAAAAAATGTTTTACTATTTTCTGTATTTATTCCATTTGTTGGTCTTATTAGAAGTCAGCATGCTTTACAAAACTCTTTATAATATTTTAATTATAAAGATACTTACTATCACCAAATTTTTTCTTATGTTACAAAAATTTTAGTGTAAATGTTTTATTACTACTTTTATTATTATTGTTATTCTTTTAATTAGTATAAACGTTTATTATATATATAAAATTATTTCATGTATGTATTACTTTTTTGTATTTTGTATAATTAGTGTATTTAATTATATGTTTAATTCATACTATTATTTTATACATATTGTAAACTGGCAGTTCCTCTTATATTTAAATGTTCTCTATGGCATTACACGTGTAATATTTACCTATTATAGATTAGTATTTCTTATCAGTTGCTTATGAAAAAATAATTTTATATAAAAATCAATTTTTTTAATTTATTATATATTACAGTAGGATGTCACTTATTTTTATTTTTCTTAACCAGACAGCAGTTCATCTAGAAACTATTGAAGAAATTTTTTTTCTAAAATGGATGATTTGTTATTAATAATCAAAATTATTTTTTAGTAGTTTGGCATTATAATTCTTATCGTTTCATTTATAATAGAATATAATTTACTATACTCTTTATTGGAGGATATTTAGACTGACGAAATTTCATTTATAAAACACTGAACTAGAAAATACAGTAGCATTCCTGATCCATTTTCATTACCTCAAACTTCTTTACTTTTTCTGTAAAAAAAAAATATATGTTTGATTGAAGTTTTTCTATTTGGTTTCAACAGTACGGGAATTTTTTCCCTCCTTTTTCACTTCATTTCAAATTGTTGATTATCTTGTAAATCACTGGCATCTTGGGTGTACCCCCTTCCTATCAGCATTCTCTTCAACACTTCTCAACCTCTTTAGCATACCCTCGTCCTTCCTTCTTTCCACATACCCTTACTAACCAAAACCTATTACCTCATCTTATCTGACATACTTACAGACATTTTGGCCTTTATGACCTTATCCCATTTCCTATCCCTCAATGATATCCTGAAAAACCATCTTGGCATACCTGGTTTCTGCTGCACGTATCATCCTCTCTTTAGTGACAGCCTAACACTCATAGCCGTATAACAAGCTTGGGTCACACAGCCTGCTCCTAAGACTTGCCTGTAATTTTTTAGGCATTCTTTTGCCTTTTTAAATGCTTGACATGATGTGCAATCTTGTTGACTTGACTTTATCTTATATCTGACATTCTCCACACATCCCTCCCCATTAAAGCATTGCTTCCAAACATATCTGAATACAATACTTTGGTAATATCCTCCTGTTTGCAAAGTACAATCCTTCTGCTACCCATACTATTCAATTTTTCATTAGTCCATCATGATTAGAACTATTGTCCAGCAACAAGTAGTAGTTAAGAAGTAACCATTTTTATTGCAAGTTGAGGTGGAACTGAAGAAGGGTTCTATATTAAAAATATTTATTGTTACACTTATTTTAATACTACCGTAGAATTTTTTATCTATTACTTTTGCTAGATATTGATTTGTAATCTGTTATTAGTTTGGTCATGTTTAGAGATAATTTTTTCATTGTCATATGCAGTTTCCAGCTGCTGACAGATCTACTTGAAACAAAAGCTTTTCATTTCTTCATGTCATGCCATTACCTCTGCTCCACAAGCACCTTTATCCTTTCTTCTCTTCACACTCTTTCTCTCCTTAAGCCATCTGCTCCTTGGCTACTTCTCAGCCTCCATAATATCTCTATTTTTGTTAGTGTTTTTTCTTAACCACATCTCTGACCCTTTAATCCCTGTACTATATATTCTTATAATTTCCATACTACTCTTATGAAACTTCAACTCACAGCTTGTATTTTATTGATTTTTCTTTTTTTTTATCATCTATAATTTTACCACATATAGGTGTCAAGTATTAGGTCATATTATGCCTGGTAATCATCTTTTTATTTTTCTGGGGTACATCCAAGTTCCAGATCAAACTCCTCATACTTCTGAAACATAAATGTGTTTGCGTTGCCCTCACTAATTTCTTTCCTATTACCTGGTAGAAGAATATTTTATTTATATTAAAAAGTTAAATAAAATAAAATCTTTTTTAGTTTTTGTTCCTACATGCTCCACAGGACATGAATTCCAGTTTATATTTACCATGAATGATAATATAATTAAATTAAATAAGGTAATAAGTGTTATCTTACAGCATAGTAGATAATGTAATTATCAATAATCCGAGACTGTATCACATATATACATTAATGAAGTATTTATGTTGTTGAATGTTTGTGCTAGATGGCGATTCTTGGTAAATAGTGATTAAAGCACCAGCAGAGAAATACAAATTCGTTATTCAGAATTACATTGCACTAAAGATTTCATTTTAATATAAATTAAATATTCATCTAGAAATAAGCTATCAGGTCATTCACCTGTGATCAGGTGCACTTTCACTGTATTCTTAAAATATCCTTTAATAGATTCATTACTATTCACCTGGATAAGATTGAAAAACAGTTATAATATTATTAACCAAAGTATTTACAGATATTTGTATTTTTATGTCTATTTGAGTAATTGTTTTTCATTCAGCTGTCTTGGTGAATATTTAATTTATATTAAAGATATATAAAGAAAATGGTAGTTTGACTAGTTTTAATAAATTGGTAGAATTATTTTAAAAAAATGGAAATAGATTTACAAAACTGTACATTTAATACAGTTAATTTAATAATTCATTGACACTGGAATAATAGATATGTAGAGTTTTAATATATGGTTGTGAAAAAAAATACTTAAAATTAATTTTATGGAAAGAAATGATGTAAATAACTATTTGAGATTTTGAAAATAGTTAAGTATTAAATACAATAATACACGGGGTCCGGCAGAAATAACTCCCTGATTTCCCATCACTGCTGGTGGAGCGCTAGTACTACAGGGCGGAGGGTCGGCAATCCATTTTATAGCAGATGTCTTGCCATTTCAGTTGCAACCGTGGCATGGAGTGGTGAGCACCACCATTTCATTATTGAAACGTATTTTTAAAATCTCCAATTGAATTTTTAAAAGTGTTACATAATCTCCAATTGCTCAGCTCTTAAACACGCTGTTGCATTACAAATCTCTGATTGAACTGTAAGGAGAATCTTACACTTCGACTCACTGTTGCATCCTTACAAAATGATGCTCACGTTCACGCAGCAGCTAAATGAACGTGACTGGATTAGTCATATTGCTTCTTGCCAGGCTATTCTGGAAAATATTCTGGTGAACTCAAATGTGCTGTCAAGTAACAAAGCCCATTTTCATTTATCTGATTGTATTAACAAACAAACTTTCAATACTAGGCAGAAAATAATCCCCTACAACTTCATGAGTGCCCTCTGCACTCTTGAGCATGTTACAGTTTGGTGCGCGGTTGCTGAATTTGGAACAATAGGGCCATACTTTTTTGAGGAAGAAAGGCAGTCGGTTACAGTAACTTCTAAATGCTGTGTAAAAATGTTACGGGACTTCTTGCTTCCAAGACTTAATGAACTCTGAAATGAAGTCAAAAATTTATGGTTTTAACAAGATGGGGCCATCGCTTATACAGCAATACAATCAATGAATTTCCTCAGAGAAATGGCTCCCGGACATCTTGTTTCACAACAAGGAGACACCCTGTGGCCTGCACGGTCATCCAATCTTGCAGCATGTGATTTTTTTGTCTGGGGACATTAAAGGCTGAAATCTTTAAACAGACACCAAGAACCCTAGATTGTTTAAAAGCTGTTATCCATCAACAAATCATACCATTGGAAATGACAAGAAAAGTAATGTGGAATTTCAGGGAGAGGTTAAAGACCTGTTTAGATAGTGAAGGTCGGCATATGAACAACATAATTTTTTTTAAATTAATAAAAGGTATAATAAATAAAATAAATTCAGAATATATTTAACTTTTTTATAATTTTATTGTAATCTCTGTTTTATTTACATTTAAAATCAGGGAGTTATTTCTGCTGGACCATGTACAAAAAAAAGAAAGGGAAACTGGATAAGCAAAATAGACATATCTCTATTGTTTTCTAAACAGTAGTAGAGATAAACAACTGTTGTAAAGATATAAACCATTAATGATAAAGAAAGTTCAGAAAATTGGCAGTCAAGTTTAGACAAAAAATAGACAAATATGGCAAATGTAGCTTTTTTCAATTTTTCAGTACTTTTTTGTTAATGATAAATAAGAAAGAAACATAAAGAAGTCATACTCAAATTCAAAGAACAGAACAAAATTATAACGTTTAACATTTTTGATGCAGTTTGAGTTAAAATTGTTACATTTTGATTATTGATTTTTCATTTACGCTTAATTTTATTTTAGAATATTTGAGACTTTTAAATAAGGATAGTCTATTTTAGCATAAAAAAATTAAACTCTTAAATTATTGCTGTAGTTTTTGTTTTCTTTTTTTATTAGCAAGCATTTAGAAAAAGCAAGTTGTAGCTAGTAGAAATTGTATTTTATTATTTAATAATTGAATTAATAACTAAAATTATTTGATGTAATATTTTTGTTAATAATTTTTTAATGAGTGTTAAATAATTACTCAGGATATGTGTGTCATTAACCCAAGTAACTTGGATTCCATGTTACTTACTTGAAATCTTGCAATATGATCTTATGCATCATAATTAAATATGATTTTAGTTGTTCCAGTAATATATTAATTTTATTTCTTCTCATTATTAAACATTGCTGGCAGTGTTAAAGTAATGGCAGTTTTTTAATTAAATGTTTATATTTTAAAATCTCATAAATTTGTTTTCTAAATGTTTTCTAAAGTTTTCTAATTGTTCATCTTTATTTCAATTTAATAAAATTTTTAATTTTAATATTGAAATACTATATATACTTAATCTCAAATGATATGTTTATAATTAATTAAAAATAGTATTTAATTACTGTAATTTACAATATTTACTACAAATCATACTTATAAAAAATTAAAATTTGAATTATAAAATTAAATAAATTAAAATTTTTTATAAAACTTTATATGTAAATATTAAAATCATATTAAAGTAAATTTAAATATGTTAAACCATAAGCTACTATTTCAAAATCATTGATCTCTGATTTTTGGCACGGATTGTAACCACACAAGCACATTTGCACCTTTTTTCAAACATTTTTTTTTATAATATTCTGAAATTTAAAAAACATTGATATGTCTGTATATTAGGATTATTTATATATCTTTATATTTTAGATAGATTAGAAACCCAGTTATTAGTTTAGACATCTCAGACTTTATAACCTAATTACACCAAAGATGGACTGATTTCTATAAAACTCCATATTCATAAAGAGCTGATCCCCAACTCATTAACTCAAGTTAGAGAAGCAGTCTTCAAGGATAAGAAAGAGCATGTTGTTAAGTAATGTTGTTAAGAGCATGTTGTTTGTTGGTAATCTGTTTAAAGAGAGAACGTGGCATAAGCAAATCACCAACCCAATTGAGTGCTTCAAAATACTTACTAAAACAAAGCCAAATGATTGTTCAGTTTCATTTTTTCAATATATGACCTTATCTTCATAATTATTTAATGTCTATATTGATTAACCATGGAAAGCTATGTGGAAGGCTGTCTTTATCTGATAAGAACCTCAGTAGCTTGTTCATTTTTTTTGCAACCCTCATTATTAGATTCAACTTCCCTGGATAAAGCCAGAAAAAATCACTACTAAGTTGCTGTCTTATCAAGATTATGCTTTCAAGATGCCGTAAACAGGACCAGTACAGCAGCTGATACTTATCTTATCTAGTCAGAGTAGTATCTGTCAAAAATAAGGAAACGAATGAAGAAGATTATAGAGCTACTGTCTTAAAAGTTTTTTTAGTCTTTTCATCAAAATCATATGTATGTTAAAGGAACTGAACTAAAAGACAAATTATATTTGTTTTTTCCTGTTTAATTTTATTAGCCCCTACTGTATTCATTATATTCATGCTTGTAAGAATAATATTGATTAATGATAAGTAAAGCCTGTTCAATTTATAAAAATTATCACTGTGTTGTAATATCTTTAGACCAACAGTTCTCACAGGTCAGCACAGAACTTGAAACTTTGAGTGATCTGAAGTATGCGGGTTTCAGAATAGTCAGCCCCATCTTAAAAATAGTAGCTGGTTATCCATCCTTTGTACAGGTATGAAAGTATTTTGCACAGTCCTTAGTATGACCTGACAAACACCATAAGGGGATGACTGTACTTCATTTTTCAATTTTGTATTTTTTAATTCTATGTTTTTTTAGGCAAGTAATCAGAAGCAGGTACAGCCAGTCGTGTCACACATACAGTACAGTGGCAGTGGCTGTGTTGGTTGAGCCGCTGCACTGTACACCGTTGCATCTTTAAAGCTACTTTTCTTGATAAATGAATGAATTATCAAAAAACAAAACACATCTTTTTTTGTAGAAAATTTAATTTCAAATACTGCAAGTGGTCCCTAAATTTGATTTGACCAACGGTTTGGCTGTAGTAAAGTTGAATATTGACAAGGTACGTAATGCAGTTGTTACCGCAAGCCATTAAAACATCTTGAAATGGTGAAAAATTTTGTAACGACAATAGTCCTAATTTCTGTCCAGTTATAAAAACTATTCATGTAAACTTTCAGCAGTCAGTTGAGTACTTTTTGCGTAAAAGAGTAACAGATTCACAAACACTATTAGCATATCATAATTATAATTTTGATCACCTGCAAATGTATTTGATGTATTATTTTCTTGGACAATTTTCACACTGCAGCTGACTATATGTACTGTTTCTATTTTAACCACCATGCTACGATCTAGATACCATTAGCATGTGGCTAAACCTTCTATAGTCAATTACAATTGACAATGTTCCCTTTTGTACTTTGTTTCAATTTTTGTTTTTTAACTCAATTTAATAGATTTAGAATAAAATGAACAAGGTGTGCTGTTGAGTGAACTATAATTCATTAAGTATTATTCAACATATTCTCATGAAGTAAGTCATTTTTATTTGAAGCCCAATTTAATCCAATTTCCTAGTTTTTATATTTTCTCTTTGAGGCCATCTCTGTGTTTAATTATTTTATTGCCTTAAGATATATGAATGAAAAGACAATCAAAAAATCAGTGACTTTCATAAATGCATTTTTAATATAATACACTCTAAAAAATAACAAACAAACCTGTATGTTCAGGTAATTATATATGACATCATCTTTATTTAACAAGTTATCAGTGTACCTCCTTCCACTTTCTTTGTTCTGGATATTTTTTATAACAAATCATAAATCTCAATTCATATTAATGAGAATGTATCATTATATATGTATACATTTATATAATTATCCATATAAATCGCAGGTCAGTTATTCTGAAATAGAGAATAAGGCATTAATAAGGGGATCAAAATTTTACAGAATGTCATATAAATTATTTATGCATATGTTATTTTATAATGTCATTATATTCAAATTTTACTATATTTGTTATAATATAGATGTTTATATGTCTTGTTTGTACGTTACCTATAATATATGTATATAAATCGTATAAAAATAACAAAATAAGTACATAATATTTTAACAAAAATCATAATAGAAGAATATACACTTGGAAAAAGCCAGGCGATACTGCAAGGTATCAGATAGATTATATCATGGTTAAGCAAAGATTTAGAAATCAACTCGTTGACTGCAAAACTTACCCTGGAGCAGACATTGATAGCGACCATAATTTGGTGATAATGAAATATAGATTGGGGTTTAAAAACCTGAAGAAAAGGTGTCAGATGAATCGGTGGAATTTAGAGAAGCTTGAGGAAGAGGAGGTAAAGAAGATTTTTGAGGAGGACATCGCAAGAGGTCTGAGTAAAAAAGATAAAGAAATATAATTTGTTTACATCAAAAATGAATTTAAATGTCAGGAAAAGATTTTTGAAAGTGTATGTTTGGAGTGTCGCTTTATATGGAAGTGAAACTTGGACAATCGGAGTATCTGAGAAGAAAAGATTAGAAGCTTTTGAAATGTGGTGCTATAGGAGAATGTTAAAAATCAGATGGGTGGATAAAGTGACAAATGAAGAGGTATTGCGGCAAATAGATGAAGAAAGAAGCATTTGGAAAAATATAGTTAAAAGAAGAGACAGACTTATAGGTCACATTCTAAGGCATCCTGGAATAGTCGCTTTAATATTGGAAGGACAGGTAGAAGGAAAAAATTGTGTAGGCAGGCCACGTTTGGAATATGTAAAACAAACTATTAGGGATGTAGGATGTAGGGGGTATACTGAAATGAAACGACTAGCACTAGATAGGGAATCTTGGAGAGCTGCATCAAACCAGTCAAATGACTGAAGACAAAAAAAAAAAAAAATATTTTAACATGTTAATTGTCACACATATGTAAAATAATTATGTTAATATAATATAGAAATTAAATAATTAATATTGTAACTATGTTTAATATAAAATTATGTATATAAAAATAGTTATGAATAAAAAAACTATGTTTCTGCCGAAAGGTTTGTGTTATGTATTAAAAAATATTTTATTACATATATTTAAAGTTATATAAATCTTTATTTATTATAATTTTTTTATTCACTCATGTTATAGATATGTTTTAAACATGTATTATACCTGTTGATGGTTTATTGTATTTTAAATTCTATTAATATAAACCACATAGTACAAAAATTTAGATAAGGCATATCTTACCTTAATTTTATCATGATAAACTTTACACGGGATCCCACATCCTCAGTCATAATTGAATTCATTTTTACTAATTGCATATTAAATAAAGATATTAAAAAATTAACAAAATATTTTACTAAAATAAACCATGCACATGGTGTAATTATCATTACAGTACCATTTACATACAATTAATGGAATTAATTCAATCTGAGGATGTGGGATCTGGGGAGAGTACTACTCCGATAAAATTAAGGTAAGTTATGTCTTATCTAAATATTCTGTAACTAAATGGTTTATATTAATAGAAATTAAAATATAATTTAACAGTAAGAGGAATAATATGAATATTAAAAAGAGTAATCTCAATAAAAATTAATATTTTTAAGATTCATATTATTCTAATTGATGGTTTATTATATAAACTTTTGTAATAATTACTTTTGTTTTTGCTTAATTGTATGAATGCTAAAGAAAAATGACATATTTGTTAAATTATAAAGGCTCTAAATAATACTTAATCTTTTGTTTATCAAAAACCATTTATTTAGTATGATTCAACTATTCTTTTTGACATATTACTTGATGTACTAATTTTATTTCAGTTAGGTCTCTATTAACTAATTATCCTCTAATTGAGACCTTGATATACTGATCCATAGCTTCATGCAATTTATTTTAATACCATAAATGCATTTTAATCTCATGATTCATTTTGTTTATTAGAAACTCTATAATGATAGAAAGAAAAGATTAATATTTAACTCTGCACTCAAAAATATGTCCTCTGATCAACAATTTTGTACTTTATCCTAATTTTTTACTTTATTAATTCAATCTCATTGTATAGTTCATTTTGTTAAATTCAGTGAAAAATGAGCAAGGTAATTCATTAGCTTCCTTGAAGTGATTTTATACATTTTTTTATTTATATGTGTATAATCTTCACAGTTACTAAGTTTATACTTGATATGAAAATAATTCTGTCCATAGTTGACACAACTGATTAGAACTACATTAGTGTAAAATAAATTCAATATAAAACAGCAAAAATTAAATAAAAACATTAAAAATTCTCTAAAAATAAATCAAGATGACTTTTATAATTTGTACTCTAAAACTAGCAGTCGTATTATAAAAACATAACATTAAAAACATCTTCTATCAAAGAATTTGTCAGTTTTGTCTTGATTGTCAGGATGTGAACATCCTACTGCAGGATCTCATCCAAAGCAGGAAGCTGGCAAGTTTCCTCTTAGATTTGATTTATGATTATCATTCTAACAATCCTAAAGAGCATGCTCTATTATGATGAATTTTTGCAAAGTGTGCTTTTGTCTTAGCACCACCAATATCCATTAACCCACTGAATTGGTTTGGCCTTTGTGCATTTTAATAAGAATAATCACCCTCATAAACACACACTACTCCAGGTCGTAAGAAGCAAAAGCAACCCAACACATAACTCCAATTTTTAGATAAATTAATTAACATGTAAAACTAATGCAGGTGTTACCATTTTTTCATATAAGTGCAACCACTATTTTGCAAGATTTCAAAAATATATAAAAATCACACATACTTGCCAATCTCATTAATTACGCTAAAAAATTAATGAGACATAAATACAATTTTTTTTTTTAAATTTAAGTAAATAATAAAATCAATAAATGAATTAAAATAATATAGTAGTGAATTTAAAGGTGTATTACAACATCACAAATTAATGGGTTCATGCATTGTGCAAATACTCATATTTCTGTGTAGTTTTGAGGCATCTTTTTAAATCCCTTTTTAATTATTTGTGATTTTCTATAACATAAATAATTAGCTATATACTGTAAAGCATTCACTTATTGTATTTAGCATGATTAATTTTCATTTAATTATATGTTTTTCTTAATAGCTTATGATTTCATCATTACCTTTTTTATTTCTAGGCCTAACAAAAGTAATTAATTTTACAAATTAAATTAATTTCTGAAGATTCCTTTTTGTAGATTATATATGTAATTATTATATTTATTTATTGTTTGTTTAATATTTTGATGTATATAATGTAACTTTTTTTAAATTATTATTTACTGTTATCTATTATATTATTTATTTGTAATTATATCAATTTGTAATAAAATATTAATGATTTCAAAAAAATTAAATTTTAATCAGTGATAAATTAATATTTTTTGTTATTTTATTTCATTTTTTTGTGATTTTATATCTACAGAATAATTCTTTCAGATACAACTTTTCTCTATGGTTATCGCTTAAGCTACATTTTTGCATTTACTTAAATTGTCAAACGTGAAAGGGATATTCTTAATGTATTTCATCTAACCAACTTGTAAAAAATAAATCTGAAATTAGATGTACGTTTTGATTTTTTAACAATCTGAGATATAGAGAAATTAATTTACCTTTATAGGTAAATAATTTATATAAAAAACACCCTAAAATAAAAAAAGAAATGTTGGGAAGAAATGAATAAATTACCAATATTTAAAAAGCAGAACTAAGAGTAAGTCTACTTGTGTTCATAAAAAATTTATATTAATAAAACTGTTGACTAGGACTTCATACATCATTTGAGACAGTCTTAAGTCATCAGTGGAAAGTTTAACTAAAATCATTCTTTAACTACTTTAACCTTTGCTCCAACAAGAAATTTATACCACATGAACCTTATCCATTCGAAATATCTACATAATGAACAAAATTTATACAAGAAAGTACGTTTAACATTCTTGCAATAGAAACAAGCATTCACAAAAAGATTTTAATTGGTGATGAATTTTCTCTATCATTGTTAATAAATTAAGTTTGTTAATAAATTAAGTTTCCCAACTAACCCTGCTCTTGTTAGAACATTTTTTTTTTTAAAAACGTAAGGTACTAATAAATTTATGGCCAGTTTCCAAGCAATATTGTCTTGAAAAATTCTCTGATCATCTGTTCTTATGAGTCAAATCCTCCATTATTATAGTTTTAATTCTTTCCTTTAGTATACCATAAATATCCTAAACCACACTTAATATTTTTACATTGTTATTTATAGATGATCTTTTGATGATTTTAGTATTATCTTTAGCATATCTGAATGCAGAGGCCAGATTCCTTATTTGTAACCATAACACCAGGATTGATTATGTTTTTAAGAAACATTTTATTTCATTGCCATATAGAGGATAACAGGTAGTGTGCATTCCTTACTTATCCTTTATCTGATTCTTCTTTTCTGTTATACCAAAAGAAGAAGATATTATTGAGAGAGGTTTTACCAATATTACATGGTTATTTAAAATGTGAAGAAATAATTTAGCGCCTGTGCATCTGAGAATAGATTTTTTGAATACAGTTTGTTGTGAATGAACACTATTTTTAAGGGAATTATCTGCATTCTTTTAATTACATTGAGAGTTGAACCCTTACTGATTGAAATATTGAAAAACACTAGTAAAAAGTTTTTTTATTGGTGGGACAGCTTCCTATCAGATAACACCAAGGTTGCCCTTGCTATAAAAGTACTGGTATCCTTAGCATGGAAGACCTAGCAATGACAGACCTACACTTACAGAACCAATAATGGAGAAAATGACAGAAGATGAGGTAGGATGATGTAGTCTCAAAAGAATAACCCTACAAGACAAAATTTCTACTCTAATTCTAGATTCCTTCCTGGCAGCAGGCATCCATATTCCCCACAATCTTTTAGGGTTATGTAGCATGAGGAATATGAACTATGAATTGTTCAGCCAAAAACACTGACGATTAAAACATTTCCATTCTGACAAAATTTCCCTTAAAAAATACATTATATTTGTCAATAAATAGTATCTGTAAGTTATTAAAATTATTATTCTTTGGTTGTAACTATCAAATAATACTTATAGTTTCTTTTCTTTTAATAAATTTCTATACTAAAATTACAGCTAGTCCTTTTACAATGTCTCTTTAACCCTTAACTGGTATCATACATCTCACAGACCGCTGATATTTTTTGTCTCCCTCCACCTCCTCAAATATTGGATCAACGGTCGACCCACTTTACCTACCTTCCAGTTGTGCATACTACTTGATGTGAAGGTCGTATTTCTTTTGTCACATTGTGTGTTCAGTTATAGTGTTTTATTTTTTTGAGGCGGTCTCACAGATGTATGATTAAGTTCCATTACTAACTTAATCGTTGCTGTAGTTCTTTCTTATTTTAATTTTACATTTTTCTTAATGCTTTCAGCGGTTAATTTGAATAGTTTCTATGCTAATATATTTTTTCTTTTGGTTTTAATTTGTTATACTGTTTACTTATTTTTATTGCTATATTTTATTTATCTTTTTATTTTCTTCAATAGTTCGTTTCTGGTTCTATATAATATTTCTTACTAATACATATATATTTTAACAATGGATGATATAAGTGAAAAAAGCTATAATAAGGCCATTGATCTACAACCAGGTCCTTCGTGCCATGTTTTACAAGGTACCCAATTAAATTTTGAAAAGGATTTATTAGAAATGGTTTCAAATGTCGTAGAAGAATTTGATAGTGAAGATGATCCAGATTATCTAAGTGAAAGTGATCACAGTACAGAATCAGAACAGGAAGCAGAATATAATGAAGTTGATGTAGAAAAAAGGTCTGCAAATGAAATAAACCAACAATTACAGGGAGAGGAAAGAATTGAAGAAGCTGAAGGTACAAATTTGACAGCACCAAGACGTATCTATTTGTATTTTTATGGGAATAAGAATTTTTTTTTAGTGGAGAAAAAAACAACCATCTGTTAATGTATGAACAAGATGGCACAATATTATTTTGCAACTACCTGGACTGAGATCAAAGGCAAACTTTTTTCGAGCAAAACCACACGTAGAAAAAGTTTAAAATCTTTTTATTCTAGACATATTACAGTAAATTCTTACGTGGACAAATTACAAAATTATTAAACTAAGAGAAAAGTACAAAAGAAAAAACTTATCATTGATTCAGGATCTAGATATGATTGAACAGAAAGCTTTCATTGGCTTGCTACTGTATACTGCTATTTTAAAATCTAGTAATGAATCTATTGACGACGTAGTTGAGACAGATCTCTGACGGTGAGTCTTATTCTTTAAGACTTTGGGGGTTGGCGTCCCCACAGGCCTAGCCTCTGCAGCTTTCTTCCCACTATACACTGAGCTACAGGACATTTTACACTATACACATATACTACACCAAGAACACTCCATAAATTACAACATACACACTTACACAACATCCTACACTGATATTTCTTACATTTACACTTGGTGTTGTGACATCTTACGAAATGCAACCATAACCCAAGGTGGGAACAAATCATGCTGATGGGTGAATGGCTCTACGTAGTGAGTCTCAAATGATATTCTCTGGGCATCAGAACGAACCCAGTTGTATTTAGCTCTAGCTCCAGTACGTGTGCGCTCTGCTGGAGTGGTTCGTTTTTTCACCGGTACTCGTGGGACCAAAATTTCAATTCCAATAATAAACACTATGATGGTTGGTGGTCCATCTGAAAAAACCACCAAACCTAGTCTTGTAAAGAGACCTCGGTCAGCTTTGTCTGACGAGGATAAAAGTCCTACCAAAGAGAACCGCAAATCATTAGACTTGAATTCTAAAAATATCAGATTTGTTGTTCTCTGAAATAGTCAGGAAGGTGACTATTTCACCTTTCTTAATAAACAAAACTATAGCAGGTGCAAGTGGTTCCCCAAAAAACATCAGAAAATTATGTGACGTATCGATTCTGATTGAAACATTTAATGATGAAGAGAGTCGATCTATCTTACGTCTCCGTAATATGGGCAGTGTAAAAATAAGTGCGAAATGCCACAAAACCCTAAATACGAGTTGCGGGGTAATTTTTTGTCGAGATCTTATGGATATAGAGGTGACTGAAATAGCTGAGCTACAACATCTTGAGCTCAAGATGTTGTAGAAGTGAAGCGTATAATGAAAAGGCAAAACAGAATGGAAGAACCAACACCTTCTTTTATACTGACGTTCAACCTTCCAGTCCCACCGGAAAAAATAAAAATTGGTTTATTTTTCAGTTCTAGTATGACCTTTCATTGCCAATCCACGACGATGTTTCAAATGTCAACAGTATAGTCACACTACAATATCTTGCTCAAAAACAGAGATCTGTGGTAGATGTGCTAAAGAAGGCCACAATAATACTAACTGCTTAGAAGATGAAAAATGTGCTAATTGCAGTGGTTCGCTTACAGCTCGTTCCAGAGATTGCCCAACGTTAAGGAAGAAAAGGCAATTCTCAGAATCTCTACAGAGCAGAAACTATCTTTTCCGGCGGCATGCAGAGAATATAAAAAAACTATTAACGCAAGGAACCTAGTTAAACCAGACGTATCTTTTGCTGCCGCTGCATCACAACAAGCTCTTACAAATTTAAGCAATCAGCCATGTGGATCCTGCAATGAGTTAAAAAAACTTGTTCAGATGTTATCTGATCCAGTTGCATCACTAACAGCCACTATTTCAGAACTGACAAAGATGAACAAAAAGTCTTTCGTCACAGTTTGTGAATCCAACAGTGTGATCCCTATGAAAGTTGCTGTTTCCAAAGTTTTACCGGTACAGGCAGGGATTTTCACAGCTGGCAGTAAGCCACCTAATAAGCTCCCCGTTAAGAGAACCCATATATCCACCCCCTCTGGGATGTCATCTGCGGCATCCCATTCTTATAAATCTCCTCACCCATCACCTCATATACTGGAGGATATGGTTGAAGAATCACCTGACCCCAGGGCATCGGAGTTCTTTAAAATAAAAAAATATAAAAAAGAAAAACCGAATCACGTACAACTAATTTTTATATAGTTTCCTGAATTAATTTTTTTACACTTATGAACATTATTCAGTGGAATGTTGGAGGTCTTCGGTTCCACATTGAAGATATTAGAGTACTGGCATACGCACATGCTCTACTAATAGTGTGTTTCCAAGAAACACACCTTCTACAACATGACCCAATAACACTCAGAGGGTACTTCTGTGAGAGATACGACTGTCTAGTAGACAGTAGAAAGAGTGGTGGAGTGGCTATTTTCATGAGGAATGGGGTGCTGGCTATAAGGATTCAACTAACCACTCTCATTCCTGCTGTTGCAGTAAATGTCTCTATTCCCTTCAAATTGCATATCTGCAATTTTTATCTCTCACCGAACACTGAGTTCAGTGCTCTAGATATCTCAAATCTCCTCATGCAAATACCATCTCCATCGTTAATAGTAGGAGACTTCAATGCCCACCATATTTCCTGGGGCTCAACCTTCTGCTCCACTCGAGGAAGTATGATAAACAGAGTGAGACAAGACTTGGACCTTTGTCTACTGAATAATGGATCACACACATTCATGTCTTTATCATCTGGTACTGTATCTAACATTGATCTCTCCATATGCTCACTGAATTTATTCCCTTATCTTAATTGGTCTGTTTGTGATGACTTTCATGGCAGTGATCACAGACCAATTATTATTGGTATTGGTGTAGACTGCGAGGTGAAAAGAAGGCCACAGAGATGGATTGTTGAAAAGGCAGATTGGAATGGATACCATAAAGCCTTCCAATTATAGTGTGACGATGGTGCGAACATCCTTCATCAATGTTCCTCTTTTACATCCATGATACTTGAAATGCCAAAATATATATCCCACAAACATTGGGTAATCCTAAACGTCCTTCCATTCCATGGTGGAATGATGATTGCAAATATGCTATTAAGAATCGACGGCAGGCACTACGCAAATTTAATCACAGGCCTTTCTTTTTCCTGTTTAGCCTCCGGTAACTACCGTTTAGATAATTCTTCAGAGGATGAATGAGGATGATATGTATGAGTGTAGTCTTGTACATTCTCAGTTCGACCATTCCTGAGATGTGTGGTTAATTGAAACCCAACCACCAAAGAACACCGGTATCCACGATCTAGTATTCAAATCCGTGTAAAAATAACTGGCTTTAGTAGGACTTGAACGCTGTAACTCTCGACTCCCAAATCAGCTGATTTGGGAAGACGCGTTAACCACTAGACCAACCCGGTGGGTTAATCACAGGCCTACAACTGAACATCTAAAAATTTATACCGCAGGGCTAGAACAGTATGTCGTCGAGTATTCTTGAATGTTAAGAGGAAGTCATGGACAAAATACATGAACACTATCTCACGCACTACTCCCACATCTGTGTGGAAAAAAACCCGTGCAATTTTCAGATCACCAAAACAATCTATTCTTGGTCATATTGATGAAGGAGAACTCCTTTCATCATCTTTGGCTGTGGCAAATACTTACTTTAGCAAAATCTTTCCGCTCAGTGTCTCTCACTTCCATCATATAATAACGATTTTCAAAGGTACAAGATACAGATAGAAATATTATCGTTAAGCATTGGTGAATTAAACGCCCCATTTACTTTATAATAATAATTCTAAAATACTTCTTTTCAGGGAAATTAATCTCTCACATCTGTATATCATGTTTATGAAAATCTTTAATTTATTGGGAAGCGGTTATTACATTCTTCATATCATTTTAATGAAGTAACAAGATAGTTTTGATTACTCTCTTCTACGTATTTTAATTATTATTTTTAATTTAATATAAGGTTGTCTAAAAAGTATTGATTCTTTGAAAGAAAAAATTGAGAATAGATTTATAGTTATGGGAAATAGCATTATGAGACCACATACGCACCATTTTTTTCAATGACCTTCCATTTTTCCAGCAATACCTCACTGTAGAACTTCTCTGGTTTTTAGTCTAAAAATTGTGACATGATTTTCACAGGCCTCTTTTGAGATTAACTTAAACCATTCAGGTAGTTCTGCAGAGACTGAAACACGTGATTGTCTGACAGTGGGAGGTCCAAGCTATACAGTGAGTGCATTAAAACCTCCCAGTCAAGTTCTCTCAATTTCTGATGGTTCATTAAAAATGTATATGATTTGGCGTTGTCAGCAAGGTATACGACACTTTCTGTTAATCAGTTCAGGCCATTTCTTTTGAATTGCTAGGTGCAATCATGCTAATTGTTGACAGTATAGTCTGATTCTATCATTCTGCTTGGCTACACACTGTGGAAGCTTTTCCTTGCTTCCACCACGATCTTTTTTACACATTGTTGTCATAGGTTATCCTTCACTCGCAATCAACTGCTTCAAAAATGGCTCAATTTTGTTTGCTTCAGTAGATTCACAGAGAGAAATTCAATTGAGTAAATAATTCTGGGTCAGATCACGTGTCATCCAAACGTAAAGCTTCTTTTTGTAGCCAACTTTCTCCAAACGGTTTAACACAAGTTTGGTGATAGATGTTTAGGTCATTGGCGACATCATGACTGCTTACATGCTGGTCTTCCTCAACATTTACCAGAATATCATTCACGTCTTCTGATTGGTTGCCTACTATAAGGAACATTATTTAAATTTCTAGAATGAAAGCAACTGAACCATCTTTTGGCTGTTGCTGTTGATAACATATCTTGCTCATAAACAGGACAGATTTCTTCAAAGGCCTGTGCACCATTTTTGTGCCTTTATCAAAATAAAATTGTAAAATGTAGCACAGTTTTGCAGAAAATTCACACATCTTCATGGTGCAATACCTTACATTTGAGTATAAGGATTCCAACACTGTTGGCATATCTGCTAGCTTCAACTGCCAGCTGTCAAATGACATTTGGGCCTGACTTGCTGCAACTCATATACCCTGGGATTTGAGACTAATGCTATCTCGTGCACAAAAGGCTCACTACTTTTTAGACTACCTATTATTAACCATTCATATTGAAACTACTTTTAGTAAAAACTTTTTACATCGGTAACACATAATATAAGTACCAAATGATAGGCCTTGAAAAAAATAGCATACCTAGTTTGGTTCCAGTCCTTCGAGGTAGTCCCCCATTTTGATTTCCCATACACTTAACCCACCGCTGGAAACATCATAGCACTATTTAAGAATGTGCGACATCTGTGTTGCCACTTTCATTACTGTCCTCAACTCAAATTAGCCAAAACAGTATACTAAAATAGATTCTATCACCATAAAAAATAATAGGCAGAGGATTGATAACAGAGTTGCTACTGTCTTATCTGCATATATTTTTTATTAAATTATTTAGGTTGTTTCTTTTTGATTTTTTTCTTAAATTCTAATTCCCAGAATATATTTTTTTTTATTCCAGGGAAATTGTCCTCACATCCAGTTAGGAATATTTACTTATTGGGATCGGTTCCAAAGAATTTAAAGTTTCATTTTTTTTAAATGTACATATTTCATATTTTACCCGTTTTTTTTACCTTCAAATTTTTTTCATAAAAGCTAAATAAGAGATGTATATTTTTTAGATGATCTCATTTACTTTTTTTTAATTATCAGGGCTCCACAAATAATTATTGGCATTAAAAAAATATATACTATTTTTAATTACTTCTCTACGTTTGTCTTACATATATTCTTCTCTTTCATATATTCCTGTGGATTTTCACTATAAGTTCTACTATTTTACTATAAAGTAAATATGAAAGGACATTCAAGAATTAAGAATGTTTTAATTTAGAAGATTTATTGTTTTAATTTCAATTACATTCATTACATTAATAATTAGAATTGCATTCATTCATAATTATATATTATACATTCATAATTTGTATATTACATTACATTCATTAATAATTAGAATTTTACATTCATTATTTTTTGGTTAAATTATACAAATGTTAAAAGATGCAGAATGATGTACAATTCATTCATCATTTCTTTGTTGTACTTTAACAAATCCAGCAGTATTTGAAAAATACTTGGCATTTTCACTAACATTCTTTTCAGCAGCTTGAGGATTGACAATTTCCAATCCCTGTAAACAAAAGTAATTTGTTTAGTAATTTAAACAAACAGAAACGTTTAAACATAACAAAACAAAATCAGAGCATAATGAGCAATTAAATATTTTAAAATACTTAAAATCCAATAAATATATAAAGAACTTCTAAGACATTTTAATCAGACATTCTAGTTTCTGATAGCTAAAATTAAGTCTGAAATATAATTAATTGGTGTAGAATGTAATTTTTATGCCCAAATAATAAAATTTGATTATTACAGGCTCTTTCATTTACTTAAAATTCACTTTCTCAGAAAAATGTATTTCATTTTTAATCTTTGTATTTCATTAAATTTTTCTTCTTGTTAAAATAAAGAATTTAAACTTTAATGTGTTAGTTATACAGGTAACTGTGACCCCTATCAGTGTTAGAAACAAGCATGTTAGGCGAATTTACTTTATTTTAACTTCTGCTTAAGATATGTAAATAGTAAACATTCTAGAATACCGACTGATTAATAAATGTTTTGTTACTGCGATAGATCTCAAAACATGGATCTATGCACAACCCAGCTTCACAGTTATACAAGCCATCAAACTTAAACCCCAAGTAATTACTATCGGTGACCTGCATCCCTAGAAAATAAATCAGTCATTCTATAAAAAATTTCATCTTGTAGGTCTAATGCATCACCAGAACCATTATGCATTATACTACCAAATTCATCCTCTTCATCAGTCTCATCTAACGTAACAATATCTAAATGTTCAGCATCAAAGAAATCAGAGTCTGATACTAAGACATCTAATAACCTTGCAACTTCATTATCAATCACATAAGCACTATTTTCTGACATGCTTGAACTGTTTACTTTCTACAAAAAAATATCCCTAAAATACAGATTGAAAACAAGAAGTGAAGTGCAAACAAATTCAAGAAAATAATACAGTAAAAAAAGAAAACTTGTATTATAAACACAAAGATTTTATACCTCATTTGGAAAAAGAAAACGTTACATAAACATAACATTACTAAAAAACTATATATGGAAAGAAAACATACTGTAAATATGATATTTTTATAACAAAAATTGTGAAAACCTAAGTGCAAACTGAATAACATTGAACGAAGCAGCTGAAATCGGAATGACGGCAGAATGGTGGGAGAAACAGGCTATGGCAATGGTAGTCATTTTACACAACAGCAGCTGATAGCAATACATGAAGCGTACTATTATGGCAAAACGCCATGGGACTGAATTTTCACTGCTGTAATAGTATGGCAAAACACATCTAAAGGGTAAACAAACAGTTTCAGAAGGTATAATCTAAAAACAACTTACAACTTACAACTTACAAAATCATAAAACATTTATTTTCATATTTAAGTTATTTTTTTAATATCTCAACATAATTTCTATGATGCTGAAAGAATACTAATATTTATATACAATCTGTTTTAAAACCCAAGACTGGCCATTTTACAAACTATTGACCATAAAAATATACTAACCTGCAATGGTGTAAAAGCAACACTAGATGCAGTTCCAGATACTTGTTTTTTAACAGTTGTACTTCCACCCCATACTTGCTGCTGTTTCTGCAAATTTTTCTGTAATGTTTTTGATATTCTAACTTTTGTCTTTTCATCAACTTGGGGTAATCTAATTCTCCCAGTTCCTGTTTTACCAATAGTACCTCGTGTATAACCAAGATCTTCTTGATAAGCATCATCTTCAATCTGGATTTACAAAAACAGAGTATAGTACTAGATTATAAATTAAAAGCTTATTCAGAAAGTGTTAGTAAAGGAATGTAACAAAACTAAATAAAATTAATAACCTAGTCTTCATTTAATGATGTTTATCATATATGTTATGCTGAGTCCATTTTAACAAGAATTTTACGATGCTGCAAAAACTAGGTTAAAATACAGGGTCATTGAAAAAAGTAGCAGCAATAAAAAAACAAATCACATCTCCCTGTGTAACTGAGATAAAAGTATTAACTGGAACTGCAAAATAAATGGGATATCGTCAAGTTTTTTTAGCAGTTACCTTGAGCTGATGCATATATTGCCTCTGCACTACTGTCAGTCAATGCAATCCGACAATTCAGCAGAAAGCAGTGCGTTTTGTGATTAGCAGAGTATAAATCAGTTATAACTGTTCAACAGACTTTCTGGCATGTTTATGGCAATGACACCCTGCATGCAAACAACATTAGACGGTAATACGAGCAGTTTAAGGAATCTGGCAACGTAGAACTGAAAATGTCTCCTGAACAGCCAGTTAACGAGTGAAGAAGCAGTTGACCATATATAACAAATATACATTGCTGTAATGTTTCAACAAGATTGTGTGCTTCCACACTTTACCCTAGGTGTTTGAAACGTTCTCAATCCCTAATTGTTGGACTGGTAGGGCTGATCTTGTGCTTTGGTCTGTGAGAAGCCCAGATTTTACAGCCCTAAACTTTTTTCTATGGGGTATGTTAAAAGAATTGTCTACATAGAAAAAAATCAGGGATGTACAACATTTAAAACAACAGATTACTATTGCCACAGTTACGTCTGCAATGCTGGGCAGAAGATGACTATTGGCTGGGTCATTGCAGAGTGACCAAGGAGCTCATGTTGAAACATTCTAAGGTATGTAAAAAAAACTTTGAGATTTTAAAAAACTTTTTAAAAATTCACCATTTGTCTCTGATAGTTTCTGAGATGCAATTTTTTTAGATTGCTGCAACCTTTTTCGATGACCATGTATATTTAATGAACTTGTCTTATATCAGTGTAAAATTACTATAATACATTACGATTAAAAACTAGTAACAAATTCAAAAACCAGTGTTTTAGGCGACGTAACATGAGTCACAAGTTAGTTGAGCCAGGTATTAACCATTATCAATGTAACAACTATCCTGTGCTACTAGTAAAGTAGAGTGTGCAGAGAAGTCTTTTGACATTGTTTTTTTCACTTAGTCAAATATACAGTAGCACATGTCAGCATGCCCACCAAATCTAAATAATATTCAACTTTGCAAGTAACATCTTCACTCTGTTAACCAAAGGATTTCTCATTGACATATAAACTCACAATTTCTTCTTTTTTTTAATTTCATGAAATTTTTTTCACAAGAGTTGTTTTCACAAACTGATTAGAATAGGCCTTGATCTTGCTGACTGTCTGGAAAGAAAAGCCCTTAACTTGGCTTACAAAATAAATGAAGAGTACGTAACATATTACAGTTTCATATTCAATAGCTTAAATTTGAATATAATATTTTACTATGTCTTAAATATAGGTCAAAATTAAAAAATTGTTATATGCACTGACTATTTTATTTGAATATTTTATTGTATATTTAGTTGAAATTTCTTAAAAATTCCCATCTTACCTATTCCGTATCAATTTTTTAGCTTTGAAAAAGAGGAGAAATGAAGATTATACTTCCTTTGAAAATAGAATGGTAATTTTCAAACACTTTCAGCAACAAAGTGTAAACTTTACACTGGTAAAAACATATTAACAAATTACTTAGTTAATACTCTCCAACAACTACTGAAAGAGCTGTTGTACCCTCTATCAGGAATCCTTACCCCAAATCTTCTTCAGATTATCATTAAAAATTAATTTGTAGAATGTTTTACAATTTTTTCAGTTTTAATTCATGACATTTTAGTTCAGTGTAAAAAACAACTTATTATTTGTTCCTACAGGGATACAATTTTAATTGTTATATTATTTTATGATTACCTTTGTATTTATTAAACAAAAATAAGATTTATATTTATTATTTTATGCGTAATGTTTTTAAATGTACTATATTTTGTTCTTTGAAATTACTCTCCTCTTGTCTTGAAATATAATACTGTATTTATAAACCAAGTGTTTCACTGTCAACATTTTGCACTTATGAGTATTTCTATAGACACAACGACCACAATGAGTGAGATATATTCAAATATAGATGTTAAAGCCAAAAGCCAACTAATGTATGACAATATAAAATAATACAATTTCATACAAATATAAAAATATAAATCATATTATTTTTAGGAAAATTACTAAATCAATTTTCAACTTAAAATTATAAAACAAAGCAATGATAGAAAACATTGCTTCCACTCATAGATCTCCATATGTGCCAAAGCAACCAAACCTTGTGTTAAGTAACCATCACAAATAGTTTTCATGTAAAATAGAAAAGATATTAAAAACTACAGCAAAATGAAATAACGTATTGCATTTAAATAAAATACATTCAAAAATATACACTGTTAAACATACATCAGCAAAATTAAGCCTGTTGTTTTGTTTTCTTAACTCTGTCATTGCATAACGCTCTTTCAATTTTCGCACACGTTTCCCACTTCGTTTCTTTCTTCCAGGGTCTATGGGCTTAGGAAGAGGTTTAACTAATTTCACTGGTGGAGGTTCCTAAATAACAAAATAAATTACAAAGATCTATTAATAGAATTTAATATATCACAAATAATGAAAGCAGGACATATATTGCTTAAATTTAAACTCAAAAAAAAAAAAAAACAAATGAAAATACAAGTGATCAAAATACCACAGGTTATGTAGTGAACTACTCCAGCAAATTTACGACACGATTTTGTCTTTAATCATTAATATTTACTGTAGTATCTTTACTCATAATTGTCCCATGGCACGGGAGGACAGAAGGTTCCCCTTCCATAGTAGGCTCTTTAATTATTAATATTTACTGTAGTATCTTTACTCATACTTGTCCCGTGGCACGGGAGGACAGAATGTTCCCCTTCCATAGTAGGCTGTACAGACAACAACAACCCATGTAATGTCCTCCTACATATCCCAGATATCGAATTATATGTAGATTTAACAAACGCACTGCAGGCGCTCCGACATTTTTTCTACCAATGCATATTATTGTTCAGGACATTTGTACCTGCAGCATTGCATGTACTTTAGCCGAACATATCTTTTTTTTATTAAGAAAAAGTTTAAGAAATAATAATTGAACTTTTTTTTTTAATAATTTTTGTAGGTTCTATTTTTCTTCTATCATTTATTTTTTCTGTCTCTTTTATATTTTATTATTTTTTGGGGGACTTTATTTTTTACAGTCTTAAATCACTACAATTACTTTAAAAACACTATATTTTTTCCATTTAATGTTTTCAATTTTTTATCTATTTATTTACTATATTTTTACAAAACTTACTTGCTAAAATAAAACAGAAAAAATTAAAATTACATTTACAAAATAATTAACATTATTTTCAATAATTATATAGACTACAATTTTTAACCTAAATTATTTACAACTAAATGAAATTTACTAAGATACATCATAAAAGATTAAAATTACATTTTACCAGAATCTGAAGCTGACGGACGTCTTAAATTTATAATTATTTCATCAAGATGGACAATGACCCTTCCGCCTTTCTAAAGTAGGTTCCTTTCTACAGCTCTTCATTTCATCGGTCCACAATTTTCATTTATAAATACTGGTGTTGACAAAATTGTTTCAACACTTACGTAAAAAATTACACCGCATCCACATAATATCAGCCCTTTCCAGCAGGAACTTTCTATTGTTTATTTTCTTCCACCTAAACCCGAGCTTACATGAATTGTACTGTCCAAACTCATTTCATCTGTAACTCCCTCTGCTTTATAATACACTATTTTTTTTTTCAACGTAGGAAGTTCTTTATTTCTATAAATCTCCTAAATAACATTCCGAATTGCTGTTTTAGTAAAGTCATCTAGTTCTAACACAGGTTTCTTTCTGTTTTTCATTGGTGTCACTTCAAGCACTTCTTTGGAAGCTCTTGAAACAGATTTTTGACTAATATTTAAAGCATCTGAAACCCGTTCAGTTACTTTCCAAAACAAAAGAAGAGGTCTGTTGTTTTCATTTTATTTTTGAAAATAATCCCTCGACAGTTTTATAAATATCCAACTTTGGGATATAAAAGCTGAGCCCTGACCATTCTTTGTTATTCTGCCACTGCTAGCCATAAACAACAATATTTTTTTCATAGTACAAAATATATTGTAAAATTTTTCTATACAAAGTCATTACTCTGTAAACCAAGTCAAGCAATGACAGAGGAGCAACTCCAAACGAGTCTACATAGGAAGCTCACAAATGGTTGCTAGGTAACAGAGAGAAGAAAGACATAACCCACCAGCTGTGGTGGGGGCTAACTATGCCTTGCATTAGGAGACACTGCCAGCAGGAAAGGGAATTTCTGTGGTAGAAAATAGGATAAAAATACTGCAGTTTGTTTTATTAATATGTTTTTCAATAAAATGACTACAATCAAGTTGTGATAAATGTTCAAGATTCAGTACTTTGCAAGAAAGTAACAACTTATAACAATGGAAGCAATAAATCTAAATTTCATTTAAATTTTATACACATCAATACAATATAGGCAGTTGCAAATCCAAATAGTAAAGACTGGATATTATTTGTAAATTCAAATTTTTAGATTATTATTTTACACAAATTTTTTACAGAAAATTTAGCTTAGCAGATTCAGACTTATACCCTTAGAACCAATAATGAGTAAGAAAAGATAAAAGTTAAGGAAAACAATAGATCTAAGAAACAACAATTACCCAATGTCTTACCAAAGATTTTACTTATTTAATCCATATTTGCGATCCTGTTGAACAGTGAATAATCATATAACTTGCAGAACTTTTTAAAATAAAAAAGAAATGTTTTAAAATATGATGGATTTTTGCATTAAGCTTGATATTCAGATCTTTGGAAGAATATATTTATTTACAATAAAAAATTGTATGAAATAGATATCTGTAGTAACTTCTACACATCTACCACTTTAATCATTGGTAATTATTACCTTCACCTGACATTTTTTCATTTTGAAGATGGTATTCCATAAAATATTGTAGATACGGAAGAATTAGCATCTTCTTACAACCTTACCCTTACGTTAATACCTGTAACTTGATCCTGCGTAGAATCTTGAAAATAAAAGGATAAATTCCAATGCATGATGACATTTAGTAATAAAACTGTTACAAATAGTTAATTGCGGTATATTTGGATTGGTAACTAAAAGCAGTTTTTCTTTACTAAAAAATTACAAATTTTTTTTAAAAGCACTAAAAAGTGATTGCGATCTTAGCCTTTAAAAACTTTGTTAATGTCTTAGCTAAATATAATTACAATATTACGACAAATTTAATACCAACTTTAAAAGTAATTTATATTTTTATAAGCTAAAAAATTTTTTTCAGGTCACATATTTACCAACGTCAAGTTTAGTCTCGCTTCTGATTAATCTCAAGCAATAATATCTTTTCAACATCATAATTTTTAACAAGATATTTTTTGAGGTAAAAATTTACTATTATTGACACACGAATAAGGACAAAACTATGAAAAATTAGCTTTTATAAAAGTGACAAAATTTAAAACAAAATTTCTTAATTTATCCTTAATGTAAAATTCAAAAGTACAAACTAAAACATTTAAACACATCATGTATATTTCAATTAATAATATAAATATCTTGTTACTGCAATAGTTAAATGATTTTTTTAAACTTTCATATTTTTACGGGTTTAAACATTAAACATTAGTAAAATACTAATTTTAATTATTAATACATACAGTTAACTTATCAATCTTTTTCTCTATTTCTTCACGAAATTTATGACCAACTAATCCATCAGTATTCTCATGACATGCATCAACACGTGCTGCTAATGTACATTTTGATGCAACTAATCTGGCTGCTTTACGTCTGAGATCCTGAAACATTATTATTACATTAAATATTTAATAGTTAGTTTTATTAATATATTGAATTATATCTTTTAAACTACTAATGGCTTTTTCATTCACATTTAATAATATTACAACAATGTACATTTTTTAAAAGTTGCATAACCTAGTATCTAATCCACTTAAAAAAATACTTATTTTTTAATTAAAACTAAAAATACTTATCATAGTAATCTTTGCCTACTGGAGAAAATAATTAATGACACTGTCTCAGAAACAGACAACTAGGGATGATCAAAACCAATTGCTGAACTGTAATTGAGCAGCGACCAACTGTAGGACAGAATAATCTCAAAATAAAAATCGGTTAATAAAATCATTGAATTTGTTAAAAGCATAAAAAGTAGTTTTTAAAAGCTATAATTGAAATTACACCATGTAAGTTAAAAATATCAGTCATATACAACAACATCTTATTTAAAAGAAACATTTTCTTATACAAATAAAGATAAAGTGGATAAAAATAATTAAATATACTCTAATCCTACAGTTCCAAAATCAAAGATATTCTTATTTTCCCATATAATTCAGAATAGTTCAATTGCACAAGATCTTTTAATATTAATGTAATGTTCGTTGGAATACCCAACTTATGCCATAATTTTCTACAACACATTTGATCATTTTACATTAACTAACTATTCAAAATATTTCAACAAAAGTTTCTTTTTTCTAGAATTCAGATAAAATATCTCAGATTCAATTCTCAGTAAAAATCTAGAATTTTTCAAAAAATTATTTCAATTTTTCTAATTAAAATACATGTGCAAAGCAAGACCAAATTCATAATTTTAAAGAACTTAGATTATTTCTTATTTTCTTCACTTTTCAACTTAATTCTATCAGCTGAAAATGCAATAATTGCTCACACTCACAATTCAAAAACATCTGGAGCAACTGTTCGTAGATAGTGAAAGAGACTACTCAAGTCTCTTTCACTAGAGACGCAATTCTCTTCACGCAATTACTCAAACATTATGTAAAAATAATAAAAATTTAAAAGCATAATGTAAATATAAAATTATTTAAAGTTATAAAATTAAACAAAAGAAAAAAGAAATGAACTTTATAAAATGTAAACCCTTTTCTTTTTCCTGTTAAGCTTCTAGGAATTACTTCATAATTACTTTTTCATTCATTACTTTTTTCGTTCAGGTATTACTTCAGAGGATGAATGAAGATTGTATGTATGAGTGTAAATGAAGTGTAGTCTTGTACAGTCTCAGTTCGACCATTCCTGAGATGTGTGGTTAATTGAAACCCAACCACCAAAGAACACCAGTATCCACAATCTAGTATTCAAATCCGTATAAAAGTAACAGCCTTTCCTAGGACTTGAATGCTGGAACTCAGACTTTCAAATCAGCTGATTTGGGATGGCGCCTTTGTTCAGATTAGTTTACAATCTTACCAAAGACAATTTTCACATAACAGCAACTGTCACAAAATTTACTTACTGGAGGAGTATCTTGAACAATATTTGAGTAATAAATGAATCCTGTATGAGGTAGAGCAGATGCTTGTGAAAATCCTGACAGAGTTTTTTTCTGTGAACCAAGCATAAGTACATTACACGCTGGCATTTTACATAATTTAGTCAAACCACCAGCAACCCCTATAAAAACAAACAAATAAAATAATTAATTTGTATTTTTAATTACGAAATTTAGTAATTGAGCTGAAAAATGTATACAGATTTTAATTTCAGGAAAACGCATTTTCTTTCTTAACTTCATAATGGTAAACTTTCATTAAATAAAATTTCATCAGCTTGTTATTCAAAACAAATAGTTCTTATGCTTTTCTCCTAAATGGCCATAATTGTTTCAAGACATGTGATAATGTTTGGCAGGTGTCCAAGTTAAATTTAATAACTATTTCATATGGAAGTGTTTCTGCTTCTTATGAAGAAGGTTATGGTTGCTTGTAATTATATCAGTTTATTAAAACAGGATAGAAAAAAGCATTACATTCTTAATTTTAGATATCGCTTAATAAAATCTGGGTGAACATTGAACCATATGTTTCTATTAAATATTCTGTAATTCTTATCTATGATTTTATTGATACATTAAATTAGTCTAAGATATAAATAAGAGAATGCTGTTCTTTTTAAATAGTGTACACTTTTGTTTAATATCAACAATAATTTATCAAACAAATGCAATTACAATCAAGCTACTAATTTTTAAAGATTCAATTAGAAATTTATAATTTCCAATTGAAGTATTTAAGAGCTCATATTCTTTATAATTAGGTATGAGATGATTTTATTTGAAACTATAATAAAATTTCCTCATGGAATTAAAAAAAAAAAATGTTTTATAAGAATATAAAAATATAAGAACATTTATTCTGAATATAATTACCTAATAATTTTGCAGCTGTAGAAGCACCAACAATTGCTGTAACATTTGGAGCAATAAACGTCATTCTGCTTTCAACATACTCATAAATTCTTAATTTAAATGTATTTAATTCAGCAGCCATATCACAAGCCTCTGTTATTTCTTTAAGTTCAGAATCGCTTAACATTTGACTGGAAACATAAATCATATTAGGAAGTCATCCATTCATATTTTTATTTTTAAAAATAACAGCCTTTGCAAAAAAGAATTAAAAGATGTTGAATGTTTAACATCTTTCAACACTTTAATAACGATTCTTTGAACCATTAGCTAATTAAATACATATACTATTGTTATTAGCAATTACAGCTACAATAGTTTTGTATAACTGTAACAAAACATTATAATCTGTATTAAGTTAAAGAATGAATGATCCGAGTAATTCACAAGACAATTATCAGTTCATTCATAATGCCTACTCAGTATTGTTTTATGTATTTATAAATTTTTTTTATAACAAGTAATTTATTATTTAAAACAATATTTTGCGTAGTTTGTTAAGGATAACATAAATCAAGTATGATGTATAAACCTTAAAAATGTTATGATATATAGCATTAATTTTCTTTAGGTATTTGTTTACTCTATGCCTTTTTCAAGGAGTCTTCCTTCTAACTTCCCAAAAGTAAAAAATGGATATATTATTTTATATTAATGGTTTAAGATTTTCAGGATAATCAATCTCAAAGTAATATACAGCAATTGTATATTACAATTATAGTTGTAAAACAATTTAAATCATTTAGAATAATGATCCTTTTTTCTAGCAAATTACAAACAAATCTAAGTTTAAGTCTTATCTCTATAGTTTATCAGTATTTCCATGTGGTTGGATACTTTTACAACTACATTGCTAAAATATGATATAGGAAAACTGACTACTCATGGATGGCTATTGTGTATTTTTCATATATCTTCATTTCATTAGAGGTAACATAAAAGAGGTGAAAAATTTTGTATCCGCTTAAACAACAAATGGATAGGAAGAAATAATTTAATGAAAAATGAGAATTTTCCTTTATTCTCCCACATAATTACCAATAACAATTCATTTCCATCAGCATGCACTACTTTTTGAAATCCATCCTAGAAGAAAATCAATGTCTGATTTTCAAAATTTTTTCCTCACTGTAGACTTCACCAAGTTTTGGGGAGTATGTGGAAATCATCAAGAGCCAGGTCTGAACTGCTCTATAGTTGAAAAAGTATTAGAAAAAAAAACCAAGCAATTAATTGATCTTTTGCTTCTGCAATTGTAGTGAGGTTTAGTATTGTCATATTGAAGATTCTCAGTTTTTTATAAACCCTAACTTTTTTAATTTTAATTATGTTATATATTCAGAATTTCTTTTCATTCCTTTTTTAATTACATCTACAAATAATGTTTACATCATTCCAAAATACAACCAACAAGAACTTTCTAGCCGAAGTTTGCATTTTGATTTTTGTTCAATTACAGTAACTCTTATGGCAGTATTCCATGGATTACATTCATTCTTAGTAATTGTGAACCTAAGTTTTATTGCATATAATGATTTTCTTTAAAAGCATCTTTTAGTTTAGAGTTTTCAGAACTCTTTCAGCTTCGTATAATTAAGACAGTACAGTATTTCATCTACGACAAAATTTTCAGAATCCAAACAGACAGATAATAAAATATATATAACTTTCTCCCTAGAAATTCCAAGTTCAGTAACATCCTCTTTATTTGATACATTATTTTCATATATAATTTTATCAATGTAATATTAAGGAAACTGGTCATTTTCACATACCTTCCATTTATGATTTTTTCTTAACTGTTTCCCTCACTTCATCTTTGAATTGCCTTGTAAAACAATTTTACAAAGACAAAATCTTTAATCAGATCTGCTTTCTAAAAATTCAAAATATCATATTTGTTGCTTTTGATTATTAGGTGATATATTTTTAGATTAATACCTTTTTGTAGCATGTGAAAATTTTATGTCTGGCATTTCCTTATATTTTGTTATATTATCATATGCAAATACAGAGTTACCCAAGAACAATATCAAGTTTCCAAAAGGAATACCTTAGTAGCTCTTCCTCAGAATTATATGATGTGTGTGGAAATACCAAACTGAACTACAGACTTTTCAACTTTCTGCAGAGTGATTTGTTGTATATTTCATACAAGATGAAAAAATAAACATTTAATACACTTATCTCTAAAATTAAATTTTTTCACTCACTGCTTTTGTTTTCTTCCTCCACATTTAATACTCTTGTAAAAATAACTGCTTTACCACATTTTTTTTTTAATATTCATGTTCAATATTGTGTTAGACACACATCAGTTTTATTAGCTGATCATTATTATACTTAATTAATCAAATGTTTTATACAACAATAAATGTCATAAAAGTTAATATTTTATTGTTGACATACATGTATATTGCTACATGTATGCAGCTTAAACATACATTACTAGGTTTTATAAGTACAATAACACCTCACTGTCATAATTTTAATAAAAACAATCTTGGTTTTATATGGTTACTAATTTGTTAATTATTTATACTATCATCATAGATTTAGAAAATATACTTTATTCTTTCCAAATAAATACAATTTTTTTGGGAAATGCTATAAAAATTATAACATATTAAAGAATTATTTTTTTAAATATTCTTTTTCTATCTTTTTTTCTGTAAACTGTCTGGATTTTATGCATTCAACATAAAAACATTATTTTAAAGTAATACTACATGTATTTAATCAATACATGTTACTTTTATTTTCAATACATTTTCATTTTGAAATTTTTTATCCTTTTTTAAATTAGTCGAATTAACTTTTATTTAAAAAAAACTATTATTAAAATAAAACTATAATTTATGTTTTATACATAACATTTATTAATACTTTTTTCAGAAAGTATTCTGTTTTGGATAATCAAAAAAATATAAAAATAAAATAATTATTATTACCCTTGAGTAGTAGATGCAGTAACAGAAACAACCATAATTGTAGCTTGGGTTAAAAATTGTTGTAATGCTTCATTGTTTTTAGCTTGGTCTAAATCATTGCCTAATTCTTTAACAGTCATCATATATTCTAATGGTTGTACTACAAGTGATTCTAGCTCCGGAAATCTTTTTGAATATTTATCTCTAACAAATCTGTGTATAAGCACTGAAATGAATTAAATAATATCACTTTAATATAAATAATACATATTTAACCAAATTATTAATTAATACAAGTAATAAGATATAAGAGAAAGAAGAGCTAAGAATACTTAAACTATAAAAAGAAGTATCTTAGGAGATTCTTCAGCAATAAGGCAATTTCATATTTCAAATAAACAACAAAAAATTGAATTTAACGAGGAATAAAAAAATAGTCTAACAAAGTAACTGAATGTAATTTTACTATTACACACCAATCTCATTATCTATATCGGCAGCAAGATTGTTAGCTTCAACGATCAACTGGTATTCAGGATCTGCTTCTAATGGTCCAGCAACATTATCTCGTCCATGACCCTTTCTTTGGTATTGCTCCATTTCACGAAGCACTCTTTGCAATCGATCAGAACTACGCAACTGTGCCAGTTGTTTAAGAGCAACACCTTTCATTTCTACAAACAGAAAAAAATCATGTAATACATAAAAATTATGATAATTTGAGATAAATTTAAATGTATTCCTATTCTATGTTAAATAGTTCAAAATATAATGAACACAATTTAAACACGTTTTTAGAATTTTTTGTTCATAATTTACATTAACATTTTACCGTATTAGTCTTATAAAATATATTTATTTAATATATATAAATATCTTAGTTTCATACATATTTAATATATACTCTTTCCTTTTAGTTTTTAGCTAAAGCTATTAGTATATTAACAAAATCCTGATGTAATATATCTATAGTTCTGAGAATCTGTGACATTTTTACATATACTTACTTTCAATCAATTTTAAAAACTTTCATTTTGAATATTACCAATCCTTTTTTTATATTCAACACTCATATTATCATATTATAAAACCCTTCAATTTTTTGAGTCTTCATAATCATGATATAAAGGACCTACAGTCCATACAAATACTTTTTCAACATTGTATTTCAGTAAAATTCCTTTACTTCTGGTTACTTCGGTTTATGTATCAAAATCCATACATAACTTAATTGTCTTCTACAATAGGTATTTCCTGTTTACTAAATACTACTGTCCTGCTCTTTATTTAAATTAAGTTTCTGTCCCAACAGGTACATTTTGCTGTAAACAGCAATTTCATCAGTGAATCTTTCTGGAGTTAAATCTATAATTGTAAACAAACATTATTTTAGTATTAAAAGACTTTATGTACATCCTTTCCTTGATAGAATCAGTGATTACATACTTCAGTTATAATTTGGTTATCTAATCTACATATAACAGTTGTTACAATTACATTAACATAATTACAAAAAAGAAAGAAAGGTTTTACACAAATATTATTTTTATTTGCATATACTCTAGAATGGTAATGTATATTTATAACACAAATGAGCCTATACAAATTATTTAAAACCACAATTAAATAAATCACAGTTTAACTGGCATTCTGATCTCACTATGCCATAAATTAATTACCTTAATTTTTCTCATATGAATACTACCCATATTTGAAAGATAAGACTATACACAAAATTACCTTCTTCCATGGGAACAATGGCTTCAGATTCATCAATTTCGGACGAAACATCTTGATTTTCAATAAAATTTTCTTCCATCTCATCATCTTCAAGATCTGCCAGTAGTTCGTCGGCCAGCGACATTTTTAAAAAAAATTTAGAACGCTACAAAAATAAAAGTTATTCTAAGAAAAATTAACCAGATTTTATCGAGAATTTAAATTTATAATTTGTTACCAATAATGGATATAGACATTAAAAAATATGTTGATAGTAAAATTCAACCGAAGTTGAATATATTTCAGTGCATGAATTTCCGACAAACAGGCATGGTTAGTTAACAAACGTTCACCAACTAAGACTACATTGTTTGGTTAACAATTGTCTATACACGAACGGTATTCATTGTGATATCGATTGTGAATAATTCCGATATAATTATTCAGTATCGATAGTTTGTCTGAAACTCAATTATCAACATAGCAGATTGCGCGCGTTTTTCGATTTTAGTTAATTTTTTTTAAATTTGTACAAGATGAATTTCGGAATAATACAATTTTTTGAAGGTTTGAAATTGTGGACAGGAGGCATAAAGTATTCCATAAATTTTTTTGCTCGATGACCCCCAGAAAGTAAAAAAATATAAAATAAATATTTTGCAGCCCCAACCACAACCCAATGAAACCTAATTAAAATTATATAGCTGCATTGATAGCAACGGGTATGAACATGCATGTATTAAGTGTACAAACATGAGCAATTTATATTTTCCAACTTGATGTACACATGCTCCTTTTAATTTGGTCAGTTTGCATAATATTCACTGTGAGAGTGTCATGCATATGATACTTTCATATGATATTATATGTGTGTTCAAACATGCATATGATACGTTATAACACATTGTGCTCTCAGCAGTGTAAAAGAGGCATAAGGACCTCTTATACACTGCTTATTATTATATTATATAATAAATAATAATAATTGAGGTTTTAGTTTTTTAGTGTGAGATCAGACGGTTTTTTTTTTTCAATTAGATTCTTATGAAAAATTGATAAATTTGAGAAAAAACAGTGTGCCATCTACATCCAGTGAATTGATCGGTAAAAAGACAAAATTATGCAATGACAGTTATTTAAATTATGGTTTTACCTTGCTGGATGGAAAGTCACAGTGCATTGTTTACTTTCAAGTCCTCTCTGATGAAAACATGAAGCCAGCAAAATTAATTTGACACTTGGAAAATAAACATCCATTCCATAAAAACAAACCCTTGGAATTTTTCAAAAGAAAATTGCATACGTTGAGAAATCGAATATTCTATATTATAAATCTATATATTCTTTCTATAATAAACTATATTATCTTTAAATAAAGCCATATTGACAAAAATGCACTTGAAGCATCTTATCTCATAGCATTAAGAGTAGCTAAGATGTCCAAACCCCATACAGTCACAGAAAACCTCATATTGCTTGCTGCAATTGATGTGGTCACTATTTTAATAGGCACGGAAGAAGCAAAAAAATTGAAAAAACCTACTTTTTAACGACAAAATATTAAGGTGAATCAATGACATGGCTGCTTCGCCATTAGATAATTCAGCAAGTGAGTTCAATTGAACTTTTTAGTATTCAATTTGATGAATCAAAAGATGTGGCAAACATTACTCAGTTCATATGTTTGTGAGATATGAATGCGACAGGGACAGATCAGTCAAAGAAAATATGTTGTTTTGCAAATCAATACTTGGTTATGCAACAGGACAATGTCTTTTTGATGTTTTTTATGAAGCTACTAAAAACTATATAACATAGATTGGACAAAATGTATTGCAGATGTAGTGATGGTACAAAGGTGATAACAGGAAAGAACAGTGGATTTATGAAGAAATTTAAAGATCATCTTATGCCAAGGGTGAAATGAACGCACTGTTTCCTTCACAGACATGAACTTGCCACAAAAGTATGCCAGATAATCTCAAACAAATTCTTTGTGAAGCTATAAAAATTTTTAATTTTTAATTTTATTAAAAGTAGACTATTACACAATAGACTGCTATTACACAATAGAATAAACCATGTGATAAAATGGGCAAAAAAAAAAAATCTCTTCTTTTCCATACAAAAATCAGATGCTTATCGTGTTAACCCGGTTATGGGAATTGCGAAATGAATTAATAATATTTTTGTAGGATGAACAAACACGATTCTCAATGTTTTTACTGAATAAGAAGTGCATGTTGCTGTTGGCTTACGTAGCTGATGTGTTTTCATATTTAAATGACTTGAATGTGAATTTATAAGGACGTGATTAACACAAGAACTTTTTATTAATGACAGATAAAGTTCATGCTTTCATTAAGAAGCTTTATATCTGGATTATTTGCCTTCAAAGTAAAAATGTTTATATGTTTCCACTCACTTCCAATTACACCGAGAAAAATTTAGTTGAAGAAGAAGACACTATTACTCACCACAGTTTGGATAATATGAAGATGCATTTGCATGAACTAAAAATTCAGTTGGTAGAGTATTTCCCAGAAGATGAAAATGATTTTGTGAAGAGATGGGTACTGAATTCATTTAGTGAAAATGTTTTTCCAGCTGCTAAGTTACCAGTTGAGATTTACAACCAGATTATCAAAATGTCTGCCGATAAAATGCTACAACTACAATTCACATCAGAAGATTTAGATATGTCTCAGCTTGCTCATCAAAGTGAATATGGAAATTTAGTCACAGGTGCATCGAAAATATTAATCCCTTCTGCCACATCTTACCTCTGTGAAAAGGGTTTTTTTGTCTATGGTTGCACTAAAAACTAAACATAGGAATTTTCTTTTATCGATAAACAATTTGCTTTTGTGTGTTTCTAACACATCCACCTACAGAGAGGTTTTTAAATGAAAAACAAATGCAATCATCTCATTAATTTATTTTCTTTACATGTGTACTTATAAATGTAAGCAAAATGTTTATAAGAAATGATTTTTTTTCTCATAAAATGATTTTGTTATTGTTTACGTTGAAAGTTGTGGACTAATTTTGCAACCCCTATTGTGGCAGTGATATGATAATTTAACAAGTTTTAATAAAAGCTCCTTTTTCCAGGTGTTTCTTGTTTTTGTCAATCCTTAATTATTGAATATCTCTGAATTGTTATGAAACCTATTTATGATCTCCTCTTAGGTCAACTAGGAAAAGATTTTCAGAGCTAAATATTTCCCACTCAGCACTTCAAAAAATGATAAATAAAAATCTTTAATTTAAACCCTTTAGGCCTGCTTGTATTCATACACTTTCTGACTGGGATATGGCTTTAATGGAAACTTGTTGCAAAACTCTTTTAAAACATTTTCCTAAAGTTTAGTCGTGGAAACCAGTTTTATTCTACTATGAATGTGCTATTTATCTGAGTAACAGATCTTGGAACATATATTCTTGGTATAAAGAAAATCCCCACTTTTATGAGGAAATCACAAATCACCCACCCACCACATGTAATGATGTGGACAGTGATACCTGTAGGACCATGCTTTTTTGAAGGAAATATTGACAGCATTTAGTTTTTTAACATGCTTGAAAATTATTTTATTCCTTGGTTTCAACTGATTACAATCTGCAATTTTACAGCAAGATGGAACTTCAGCTCATTATGCTCAGTCAGTAAGGGGCGTTTTGTAGGGCGATGGATTGAGGAGCTCTAAAATTCAGTGGTATCTGGAAATCTAAACTTAACAGCCTTTGACAATTCTCTCTGAGGAATAATCAAAGAAAAAATCTCCTATTTGCAACTAAGGAATGTTGATGAGGTGAAAACTGCTGTCAGAAATTGTTTTTATGACTAATTCTTCAATATGGACGAGAGTCTATTGCACCTGCAAAAAAAAAAGTTGTGTGTGGGTAATAAAGAACCACAAACAGGTACGATTTAAGATAACTTTCATGTGATATCAAATATACTAATGACAGACAATTCATGTTTATTTCTTTATATAGAAATGGATTTTCTGGATACTAAAAAAGATTAATAATATTTAATTATTTTGAATTATGCAGCAATGAATTATGGTATGTAAAATTTAATATTGTAAAATTGAATACTTATACCATATTTTTATCATGAGCTGTAGTTGAACACAACTAGATGAAGACCAAATCTGGGATGTATTTTGTTGGTGGGAGGGAAGGAACAAATAATGTCTCCTATTTGATATTATAGAGAACTTAAATTAGGGTAAAAGTAGTCTTATAGACTCGTCAATATCATGGTGGCTGGAGGTTTTTAGCATAATTTATTCATAGTTGTTAATCATCTCTTGTGCCTGTTATTACCATGTGTTATTTACCTTAGTTTGAAAAATATTCTTCAGTATTCACAAGTTATATCAAAGATTATTGTGAAACTCCTAGAAAAAAAAATATTATTGAAAACTCCTGTGGTAGTTGCAAGTTTTCAAAAAGAAATTTCAAGGAAGTGTTTTATTACCAAATAATGCTAGTAAAATGCTTCTTTTTTTTTAGTCTTCAGTCATTTGACTGGTTTGATGCGCTCTCCAAGATTCCCTATCTAGTGCTGGTTGTTTCATTTTAGTATACCCCATACATCCTACATCCCTAACAATTTGCTTTACAAATTCCAAATGTTGCCTGCCTGCACAATTTTTTCCTTCTACCTGTCCCTCAAATATTAAAGCAACTATTCCAGGATGCCTTAATATGTGGCCTGTAAGTCTACCTATTCTTTTAACTATATTTTTCTAAATGCTTCTCTCTTCATCAATTTGCCACAACACTTCTTCATTTGTCACTTTATCCAACCATCTGATTTTTAACATTCTCCTATACTTTCATAAGCTTCTAATCTTTTCTTCTAAGGTACTCTGATCATCCAAGTTTCACTTCCATATAAAGCTACGTTCCAAACATATACTTTCAAATATGTTTTCCTGACGTTTAAATTAATTTTTGATGTAACCAAATTATATTTCTGACTGAAGGCTCATTTTGCCTGTGCTATTTGGCATTTTATATTGCTCCTGCTTCGTCTATCTTTAGTAATTCAACTTCCCAAATAACAAAATTCTTCTACCTCCATAATCTTTTCTCTTCCTATTATTAGATTCAGTGGTCCATCTTCATTATTTCTATAACATTTCATTACTTTCATTTTGTTCTTGTTTATTTTCATGAAGTAGTTCTTGCATAGGACTTCATTCATACCATTCATTGTTCCTTCTAAATGTTTTTTACTCTCAGCTAGAATTACTATATCATCAGCAAATCGTACCATCTTTATCTTTTCACCTTGTACTGTTACTCTGGAGATAAATTGTTCTTTAACATCATTAACTATTAGTTCTAAGTAACAATTAAAAGGTAATGGTGATAGGGAACATCCTTGTCGAACTCCCTATTTTACTACAGCTTCTTTCTTATGTTCTTCAATTATTACAGTTGCTGTTTGGTTCCTGTAAATGTTAGCAATTGTTCTTCTATCTCTGTATTTGAACCTTAATTTCTTTAATAATGCTGAACATTTTATTTCAGTCTATGTTATCGAATGCCTTTTCTAGGTCTATAAATGCAAAGTATGTTGGTTTGTTTTTCTTTAATATTCCTTCTACTATTAATCTGAGTGCTAAAATTGCTTCCCTTGTCCCTATACTTTTCCCGAAACCAAATTGGTCTTCTCCTAACACTTCTTCCACTCTCCTCTCAATTCTTTTGTACAGAATTCTGGTTAAGATTTTTGATGCATGAGTAGTTAAGCTAATTGTTCTGTATTCTTCACATTTATATGCTTCTGCTGTCTTTGGTATCATACCAGTAACACTCTTTTTTGAAGTCTGTCGGAACTTCAAATTTTTTGTAAATATTACAAACCAGTTTGTATAATCTATCACTTCCACACCTGGACTACGCAGTAATTCTGCAGTTAATTCCCATCTATCCCAGGAGCCTTTCTGCCATTTAAATATTTTAATGCTCTCTTAAATTCAAATCTCAATATTGTATCTCCTTTTTCCTCCTCTTCAACTTCCTCTTCTTCCTCTACAACACCAGTTTCTAATTCATTTCCTCCGAATAACTCTTCAGTATATTCCACCCACCTATCGACCTTTTCTTTTGTATTATAAATCAGTGTACCATCTTTAGTTAACACATTATTATGTGTTATAATTTATGTACCATAAAATTCTCCTTAACTTTCCTGTATGCTCCGTCTATTTTACCAATGATAATTTTTCTTTCCACTTCTGAAATCCACTCTTCTTCTCTAATTTGCACTTCCTGTTTATAGTATTTCTTAATTTTTGATAGTTCCTTTTACTTTCTTCATCAGTAACATTCTTATATTTTCTACGTTCATCCATGAGCTGCAATTAATCCTCTGAAATCCAAGGTTTTCTACCAGCTCTCTTTGTTCTGCCTACGTTTGCATCTGCTGATTTAAGAATTTCCTTTTTAACATTCTCCCATTCTTCTTCTACATTTTCTACCTTATCTTTTTTACTCAGACTTCTTGCGATGTCCTCCTCAAAAGTCTTCTTTACCTTCTCTTTGTCAAGTTTCTCTAAATTCCACCGATTCATCTGACACCTTTTCTTCAGGTTTTTAAACCCCAATCTACATTTCATCACTAAATTGTGGTCGCTATCAATATCTGCTCCAGGGTAAGCTTTGCAGTCGACGAGTTGATCTCTAAATCTTTGCCTAACCATGATATAATCTATCTGATACCTTGCAGTATCACCTGGCTTTTCCATGTATATATTCTTCTATTATGATTTTTAAACTTAAAATGTATTATAAATAGAAATTGGATCTGTAATAAAAACAAATAATTTTTAATCAGTGCACTGACTACATCAGAAAGTAAATTTTAATTTAAAAAATTTTTTTGTTATCCATCTAGTTCGCACCGCTACATTTTCTGATTTAAAAGTATTACCGGTATTTTTAAGTGGATCAAGGACAATTTTAGCAGCTGATCACTAATAATATTTCAAGGTACCAACGCTTTAATGTTAATACTCAAACTGGTCGAACATTTTTAAAGAATGTAAACAAGTAATGTACGCTGAACCGCCCAAGATTTTTCGATTCTATCCCGTATATGTTGGAAATACTGGTTAATTGTCAAGACCAATGTAGTAAAGAGTAGCTATTGATTTTCAATTCTCGTACACTGGTTTCTTTAATTTCTACTCTATTGGTATCCCTGCCAAATAGTAAGCAATGGGAGCTGTTGCTGGTGTTTGTACGGTGTAAATCCGTGTAATTCTGTGTTTTAAATATGAATGAAATACTTTAACTATGTTCAAAACGAAATTTATTGGTTTATTTATCTTTTAGAGAATATAATGGCATACCGAGTATCTGGAGAAGGATATTCTGCCTATTTTCGTGAGGAAGAAGATGGTCGTGGAACCCAAGCAGACGATATTGACGATGGCTACACATGTTTACTTTGTAACACGAGCTACGAAAAAGGTAACTCTTATTTTATGGTTAAAGTATGTTAATTAGATGAACGTGGTTTAAGTGCCTGGCAACAGTTGTGTGAAAATAGAGTTATAAATAAAGTTCTTCAGCGAAACAAGTTTTGTTCAATGATTTTAGAGTTTCACTTCTTGATAACAGATGTCGCGACGTATGTTGAATTTCATTATTTGCAATTAAAAGTTAAGCGGTTTTTATTAATGATAACATTGCTAACGTTTTTGCGTGCAGTGCTTATCTTCAACTTAAAATATTACTCGCGCAACACAGTTCCATAATCCAAGCGGGAATAAGTAATTGCACGACAACTAAGCATTGGCATTGTTGATGTTTACTACAACTATCAACAGATTAATTTTTTTATGTTGATGTATATATTTGAATTTTATGATCATTATGATGAAAAATCCCCAGTAACCATTTCAGTTATTACAGTTTTTAATTCCCATTTTCATATGATAGTATTTTTAAATGAGCTAAGTTTTTAATGTTCTTTATCTCATTTTAACGTCTAAAAAGATCATGATTTACTTTTTAAACTACTGGAAGTATTCTTCCGAACCTACAATATTATTTAGGGAAAAAGATTGGATCATAGTCTTGAAAAGATCCAGAAGAATGTTTGTTATTATTCCATTTTGTTATATTTGTTTGTTTCAGTTTATTATTCCAGTTGGAAAATTAACTGTGATTTTTAATTTATAGAATTGCAAATATTTTTCATGCTGATGTCATTATTCTTATTTGACTGTAAATATAAATTGCAGTTTTAGATGGAATGAGCTTCTTAACAAAAATAAGAAGCTTATTTTTGTTAAGAAGCTCAATTTATATTTGTTATAAAATTGTTAGGTTTTAACAATAGACCAAACCGAATATAATGTATTCAGTCATTTTTGCAGAAATCTTAAGCAACAGGTGCTGTTTTTTTTCATGTAGCTTGGTTACAGCTTTTTTTGAAGTTAGAAAGATGTATATTCACAATTCATTCAAAAAATGTATTGGATTTAACTTCTGTACGTTTATTTAGTATGTTGTTATGTGTGTTTGTATATTATAATGTTGGGTTAAGCTGTCCTTTTTTATTTTCATGTTAAGTAACAATATATTAAATGAGCAGGCATAATTAAAATCTGACACTTTTTGACAACATTGTATCATCCTAATTTAAAAAACAAATAAATGTGGACAGTAACATTAGATGTCTGTAGGAATGATGAGAGTAGCTGCATTAATGATTGGAGTTAACCACAAAAATGACTACTGATATCACTTTTTGCAAACTATATTTATTCAACATTTTGGTCTGATTCGTTAAGTTTTATTTAAATTTTTACCTTAAGTCATGGACAGAAATAATAGCAAATATATACATGTGTAATATTTAGGAATTTGTAGTACTGTGTCTGAATGTGTATTTGATTTATTTATTACTAGAGTACTCAATAATATGTTAGCTTGTTACAGTTGTTTTCCACACAGAAAGTACATTGTTTTGGTAACATTTAAACACATTTTTGTGTCAAATGGTGTAGTTGCCAGCAGAAGTTAGAGGTTTGGAATTTTGTTTGTTTATTTGCATACTGTTTATTTCTTAATTCTCAATGTTTCTAAAAATCAGTCATGTCTCTGGACAAAAAATCAAAGGGAATTCATTTTATTACATTCATATTATATCATATACCTTAAAATGAATTTAATTATTTTGTTTACTGTATTCTTTTTTCCTGTAAGTTTTATTTGCTTTTGTGAAAATTAAAAAAAAGAAAAATATAAGGAAAAAGCAAAAAGAGAAAGTAGAAAATTAATTACTGAATAATTTTAATAAATAAATGAATGAATAATAACATTTTAAAGACAATAACTGTAAGTTATAATAATAGATATTTCTGTATAATGCTATCACATCACACAACTACATAATATTTGAAATAATGTAATTTTTTAACTATACATAATCTTATGTAAGTAGGGGGTAAACATCAAAATGCAAATTTGACAAGATTTTCAAGATTTTTCCAGAAGCCGTTAGTTTGGTAGCCAACATTGTTATTTTTGTTTAACAACTCTGTGTTTTCTATTTATTGTAATTCCATACAAGTAATATATATTCCCATTTTTGCATTTATTTATATAGCGAAATTAAATGAAAATCTGTTTGTGTAATTTTGTTGTTGAATAATTTTTTTAAATTTAAACAATACAATACAGTAATAAGAATAAATGTTTAATAGAAATATTGGGTAAAGGAATACATTTTTTTTATCTAATAAATAATGGAATTCTACTTCTTTTGTTAATTTATAGTAATGTAAGCTATACTACAGGATCACTGTTTCTTTAATTACAATAGTTTATTAAGTATTTGTTTAAATATGTCAGCCTGTTCTTGTATTTATCAGAGTAAATGTTGATTGATGAGTTGGATAACTGCAACTAAATTGACAGTGACACCAATATTTAGAGAGGAAAGTAGAGAATCATCTCGACAGAATTTTCAACACAAACTGAAGAATAAACAAAGTACTGTCAATTCAAGAAATTATAAACTCTTGTGAAGTGATAAATGCTTAAAGCTAAGAAGCTTAAAAAAAGCTGTAGAGTGGTTGCATTTTCTTAAACTGCAGGCTGTTATGACATTGTTATTAAGTTATTTACAATTATAATACAATAAAAAATTATCTTACATGTACTCGTAAAAATCAAATTTTCAATTATTATTTTATTTAATTATTTTTTTTTACAGCATTAATAGTTTTTCATTGTTTCCAAAATAATCAACATTGAAGAAACCGTAATGTTGAGAACGGTTATTACGATTGCTAATTTAATTTTAATGTTTATCTAGACTTTAAATTAAAAATATTTTTCTTAATCAATCCAAAAATTTTCTATAACCATAGTTTTGTTAGATAAATTAAGGTGACAACTTTTTTTCTGTTGCTGGTGTAAACAGTTTATGAGCAGTAGCTTAAATAAAAATTCACTTATATTGTGATATGCATAAATTTGTGTTAATGTATTTTCAGTCATTTTCATTGGTAAAAAGTCTTTCTATTAAGCAGGTGTTACTAAATATGCATTAAATGATATATGTGATAAAAATTTAGAAAAAAGCATTAATGCTCTTTTAGTCAAGTTCAATTTAAAATTCAAGTTTTGAATATACAAAGGGCACTAGGAAAGTGCCACTAGAAAAGGGCACTAGGAAAGTGCCCTTTGTATAAAATAATTTTTATAAAATAATTTTTGCCCTTTATTCAAAATAATTTCTGCCATACATACACTGCTCCAAATTTCAAAACCAGTTTTCAAAGAAACCCTGCCATGTGTTGTCAGAGATCTGGGCACACTCATTGTCTCAAGCTCTTAGGAGGTTATCATTGCTTGTAAAATGTCTCCTTTTTAGTCTGTTCTTTACCTGGAGGAACAGCATGAAGTCACATGGAATAAGATCAGACTGTAGGGAGAGTGCTGTAACAGTTTTATTCCAGTGTTGACCAAATACTCTGAGAAATCTTGGAGTGGTATCCTGGAGCATTATCGTTGTGAAGAAGCCATGTGTTTATCCTTGAGGTGAGTACTGCTTCTTGAGAGTTTAGACAACTTCAGGCAGGCATTCCTCAGTACCACTTCCTTGTAACTGCCTTCTGAGTTTCCAAGACAACTCGCTCTAAAACTCCTCTTACACTAAACAAATACGGCCACCATTCTTTTCTTTACTGATCAGATTTTCAATAGCCAAGAGGGTTTCCTCATCATTGAACAGCCATATTTTGTTCTTAGCTTTGGTCAGGACATCTTAATATGCATCCAAGTTTTGTCACCTCAATACTGTTAAGATAGGGAGATTTCCCATTTTCAAATGTTTTCAGCATTTCATGACACCATGAAGCACAATATATCATTTGATCGTTGGTCAAGTTATGCAGCTCCCTAAGCGTACAAAGCTTTCTAACTTGAAGGTGATCACGCAGAATATCATGAAGTACTGGAACATTAAGGCCCAAGAAAACCTCTACTTGATGGCAGGTCACACACTATCTGTCTCAAGCATTTTTCGTACTGTAGCAATATTTTGCTCTGTCACATACAGTGACAGTTGACCTAACCTTGGAATATCCTGAAAGGCAAAATTATATCTTTCTACCCCTCAGTACCACCTAAGTATTGTTGTACAATGAGGACAATCTTCTCTAAGTACAGGAATCATTTCCTTTAAACACAATAACCCATATGCACAATTGTAGCACAAAATTACGCAGAATTCAGTTTACCGTGACTACATCACTACCTCTTTTCACCAACATGGCTAAAAGTAAATGACAGTGAGACAGTGACTAGAGCAGCTACAGTGCAGGTTGGGACCTGTTCAAACATAACCTGCAATCGCCATTACCTTTGATGATCTTTTGCTCATATTGCAAAACTTTCTTAATGTTCTTTGTATATGTGTATATATCATCATCATTTCATCTGTTGTCAATCCAGTGCAGGATGATTACTTCTTCAGCACATTTCCAACTAATACTGTCTTGTGTAATCTTCTGCCAATTTGGTGCAATGTACTTGATAATTTTTTTGTTGATGTCAGGGGCATGAATGTTTTTTCAATTATTTGCTCTTATATGAGTAATTTTACATAATGATTGTAAAATAAAAGAAACAATTTGTGGTAAGAAAAATATTCTTAACAAATATCTCATAGTTTTACTGTATTATACATATTTAAATTACAGTTACTTTAATTAATCATTTATGTTATATGAAATTAACTTTCTCGTGCATTACTAAAATATATAATAATAATAATATGTTGACGCTACAGTTCTCTTACCCAGAGTCCTTTTCTTATCACAAGTTGTTTCTTCTTTTCCATTTATTATAAAATAGTTCTTAACAAATAAATAACATGCAAGCAGCAATTTAATTTTTGTTGGCTTGCATTACACATTACAAAAAAGAATCTACTTTGTATATGTGAATGTGTGTGTGTGTGTGTGTGTGTGTGTGTGTGCGCGCGCGCGCACACACACACACACACAAACAACTTGTTGTGATATTTTAAAATCTACATTTTAATTAATATAGATTACATTGATAAGTACTCACAATGTACAACATCTCAATATTATTTTAAAATCTTATCTCATACCTTTAAATGGGTTTTATAATTCAGTTCAAAACTCCTGCATTTCAAGGAATTCTACTTTACCTAAGGAAGTCTAAACCAGTTCTTGAGTGTCTTATTAGCAACTGTAGGTAAAAATATTTTTTTGTGACAGATGTTCATCTCTACAACAGAAAAAAATCATTGAATAGTAATTTGCAGCTTCCATCCTAGTTAAATAATTACACTTAATGGATTAAATAAAAAAAGCAAATAAATTAAATGTTAAATTAAAATAAAATGCATTATGACTCATAATTATGACAATAATGACTATGCATTATTGACTCAAAATTTCTTAGAAAACATGTTTTCTAAGAAATTTTGAGTCAGACATATTCTTTGAAGTGTTTATAATATTAATTTTTTAAGTGATTTTTTCTGCTGTTTCGTAATCTGTCTTCTAATTATCTATTTTTTCCAATTATTCCTGATTCTGTTTACTGCTTAGAAATTTTGTGACTTTAGACTAGATTAGTTCCTTACTAACCATATAGGAACTTTTAAAATTGATAGTTTTTTGGTTTTGAGGGAACAATATATCTCTCTCCTCCAGGAATTATATTACAAAATTATTATCATGTTATTAGGAATATTGAATTTTCTCTTAATGTGATATGCTTTCCTTTAGTTAAATAGTTAGCCGTAATTATTTTATGATGTGATTGTTGTGTAGAAAAGTAAAAAACATTTTTGAGTGTAACTATCAATTTTTATTTTAGAACAATATCTGAGATTAATTTCTGATAAGCAGATGTAAGAATTATGAAATATGTTGACTTGATTAGTTAAGTTGAGTATTAACTAATTTCTTAATCTTTTTTATAAAAATGGTGGGATAGGAAATGACATATGGTCCTACCCATCCTTCAGTACTGATGATAGGTGATTGACTTTAAAACCTAACTGATGGAGTTTCCCAGTTAAATGGATTAATTATCTTCATTTAGCTATATGTTCTTTCAGTCGTTTTAAAAGGTACATGTGTGATGTTAATTAGTGAAATAATGTTTTTTTTAATCATATGTATTCACTTAGATACATTGGTTTCATCCTTGTGAGTACATTAATATACAGAATAACCAAATTTAGAACAATGTAAATCCATATCTGGATTCAAGAATTCCAAGAATAGGTGTTCCATATGCCACTTTAGTGACAAAACTATTGGGCTGATTTTTAATTTTTTAACGTACTGTTATTAAGGATGTGGATGTGGAGTTCAGAAAGAGATTGGTTTTTTTTAGTTCTAGCTGTAAACATTTACCTTTTTCTTCTTTGATTCCTGTTACATCATGATTATGCTGCATTGAAGTGATAAAAGAATATTTTTGGGAATAAATTAGCAATTAATTTTTTTTTTTATTAAAACATATGTTCAGTTTTTTTTAAATTAATTTTAATATTAATCAAACATTAATTGCTAAATTCACATTCAATAAGTTCTTAATTACTTGCACTTATTTTATTCTGTTTATTTATTTATTACCTTAAAATTATCTTTCCATTTACTGTGTGGAAACTGCATAAATAATGCGTTGTTACGCACAGTGGGATTCACTTATTTGTTACTTTACATTATCTATTCCAATCTTTCTTAAGGCTGTGACGGATTTAAAGCAATATGGGATTAAGTGGCATTAGTCGGAGTTGTCTCATTTGAGAGCAATGGTGTGTTAATTATACAATCAGTTCCTGTGGTGAACAAAGTATCTTCTGAAATTCAGAGGGCTTGGCACTATTATGTATGAAGTATTATCTATTATATTCAACCCTTTGCTTGCATGACATGGCTTGTGTCAGGCCACATACAACCATAAGATTATGGCACACAATCCATATACATATCTTCATTTAGTTGTATCATTTTTATTCTATCAATTGCCTTTATGTATTAGTGGAGTTTACGTTTGCTTTTTTGTTTTTCATTTTGTGTTTTATGATGCTTTAGATTTAGAAGGATTTTCCCCATGATTTCTCATGATCTTTCCTGGCAAATATTGAAGCTGTTCCTTTTGATATGATTAAAGTAACAGATTTACCCGTTTCTGATGTGATCTCTAAAGTAATTATGTAATGATCTAAGTAAAATATTTTATTTAGTTGTTTGTTTATTTACTAAAATTATCAACATACTTAAATTAAAGATATATAATAATTGTGGCATTACATCCATTGCTATATTTTACATCCATTGCTATATTAACATGGCTGTGGCATTTTCTTCTCGAGTGATGAGCCTTATTTCAGGTTGCTTATAGCCATAAGGTTAAGGTTAAGGCAAATGATATTAGATGATCTGAATTGTTTAATGTAGTCTAAAATATATATTTAAGTAATGCCTTTAAAGTATTTATTTTATGCTTCTGATTTTATTTATTTATTATTTTTACTAAGTTGTGTCACCATTATTTCTGAAGCTTTATAGAATTGTATATTATAGCTTTAAATTCAGTTTATATTTAAAAAATGAGCATTTGCTCTTACCTCTTTTGAATACCATGTTCATCATCATTATTTCCCTTTATCCATTTATTTTTTGGTGAGTTGCAGATCATGGACTTCCATTGAATTTTTCTGTCATTTATCTTTGACATTTTCAACTTTTTTTCACTTTTTCTAGTAATTTTTGTACAATTTAACAATCTCCTTCTTTTTTTTTTTATTCTTCATATTATAGTTAAATTTAATATTTGTTTAGTTACTTCCTTGTCACATTCTCTATAATGTGTCAAATCATCTTGGTCTGCCGTCTCCAATTCTCTCCTGTATTTTTCCATATCTTAGGTCTTCTCTTACTGTTTTTTTTTCTTCTGTCTTATCTTTGCTTTACTGACTAAAAATTTCTCTTCGGTGTAGCTGCATTTTTTACTTTTTATTTTTTTTAATACTAAAGTCTCTTGACAAATTATGAGTCACGAAGAATGTAACAAACTTTCAGAACATGTTCTATTGGTGAAAATAAAGAAGAAAGTTCGTATAAACATTGGTTTCTGAAACATTGAAAAATTAAAAAAAAAAAAAAAAAAAAAATAGATCTCAGAACTGTATTTTTAGTAATTTCTAGAACTTTTAGGTAAAAGACAAAAAGTTTGTGGTCGAAAAACGCACACTATTTTATGTTTGGAGTAAATTAACACTGATAATGCTAATCAGTGTGGTCTTATTTCAAATAAATTTCTCTAAATGGATTTACTGATGTTTAGAACAACTGATGATCACGCCGATGCAAATTCATTGAAAAATAAAGTTTGAAATTTTAATTAAGAAAGAAGGATTTTTTACACATTTTTACAAAGTTAAACATTAAGATACTGTAATAAAAAGAATGCATTATTGAAAATAAACTAAAATTAATTATTTTAAAATAAATAAAAGAACCCGAGGATGTTGATGAATACCCCTCTGGATTGGCTCAACATAAATTCTTAAAAACAGCTAAAAACCTTTTTTTCTTTACGTGGTACATCGATGAAATTAAATAAGACAAAATTATAAAAGACGGTCAAGTTTTTGCAGTTTTTAATCTTTGATTTTTGTACAGTGGTTTTATTGATCTTTGTACGATGAAAGTACTTCATCAAGACTATCAGATTTAGGGGTGGGGAAATAATCAACCTTATTTCTAACAATTGTTTTTGCCTCGTATCTCAAAAACTGAAATTTGGCACAAATAATTTTCGATATACCAATATTATTTTTTAACCTTGTTGAATAAAATTGCACCAAATCGGGCCAACTTATTGACGTATATATGATTATTCCAATAAAAAAAATTTTAGCCCCGCAAAAAAACAAGAACACTGAACAGGACCCGTATTTAAAATATTAATTTTTTAAACTTTAAATTTTAAGTATGAAAACCCAACTGTAAATAGCATTAATGTAGACAAATGGAAACTTTTTTTAAAAAAGATCCATGGAACTCGTGTTAAGAATTAAATGATTTTTTGAATTTTTTACATTTCCCATAATTTATCTGTTTTTCAAATCGTGGCTGTTATATAAAATGTATGAAGTATCTCTCGAGTAAGATGTTCAAATAGGTGTTGAATTTTTTTTTTTTTAGCAATTATGTTCTAGATGCAGTATAATTTTGATGATAAAAACTGCGTTTGGTTAGAGGAGTCAACTGGGACCAAAATCTTTTTATTGAACATTTTGAACTTTTTGTATGTACGTTTTGTCTTTTGTATGTACATGTACGTGAGTTCGTGCGCGCGCGCGCGCGCGCGTGTGTGTGTGTGTGTGTGCGCGCGTGTTCAGTGTTGGCCTCTAAATCACCTTATATCCAGAACTACTGGACCAATTTTGACCAAACTTGGTCGGTTACTGAGGTCGAGGGGGTGAGACTGTAGAGCAAGGTCACCCTCAGTATCTCGAGATTTCGCCTAATTAAGGCAATATTTTTCTTGGCACATTTGTTAATAATTAAAAAATAACAATATGAAAAAAACATTTTTGCAAAATCGCACCTCACCCCAAAACATGATCTGAAGTACTTTTTTTCTTTCTTTTCCTGTTTAGCCTCCGGTAACTACCGTTCAGATAATACTTCAGAGGATGAATGAGGATGATATGTATGAGTGTAAATGAAGTGTAGTCTTGTACATTCTCAGTTCGACCATTCTTGAGATGTGTGAGTAATTGAAACCCAACCACCAAAGAATACCGGTATCCACGATTTAGTATTCAAATCCGTGTAAAAATAACCGGCTTTACTAGGACTTGAACGCTGGAACTCTCGACTTCCAAACCAGCTGATTTGGGAAGACGCGTTCACCACTAGACCAACCCGGTGGGTTGATCTGAAGTACTGCTATGTTGTGACGTCACTGGTGATCGGCAGAATTAAACAAATAAATAATATTTAAAGTGTAAAAAAGTAACTAGGTCTGGCTGGGTCTCGAACTCGATCGCCCGGTTAACTCAGTACCTGGTGGGTTAAGCCTCGCGGCGACACCAGTCTGCCGACCGTACAAGCGAAATTTGTTCTATGTTAGTTGTGAAATTACATTAGTTTAGTTAGTGCCGAACGTCGCCGCTAGTATCACCACCACACTCGCCGAATTAAATACAGTATGTGCGCGCGCTTTAACTAGAATCATTGAATTAAACGAAAAAATATTACATTTAAATAAAATGATAAATATTTTAAATTAAGTTGTGTGTGTAAGCCGTGAATCATCAACAATCTACAGTTATCAGTTTTTTTATTTTATAATCTCTGTTTTTAGCGACTTTTCGAAGAAAACTTCAGTATTACTTTTGCTCGCACGGTGAGATTGAGGGGTGAAAATGAATTTTTCCTTAACTTTTTGAAATATGAGGAGTAAGAAAATACCATTCACTTAAATTGTGGTTTCCTTATATATTTATAGGTCTGTGTATAACATTTTGTGGTTCGAAAATTTCCAAAACTACCGGATAAATTTCACTGAAAATTTCACCGGATAAATTTCACTGCTTTATTAGTGTATCCGAAGTTGTGTATGTGAAAATTTGATGAAGATTGAGTTGTTCTTGAGTTACGTTCAATTTAAGGTCGAAAAACTTTGAGCCGGACAAGTTAGAAGCGTGGTTCGGTATGATGCTGCAAAGTATAACGTTGTCGTTTTTTTATCTGCGGTATTTATTGCTAACAATATTGTTCAGGGTATTCGGGTAGTGTTATATAGCGTTACCTATTTTGAGGGTCATGACGACTGGAATGTGTTGAGCAGGGCAAAAGAAAACAAAATAACGAAAAGTCTGTCTTCTTGCGCAGATTTGCGCAAGAGTTTTTTATTTATTTTGTAATTACTTATACTGTAGATACAATATAATTTTGATATTAAAACGACGTTTATAGTTAAGGGGATCAACGGGACGAACGGGATTTAAGATTGTACTAAAAGTTTTAATTTTTTCTCCTCAATTTTTACTTTAATCCCGCATAATTTTTAAATTATAATCATTTTTTGATTAAGGGATCAGGTCGCACTCTACTTTTTTTTAAACATTTTGAAAATTTTCGCAGTTTCACTTTAAATCTTTTGATAATTGATTTATTAATATTTAAAACCCCTATGGCGTATTTGAAATAAAAATTTGGGAAGGGAGAGTTATGCAACCATTTGCCCGCATTTTTGGAATGAAAATAAAAAAAGTTTAACGTGTTTATGTTTGTAAATTAAATAAAGGCTTTATTACGAAATTATTTTTAATTAATAAATATTATTTCGAATATTTGAGTAAACGATGTGAAAAAGATTGTTTTATAAAATAGTCTTTGAATAAAGTTGTTAAAATTGCGTATGTATTAAAAATTTTTTTTTTTTACTACACATTGTAGAAGTGTATTGAGTGTTCTTTAATAACAAGTGATTGGCGTGCTTGAAGTGCATTCATTTTGTTTTACTTACATTTTGTTGTTTAAAAGCTTGAGAAAATTCCATGTAATTATTGTATTAATATTTCTATTATATTATATATCACACGATATTTTTTTAAACACTTCGTCAAATGAGTGTTTGTTGTTATTATTAATATTATTATTAATACTTTCTAAATTCTGTAATAAAAACATTGATGCTGTCTTTAATTTTCTTCTCAATAGTTCATCAGTTCACTTATCACATACGATGTTATTCATCGCTAGTTACCGTAGAAATTATTTTGTAAATTAATGTGTGAAAAATAATATAAAATACTCCCATTTATTGTTTTATATTCCTTTGATTTTTTTGGCGGGAATTTATTTTAATTATTAATTTTTTAATAAATCGATGTTGTAGATAAAATTATTTTATGTGAATTCATAATAATTGAGTGAACTTGTTGTATTAGGTGTTTTAATATTATTATTATTTATTAAATGAACAATTATTATCTTTTAATTTTATCTTCACTTAGTCGTTTTAATTTTATTAATAATATTAAATAGAAATTTTCTTACTTGAAATTATGTTAATTTTATGATAAGGTATTTGCTCGAAGAATTAATTAATGCTATATTAAAATGAGATAAAGGTTAAAAAAATAATTCCGATTTCAACTTTTTTTTTGAAACATTTGTATAAGGTCTGATAAGGTTTTTATAAGAGATCAATTTGTAAAGCTGGAAAATTTTTAATTTTTATTGAAGGTTTGTTATATAGAACTTTTAAATTATTCTTTAACTGAAATCGATATTTGGCTACATGAGTAGCGTATGTAAGACCGGCCTTCGAAATTGTACTCCCAGATATTTTATCTTGTCATGAAGAACTTTAGATGTTTTACCTTAAAAGAATAAGGAATTTCCTCGGTTTTTTTTTTTAAATTGAAGGGTAATTTTTCTTTTTAGCGAGAAGAAAAAATAATTAAAAATTTGAAATTAAAAGATTACAAATTCTAAACTAAAGAAAAAGAATTTTTACTTTATTAAAAGTTATTTCTGATTTTTTTTTGTTTTCATTGTTGAATTTTTTTTAATGCCGGCTGAATCTTTATTAATAAATAAATAAAATGGTTTCGCTCAGAAAAGGATGAACTTATTTTTATTCCCCGGAGTCGGATTTCAGTAAAAATGTTTGTGTTTATAATTAAATAAAATGAAAATATTTTAAAATTATTCGTCAGTTACTATTACTTGTATTTTAATGGCATGTTGATTTTTTTTTTTTTTTTAATAAATTGAAACCTTTGTCTAGATTTAATATATGTGCCTATAAAGTAACTTGTCCTGACTGACTGGACTGACTTCAACGTCCAGCAAAAGCTACTGATATAAGTTGTTGAAAATTTGTATAAATGTTCTTATGGTACGTCATACCGTAAGATAGGATTTTCTTGAAATTCCGAGTTTAAAAGGGTTAAAATGGCTTTTGAATTTTTTTGAGACCCGGCTATTTTTTTTTTTTTTTAATTTCTTGGTAACAAATGAAGATATCAACTTGATTTTTGGTGTGTGTAATTTTCATGTAAATATCTAAAAACCGGTTTCTAGATTTTTCTAAATTCTACCTTGAAAGGGGTGAAGAAGGTAAAACAAATTTCAACAATGATTGCAAATTTTCCCCATTTCTGATTATAATAAAGGAGATATTCACTAGATTGGGGCTTTCAAATACTCTTTAGATAAGTATCTAAAAACCATTTCCGGTTTTCTTGAATTTCGATTTTTTAAGGGGTGCTACGGTGTATGGTGCGGGGCTCAACTATCACAGCTGTGGTTATTGTATGTGCGACGCGACTGGCTGCACCTATCTCCGGCTACTTTACTACAAAACATAAAATAAAAGTAATTAAAAGATTATTTAAAAAAATGAGAAACGAATTACGGTCTTTAGTGGTGTTTGTTGGGTAACGCTAAAAACCGGGCAAAATACATTTTACCCTTACTTCGTTCGGGTAACCAGTTGAACTAATATTTTTAAAATGGAGGTTTACTGTTTTGAAATTCACGTTCTTAGATTACTCAAATTTTCGGGTCCGGTACTGACCAAACCGTTGTTCTGAAGAAATTACAGTACTGATATTTTTTATTAATTGAACATGTTTTAATTTTTATTTATCATTGTTATCCTCACAAGCGTGAGTTTATTGAACACACCGGGGTCCAGTGGGCAGAATTTCTGTCTAGACGGGAAGGGCGAGCGAAGCAAACCGTGACCGGCTAAATATCCCCTGACCGCGAAGGGAAACGCAAGTAACCATATAGTGTGGGCGAAGCTGCGACGGGGATGCTAGAAATGCATGAAAATTAATTAATAATTTAATGCACAAAATTTTGGGAAGAATATTTTAAATGTTAATAGAGAATTGTTACCTCATACAATTATACCCGTTGTAGGAGATGGTGCGTGTCTTTTTCGATATCTTTCTCGTCTCATGTTCTATACATAGCTACTGACGACCGAAGTGTGAGAAATAATTATGTGACATGTGGTGGAGAATTGGGAGAAATTCTCAACTAAGACGGAAAATAATTGGGATCACAACTATTCGAGTTGCGATGAATATTTTGTTCAAATGTCCAAAGGTTCGACTTTGGTGGATTATGTGAGCTGGTAGATTATTTCTATTTGTATTCGAGGTTTACCACAATGGTGGAATTTTATACTACTTACAGTAACGACATTCACTCTGTACTAAGGATGCGCTTCTCTGGTGATTTATCCACTGGTCATTTTGAGGCATACAAACCCTTATCCTTAACTGACCACCAACGTTTGACAGCGTCATATGTTACCAAGGGAAGATCTAGAAAACGACGAGCGAGATAGAGATGCTATGCGAAAAAATAGCTTATTCATTCTAGAAACAAAAAAAAAATCTATCAATGTAGTATATAAGGAAGTCCTGAAATAAAAACATCTCGAACACCGCTTTTCAATGCTACATTCTAAATCGGCCCTTATCAGCCATATATATTTAAACGATGAGCAACAATTCGTCGTTTATCGTATATCCTTTTATGGTTTTAATGAAAATTTTTATTTACTGTTTTATCAGGATATAATGAAAATCTTAAACAAAATTCTTCATTAAATAATTGTTATTTATAAATAAATACGAGTAAATAAGATTGCTATTAAAAAAATATTGCGGGTGAAGCCATGACGGTGGACCGCTAGTACAGTTATAAAAAAAAAGCTGGTAAAGTATTGCATGACTTTCCTGGCTATTAATAATAAAAATTAAAAGATGTAGAGCCAAGTAAGTATATATATATATATATATATATATATATATATATATATATTTTAGAGGTGAGGAATAAATTTTAAGAAATGTTTTTCTAAAAACTTCATATGTAGGTTAAACTTAACAAATTTAAGACTAAAATAAGAAGAAAAAAATTGAAAAACAATTTCTACATTTCTTGATAGCTCTGTGTATGAAATATAAACTCTCAAAAAAAAGCTTTTGAGAAATATGTACACCAAAGAGAGATAGAGAAAAAAACATATACAGTATGTGGGGGTTGAGTTTTTGAAAAAAAAAATTATTGATTACGAGTATTTAATTTTCCATTGTAGCTAACAAATTCGATTTAATAAAATATTCTCCAAAAAGCTTTTAAAGAAAATTGAAATTAGTTTTTTTCACGATATCCCCACTACCTTAACGAATTTTGAAAAAAATGATAAATTGCTCCATATGTAGAAATATTTTAGCCAAATTTAATGAAATCCATTCGGTCAATCCTGAGATGTGAGGCAGTGCGACAGACACACAGTACGCACATGCATACGAGTACATACATTTTTTTGGTCTAGTTGAAGCAGTTGGTCACTAAAACGTAAAGATTTGTAAAAACCCCGATACCCCGTTTGACGTGATCACCGTACTTTCCTCTTTTACTGGGAAAGTAATAAATAAATATCAGCTTTAAAATATCAATACAAAAATTGAGAAAGAGTTTCAACAGCTTTCTGTGGGTAAGTATGTTGGCATATATTTGTGTTTTATATGTTTTGGAACAGATAAAGGTATAATTATGAAATTTGTTATGGTGGCTCTGTGTTTTGGGGGAGATATTGATACTATTATTTTTTTAAGAAAATCGGACGAGGGTTTGAAGTTGTTCCCGGTTTACCCGTGACTGATATTTTTAGATATCAACAACAAAACAAAATAACAAAACAGCAAAAAAATCTATTAAAAAAATCGGACATAGTATGAAGTTACCCATTTGGGATTCGTGACTATCATTATCTCGTTTCGAGTACAATTTGATGATAATTTTACAGCGAAACTTTTAAATAATATCATCATCATCACCGCTGTCGCCATCACTATCACTACCATCATCATCATTAGTATAGCAATAGTAGTAGTAGTAGTAGTAGTAGTAGTAGTAGTAGTAGTAGTAGTAGTAGTAGTAGTAGTAGTAGTAGTAGTAGTAGTAGTATAGTACAAATAAAATAGAAAAGTCTGATGTGAACACCACACAACTTCCTTGTGCCTATTGAATTACATATACACATTTTTACTTCCTTATACGAAGTAAAGGAAGTATTGTGATCGCGAAAAATTTCGGTTTTTAGATTTCAACGGAAATGTCCATTTTGATCATCCCTAAATCAATTTTGTCTAGTTTCGGCGTGACGTATGTACGTATGTAAATAATAATAATTCAATAATAACAATAACAAACATTTTTTAAAAATCAGAAGTTATTGGCGAAATAAAATTTTATGTACTTTTAAAAGTGTGTAATTTATGTGTGTAATTTAGTAAGCGTACAAGGAAGTAATGTGGTGTCCACATTTTTTTTTTTTTTAAATGAAAAGTACATAAAATTTTATTTTATTAATAACTTCTGATATTTTTTTCATTTTTTAAGCATAATATCCCCTCTCACAACCTTTCACATGGAATCTGATTTTTAAACATGTTTTTAACTACTTTCTTGTTAATTTACTTTTAAAATCATTATAGAAATCTTTAAAATTAATTTTCACTAATTAAGGTAGTAAGTAATAAAGGATTAATAATTTTTAAGTTTATCACTGAAAAAAAAACTTATATATTAATCTCTCTACAAGTTTCACAGAAGTTTACTGCATCGTTGTCAGCTTTACTTTTATCTAAATGATTTATAAATAATTACAAATATATACATTTTTTTTAATGAAGACACTAATTAGGTTTATGGCTTTATGTATTATTTTATGGTTTTAATTAATTAGTATTATGGCCATTAAGTAAACTTAATGTTACACTGTAATTGTAGGATGAATAGGTAAATAAATATTTAAGCAGTACTGCATTATAATAATTTATTTTACTTACGTATTTTTTTTATTTAAAAATTATGTAATGTAATAAAAAACGAATAGTTTTGTTCCCATAGGATTGTATTTTATTACAGTAGGCTTCTCGTTAAAAAGTTATTGGCTATTCAGAAACAAAATGTATTCGTAAAATTTTAATATTTATATTAAAAAGAATTGATGGTTATCATTACAGTATAGTATTTTATTTATTATTAATAAAAACGTACTTTTATAAAATTATTATCATTATGTTAAAAAAGATGGTTAAATAAAACTTTATTTGGATTTTTATTACCATTGCTGTATTTTTCTTATATATATATATATATATGTTATTATATATGTATAAAATAGTTTAAAGTAAAACAACCTATATTGTGATTTTAATTCTCTAATTTAATATAAAAAATTTGTGTTACGTTGTATTCCAATGAAATATATAAAAAATAATTTATTGTGCGCTGTGTATGTTTTTTTTTTAATTTAATTTTTTATTCTGTTTTATTCTTTGATTTTTTATACTTCGGTTTTGTGTGTGTGTATGTGTATGTGTGTATGTATTTTTTCAATTTATATTTTAAATCAGTCTCCTGATGATGGGATGTTCTGAATTGGTACTGTATTTTATCCAACTTGTCTTTTAATGATATTGCCAGCAGTGTGTATTCTATTGAGTTAAATTTTCCTTCAGGGCGTTATGACTGTTCTTCTACATTATATTATTTTTTTATATGCTTTTATTTAACTTGCTTTAGTTATAATCAAATCTTGCTACTGCTATATCTTTTGATCTATCGTATGAAAATCAATGAAATTTGGTACACGTGTGTAACTTCGATGACAATACAATACTACGGTGTTAGAATTTGGATATGACCCACCCCCACCCACTCGCGCTACAACTACGATAAATTCATGCATGTTGCTTAAAATTTTTATTTCTCATCAACTATCACATGAAAATCAATGAAATTTGAAACACGTATGTAACTTCGATGTGTAAAAATAAATATTTTTTTTTTAGTCTTAATAAACAAACAAAGCTTTTGTTGAACTCGCTTTAGGAATAATCAAATCTTGCAACTGCTATATCTTTTGATCTATCGTATGAAAATCAATGAAATGTGGTACACGTATGTAACTTCGATGACAATACAGCACTACGATGTCGGAATTTGATATGAACCGCCCCCACGCACTACTCCTACGCTAAATTTATGCATTTAGTTGAAAATTTTCATTTCTCATGAACTATCGTATGAAAATGATTGAAATTTGGTACACTATGTAACTTCGATGTGTAAAAATAAATATTTTTACTTTTTAGTCTTAATAAACAAACAAACTTGAACAAACAATAATATTCAGATATAAATATTATTAAGAATATTTTTTTTGGATGTAAAAAGTTTTTGTTCATTAAAACTAAAAAGTAAAAAATACAAAAAAAAATTACAAAAATATATTTGATTACATATAAAAAATTATTTTTTAAAAAAGCTTTTATTTAAGTAATATTAATATTAACATTAATGAAAAAAGGAAACAAATTAGAAAAACCCTCTAAAAAGTAAAAAATAAGAATTAAATGAAATTGAGAATTTTAAACAAAAAAAATATATTAACAAATATAAAAATGCACTGAAAATTAAAAAAAATAAATTATATAAATATCTAATAAATAAATGTAATAATTATTAAATTTTTAAATTAAAAGTAATGAAAATATTTAGTTAAATAAAAGCGTGGCGCAGTTTTTATAACAATGTTTTCGAATAAGTATTTATAGACATTTGCTGTATTTTAAAATATTTTTTTGTTTAATGAGGTTGTTTAGTATATGTATATACTTTATTTATCTGTAATAAAATAACTCAAGTTTTAATTCTTTGATGGTTCAAATGTGCACCGAGATGACCTTTAAGGGTTAATAAGGTTAAAAATAAAAATTAAATTTAGAAATCTTGCACAAAGTTATTACATTTTGACGGTAATCTGAAAAATTATTAATTATTATCATTATTATAATTGAAATCGTAATTATGAATTCATTGAATAAAAATTCATAATTAATTAAAATGAAATTTTTAGCGGAAAGAGTGCGTTCAATTTGGCTTAGATTACAAGCAGAATTCGAAGATGAACTTCAACTATCTGAGAACACGTACAAAGAAAGCGAGTGGTGCTTTTTCCCAGATTGTTACTTGTAGCTAGTCAAGTCTCAACTGGAGAGGTTCCAGCAGACCTTTCCGCCTCCTTGCGTCGTTATTGAAAATGAAAATGAATAATTGTTGTAAAAATAAATCATGTTTTTAATTATCCTTTTTGTTGTATATTCATGTAAATATATTACCAACTTTATGGTATTGCCTTAATAGCAAATGCTATGTTGTATATGTATTATACATTTACAGGTTGTCTGTTCTGTGATGAAAAGATAATTTATTAAGATCTATCTAAGATTTATTCATTCAGTTTTGATATACTACGATGTTAAAGTTAGTTTCTGTTTGTCTCCGATGGAATAAATACATTCTCTTATAAGTTGCAACAAATTAATGTTATTACTAATAAAAATTAAAAAAAAAATGGCAAAGTACTGTATGATTTTTAATGTAATACGCCTCAAGTTATACATATCTCTTAATACCTCTATATATATATATATATTATATGTTATGTATATATTATACCTCTATATATCTTCTGAAATATTTAAACAAAACTGAAATGGAGCAAAGAACAACATATATTTCAATTTTTAAGAGGTGGTGGTTGATTTTTGAAAAAAAATTTTGCATTGTAGGTAACAAATTTTCTTTAATAAAGTTTTCTCTAAAATGCCTCTGAAGAAAATCTAAATTGGTTTTTTCGTGATAAACAAATTTTATCCCCCTTTTCCTAAAGAATTTTGAAAAAAGATTAATGTAATCAATGCCTCATATACAAAAATATTTAAGCCAAATTTGAAGAAAATCGGTTTGATCAATTCTGAGATATAAGGTCAAAAGTAGTGCGAACCACTTATATACATATGTGCGCGCAAACATACATATGCTTTTTTTTTTGTTTAGGTGAACTGGTTAAACCCTTAAACGTAAAGATTTTTAAAAATCGAAACCCCATTTTTGATAGGATCATCATACTTTATCCTTTAATATATTCTAACTATATTCGCTAGGAAAGAAAAAAAACCTTAATTTTTTTCTAATGAAATTCTTATTCGGTAGAGTGGAATAAAAACAAACTCTTCAAACCTTATTAATCCTTTATTCGGAATTGACTTTAAAAAATTTAACTTTGAAGAAAGTTTTATTTTTTGTTTAGTGCATTTTTTCGTTGATTTTTTTCTACTACTTTAAGTTTATTTTTGTTTAAAATATTTTTAGAACCTCAAAAAAATGCTGCCTATATGAAAAAGCCGTTTGCAAGAAATGCAAGGCGAGAAATCTAGCGTATGGGTAAAATTAAGAACATAAATACAGAGAGTCTACGTTAAGATATAACTGGCGTATATGATTAGCAATTTGAAAATTTGACTTTTTACTATAAAAAAAATTCTACTAGAAGAAAGTTACGTCTGGAACATCTGGAAAATTTATTCCATAAAATAAAAAAGAATTATCATATTCTATGAATTAAGAGAAAAGCAAGACTTGAATGGATATAAAGATTCAACTGAGATTTTACTATTTACTACCCATAAACGTATTGATGGTTAATTTCAAGTCAATTACACAAAAGGCTGCTTATTATACAAAAGCGAGAAATCATCATCGTGATTTAAAGACCGCTATCAAACGTAAGATAAGCTCTCTTGAGTGTGGAAATGTGAATTTAGTCTTTTCATTTAGTCTTGATAAAAATTTACAAGTAATGCAGAGAAATGACGTAAAAACTACCTCGCAGTTTTATTTTAGATTGACGTAAGGTTGTTTAGGAACGTTAGAATATGAATTATTTTTTTGTTTTAAATTTTTCTACTAACTTTCTTTAATTTTGATACGTAGATTATCTGAATGACATACCAGGGTACGTATCATTACGTCTATAAAAATCACAATATAATTTTTTTTAAATCTCTTCAAATAATATATATATATATATATATATATATATATATATATATATATAGAAAATTTATTTTTTTATTTTTAAATAAAATATCCTTTTCTTTAGTATTTACCTGGAAAACCTTAAGAGGGTCACGCTTAATAATTTCCTCTACAAACTTAATAAAAAATTCAATGTAATCAATTCATTTAATAAAAGGTTAGTCTTGAATGTTCATAAAAAAAGAAAAGTACATTCCTGTCGAACTGAGAACTTGCTTTTTTTTGGTACTGTAGATACTAGCCTGGATTAACCATCTTTTTTCAGTATTTTGTTCGTTATTATTATTATTATTATTTAAAGAGACATGTGTGTTAAAATTGTGTGAACTGTTCTCTAAAAACCGTTCAAATTCTATTCTTAAATATAATCGCACTGTTAAAAATGGAGTAACATTGAATTTTACTATTTTTTTTTTTTTTTATTTAACGTTAATAAACGAATCAACTTTCTTTTAGGAGTGTGTAATCTTCATGTTAATATCTAAAAACCATTTCTTAATATTTCAAAATTTGACTTTGAAAGGGGTGAAAAAAGATAAATATTTTGAACAATGACTGGAAATTTTCACCATTTCCGACTACACTAAACGAGATATCCATTCGATTTGAGCTTGCAAATCACTCTTCAGATAAATATCTAAATAACATTTTCGAATTTTTTTTTAAATTTTGATGGTTTAACGGGTGGGACGGTGTACGATGCAGCAGCTCAATCAGCACAGCCACTACCTCTTGCTGTATTTTCGACGCGTCTGCCACCGGCTACTTGACTAAAAAAACATAAAATATTTTTAATTCAACAAATAAAATAAGCTTGGCGTTAAGGATTTTTGTATTCGTGTGTTCACATTCTGATTATGTATTTCGCGAGCGAAACCGCGACAGGAAATGCTAGTACTAAATATATATTTTTAAATTCTATTCTATCCTTTAATTTGCTCAGTAAAATCTATCGCTTTTAAATTTAAAAAATAGCTTCTCATGTGAAGTTGGAACTCCATTTGAAATCTTAACAAATATTTTCTTGTAGTTTTTGATGAATTTATTTGTTTAAATTTTCACTTTTCACTTACTCCTCAGCTAGTATATTCAAGAGAAAATTCACAGTAGAAGTGGGGTACCTTTGATAAGTAAAACTTTAGTCAGGGATGCCTATTAACACCTTCTTATGTGATACTCGTATAGAATAAAATAGACAAATCTAGATAAGTGGTAATTCTTTTTAAATAAAATAGTATAACTTAATTTAAAAAAATTTACGGAATTTTTAACATTTCGGAAGATTTTCGATGTATTTTATATTTATTGATACTAATGTACAGATTTGTGAGCGAGATATACACAGTAACTCTCAGTTTGTAGTTGTATTTTACCATAATTGCTATTGTCCATTTATGTATACCGTTATTGTTTTGGTGTCGCACTGTCAACAACCTGTTAAAAATTCATTTAAAATATAATACGTACATATTTCAATGCTGGCAGTGACCTCATTATGCTCCTTCTCCCATTTACTAACTGTTCCATATTTAATTGCTGATGGTTTAGTTTTTCTTTCACTTAACATTTTTTTTAGTCAAAAATGCTATACCTTAAAAAATAAGTTTAATATATAACAAATTAACAGAAACAAAAATTAAAATTAAGATGTATGGTAAAATATTTTACAGCAAACAGAAGATGGATTCTGTTTAATTTTTGTGTAGAAATTATCTGAATGCTATATTAGGCTATGTATCAATACGCTTATAAAGATCACCATAGTTCAATAATGACGTAGAAAAATACTTTCAAATCATATATATATATATATATATATATAGAAAATTTATTTATTTATTTTAAAAAAATTTCACTAAATAATTACCTGGAAAATCTTAACAGGCCATGCTAAATAACTTCTACAAAATTAATCAAAGAATCTTTTATTAATTTTAGTAGAGTAGCCTTTATAATAAAGTAATTCAAATATACTACGAGCACAAACCAATAGAATTCAAAACAGAATTAATAGCAGTGGAAAAGAGATTATCAATTCGACCCTTAGTATCTGTATGTATAATCATCCCTGCTTTTAACAAAACGAACTCATTTATAAGTATCTTTTTTAAATTTGTACAGAAAGTCTGGCGATTCATTTGTAATTTTTTATTGATTACTTAAGCGGAAGTTTTTCAAACAGAAAATTATATGGTTTAAATAAAAAAAATGTATTTTTAATATATATATATATATATAATTTTTTTGTTAATATAATATTTAATTTTCATAATAAATGATGTACAACCTAAAATCATTCTAATTTATTTAAATTATTTTCACGCAAAAATTCAAAAAAATTACTTTGTAAAAATGCGAGGTAAAAAAGGTTTATCCTGCGTTCCAGAGTGTCTTAGCTCATACTAAATACAGTATTTTTTTTTTTTTTTGATTTTTCAAAACGCAGGTTTCATTTTTTTACGTTTCTACGAAACTGTTTTTTTATAATAAAGTTAGTGGTTTTCTTTTTTTTTTTTAATGATGGTAGAATCTTTATTTTTGTTGACTTATTTTAATTTTGATTAAAACCTAACTTAACAAATTTAAATTAAAATAAATTTAAAAAAATGAAACACTTTTAATAAAAAATAAAAAACCTGTTTTCTTGCCGACTTCAAAACTTCAACATTTAGAGAAAAAATGACAAAGTATTATTTTTCATCTTTTATTGTTTTTTTTGTTTGTAAATAATATCCATTTTTTGAAACGTCTATTTCTAACAAAACTTACAGAATAAAATTATTAAAAAAAAGGATAAATTACAATTACATACATCTTAATTGTAATTATTACGGTGTAGTTTTTAGTACTACCCGTATTAAAATTAAATCGGATGTGGCTAAGCTAAATTTAAATATCTTAATGTAATTTTGACTTGGTATCAAGCAATATGGAATAAGGTATAAATGATTTGTAGGATCGTGCATGCGATGTTTATTGGTTTTATTTCCTGTTTTTATCTTTAAGTATTATTTTACATACAGTTGTAAGTTTAAATTTTGATTTAATTCTAATAATAAAATAGTCATGCTGGTTTATTAGATAAAAATGACACGAGATAGAGTTAGCATAATGATTTGGCTGTACAAGTATTTGTATCTTATTTTAATCATTAAATAGAATGATTATGTGATTTATTTTTATTTTTATTCGAAGTCATCGTCTTATCATTTGTTTACAAATTAATAAATGAACGAATAAATAAAATACTTAGGCAATATATATATTAGAAAGTTTTATAAATTATTTTTATATCTTTCTTACAGGGTAAGGTAATTATGTGCCATAAATATGTTATTTATGTGTATGTATATATGTGTATATATATATATATATATGTACACATTTTTTTAAATTTATATATGTTCAACTCTTTATTTGAGGTTAAGACATCTCATTTATTGATGGAGTATTTTAATTGATTAATTTATTATAATCTGAAGATGTTATCGAAAAAAATTTCATTGTAAAATATATTATTAATGTTCAGATAATGTGATGTGATACTCTGATCCTTTTTATAACATAATTAAGAGAAAAAATGATATTTTGAAACATTAATTTATTAGAATTGGATAAAAAGTGATTATTTTTCAAAACATTTCATGAAATAAAACACTTCCGTTAAGTTTCAGTGTTCTATATTCCTGCGTCTAAAGCATTACCGAATGTAATGCTTTTATGAAAAATTATTTTTTTCATAAAAGCATTAATATTATTAATATGAAAATGAAAATTTATCAAAATTTTTATTTTGATAAATTTTTATTGACAATTGTTTTTAAACTTACAGTAAGTCGTAAAATCCCACAAAAGGAATTAGTGTGGTGGTTTTTCCCCTCACAGTGAAAAATAATTAAAAAATACATTCATATGTATGTAGCCCACCGGACTGGTCTAGCGGTAAACTCGTCGTCGCAAATTACTTGTTAACAGCTGATTTTCGATTTCGAAGGTTCTGAGATTCAAATCCTACTAAACGTTAGTTACTTTTATAAGGATTTGAATACTTAGTGGATACCGGTATACTTCGCTGATTGGGGTTCAATTAACCATGTCTCTCAGGAATGGTCGGCCTGAGTCTGTACAAGACTACTCTCACTTAAATGTCATACATATCATCCTCTACTCGTTGTGTCAAAGAGGGGGTCGCTTATTGTTCACTAGTTGAACAGATTGCGTACACATTAGGAATAATATTAATATTTATGGCATATGTTTTTGTCTGAAAAATAACGCTTGGTTGTCTTAGAGTAATCCTTGTTTTCAGTCATCGGACAGTTAACTGATGTAATTCAATTCTTAATGACTATGGTCTGTGCTAATTTTTTAACTTCAAGATATTTATTACTGCTTACTTCCTAAATCATCTGTTTCATATACTTCTACCTATATTTTTCTATACACATCTTTTTATCTTCTGCTTATCTTTATATCACTGAATTAACTAAATCTCGATGTCTTAATACAAGTCCCATCAATTTAGTATCTCTCTTTACAAGATTCTGGCTCCAATTTCTTTCCTCTCTTGTTTATTATAAGACCTGTTTATTTAGAATTTTATCGACCCATCTATTTCAATATTTTCCTTACTCCACTTCCTTTCTGCTTAATAATTTATAGAATTTAATAATATTGTAAGGAAACAATGTTGTGTAATTTTGAATTGTACCAAATTACAAAGGCCTCTCTCCTTTTATTCTCTATTTCTCTTATTGTCCGTGTTTCATTATCATAAAACACTACACTCCACACAAATATTTTCAAGAATTTTTCCTTAATTATTAGATCTATATTTGATACTAACATTTATTTTTCTGAATGAAAGCTGTTCTTTGTTTGTGGCAGTCTAAGTCTGGTATCTGCATTTCTTCTTCTGTCCTTTGTAATTTTACTCCCAAATAGCAAAATTCAGTACTAATAGCAGTGTCAAGACTGCTTCAGATGCTCTCAAATAGAACTACTGTACATCTATGTGTTTTCGCTTTTTAAACTTTGATAAGTAAATAAAAAAAGTCGGCAAAGGATTGCAAAACGTTTCTGGCGCTGTCTCTTGTGATCAAAAAAATTTTAAAATGAAATTATTCAGTAAAATTAAGTTGTTAGTTACATTTATTTGTTTTAATAAAAATTGTGAATATTATTATTATTCGGCTTTTACGAGTGAAAAATCAAACGATATTTAGTGTCATGAAATCAATTTTATAAAATAAAATAATTGAAAATAAGTATTATTATTATTATTATTATTATTAAATATAAATTATTAATGATTATAATCATTATTGTTTTTAATACTAGTAAAAGTGTGTTTTTATTTTTTTAGCCTGACCAGCTACTGGAAGCAAAATTCACCCACAATTTCCGATCTACAAGGATTGTAACGCAATCCCCAACTCGTCAGTCATAAATAAAAACAAATATATAACAGACACTAAAAATTAAATACAACTCAGGTAATTAGAAAGAGCCAGCATCAAGGAATTGGCGTCCAGGTTTTGCGATGAATAGGGGCATAAAATATCCCCCCCGATACCCTTGCGTTCCGTACTGAATTTTAAATTACTTTAGTACTTTCGTCATATTAAACCTTAATTTTCTACAATCAATAAACAAAAAAATAAAAAATGGTAAAAAACTATCCTTTTTTAATTTTGTTCAAAAGGTTATGGCATTAATGCTCCATATATAGAAATTTTTTAAGACATTATCGAAGAATTTATGGTTGAGTCTGTCCGAAGATGTTAATCAAAATATAGGCCAACACACGTACGTACATACGTCTGGAAATTCGTATAACTTTGTGTTTTGTGGACTGAGATGTTCTTGAAACCTCGCCGACATTACAAAAATTCTAAAATTAAAAATATCTTTGTATTTTCCATTTATATCATTGCTGCTGCAGCAGCAATAGAACTTTAAAATTTGAAGGAAAGACTATTTTCAAATTTGAGTTCAGATGAACTTTTTTCGTTTCATATTTTGTGTGTTTGTATTTATATCTGCACGCGAATTTTGAACATTTTATGTGCATGTAGCATACATTTCGATAAAGGTATACTACAATATAAGATTAACCACATCGTGCATTTATTGTGTACTATTGTTAGGTTTTTTTGCAGTAATAGTAGTAGTAATAATAATATAATAGTGGTTACTGATTTGCAAATATCACACATTGTTTTGTAATACCTTTTTCGAATACAATACAATGATTATATTTCGTTAATGTAACGTACTGTATAAAAGATAATAAGTTACAGATCGTAATTCAAAAGAATTGGTAATAGAAGGGCGCTCCTTTATGATCTTCCTCTCATTTTTTTTGTTCTTACATGGTCTGTTTTATCTAGGAGGCTAAGTTCGTGAGAGAGGTTTCGCAGAATATAATAAGTAATAGGAATAAATTGTTATACGTAGAGTAATAATTTATAATTAAGTGAGTGAAATAAAAAATAACTGGAATGTAGGATATATATATGTATAAACGTATATACTTAGTTTACTTATTAAATGAAAAATAATATCACATTCTATAACCTAAATACATAGTCGTGTCACTATATTGGTGAACTGGGACTAATTATTCAATTTTTTTTCTTGAATACTACGGTACTTAGCATCTACCGTGATTAAGCATTTACTTAAACAACACCTCCTTGGTTTGTGTTAATTTATTTCCCCATTTTCTGAAGGATAATTTGAGTATTATGCAATATTCAAAGATATCTTTCACATCATTAACGCGCTACTGTTTTTACTTTCCGGGTGAATTGTTATATTAAAGGGGAAAGTATGATGATCCTGTCAAAAATGCTATATCGGGTTTTTTCGCAAACTTTTACGTTTTAGGATCCAACTAGCAATTTTAGACCAATAAAAGTTATGAACGTACGTTCTATATGCGTACCTACGTATGTGTGTCGTTTTGAACCTTCTCAGGATTAACCAAACCGATTTTCTTGAAATTTAGCTCAAATATTTCTATGAATGAGGTATTGATCATATAGATTTTTTTTCAAAATTCGTTAAAGGCGGGGGTATATAGCGAAAAAAATCAATTTCGTTTTTCTTTAGAGAAAAAAATTGAGAGAAAACATTATTAAAAGAAATTTATTATCTACTAAAATTGAAGTTATTTTTCTTTTGATATATCTTTCTTCGGATTAAGTATTTTTCAAAACTTTTTTGGAAGTTTATGTAGAGCTATCAAGAAATGTCTACATTTCTTTTAAATTATAAACCCCAGACCTAAACTCAGAAACGTTTTTAAACATTTTCTTATTTTAATTAAACGTTTGGTGGAGGTTAGATAAGAGAAAACTTTACTTAAGCAAATTTGTCAAGCTTAATCTATTATATGAATATTTTTATAAAAACTTTTCTTAAAATTTATTCCCAAACTCTAAAAATACATTCGGTTTTTTTTGTTTTTTGGCTCAATTAATAGATGGGGTCATGCAATACTTTGCCAGCTTTTTCTATTTATTTACTCTTTGAATTACTGATATGCCGCGGTCACGATGAAGCCTATGCAATATCTACGAGCTTGGATGTTTACACAGCGTCTTCCTCAGTCTTAATCAACATTGCTTGTCTGTGTTTTGTGAATATCGTCCGTGTCATTTAGGACGTAATAAATCTAAAGAATGTTCTGAATACATGTGAGAAAGAATTAATTAAATTGGAAGTAAATTATTAAAAATAAATCATCATTGAACAAATATATATTTTTTTCACTAAAGAAATAAATCATTTAATGGTACTTTTAATGAGGAGGTTGAGCTTGTTAACCATGGCAGAATTCCTGGATATCTGGGGTACTATTGGTCGACTTCAGTAGAAGATCAATATTCATATTAAGACGATCTCTGCATTTTGTTTTTTGTGTAAAGGAATGTTGAAAATTCTTTCTCTCAAACATAGGTTGTTGAAAACTTCATGATCAATGGTTCTTCAGATAATTCAGTAATTGTCCACCCACTGAAGATAAGATCCAAATTCGGGCCGAAACAAGATCACAAAATCGCATTTTAAGTCCAATGTCACTTGAAAGTTCAATTATCTGTTATTTTGCTTTCATAACGAAAGTGGTTTTTTTTGATAACTTTGATTAACTTTCATTATCAAAAATACACTTTGCTTATTAGCTTACTTTCTTGTGATTGTAAGCCTTTTTCTTTTCTTTTCCTGTTTAGCCTCCGTTAACTACCGTTCAGATAATACTTCAGAGGATGAATGAGGATGATATATATGAGTGTAAATGAAGTGTAGTCTTGTACAGTCTCAGTTCGCGACCATTCCTGAGATGTGTGGTTAATTGAAACCCAACCACCAAAGAACACCGGTATCCACGATCTAATATTCAAATCCGTGTATAACTGGCTTTACTAGGACTTGAACGCTGTAACTCTCGACTTCCAAATCATCTGATTTGGGAAGTTCGTTTAATACCTAGTTAAAGTCTGCCACACTTTGATACGTTTTGTGTTTAATAAAATTCGAAATTCTTAAGTTTGTATTATTTAGTTTCTGTGAAATTTATTCATACCGTTTTACTCAGAATTAAATTCTACATAAGTTTTGTTTAAACGTTTTGTGTTTATTACCCATTTAGCAAAGCTATTTTACATCAAACATAAAATGTGTGTTTATTACGCCAATCGAGCCCAGATTTTTCTAAAATTACTAAAATTAGTTCTGAAATCTATTTAACTTGGGTTTTTCGTTTAATACCTTTTCTTTCTTTTTCCTGTTTAGCCTCCGGTAACTACCGTTTAGATAATTCTTCAGAGGATGAATGAGGATGATATGTATGAGTGTAAATGAAGTGTAGTCTTTTGTACATTCTCAGTTCGACCATTCCTGAGATGTGTGGTTAATTGAAACCCAACCACCAAAGAACACCGGTATCCACGATCTAGTATTCAAGTCCGTGTAAAAATAACTGGCTTTACTAGGACTTGAACGCTGGAACCCTCGACTTCCAAATCAGCTGATTTGGGAAGACGCGTTCACCACTAGACCAGCCCGGTGGCTCTGTGATTGTAAGCCTGAAATGGATCAAGACCCGCATCATAAAAAATATTTGGAAAACGTATTTAAAATTATTATTTGTTTTGTTTGGATAATCATCAATTTAATTTAAGCCTGGTTTTTTTTTCTCGATGAGTTTGAGAAATATCATTTACATAGCCACTACAAGCGGGGTAGTGTCGGACTCGCACGGGTTCGGCTAGATGTTAAGAGCCTATGTATGCCCACCCTAGCGACTCATGTCTCACCGTCCCTTACCGCTGAGGTTGGTCTTGCTTTCTAGTATTGTGCAACCTCAGCAGGTGCCTTGCTTCAAACCTCCCGGGGACTCCGCAAGATCCGGCTATGCCGTGCCCCACGGAGATCCCCCCGGTCGGCCGGGACTCTGTCCTTTGTTATTGGCATGCCTCTAACAGTCACTCTACCGTGAGGTTGGACTCCGGCCGGGACTCGGTCTTTTGTTTCCCTGGAGCACTGGGGTCTGGTCGTTCATCAAAAGCGGCTCACCTCAGCGAGCCGCAATCTCCTGAGCAGGGCTGCTCTCGGAAATCCCTACCTGACAGTTCCTACTCGCCGTCCCATTTGCTGGTCTCCCTTTCTTTAGTACCGATAATTTTAGTTACCACATTTACCTCTAATTCCCAATTACGCCTTCCTGTCATCATGAACCTTACCGTCTCTTCTGGAGTTAGCCTAGCCAGATCCAGATTTTGTTTGATTTCGTCCCATCTATTACACGAGTAAATCGTACGTTCAACCAAATCAAACGACTCGCAATATCTGCATGTTGGGGATTCACGCTTGCCAAACCGGTGTAGGTAGTCCTCGAACTCTCTGTGCCCCGTCAACACCTGGGAGAGGTAGAAGTCAACTTCACCATATCCCCTCAGCACCCATACGCCAACATCGGGTATAATTCTCCTTGTCCAACTGCCTGTTCTTGAAGCCTCCTACGAGGTTTACTGATCGGCAAATAAAAGTCTTCTAGCCTCGTTCTTGGGCGTTCCATTATAAATCCTCTGCAGCATTTGTGCCCGGAGTTTAACAGGGGGCACGCCTAATATAACCTCTATTGTATTTCTTGAAACTGTTTTGTATGATGATACTATAGTGATATCGGCTCTTCGTTGTAACGCCGAGACTGTAGCCTCGTTCCTCGTTATTCGAAAGGACTCTGCCCACGCTGGCACCGCATAATCATGATGGATGTTGTAATATACCTGTGCTACCATCGTGGATCACAGATTGACAAACGCTGTACTAGGATAAGCCTCATTTCTTGGTTTGTTCTATCTCTTTTAATAATTAGTACAGACCTGATGACTGAATTTTGTGTAATTATGTCGTCTTCCGTAAAGTTTTCTTTATAGTTTAGTAATGGTATAAGAATCTTTCTATGATTTCACCAATTTTTAATTTCATTGTAATTCTGTTTCCGATATATTTTTAAAAAGTGGATTTAAAATCATCTTCGATTAACAGCCGGACATACAACATTTGAACGGTATCGCTATTATAATTACAAATCTGGAAAAGGCTGGTAGAGTATTGCGTGACTTTCCCAGTTACGCCTGTCAGGCATAACCTTTATAAAATGAAGTATAACTTTTATGAGTTAAAAGTATGAGACTCACGAGTTAAACTCACGGGTCTTATACTTTCGTACTAACTTGTACCCGAGTATGAGACTTTTAACTCCGAACCCAAAAGTATAACTTTTGGGTCTGGAATATAATATAGGTGGCATTAATAGTCCTTTAAATGATAAAGAAAAATCCACAAAAAATTAATATTTAAATTAAAAGAGTTAGAACTATAATATATATGTATATATTTTAGAGGTCGAGAATAAATTTTAAAAAAATTTCTAAAAATTCAGATAAAGGTTAAGCTTAAGAAATTTGCTTAAGTAAAGATTTCTCTAATTCTAACACACCTTCAATGAATGCTAAAATAACAAAAAGAAAATTAAAAAAAAGTTTTTGCACTTTAGGTCCAAGGTTTACAATTTTTTTTAAATTGTAGACATTTTTTGATAAAAAAATCTATATATGAAGTATAAATTTTCAAAAAAATTTAAACCAAAAGGGAGATAGAGCTAAATAACAAAAAAAACATATATATCAATTTTAAAAGGTGGAGGATGATTTTGGAAAAAAAAATTTGGACTTCAAGTCCAAATTAGAGTCCATTTTAGAGTTTTCTCTAAAATGCTTTTGAAGAAAATAGAAATTGTTTTTTTCGCGTATAACCTGCCCCTTAAAGAATTCTGAAAAAAGAGATTAAAAAGATCAGTTTTTTATTTATAGAAAATTTGAGGAATTCGGTTTATTCAATCCTGAGATGTAAGCTAAAAGAGGTGCGACACCCATAAGAACATAGGTACATACGTACGCACATACATACATATATATGTTTTTTTTTTGTCAAAATGAACTAGTGGACTCTCTAAAACGTAATGATTTGCAAAAACCCGTTACCTCATTTTTGACATGATCACCGTACTTCCCCCTTTTATTATAGCTATTCTAACTATCTTCGCCGGAAAAGTAAATATTTATTAAATCGTAATACATTTACCACTTACCTTTATTTCGTATTAAATACGGAGACTGCAGTTTTAAGATGAGTCGGTTTATTGTTGGAAAAACTTCTACGTATTCCTTCAAAACATATATTTTTAAAGTAGCTTTAATATTATATATAATTTATTAAATTACAGAATTGCATTTGTAAAGTTAAATTTTACCTGATTGTACAACAGTTTTGAAGTAAATTATTGAGTTGCGGGTTGCATTTTAAAAAGTAATTTTATGATCTGTTTTGCCCTTCGCCATTTGTCTTAAGAATTTTCTATAACTTTCTAATATATATAAAATTTCCGTTCAACGTATTGAAATCAATATTATATTAAATCTAAAATATTTCAAACGTAGTATCGTAGTATTATACCAATATTCAAATCATGTATCGACAAACCCAATGTTCGTATATCTAATGCTATTTTATCTGAATAAGATAATCATTATTTAATAATGGTGGTTGTTGTAAACTTGCCGGTATGTCAGTAAACTTGTCTACTGTCTGTTTGTACCATGGGAAATGTGGTGTTACTGGAAATTTTAAATAACGGGAAGTTCAAAGGTTATATTCTTTGTCACGATAAAATGCAATAAAAGTTAATAATAATATAAATAATAAAAAAAACATAAAGTATACGGTAGTTATTTTGTTTGATTATACATATTTATCCGTTGTTAGTTATATTTTGCGACAAATTTGAATTAATTTAATTTCTGAAAATATTCTTATTAACTGTTTGTTGTAAATACATTGTAATATTCCGTTTTTATTGTTTCCCTCTCATTTTTTGCTCATTTTTGTTATTATGTATGGAAATAATTAATATTCATTTGATGGTTTTTCAAGTACGAACAGATATATTAATCTTTTAAGTTATCTTTCCGTCCGTTATTGTATGTTTATTAAAACGCTATTCTCCGACATTTTGGTAGTACGTTTTAACAAACTAATCGATCGATTTATGTGCAAATTATTTTTAAAATCCATGTGGAAGTTGACCAGGCAGAACAATCTTTTTTTTTTACGTAACCCTAGGTAAGTAAATTTGTAAATCTTGGTGTACGATGTAGAAGCTAATATCGGTTTTAAAAATTTGTAATGGCGTTGCTAAATTTTCAAGGAAAATTTATACCAACTTTGAACGAAAAAACACCAAACTCAGATGAAGTTAGAAATTTAACTGAAATCTTTATTTTTGAATTTTGGAAACAATTTTAAGGGATAAAATCCTTTTTTTTTTAAAAAGTTGAAAATTCTACGAATTCAGTCCACCTCAAGTCGAGGTATAACCATTGATTCCCTCAATCTCACCATCGTTAAAGCTCAGACGCTAAGTTTAACTTTTTTTTTATCCAATCATTCCGAATTATTATTAATTCAAATAGTCGCCAACAAACATACATACGACTAAATAGAATTTGCTCTCTCCCTCCCCTTTTATCATTTCTTAACGTTTTATGAGTTCCTGAGTCTAAAGCCAAAAAAAAAACAAAAATTAAAAAAGTGGAAAGGTAATTTTTTATTCGATTAATACAATTTTCTTCGATATAGTAGGCTGTATATTTTACTGTAACTACCGAGAGAGTAAATTATAACAGCTGTGGAAAAGTCATAAATTGTTAGTTTTCTAAATTTATATTAGCACATCTGTCGGAACAGTAAATTCGAAGTCATCTATCTATTGCGTAACGTGGAAAAAATAAATAAAATTGCTGATAATATAGGTATACATAATTGTTTTTTTCAAAATCTAAAAACCAATTATAGTATTTTAGATTTCAAAAATTGGTAAATATGTTTCTTTTAAATGTATATTGTAGAGTTACTGTATTTAATGTACTCAACAGAAGAGATACATTAATTTATTACTTTGTAAGTGTACCTACTCTTTCTGATGGTTGTTTATGCTTGTAATGAATCTGAGATAAAAGAGGCATTCATTATTTAATCGTTTTCTTTGAGAAGACGACCACAGTGGGTGTCATTTTTTAGAGTTGAATCACCTGCATTTCGGTAGGCTTTATCACACTGATATGCAGCAGTATATTAGGCTCAATAAAAATTCAACGGGAAGCATTTTACTTTTGTCTTTCCTTGGTAAACCTAGCATAATAAACATGGCGTGCTTGTTGTGTCTGAGAATGGCTGTGCCAATTTTTGGGAGCGGCTTGTATTTCATATCAGGTCATCTGCAAATCTTTTTAGTTATGGCCTCACAAATTCGTGTATTATAAGGTTCCTTAACAATATTATGCCAGAATTAAAGATGTCTCTGCTTTAAAATTGTCAAAAACTTTTGGTTTGGATTCCTCTGATAAAAATAAGTGAAATATAAAAATATATGGGAAAATGCTTTTTTATTCTCCGTCTGTCTGTTTTTCTTTTTATGTTTCTTTCAATAGAAATTCATGACAAAAATGGTTTGGTATTTTAATCAAATTCTGTATAAGGATGTAAGCTGTGCCATAATTGTAAAACACCTGACATGAAACATCATATTTACCTCCAATAAAAACAGCAGTCATATATTCTCAAAAACAACAAGCATACCGTTCCAGGTTTACTACAAAATTTGAATATTTAAGTGATTTCCTAATAACTTCTTCACAGAGTCAAATATACCGTTGCATGTCAACATGCTAAGCCTACCAAAATTCAGGTGATATTTAGCCCTTAACTGAGAACTTCACTCTTAGAATAGGTGTGGTGTTAAAAAAAACATTATTCGCAGAGAAATAAATTCTGACTAATTTCATTTGCATCTCGGGTGTTTATATGATTCATAGCTTATAAAAGACTAGTATAGATTACATGTAATTAAGTACTACTTTCACTTAAGTAGAGAAAAAATATGTGTATTTGAAAATGATTTGTATTCAAATTTCATTTTTGTGACCGTTTGAATTTCGTTAAAAGCGGAAATTTTTTTTACTGGTTAAAATTTTTATCACGTTATTTTGATACCTCTTTATTATAATTTATTCAAATTACTTAAATCTAATTAATGGAAATTCTACCTAGAAATAAATACAAACTGTTATTGAAAATCATAGAAAAAAAAGATGACACGTTTAATCATTGAAATTAATAAATATAGTTAGAAAATTTATCTTACGTAAAAATGTCTTTTAATTTTTATGTGTGATGTATCATTTATCTGTATCCAATCGGCGACCTTAAACATTTGTGCCGATACGGAAATATGTCGAAAAATTTAAAAAAGATTATTTAGTATTCATAAAGTCCTGTAGCCATTTCCTATCTAAAGAATTCTTCCATTAGAAATTATATATATGTTTTTTCTTTTTTCTTTTTCATAAAAATAAAATTTATTCTTTTGATAGATATTTTGAGTTGATTTTGTAAAGAAGTACTGTTACGTGCGAGTTTTTCTTAATCAGGAAATGTAATGATTTTTAACTTTCCATTTCTCTGATTATTTTTAATAAAAATATTTTTATATTGCTTGATTTTATTTGAAGGAGAATCTTTTGAAGAAGATTTAGCTCCTATTGGAAACTAAAATATTATGGTGGTTGTGGAAGTCGGGTTATTCGCGTGTATTTAATGTTTCCAGACAGTTTTACCAACGGAAGCAGAGATAATTATTAAATTTCAATGTATTATTTTTTTAATGGAAAATTTTATACATTTATTTTTGAATTTTAATATATATAGTGTTATGTAACCGGTTTAGTAAATTATTATTTAAATTTAGTGTGTGATAAATACAAATTGTTAATATTACACGGAAACAAGTAATCAGAATTATACCCGTTTACAGCTTTAACGTTTTTTAAACTTTAATTCTAATTAAGAAATTTATAAAAGGAAATATATATGTATATATAGTGACCAGCTTCAAATCTTGTTTTGAGTGAAAGTTTTTTTTTTTTAATAGAAATTAAATTGAAAGTAATAGAAAATAATTAATTTTATTTTGGTGATCGCACGATTTTAGCCTGTCATTATAAACGCGTAATCCACTTATGTTGTTTGCTGTTATTTATTTCTTGTGCTTATTTTATGTATGGAGTGTTATTCCGTTTCGTCTAATATACTTTTATTTAATGATTTAAAGGGAATTGGTATGGATTTATTATTTATTTATTCAGTTAAATAGAAACTTGAAACAAAGCTTTCGCAACATATGTCACTTCAATATACATAACTTTTATCAACACATAAAAAAAAAAATATAAATTAGTACAGTAAAACAGTATTTGTATGAATGTAAACAATTTAATTCATTACAGTGTTTTATAATAGAGTAACATTTCTAGTCGCGGCTTCGCTCGCAAAATACATAATCAGAATTTGAAAATGGATATTCTCAACGTCAAGTTTATTTTACTTTTTGAATTACAAAAAAATGAATAATTATTAAAAAATACATACTATCATAAAAACAAATGAACACGAACGAAATGTGTATTTAAGTTGAAAAGAAGATAAAAAGAAAAATTCCGGTTAGGAGGCTCTGTCCTCTGTGTTCATTAGACTCATGCTTGTCAGAATAATAATGATAAATAAAAATTAAAGCCTGCTCAATTTAAAAAATACTATCAGTGTATTGTAATTTCTTAAGAGCAACTGTTTGGTCAGTACAGGACCCAAAACTTTGAGTGATTTGAAGAAAGCGGGTTTCAAAATAGTCGGTTCCATCTTGTAAATAGTAGTTATAGCTGGTTACCCATACGAAGGGCGGGTAAAATGTACAGAGTATTCATAAAGTCTTTCCATGATAACAAAAATTTATTACAAAAAAACTATTACAGTTACAGCTGTGCGGTTTGTGGCAAAAGAAAGAACAAATTATTAAGTTCTTTTTACCGTGCCAATAAACTTCAACATGTGCGCGTTTTGTCGCTCGTAGAATGTTCAATTTGAACATGAAATCAATTTACATGAATCAATTTCACGCCATGTGCTGGTCAACATTTCTTCGGTAACACTAGCAACAGATTCAGTTATTCTCCGTCTCCGTATTTTTGTCCATATCAGGTACGGGTGTTGCATAGACTCTGTCCTTAACATAACTCCAGCGGAAAAAGTCTGGGAGTTATGTCTGATGATCGTGGTGGCCAGGGAATGGGACCGTCGCGCCCAGTCCATTTACCATGAAATGATTCATTCAGAAAATCTCAAACTAGAAATCCCCAATGTGGTGGTGCGCCATCATGCTGGAAAACCACCGTAGGTTGCAAGTCATTTAGTTGAGATATAACAAAGTGTTGCAGCATATCCAGTACATGTTAACTGTTATTGATTGCTCAGTGAAAAAGAAGGGACCAATGATTCTGTTGTGCATCAAACCGCACCGCAGATTCATTTTAGGAATCTCTAATTTTTTCCCTGGTAAAGTACGGATTTTCTGAGCCCCATATTCTCACATTATGCCTGTTTACTTTCCCTAAGGTGTGGAAAGTGTCATCGCCTGAAAAACACACACGTTGCAGGTACTCATTGTCATTATCAATCCGTTTCAAAATCTCGGTCGCAAAGGCAGCACGACGAGGGCCGTCATCTGGCTGTGGGTGTTGCAGTACCTGAACTTTATACTCGTCCAATCTTAGTTTCTTGTGTAAAATTTTGTGTACTGTTGACCGGGGAATCCCTAGTTCATGACGTATAGATTTGTTAGGGCTATGTAGAAATGCTTGCTGCACAACTTCAATCTCTTTACACTAACGGATGGCCGCCCGTTCACGGAAGGTCGAGTACACTTCCACTGTCCTTAAACTTTGCCTGCCACGCAACGATACTCTTGCTCTCAGGTGCTGGTCGTCCGTATTCCCTTCTAAAATTTCGTTGTACAGTAATCGGTGATTTCGACTTGTGATACCAGAACAAACGTTGCGCTTTCTCCTGGATTGACGCTATTTTATAAAAAATTGATCACAATGCCTTCTACTCTACCTCTACATGCAACAAACCAAAGTAAACAAACTTGATATTTTTTTTCTTTCTTTTGCCACAAACCTCACAGCTGTAATAAGTTTTTGTATTAAATTTTTGTAATCATGGAAAGATTTTATAGACACTCTATTTTGCCAGTTTCTTAGCGTGACAAACATTACTAGAAGGTCACCGCATCTCGTTTCTCATATTTTCTTTTTAATCTTTTTTTATTATATGTTTTTTAGTCAAATAATCGAAGGTAGATGTGCTGTACATAAAGTAACAGTGGCAATGGCTGTGTTGATTGAGCGCCGCGCCGTTCATTGTCGCACCCCTTAAAAAAATCAATTTTAAAAAACCTGAAAATTTTTTTTAGATATTTATTGAAGAATATTTAGATATTTATATTGAAGAGTATCTGAAATCCACATATCTAGTGAAATAAAAAATCATGGTGTATTGAAATCCACATCTCGTTTAATATAATTGGAATTAGTGAAAATTAGTAATCATTGTTGGAAATATGTTTACCTTTCTTCACCCCTTTCAAGGTTAATTTCAAAAAATACAAAAACTGGTTTTTAAAGATATTCACATGAAGATTACACTTATCAAAAATCAAGTTGATATCTTCATTTATTACCGAAAAATTCAAAAAATTGTAAATTGAATGTTACTCCATTTTAACCCTTTAAACTCAGAATTTCAAAAAATCTTTACTTAGTGGGCAATTATATCGTAAGAAGAACTTGTATGAACATTTTCAGTAGTTTTTGCTAGGCATTGATTATGAGTCGGTTAGGATGTTTTATATATACACATATTTTGGAGTATATTAATTAGCGCAAATATCCAACGATATAAAAGTAAATATTAAAATTAATTAAAATCAGAATAGAAAAAAAAATTTACTCTGCTGTACTAATATCTAGTTCCAACCTTACAGAAACCCAGAGAAGTAACATTTTGCTAGAAAGAGGAACAACTCTGATGACTAGTGCCGCTTTGTTGTTTATACCTCTGATTCTTTATATTCGTCATATCCATATGAAAAGGTAAGGATAGTGCATTCCAGAAAAACAAAAATGAATATGTCTTTTTATAGGAACCAGTTCATTATTTAGAGTGATTCACAAAGAATGTAACAAACTTTCAGGATATGTTCTACTAGTGAAAATGAAGAAGAAATTACATAGGCACGGAAACGCTTCGTTAGCAAGTGTCGGCTGGTGAAAGATTTTACCCTGATTTCTGCACCTTCGGTAAAATTAAGCCAGATTGTAATTCTTCAGATCCAAATTAAGAAGTAAATTTAATGGTTTTATATGATTTCTGATCTGAAAAATGAATTGTATTTTTGTAATTTTTTAGAAAGACTTCTGGGCGATTTCGGTAAAATTAAGCCATAATCTAATTCTTCGGACCCAAGTTAAATAGATTTCAGAACTAATTTTAGTAATTTTAGAAAAATCTGGGCTCGATTGGCCTAATAAACACACATTTTATGTTTGATGTAAAATAACTTTGCTAAATCGGTAATAAACACAAAACGTTTAAACAAAACTTATGTAGAATTTAATTCTGAGTAAAACGGTATGAATAAATTTCACAGAAATTAAATAATACAAACTTAAGAATTTCGAATTTTATTAAACACAAAACGTATCAAAGTGTGGCAGACTTTAACTAGGTATTAAACGAAAAACCCACCGGGTTGGTCAAGTGGTGAACACGTCTTCCCAAATCAGCTGATTTGGAAGTCGAGAGTTCCAGCGTTCAAGTCCTAGTAAAGCCAGTTATTTTTACACGGATTTGAATAATAGATCGTGAATACCGGTATTCTTTGTTGGGTGGATTTCAATTAACCACACATCTCAGGAACGGTCGAGCTGAGACTGTACAAGACTACACTTTATTTACACTCATACATATCATCCTCTGAAGTATTATCTGAACGGTAGTTACCGGAGGCTAAACAGAAAAAAGAAAGAAAAAGTAGTTTTCGCGACAAGAAATACTATTGTATGTTTGGCGTAATGTTAAATGGTTAATAAACACATAAAAGTTTTAAACATAATGAAATAAAGAATTTTATTTTGTGTAAAATGGTATGAATAAAGTCCACACCAACCAAATACAAACTTAAGAATTTTGAAGTTTATTATAAAAAGAAAAAAAAAATTTTTGCAGATTTTAACTAGGTTTTAAACGAAACAAAATTTTCAATTTTATTTATGCGTGGTTTTATGCTTCTTAAAAATTAATTTAAACTTTTTAAAGGTATTTTTATTACACAGTAACTATTATCATCTTGTTCATTTATAAATAATAACATATTTTCTATGATGGAGTAAACTAAAAATTTCTTCAAAACTCAGGCTTTATTTTTTGAGGTAGAAACGTCAACACATTACTTCAATTTCCGCCGGGTAACTTAGCCGTTGTTTATTTTTTTATTTCAATAAGTAAGCTGTTGTTTTGTGCAAAATAATTAGCTTTAGAATTTACATAATAATAATAAAAATATTTGTTTAAAATAATAATTAATGAGTTATTAATGATTCAAAGTGTAACTTGTTCGTCAATTTGGAATTTTGTACTCGTAAAAACTCCATATATATTTTATTTTCGTAAAAATGTATATCTTATCGAATTTTGGTGAAACATTTCAATCTGTACTACAGGTAATTTTGTTTAACAGGCACTAAAAAGCGAATGACAAAAGGAAAAAGTCTTTTTATACTATTATTTTGGAATTATTTTGCTTATTTTTATTATTCCAAATCATTCTCTAAATTTATTACTTTTATTTGTTAATAAATAATGCTTTTGGTAACCAAAAATTTTCATTCAGCAACAAATGATTTTATTTGTAATAAAGATAAACATAAAAATTACTCATTGTATATTTTAATTTGTATACTCCTATCTAAATATAGAAAAAATGGAAAATGAAATTAAGTATATGTGGTAGAATATTAGTTAATTTTCTAAAAACTTGTAAAATAAGAGTGGTAGAGGGGGATATAAAGATAAAACAAAAGAATTACTTCTTGCAAATCCATTTGAGGTATCTGGGAAATTTGGTTGTAATCGGAATATGTTTTTTAATATAAGATTCGGATTAATTCAGTTAAATAAACTAGTACTAGTTTTAAAACTCACCTGTTTTGAAAGTAACAGTGGTTGATTACATCTATACATAACTTACACTATAACGGCATGAATGTTTTATATTAAGGAATACTTTACTATTCCAACAGCGATAACTATAAATGGAAGATAGAGATAGAGATTTGTGGAATAGAGCGAAACAAAGTGAGAGAAGACAAGGGTCTTCCAGTTCGTGGTCGTGAAGAAATATGCAGCATGCTACAATACAACCAACCATTCGATTTGATCGTTTAATGGGTTCGTATTCTTTCAGTTCATTTTTATAGATGAGAGGTAACCAATGCTATGGTTATATATATACATATATATATATATTAAAGGAAAAGGACAGTAAATGGGGGATGGTAGAGAAGTGAGGGGAAGTAAATTTCAGTCACGATTCATGCGTTCACGACTTCCATTTCAGCATCTTTTTTTTTAATAATAGTAATACTAAGAAACTGTTACATCATACTTGAACACAACTGTGCTGTGTACAGGTCACTAAATAAACATCAATGACCGTTATTAGTTAGCATTATTACATGAATGAAATAATCCATTATTACTTTATTTACTATTTCAACTACTGTGGGAAGAGTGTGATTTTTTTAATTCAAAATTAAATTTTTTTTTCCATTTATATTCAGGAAACTTTAATGAGGCACACACAATATATTAAAAATTAAAAAAGCTGCCAAAGTAGACTATTGCATGATACTAGTTATTAAAAATAAAATTTAAAATAGAGTCAAAAAAATAAAAAAATTATATTCGTTTATGGTTCAGAGGTGGGAGAATAAATTTTAAGAAGACTTTTTCTAGAAATATTCATGTATAGGTTAAGCTTAACAAATTTTCTTCTGTAAAGCTTTCTTTAAATTTTACCCGTTCAATAACGGCTAAAATAAAAAAAAAAATTTCAAAAATGTTTCTCTATTTTCGGTCCGGGGTCTGTATTTTTAAAAAATGTAGACATTTCTTGATAGTTCTATATATGAAGTATAAACTTTCAATAAATCTTTGAAAAATATTTTTAGCCGAAGGAAGGTAAAGCAAAACAAAAAAAAAACAACATATATTTAAATTTTAAGAGTTGTGGTTGATGTACATGCATTGTAGTTAAAAACTTTAAAGTTTTATCCAAAAAGCTTCTAAAGAAAATCGAAATTTGTTTTATTACGATATCCACACCCCCTTAACGAATTTTGAAAAAAATATCAGTGCTTCATATATTGAAATATTTGAGACAAATTTGCAGATAATTTGTTTGGTCAATCCTGAGATATAAGGCCAAAAGCAGTGTGACACACATAAGTACGCAGAAACATATCTACAAATGTTTTTTTTTGGTCTAGATGAACTAGTTGAATCCTAAAACGATTTGCAAAAAAACCGATACCCCATTTTTGACATTATCAGTACTTCCTCTTTAATATAGCAATTCTGGATATATTCGCCTCGAAAAGTAAAACTGTTAACTTTGTATTTTAAATTAACATAATGGTCTTCGGTAGCTCAGTTGGTTGAGAAACTAATTGACGCAAGTCCCGAGTTCGATTCTCAGAATCATAATAATAATGTTGTCATTAGTTACTATACATCAACACTCTGTTTTAAAAGTAAATATTACAAAATTTATTACATTAAAATATCCGTATCTGTTATTTTTATAAGTAAATATGTTATGTATTTAAAGAACATCAAGCAACGTAAAAGATTAGTACGAAAATCTTGAAATTATTGTGAGATATTTGATTAGATTTTTATCTTCGGTAAAATAGAATGCACGCTTTATCGTAAATTCTAATGTAGGAAATCCTCTCGAGCGATTAGGCTTATTGTTTAGCCACCGGACAGTAAACAGACTACGTGGTATCATAGCAGTTCCCTTTTCACTAGATGACAACAAGAACGTACTGGCTGGAGAGATTTTTCAGGGTGGATCTAGGAGATGCTGATTTACATCCGCAGAACACAGAATGAGGAGGAAAGGATCAAAGATACGATATGTATCGCATTGAACGAAAACTAACCCATCCAGAGGATAGCTCAAGACATTCTCAAGGCAGTGGGCATGCATTCTACCTGCAATTTCTCGGAAGATCGGAGCATGTTTGCCCAGATGGAAATGTCGTATTAATAATCAAAGATCGTGCATAATCAATCGTATTTTTTTCAACATACATTGCAAAAAAAATTAGTTTTTCTCCAGAATTCAAAGGGCCAGTTGTCTAAAGGAAACAGGATTCTAAAGGAACGGGATGTTACAGAATTATTACACGAAAAAGTAATCGTCCCAGTATGTATAAATTATTCATCTAGATCATCCATCTTCAGTGAGTGATCTATGTGAAAGTATTCGTTAGGTTCATCGATAAGGATTTTTACTTAATTACAGTCTAACAGACGCTGGTCAAGTAAGAGAATTGAGAAACCTAAGGCATTAAAATTTAAAAGTATCCTGTGCTTCTATTTACCACCATTACCTAAGATAAGACAACTTAATTTTTAAGCTTTCTCGAAGTAAGCGGCAAGCGATGGTGCATCAAGCATGTTTATGTTAAGATTATTTTACTCGGAAAACCATGTTATACAATTTTATTGTCGGTGAACAGATCCGGTCACCGCTTTTATCGTTTCTGAATAGAATAATATTTAGAACAGAAGCTTAAGCTTCGCTGTATTGCCGCTCATCATTCCTACCCTACCCACCGCTTTAGAATGGAATAAAACTTCCATAGAATTTCCGTTCTCCATCGGCTAATGGTCCCGCAGCTTCCATTCTTTTCTTCTATATGCTTCCTTCTCGTCTAAATGCATTAATAAAATTCATTTTGGGATGCGCTGGGGATTGTTGACAATACATTTACTTTTTTAACAATACATTTTTATTTTATTAGTTATCCGAAATAACGATCATATTGCCGGTGTTATCCTTACATAAGGAAAAATTTGTGTAATTTCAAAAATATTTACTTATGGAAATAAATATGGACCTACCACCGTTTAGTTAATTATCTCGGTCTCAGTCTTTTAATTTAGAAGGACAGTTATAATAAAGAAAGTCATTGCGTTTTTACTTACGCTTTTCACAAAAATTACAAAATGCAGTGACTAATAAGATTTGTTTTTTCTTGGATGAGATTAAAAGTAGAAAATTAATATTTTTTGGAGGCTGATTTTGTGAGAATTCACCGACTGCTTTATTAATGGACAAACATCATAATTTCTTTTCTTTGTAAAATTTGTAGATCGTGGATGTAATTTTATTTCCGTTTCAGATATTTTGATTCTTTTCCTTTTATTGCAATACTTTTTCAATAGGTGAACTTACTTCAAATACTACGTAAAACCGATTTATAAAATAATTTAATTTTGTCGTTCATTTATGTTATTGCGGTTAATTCGTTGTATAGTAAGTAATCTTTAATAAAAATCTCAATTAATAAAAGCTTACCGTTTAATACATTATTATTTCAGTCATAATTACTTTATAACTTTCCTCTTATTTAAAGATAATTTGTATTTATTGAAAGATAATAAAACGTCAAACAAGTTTCTAAATCAAGTTTAAGCACGTAATTTATTGAAGATGTGCAGTTGAAAGTGTCTGAATGATTATATTACTTTATCTTATTTTATAAAATAAACGGAGATAAGTTAACTGCAATATTAATCATATTAGTATTGGCGTTATGCGGAAACGCTAGCCCTATTTACCCTGCTTCTCCCGAGTAATGATTTTTCTCTGAAAAGAGGGGGTTGATGGATTTTATCAGAATTTTTTATTAAAATTTAACCTAAGTTTAGAAAAAAAGCTAAAATAATCTCTAACTAATTCTGTAAAAAATGGATATTCTGTATACATGTGGAAAGAATGTGTAAAGAGTCTGAGAGGAAAATTTTATAGAAATATTATTTTATATTTTAAAATATTATTAATTTATTAAATATTATTTTATATTTATATTATACAGAATATAGATTTTTTGTTTGAGGCTGTATCAAATAAGCGTGTTTTTCACGTATATTTCATTTACCTATAACGAGATATGGAAATTTAATTTTTATTTATATGGCATTGTATTTCCAGATATCCCAATTTTCATGGGAAAAATCGAAAAATGAAAATATTTACAGAAATATTTTGAATGGTATGTAACTCATTTAATAAATCAATACACCAGGCCCGTGCTCTTGAAGTACTATGATCTCGTAGAAGCTAATTATACTCAGGGATATAGGAGATAGAAAATATGCAGAATTCAGCGACAATTCTGAGTTTCAGGATTCGTGTCTCCTCCTATTATAGGGTCCAAACCTGAGTAAGTCTCACGATCCACTGAGGAACATAAGGCAAGCGAAAGTATTTCTTATACGTATTGAAGTTAATAACATCAAAATGTCTCGAATTACATCGTTTTACATACGATGTCTTCGTGTACTATGTAAACTTTGCAGTCACCTGTCTTTATTCCTCTCGTTTCACTGTACATTTTATCGATACATATGCAAATCTCTTTGCCTTCTCGCATTCCTTCAAGAACTCTTTCTCCTAATATCTACATTCAACTTAATAAATTTATGGGAGATACGTAAAACACTATTTAAAGTCTAAGTTAATCCTCCTAACCACTCCCATCGAACAGATGGGAGTGGTGGAGCCATAGTTTCAAACAAATTTACCCTCTAGATTACTATTTATGGGATTGGATGAAATGCGAGGTTTATAAGCAAAAAGTAGACACAAGTGATGAACTGATGTCTCGCATTTTCAATACTGCTGTCCTCATCAAGGAATCGAAGATATCATTAGGTTGGTGTCAAAAATGTAAGGAAATTAGTTGATAAATGCATCGATGTCAGTGGTAGAACTTTCGAAAATTTATTGAAAATTCGCACAGTATAAACCACAGTGAGTATTTTATTAAAAAGTAAATTAAAAGTATTTTAATTATACGCTTTTTGAGTCTCTCTACGTGTACGACGGTGTGCACAAGTCTCGTTTGTGCATAGTTTTATGTGTTGTTGATTGTCTTATGACTTATGTATACGTTTGTGTTTGTTTATTAGTTTTTAATTTTATCTTGAAGTGATGACAATCTTCAGTGGGTGATTTTCTGGACCAGAGTTCTAAAACGCGTTCTAAGTAGTAACCGTACAGAAAGTTCAGATAGATGGATATAATTTATTAAGTTAATTATCAGTTGTGATTTAGATATATTAAGATGAATTATAAAAGTATTTTAATCTTTCAAAGGTCTAAAATTATTGTACTAAAAACAGCTGTTTTTAATTTTTCTGTTAAGTTTTGTTTGTTTTTAATAGTAAAAGTTGATTTTTTTATGTATTTTTTTCAGAGACTATTATATCAATTTTCTCAGCATTAAATTATTCTACAAGTTTTGATAATAAAATTTATGCATTTATTAGCCATTTAACTAAGTTTCAAAACTAAAAAAAGTTCTTTTCCCCTCACGGATTTTTTCTGTTTTACGTTAGATATCATGAAAACTACGGAAGATCCAGTTCTGGGACCTGTTTTATTCGATTTTTCAGGTCAAAAAACATAAGAAGCCATTTTTAAAACCTTCAAAATTTCAGTATGAAATTTTCCTGAGGGGATTGATTTCTCCGGGGGAAATTTTTTGCTAGCCGTAACTTTATAACAAAGTGTTTTTGGACATATGACTGTACGAACATTTTTCCTTATTTCAAACTTAGGATCAGTTCCCATATTATTCCCCTTTCCTCCTGAATCACTCTTTATATTGAGTTAACCATAACGTAATTATTTTTGTATGGCTACCCGTTTGATATGATCAGAGTAAAAAAAAAGCTGACAAAACAGTTACAGGACTTTCCCGTCACGCGGCTTACATAAGCATACACACACAACTTAATTTAGCACGTCATTGCTACACTAGGGCGGCTTGTGGTAACGGGGTAATTGACGCAGTATGTCCACTTGGCCACTAGTTTAGAGCATTTTTTGAGATGGGGGTTGCGATTTTGCAAAACGTTTTTTTGCAAATATTATTTTTTAATTGTTAACCAATGCACCTAAGAAAAATAAGAACTTTATTAGGCGAAATCTCGAGATACTGAGGGTGACCTAGCACTACAGCCTTACCCCCATGACCTTGAAAATTTAATGTAATCAATGCCCCATATGTAGAAGTAATCTGATCAAGTTTGGTCAAAATAGGTCCTTCAGTTCTGGAGATATATGGTGATTTAGGGTGTGATACCGAACGCGCGCACGTACATATGAACATCCGGAAAATTTCCAAACGGTTTTTCGGGTTCTTTAGGTGCCAAAACTTCAAGCTCCGGTAAAAACCTTATATGCCCAAATTTGACCGATTACAATACTTTCCTTTCTACTGCTATAGCGCTAGACGGGAAGATAATAATCTGAGTGAATGTAGATAAACAAACTATTTTTTAGGGAAGTTGTTTAGGATTTTATAAAAATAACGTTTTTTTCTCTATTCGAAGTTTATTAAAGCGATAGTCAGTCGAGAAAAATGCTAAAACGTTGTTTCTAAACTAAACGGGAAGCGCTTTCCAGTATACTTGAAATACCATGTAGATTAAGTTTGAATGAGAGAAGACCAAGTCTGTATGATTTTCATTAAAATGTACGAGTCGTTTAAGCATGATGCCTTAGTAGAGATTGACAGATAAGTAAAACTTTCGTTTTTTAGCGTATATGATAGATGCATGTTATCAATCATGTTAAAGGTGACATTGTGACATCTTAATTGCAGTACTAGATATTTTTTCGTTTAAAAACCATAAAGGTTGTAAATTAAAAAGTATATGTAACTGTCAGATACATGCGCGCATATATACTGTATATATATTTTTCTACTTTCTCTATTAAAAAATAAACCACATTTCCACCATCTTCTATTCGTATTAATCTTAACCACAACTGTTTAACAATTCTTTTTTTTTTAATGCTCATGTGAAATATGAGAATTTTGCAATTAGTTTCTTAACCTTATTTTTCTGTATAGTGATATGCATTGTACCAAGATATATGATATTCTATTTATTTTATCTCATCTAGCTCTTGCCTTTTGATAATGTTTTCAGTATTTTTATTCTTTTCATACATATGTAACTGTGATTTATTAAGATTTATTTTTCTTATTGATGATTTAAACCGTTGTTTTTATGATTTTCGTTACTGTCTTATATAAAATAAATATAATGTTCTTTGACGAGTAAAACCGTTTTGTTTTTTAATTTATTTTGTACTATTCCCAATATATTTTCTTATGTGTTATATTTATTGCCGTAAAAAATAAAAAATAATAGCCTTTTTCTGTTGAAAATTAACGGGAGATTGATAAATGAAAATCCTTTCCTTATTTTCCGTGTAGCCAAGAATTAGCGATTCGTTAATGTTTTTATAATTTACAGTACTCTTGATCTGTTCCTCTAAAAGGGCAACTTTTTGATTATATAAAAAATTAAGTTTATTAGAAACATCCTCGTTGGTCTAAGTAGACGGAGCTGTATAAAAAGCTTAGAATTTTTCAATAAGGGCTCAATATAAAATTATTACCTTCTGCAAAATCAATTTGAAAATAAAATTACATCTCAAAATCCGTTTACAAAACATTTTACGAGGGATATCTCTAAAGTAAAGACCGCTGGGAAATTTTTCTCTTTAAGGTTGGCAAACCTGTCTTTCATGACCACGCTAGTAATGTACACTCAGCATTGTTGTTTGTAAGTTGTCGCGTTGTAGTATCTTTGATTACGTGCGAGTTATTATGTTATAAAATGAATAGGAAAATCGATGTTGCCGCCGACTGTGAAACACGTTGAATCATACGTTTTTAAACCATCAAACGTTAAGCCAGCTGAAATTCATAGAAAGTTGGCTGCTGTGTACGGTGATAATGTAATGAATGAAAGAAACGTCCGATAAATGGTGTGGGAGGTTTAGAAATAACAGAATTGACGTGCACGATGATTAAGTTCGGGGAGGCTCTCGATAATCACCGAGAACTTGTTGAAACGCGTCGATGAAGAGATCAGAAAAAATCGTCGCTCAACGATTTCCGACCTGGCCCTTCTTTTTCCTGATCTTTCAAGAGCTGTTATCGGTCGCACTGTTCACGACCATTTAGGCTTCAGAAAGGTTTTTGCACGTTAGACGCTGCACGTCTTAACGGAACGTCACAAAAAAAATCCGAATGGAATCTGCTTTGGAATCTTTGATGCGCTACACAGAAAAAGGAGAAGAGTTCCTTAATTCAATTGTTACCGGCGATGAAACGTGGATTTTGTATTACACGCCGAGAGAAAACAGCAGTCAAATAAATGGCGTCATCTTCAATCATCAACCAGACCAATAAAGGTCAAGCCAAGCCACAATTGGACGCAAACGTTTGGCCACAGTCTTTTGGGATAGGTTTGGCATATTGCTGATTGATTTCATGCCACGTGGAACGACTATAAATGCAGAAGCCTACAGCGAAACTCTAGGTAACTTACGGCGCGCCATTCAAAATCGGCGACGTGGACGGCTGACCGACGGCGTTGTCCGGCCGCACGATAATGCACTTCCACATCTTGCCGGTACAACTCGTGATTTACTGAAAACATTTTGATGAGAAATTTACGTTCACGTTATTTATAGTCCAGACTTAGCTCCTTCTGATTACCATTTGTTTGGGAAATTGAAAAAACTTTTAGGTGGTGAGCAATTCGCGGGTGACGATGAATTTAAAAATGCTGTTAATCACTGACTAAATGGACTGGCAGCAGAAGAATACGACGAGGGGGTATATTGAAGCTGGTGTATCGCTACGATAAATGTCTTAATTCATGTAGCGAAGTAGTATAAGGTATGTAGTTTAAGAGAAATAAAAAATATTTATAACGTTTTCAGAATAAATCTTTTTACAATGACACGGTCTTTACTTTAGAGATAGATAACTTCTCGTATGTAAAATATGAATGAATGATTTTTATTTCTCGTAAAATAATTTACATCAAGCTTAATACTGTTGTACCCAAAAGGATGTTTAGATTTTAATTTTTTTTTGACAATACTCTTAAGATTAGTTGACTTATTAAAGCTAAAAGATTGAACATAAGCGAGAAATTAGGTACTACTTCGGTTACGTGAGTAGGAGATACAGCGTATATTTGTTAACAACAAAAACGTTATTCTGTGTACAGCACACAATAATAAAAATAATATACAAACCTATACGGGCATTTCGATTGCTAAACAGTTATCACCAGTAAACACTAGGGTAAAAGAATATTTATATAGAGGTAAATGAATTAAGAAATGAATAATACAAAATATTAATTAAATAATAAACAGTACTTATTAAACGCTGCAAAAGAAGTTTTTTCAAGCGGGATTTTAAAATAGAATCAAATATGAAATTAAGAAATTGCAAATAATAGTTGTTTTTGGTAGGCAGTCCCATAGAAAAGATTAATTTGGTTTATCTAAGCCATTTAAGCTTCCAAGTCGGACCTTCCGCTAAGATTTCCTGTGTTCTCTTTCATAGGTTGGTTAGATAACAGTTATCTCAAGAAAGATAAAGGCAGAATGAATCTTAACAATTCAAAGCGATATCTCCGCCCCCGAACAATATTTTTTAAGAAGAGGGGATAACAGTTTAATATTTTCATTTTTAGAAACTTTCACAAAAGATTATTAACAAATAAAAAATTAATACAGTTTATCAGATATTATCTCCTGTTCTTGACCACAATGAATCTTCACTATAAAATAAAGTTAGCTACTAAATTATTTACGAGTATATACATTTTTAAAAACAATTGTTTCTAATAAAATAATCTTTTGCTCTGTTTTTCGAAATTAGTTTGACAACCGGTTCAACTGTTTTAAGTAAATAAAATTTTCTCTTTTTAATTAACCCTAAAAAAAATCCGTTCGTTATTTTTTGTATATGTTCAAGACTTACTTTGCATTAGACGCAGCGATTTCAATGCTTCATTTGGTGGAGGAAGTTTCACTGGTGATCCATTAATAGATTTCTTCTAATTAATTATTTGGAAGAAAATTTGAAGTTTTTTAATCGAATAATTCAATGATATATATTTGATTTTTTTTTGTATTCTTTATTATGTTGTATCTAGTGTATCGGCACCAAAAAAGAAAAAAAAAAGATATCTATTTTAAATAGTAAACATGAATATTTTTGCATGCTAGAGAACCTTCTAAATTTCTTTTCTTATTTTTATCAAAACGTAGGTATCTTGCCTTTTGCGTTTATTTTATTTGTCTATCTATGTTTTACAACTAAATATAAATGAAACGAAAAGCTATATTAAAACTGACTTCGATAGTACTAAAAGTACTTCCTTATTAATTTTATTATTGTTGTTGTATATTACTTTTTTGTACGGTCAATGTACTGACTTTGTAATAAAAAAAATTCAGTTCTTTGCATTTAGAGTTTTAGAAGTTTGCGGTAAATTAAAAGTACTACACACTGCTTATTTGACGGTAACTTCAAAAAGTAAAAATTTAGTGAAAAACCAAAAACTAACTTTTTACTTAGTTATTTCTAGGTCTAATAAAATAGGTCTAACAAATGAACAGAAAAAATAGTGGACTTAATCCGGAAAGAAGATTACTGTTTTTTATGGACATTTATGCAGAATGAACAGCCAAAGATTGCCAAAACAAATATTTAATTTTTACATAAACAGAGCCACAAAGAAAAAACCTGGTTTAAAGAAATAGAAACAGATCTAAAAACATTAAATATTTCCAAGGATCTGTGTAAAGACAGAGATAAATTTAGAAAAGTGATTCGAAAATCTCAGTTAACAGAGAGAAAGAAAAAGGGTATTAACCTGAATAGATTGTCAGAAGGAAGGCGACAACAACAGAGCAAAAGAATAAAAACCTTCCGGGAAAAAAAAGATAACGAATATCGAAACTATGCAAACGAGATCCGTAGTGGTCAGAACGAAAAAAAATCCCTTTCGGCACTCCAGAAGGCCGAAGTAGATTTCATCGGTGCTAAGTAGGGGATAAAATAAAGTTCCACCTAAAGTTAAGGAGAACTTCAAATTTACTCAATACGACAATGGTTGCTTGTAAAAAAAGTTTCACATGTGTAGCATACGGCAAGCCCCATCTTACAATTCTAGTAATTTTTTGGTCATCTCTTGCCGTAAGGGTTGGTCATATCAAAAAGTTTTTCTCATAAGTTTCCTCTCCCTTGGCCAGTGGTTGGAGATATCAAAAAGGTTTACTTAGATAAGTTTTAGCTCCTTATCCAAAGAATAGTAGGGACTTTAAACGAATTCGATATTTTACTTAATAAGAAAGTTATAGCGATATTCTGTTTTTTTTTCGAAAAAGTCCCTTCCCCCATTTCCATCCACCTGGTCTGATTTGCCCATTAACGAACTCTGAGATTTTGGGTCGTTATATTTTATGTATCACTTTTGAAAGTCAAAGTGATTAGCGCAAAATTACGGCAGTTATCGTGTCCACAAGCAAGAGAAATATATATATATATAAACTTTTGAACTGAAAATTTCCAGATGGAAAAAAGTGTAATAGGAAACGAAAGGTGAGAAGTCTTGATAAAAATAAGAAAATAAATTCTAAGAAACAAGTAAAGAAATTGTTAATAAGCGTGAGCTAAGGTTGCAGAATAGTTTGTTTTACAATTAATTAATTCTTTCGTGAAAATACGTGACTATTTAAATGCCATCAACAGTTTGTTATACGCTGTAAAAAGATTTAACTATAAAAACAGGTGGAAATTTATTTTCCGAATCCAGAAATACGAATATCCAATTGTATAATTGTAAGTGTTCATAGAATGTGTTTCGCGTTTCTAATGTTCTGTTTACACCAGGAATTGTTTAATATTTTATCATTAAATTTAGTGTATAACCTGTTTCTATCAGAATGATTTTTATTCAGTTGAAATTTTTTTATAAATCTGATGGAAGTTGTGATGAATATCCCTGTGGTGGTGAAACCTTTTGGAAATGTTAGTTTTGAGTTTTTTCATTGATAAAAGAGTGACATATCAGTAGGAATTCGAACTTATGAAAAATTAAAAAAAAACTCACACCTAAAAATTAGGTTTGTAATTATGTTTAAATTTTATATTTTTTTACCACCGATCGTAGCGAATTTAAAAAAGGGTGATGTAAAAATTTTGTGATACATCGCACATGTTTCACCTGTGCCATGTATCACGATTTTCTCGGTATCTATTGTAACTATTGACTTGTTCTTTTACAGAATTATTTGTCATGATCCTGCAATGGTTTTGAGCCATAAATGTCATAAATTTGTAAAATTAAAAATTTTTTTTTATTATTCTTTTTAATTTTTTTTGTTTTAAGTTTTGGCTGCAGATAATTCAAGTTATATTTTCTGATTGATTCTAAAGATGTAAACTATTTTTCAGGCTACCGAATTAAAATTTTTTCTTAATTATTTATTACCGAAGATAGAGTTTTCAGTTATGAAATTGAATAGAACTGATTTAAAAACCGTTTTAAAAGCTTTTTTTTTTACTACGCATTAGGAGAGATTAACTAGCAGTACATTAGCAAAAAAGTAATTAGTGTTAATTTTTATTCCTTTTATGATGACACATTTTTCTGTATAAAATTTCTTAAATTTTATAATTGCTATAAGAAAGTCAACTTAAGTAATATTTAAGCCTTCTATGTTAAATAATGAGCGGAGCTTTTATATTGAAATATTTCTATTTTCTAGGTCACTCTATAATTTAAATTCGTTTGAAAAAAGAAAAATAATATTCCAAATTTCACAATTGAAACTATTTTAAGAAATATTAATCGGAGTCAACCCATCTTTTCAGACATGATTACTTAATTGAATATTATTTTTTCGTTTTATCTACATTCTAATAAAAAATTCCATTTGAAAGAAACTTCCTAGTATCGATTGTAAAATTATAAATTACGTTTTTAAAAAGTTAACCATATATCGATTCTTTTTTTGAAAGATTACTTTCGATCTCATTAAAGTAATCGATTTTTATTTGCATAATATTATGTAATAGTTTTGATTGAATTTGTTTTACGTTTTTTACTGTAATGTAATAATATTCGGGTAAGAATTTTATATTAACGTAGTTTTTTTTTATTAAATATAGTAATATAAAATAATGAGTATACATACTGTAAGCACATCTGTCATAATTTAAGATAGAAGTTGTTACATCCATCCTAATCGCATTATATCTTTGCGATTTATCTGAAGCTTAATAATAATTTATTGCATAATAACTCTGAATTTCTCCACGGTAGAGTGGTAACATCTCTACCTCTCATCCAATAGGTTCTGGATTCAAAATCCAGTCATTTTGGTATTTTTCCTGCACCGTACAACTGTCATCTCATTCATCTACATATATAGTAATTTTATAATATATTCCAAAATAAGACATTTTAATAAGGCGAATTTCCTGAACGGTATTTCTAACAGAGAACCCCCCCTGTTAACACTGTTTAGGGAACTATCTTCTATTTTAACACCTAGTTAAAATCTGCCACATTTTGATGTGGTTTGTTCAAATTTCAAAATTCTTACGCTTGTACTTAGTTTCTGTGGACTATATTCATACCATTTTACTCAGAATCAAATTCTCTACAAATTTTGTTTAAAACTTTTATGTGTTTATTACCAATTTAACAAAGTTATTTTACGACAAACCTTTGTCTTTTACCCAGATTTCTCGAGAAGTTTAGTTTCGGGACCTATTTTTCCAATTTTTCAGGTGAGATTTTATGTTAAACTACTAAATTTACTCCTTAATTTGGGTCTCAAGAATTACAGTGTGGCTTAATTTTACCCAAGGCTTAGAAATCAAGGCGAAATCTTTCGCCAGCCAAACTTGCTAACGAAGCATTTCCAAACCGACATTTACATGAACTTCGTTTTTTATTTTTACTAATACAATACTAGTAAAAAAAGGTTTGTTACAGTTTTACTAGTAAAAAGGCCCTAAAGGTTTGTTACATTTTTCGTGAATCACTGTATATAATTTTATTTTTCGATCACTTCTCTGTTAAACTATGTAACTTTATTCATTTCTTAAAATTTTTTATGAAAATGTGAAGAAAAATTAAAGATATTTACCCCCCCCCCCCCTTTATTTTGTTGTGAAAATGCCTTGCTTACCGGGATTCGAACCCGGGTCCTCTGGATGAAAGGCCGAAACGCTACCACTTGCGCTACGGAGGCCGGTTACATTTTAATCTAATTTGACTTTACAGTCTTATGAAAAGCGAAAAAATGTATTGTTCACTGGATATTTTTCAAATAATAATTATATTTCACTCAGGATTATATTTTTAAATAAAAAAAAATTTGTTCGTTTTAAACACGGAATATGAATATATACCATTTAATTACTATTATTACGAAAGAAATGAACTGTATATGACAAAAAATAAAATTAAAAAACCTACACTAAATCCCGCGAAGAGGAAAAACTACTATAACTGTCAGAAATTAACATCGACTAAACAGCTGATCGTGTAAGTTTCTTATTGACTAGCAAATACTTTGTCCTATGTTATTTGTATGATGGCTACCATTTTAGTTTTGAATCGATTGTTAACCTAATATAATAACACAATAATATCCCTTCGCTTCAATTTTTGGAAAATAAATTATAAGATTTTTGAATAGGCGTCATTATTCTATTAAACCTTATAAAATCTGTATTTGAAATCATTCATTCAATAATAGTGTTCTGTCATTAGGGCAAGTCCTGTCACGGCTGCTGCTCTTCACCTTGTTCTGTCCTTTGGTAACTTCTTTGTTTTAGCATATTTTCCCTTTCCGTAATTCTATCCATCATTTGAAATCTCTTCCTTCCTCTTCTTTTCCTTCCATCCACCAAGCCCTCTATCGCATCCACTAATAAACACCTTCTTCTCGTAGAATATTCTTGCCGGTTGCTTTCCCTATATTCAATTATATTTAGCATTTTCTTGTTAATAATATTTGAATTTTGTAATTTTTATACTGAACTATTTTACTCTGCGATTTATTTATACGAGTAAAATCAACTTATAATTTGGTTTTAATTAACACATTAAAATGTGTTAACATGTCTTCTTTTAAATTTGTCACATAAGCTCAAAGCTTGTGCGTGGAAATATTGAACGAAAATTTTATAGCGTATGAAAAATTCCACGCCTTAACGGGATTCGAACTCGGGATCTTTCAGATTGAAGAATTTAATATAAATTTTTCGTTATTAAAATAAATTTTAGCTATTAAATAATCATCGAACGTGGAATTAATTTTTATATAATTTCTATTATCATTATTATCACAACTTTCCTTTTCGGTCGCTAAGTTTTTAATAATAAAAATTGATTTACTATTCTAAAGATTGTATGTTCAGGTTTTTAGAAAAATAGTGTGGGAAAAAGGAAAGTTACACTAGGATGGAAACGATGAAGGTCAATAAAATAATATTAATGATCGTAGATTACAAATTAATTTAAATAATCTTTCTAGTAGCAAAAAACAGTGTATAAATGTGTTGAATTAGCGTTTTGTAATTAAATAACTTATTAAAAAGAAAGATCCAATAATATTAATGGGTGTTTATAATAGAATCTATAACGTTAATTAGTTTAAATGGCAAGGTTGTCGGGAAGATCGTAATATAAGGTGACTTAAAGAGAGTGGTAAACGTTTGGTAGTCGATTCGTAAAGAAAATCAAGGATTTTTATAGAGGTATGAGATAAAGTTAAATGATAAAGGCCGCGCTGTTGAACACCGTTAATAGAATTTAGTATAATACAAACTATTTTTTGTCAGTTCACGATTTCATTGGTTTTTATTTTATTTTGTTTTTATTATTGTTATTGGTGTTGTTAGTGATGAAAGGATTGTTGCATTCATTGTTCATGATATTTTGCTTATAAATTGAACATAATTAGTTTTTCTAGAATCATCTTTCGGTTTCTCAGGTATGCTAATATTTAAATTAAATCTTAAAAATAAATTGTTTGTATTATTATTATGTTTTATTTACATGTTCGATTAAATCATTGCTTATAACAAATCGTTTCGCTACAGAAAGGAATATATTTATATCGTTACATTCTTTTTAACGAGTGTATACATGTAAAGAAATAAACACTAGTTGGAGTTATTTTCTATAAGAGTAATGATTCACACTACACAGCTAATTCCCGTGGTGAACAGAGTGGTGTTGTCATTGTTGAACTAAATATCAACTAACCGTATTTCGTTAGGCTTGGTTTCCTAATATGTATCAGTGGTTTGGCTTAGCGAAGAAGGCAACGGGAAACCGCAAAACTCCTCTTTTCTCTAAAAGAATGAACACGGAGTGGGTTACGCTTACGGTACTTAACAGGTTATACGTTATGTATTTATACAAGCAGCCTATATTTTAATTTATCCTGGTTAAGCTATTAAATAGAAGTAATATTAAAAACTAGATTTCAATATATTTTTTTAATTTATTATTATTATTTTAAAAATATTTTTACGTTAGTTACGTAATTATTCAACGAATCTATTTTGAACATTATTCAAGAAATACTGTTTATTAACAAGTATTTTTTTTACAATTTTATTGACTCGAACGACAACTGGGAATTTTAAGTGTGTATCTTTCTTTTTTGGAAAATTATATTCAAAATGATAAACGAATTTTAAAGAAGAAATTCTTCATTTTTTCTAAATTACGAATTTTAGGAAATATCCTTCCGCCCTTCCAGAAGGGGTTCCTAATTTTTTTAGTAATTTGTTTTTATCATATTAAAGATTTTTCCTGGTATCATTTATTATACAAAAATATATGGTTTCTATAAAAAAAGTGGAAATATTGATTTCCACTTGATTTTTTTTATTTCCCATTGATTTTTTTTTTCTTAATAACTAATTTATTTACCCAGATTTCTTCCAGTTATCATTTCTTCTGTTGTTAGGATGGGAAACTCCGAGAGAACTTTCAACAAAAAAAATTTTCCGTTGTTTAAAAAAAATTCTTTTTGTGCTTTTTAAGAATATATTTCATCATATCAGCCAAAATGCATCTTGAGCAACTAAATTAAAAAAGTAATTACGTTTAAAAGAAATTTAATTTACCTTAAAAAAAATTCACGAAAGATGTTCAATAAAAAATGTTATAAAATTGTTCGTATGTGTAATTACAAAAATCGTTTAGCTTGATGGTGAGTAAAAACTCTTGTTAAATTCTTTTGTGTTATTTATTAATTAGCATTGCTTAATAATTATTAACAATAATAATATTATTATTTTATAATATTTTATGTTTTGTTAAAATTAGTTCAATCTTTTTTTTTTTTTGCCTAATGTGTAAGAAAACTAACGAAAAAATGAAGATAATCGATTAAATTGTTTCTGTTCCGTATAAAACGAAAATAAAAAGATGATTTACGGTTTAAAAATTACTAATTTTTGTAATCATTTTTTTTTAGCGCACAATGAGGTTTCCTTATCAACGCCTGAACACAAAATTACAATAACTAATTAACAATTGAAATTTGTCATAAAAATTAAACAGATCTAAAACGCCTAAAAGGTATGCTAAATGCGAAATAAGACCAAAATAAAGACCTTATTAACAATATTAAAACGCGCATGAATGGCATACACGGAACGAAACATATTATAGGAATAATCAAATATGTGAACATAGATGCACGGCCTTAAGAAACAAGAAGCCATTGGATAACATCCCCATATTTTTTGAAATCAGGTCCACTGTAATCGATCTGTTATTAAAAACACTCGTAATCCCCGAAAACAGCGTAAAAATAAATTATATAATTCTCTACAATTTTGTATGAAACTATTTTTAGAATTAAAATTCATGAGTCTTGAAGTTCAAGTTGATATCTTTGATCTTTGAAGAAGTTTAAGATTTCCTTGTCAGGCTTATTATGAACAGTGAAACGTGATGTGGTTACTTCGCCTCTTTCCACTGAACGGTATGTATTTCTGCACTTTAACGTGCCAAACCCACCAAATGTAGACATTATAATAATATTAATTCCTAAAAGTTATACCTTCTTACAACAGAAAAAATTGTTAAAACGATAAGAAACTGAATTATTTCTGCTTCTTATAGTTTTAAATTTGATTATTTTTTGGTTTATGTTTGTTTTACTTTTTAATTACTTTTAATTTTAATTAATTTTTTGAGGCACTTCTAAAGGCTGAATAAAAAACTTAATATGTAAGACTGAGGTATATTAGTCTTTTTAATAATTATATATAGCACGTTAGTTTCTTGTTTTTTTATTTATTTAGCAAGGACTGCTTTTATAATTTACTATTCTGGCTCTTCCTATCTGGGATTATAAATCCTGGTTTGTAGTAATTTCATTTACTGAAAGTTTTATATACCAAGTTTTTTTTTCAAATTAAAAATTCAATGTTCAATTTCGTTGGAGCTCCAGTAATAATAATATTGTTGAAGCATTCCCACATAATAAAAGAATTACCTATTAGTACCTAGTTAACAAAAGAAGAAAACATATATATATAATGAAGAACGTTTGTGTGTCCGTATGTCTTATATACAAATCTACAGATTTATTTCGATCATGATGAAATGCTGCACATTAACAATTGTAAACAAGAGGAAAATTATTATCTACATTACATTTTGAAAAAACGACTCCCACCCCCTTTCCACTTCCTCATTGTATCCTCTAACCAACCTAAAATTTTGCGATTAAATTTTCATAAATATAACAACAAAATAAAATCGTTGCTATGAAACTCTACAATTACTAAAAAAATAATTTCCGAATAGTAAGTACAATTAGAAGTGGAAAAATTATAATACTGTGAAAATTATGTTGGAAATTTTGCATCGGAACTTCTGACTCCGCACCCTTCAAACCTATCGAAATACCACCGAAGAAAAAAAAGAGTATTGGTCAGATTACTCATGCAACCACAATAAAAAAGCCATCTTATCGTAAAGAATATGTTGCCCAACGTTATAGAAGCCACGATCATCACAGATATAAAGTTGTCTTCTTCTGAATGTATTTATCTCTCGCATTCCGATAATACCCAGTAACACAAATATGCCTTTTGAGTTTAAACGATTGCAGTTTCCCATCCGGCTTGCATTCGCTGTGAGTTTCAACGAGGTACACTGGTAATACGAGGTACTTTTTTGTGGCCGGCATTAACTTTGAAAGTCTATGACTTTCGTACGGCCAGTTGCTCAAGAGTCAGCATGCCAAATAATCTGTTTGTCTGTACTTATGGGACAAAAGTAAAACGTAGTGTACCATCAGACTTTACAATAAAAACTTTGAGATAAATAAAACGCTTGTCGTTATTCCATCTACTAACCCCACCATTCTCCTCTTATGTCCGCAAAAGAAATAAAGATGTTTAAATGAAGCCACAGTACAGTAAGGATACTGTACTCTGCGCCAAGCCCGGGCAATGCCAGGTAACCTAGCTAGTGTATATACATACATACCCACACACACACAAAACTAAGTTAAAATTTCTACTGTTTTTTACTTATTTAAACTGTATGAAATGTGTGTCGTTTACATTTTCAACAAACAGGAAACTTCTGTTTTGATGAATTTTTTAGTGTTTGCAGTTTCTGAGTTCTATAATCTAGATAAATTAATTCAATAGAATTCGTAGTTATATCCAAAAATGTGTGAATGTTTTCTGTATCCTCATCAAATTTCCTCTTGTTTCGATTATTTCGGCGAAAAAAAATATTTAAAAAAATTACATCTTATCCCTTCTAGTTATTATATACTGTATAAAAATGATTATAATTAAAAATCTACATTATTTTTACATTTTGAATAATTTTGTTTAGTAGTTCTTTGTAAGTTTCATTTATCAGTAGCAGACCCGGCAATGCTTCGCTGTTGTTGGATTTGAGTATATATATATATATATATATATATATATATATATATTAGATGAACACAATTGAAAGTTTCATAAAACATTAAAAATCTGAACATTACGGAACTTCACAAAATTTAATCTTTCCTTTTCCCCCGTTTTCCATTTTTCGTTTTTTTCCGCGCTTAAATCGGTCCTGTGGTTTTTTAGTCTACAGCGGACACATATACGAGCATTGCCTTTTATATATAAAGAAGAACAAAATCTGTTCGTATATTTGTTTCGTAAATATCTCGACACCAGCGCTACCTAGCGGGTATAGTTTTGCAAAAGAATTTTTTTTTCATGTAACTAATATATATTCTGAATATGAGCCAAATCGGTCCATAAATGCAATTTTTCCAAATATCTGAATCCCAGCGCCACCTAGCGAGTCCAAACTAATTCAGAAACCTTCGCGGACGTACGCACAACTCGCCAGTTTCATCGCAATCGGATGAATGGTATAAGAACGTAAGAAGGCATACGGGGCAAACCAACAGACAAATATTAATTTATATATATGTATATTAATATAAAAGATATAAGATTTTTGAATTTCGTAGAAAAATTGAATATGTCACAGATATTAGCCCATTTTATTTATTTTTTTTTAACCTTATTGCTCGTTTACAATTCACTTTTCGTTGCTCGCACCGAATACTTATTATAATGGAAATTCATTTCCAAAAAGAGGGCGTAAAAATCACGACTTATTATAAACTGGAATGATTGCTTTCTTACTGATAAACGGTTTTTGTATTTTTTTATTCAAATTTAACTGGAATCGTCTACTATTGTCATTAGCCAGTAATAAATGTAAGTTTTATGTTGTGAAACTGTACCTAGTGTTGCTTAACTTCAGTGATCTATGGAAACATATTTGTTAGACTTGGCTTTTATCATTCGAATTTCGGAGTCGTTCCAAGTGTTGTGGAACTATTAGGTTGTAGGGATAAAGTTTTTCCGATGACGTATTAATAATACAAAAGCAAAAATTAAAAAATACGATTTTTTAATAAAGATTGTTTAAAAAAATGAGGTTTATTTTTTTGTTTACGATTTATGTTTTTGTGTTTTCTTTTTTTTATAAAATATTATCAATATTAAATCAGGTGCTTTTTTTTCTTAGTCTAACTAAATTTGGTTTAAATAAGTTCTTCAAAATTTAATAAAAATGGTGCTGTTCTCCGAAGAGATTCTGCGCTTTATACAAAGGTACATTTTAAAATAGAATCCTAAATCCGATGTAACATAAAATATCTGATTTTAGGTTTAGGTTGGGAAATTAATCCAGTGGTTTTGGTTCTAGGTGTGATAAAATTTACTGGTCGGGAACAAACGAACCAAGAAAAATTTAATTAGTACCTCTTTAACAAAAGTATAGAACCTTTACTAAGTTCATGAAATCTCAAATTACATATTGTTATATTTTAAGACTTTCTCTGTACGTTGTTTAGTTTGTTAAAAAAAAATCGTTCAGAATTTATTTTATCAAATAATCGATGGAATTGCTATTACCACTTAATGAATAAATTATTTATATACAACGGTTGTTGTGTTATAATAAATATCACAAATTAGAACTGACACATACATATACTTTTTTTAAATAGCAACCTGTGGCCATGTCCTGGTTTCTTAGGTTAGTGATTGTTAAACAAATGCGTGTTAACAATCTCATTGCATGAATACCTTTTTATTTTATTTTATTTACGTTTTTAACAATCTCGTTAAAAGATTTATTTTGTTTTTTTCTTTTTTGGTTAATGTGCAAGCTTTTTTTTAGTTTCACTTTTATTTCTATTTTACACGATTCTAGCTTAATGATATGGTTAACGTTATTTAAATTCACGTTTTTTTCTATTCCATTTGAAACTGTTTTGTGATTGCTATAGATATCTAAGTTATATTGTAATACTTTTTTCTTTTAACTTTTATTACAAAATATTGGTAGTTTTTTATTTCTTATAATTATTAATGTACTCGTACATATTTTAGATTACACTTCTTGTTTGCCCACTTCAGAATTTAAATCTTGTAAATATTCTATTCAGTAATTAATAATAATTATTGAAAACGTTGAAATAATGGAACAGATTGTATATTTATATTTTACAAGTTGGTAGTAGTTTTATTTTTTTAAACATGACCAGGTTTCTTTCCTTATTACGGAGTGTGCGTGTTACCGAAGTTTGAACAAATATCGATTATTTTTGTTAAGTATTAATAATAAATGTATATTTTATCAGTACATTTTTCGGTAGTATTTGATTATGATGTGTGACAGCTATACGCACATATGCTACGGTGATAGCTTATCGTAGTTGCTGTTTCCCAGGTGCCTACCGTTACCAGACTTTGGCTCCTATTAAAGATTAATTCTGCAATACACAAATGCGCGCGCGCACACACACACACACACACACACACATTATATATATATATATATATATATATATATATATGCCGGATATTTATAAAATAATTCCTCGGTTTCAAGTATTATTTAAACAGCATTGTATTTAAAGTATTACTTACATGAGTATATATTCTAAATGGTAAATAATGCTAAAGTTTTTTTGCGTTTAATACACTTCGAAATAAATGTAAACCATTCGTTGCTTTGCACATATCCAGAGGTAATCCAACTCTTCCCACGTACTCACCAGCATGTCGGGGGTAATGGCTCCTAATGCCGCAACAATTCTCTTCCGTAGATAGCTAGCTAGTTAATGTCACGGAATTTCCCTAAATAAACAATGTTTTTTAGATGCCCCCACAAGAAGAAATCTAGTGGGGTTATGTCTGGCCTCCTTGGTGACCTTGCGGTCGACCCTACTCTTCCAATCCTCCTGTTTTGAAACCGAATGTTCAATGCAGCACGGACACGGTAGCTGTAATGCGTCTTGCTGATAGAGAATTAATCATTTTTCCTCTTCAATATCGTCAGTCTGTGGAAAGACGTAAAGTTCGGCCATTTCACAGAAAATATCCCAATTAATTGGGCTTTCTAGAAAAATGATCGGGCCCACAATACGGTTATTCACTCGTAAGTACCAAGCATTGACTTTGGATTGTCACGCTGAAGTTTGATAATTTCATGCTGTGGATCTGATCCCCAAATCCTGCAGTTTTGCGGATTTTCTGAACCGCTAATGTGGAATGTCGCCTTATCTGAAATTTTGTCATTTTTCAGATAGTCCTCATTTTCATCAATTTTGTTAAACATTAACAAAATTCCAACTTTTCACTTTGTCATTGGGTTTGATTTCATGTAAAAGTTTTATCTTATATGCACGTAGTCTAAGCCTCTTACGAACCACTTTTTAAAATGTACGTTTAGGTATTCCTAAGTCTATACTGCGCTTTGCTAATGATTTTTTCGGGCTACGCGTACAAGATGCTCGGATTCGTTCCACATTCTATTTAGATACGGGCGGCCTGCCTGGTGACTTCCCCTTTAAGGCACTAACTGCTTTCTTAAACTGATAGGTCGATAATGAAGCTGAACTGTGATAAGCGATCTTGTTTCGATAAACCAAATTACGCACTGAGCTTTTTGATGCGGTATCGTCATGACTGAGAGTGAGACTGCCGACCGGATACGCAGTGAAGATTACACAATGGAGCCAGCCGGGACGAATATTTGCGATGAAAAACTTAATAATATAACGAACATAAGTATGAAAGCCGGTTGCTTTTAACCGATTCCATTATTTCATTACGATTTTTTGAACCAAGGAGTTCTCTTATAAACACTCCGTGTATATATGCACATGGTAAATCTAAACTATCGACTTATATATATTGACTTATATATGTCAACTAAATATGTATGTATATATTTATTGATATGTTAGAACCACGCAATTCAAATTTAAAGTCGATAGTTCAGTTTTCTTCAAACTTGAATTTTTCTTTTATGTCTTATTACAAATTCAGTTATTACGATGTGCTGTTGTATTTTTATTCTTTGTACTAATTTTTGATTATAAATAATTGCAGTGTGTATGTATGTTGGAGAATTTACTAAACAAGCAACATCTTTTTTTGTGAAATCGTAAAAAATAAATCCGATAAATAATAATAAAAAAGTTAAATAAAGCCGACGTATGTATTATTATTATGAATAAAAGATGGAAAAGTAAAATTAATTTATTTATTTGAACATTTAAATTTACTGCTGCATGGGAAATAAATGCAAATTACAAAATATACAATATAAACATGAAATATACGGTAAAACTAAACTTTAAATTATAATTAAAATTATAAAACTTTTAAATCGCAGCTGCCGGTTTTCACAACTATAAAATAGAGTTATATGATAAAGTAATTAAAAGTATACAAGGCAATATTACAGGATAAATTAAAGTAAGTTGTATAAAAACATAGATAAATGAAGTTTATAAAGTAAATACATTACAGTTGAAGGTACGAAATAAATTACATAACTGGTTAATTAGAAACATGATGTCCAATTATAATTTTGTCTGCCTACCAAAATAGAATGTTGGAAAATAAGATTAGATGTACCCTACGTCTATTAAATTTAAATGGCCATGCGAATGTTTTCGCGTGGTATCAACTAACATGGAATTTGATATAATTGGTCATTCGACCGTCTCTTTAAGGTTTGGGTTGCGTTATGTTAAATATAGTACTATTATAATCTTGCAAAGCTATTATCAAATTCTACTCTTCGATGTAAAGTAAATTGTATTGCAGTTATTACTAATTGAGTTAATAAACTGTATACAAAGTAATATCACTGTGGAATGTTTAAAACTGAATATTTTTCATCAGATATTCTAATGACCATTTCCGTTCTTTAATATAGATATATTTTAGAAAAGAGTACTGGGATTTCAAATCTATTTAATATGAAAGAATAACTCTTATTCTTACAAGTGTTTAAAGTGAGCACCTTTTCTTCATGTGGTACACATCCAACCGATGGAGAGTTCGTCCCATTTTAAATCACCATGAGAATAATGGAAGCGACAGCTACTTCAGTCCTGTGCCTCAAATCGGGTAGACGGAGTAGTACAAGTAGGTAGCGGATGTAAACACGTAAAATCCTGTATAAAAGCCCAAAGGAAAACAGTCACATAGTCAGATGGGTGACCTTTAGAGGTCACCGCAAACAGTCATCGGGTTCTTATCGACCAATTCAGCAGTCGGGGAAAAGGTTGTTCAAACGATCCCATTCAGAGAATAGTACGGTAGTGAAGTAGCGCACCATCTTGTTACCATGTAAAATTCTCTGATCCATCTTGCAGTTGCGGAAAGAGTTATGTACGCAACATATCCAAATAAGCAACTCCAGTTACGCTTGCTTCAGCGAAAAAGAACGGCCGGTAAACTTGCCGTTGGGATATTGCATAGTAAACGTTTAATTTTCGGGAGTTCCTTCGCATTTTATGAGGATTTTCTCACCCCCGGATACGAAATTATTTGTGTTAACTTTTACACCAAGACGGACAATTGACTCATCATTAAAAACAGTACGATCAGAAAGTCATCATCTTCATCCTGCAACATTCAGATTGCAAAATCGGCTCGTACAGCGTAGTCGGTAGGCTTCAAAGCCTGTAACAGCTTAAACAGTATGGACGCAAATGAAAGCGTTTCCTTAAAACATTCCAGATTGTAATCATCGGCATCGCTAGTTCGCAGCCGGCCGCCTTAGCAGATTTTTTTATGATGTGCAGGAAAGACTCCCTGACACGTTCAACATTTTTCAGCCCTCGATCGTCTTGTGCTTTTCCCTTTTCACAGACATCCGGTCATTTCAAACTGAATGTGCCATCGGTGAATATTATTGTCACTTGGAGGGTACAAGTAAACTTTCTACGGAACGCACGTTGAACTGCAACTACAGATTTACATTTGGCAAACTGCAAAATACAGAAGAATTTTTTCAGGAGACGTCATCTTTGTTAGTGGCGCGTTAAGCGGAAAAATAGCGAATCAACTTACGGCCGTGCTGCAACTAAAACTGCCCTTTTTGCTTCTTGATTCTAGCTCTAAATTAATATTGCACACCTCATCCAAGAGGTATTAAAACTTATTAAAAACCCCGATATTCCTTTTTGTATACCCATTGCGCCTCTTTTTAATGTTGTAATGCATTATAAAATTTGAATGAAAGGTTATCTCTGTGAGTGTTATGATACTTTTTTCTTGTTTGATGAATAATTTTTCAGATAAGCTTATAGCTTGTGCGTGGAATGGGAATTTTTTAGCGTATGAAAAATGAATGGAATTCGAAGCCGGGATCTTCCGGATAAAGTTCTTGGTTATATTTAACTATAGTCTTCTTAAATGCTTATAATTTGCAATTGATTGATTTATGACTATATTTAATTACAATTCCTTCACCTTTTATTACATTAAAAATCATTAATTTGAAAGCTGAAATTTATTTTAAGGGGTAGTTCTTTGCCCTTTCTTGCTGTCCTATAGTCTATGTTTTACTAACGACATAGTTGTTTTTTTCATGGTTTAAGCGACTCAAATATTCCGATTTCAGGGAACTGTACAGTGTATAAAGTTAATCAACATTTCCGAGATCTAAATATGTTGTACTAACATAAAGTACTCAATTCTAAACAATTATTTAAAAAAATGATTGTTCCTTAAACTTTGTCATATTAGTAGACTTCCTTACTGCGTAGTAACGTTTATAGTTTGTATTAATTTTCTTGTTGATTTTTTTTTCTCTCTTTGATGTTTTCTACATTTTGTTCATTTCTTCTTTCGTTTAATTTTATAAAAATATACGCTTTTTTGCAAGATGTTCTTTTCTTCAAAACTGCTATATCGTTATGAAACAGTGTAATAAACATGTCCTCTATCCTTTTACGTAATAAATAACTTAAGACGTGCCACATACTCAGTTACAGAAAAGAAATTTTCTTCCTTTAGGGCAATCAAACGTAATATAATTTATTATACAATTATACATTATAAAGGGGGCAAAGAGAAGAGTTGTCACGAAAGAGATCTGAATATCAGCCATATGACATATTTTCGTCGCTTCTCTTCGTTCGAACGGCGAATAGGAAAATCGAAAAGTCAATAAATATATATCATTTTCGTGACTCATTTTACGATTTCGACTGCTTGGTAAAGAATTAGTCATATGCTCGTACAAACAGTCATGAGTATTTCTCTCCGTCCGTCAATAAACAACTTTTTCATCTTTATTTGTTTTATATACCTATAGTGCGCTCACAGGTACCCAATAGTAAAAATATATTTTTAAATTAAATTTATTTAAATAATAAGAAATTACATAGAAATTATATAAGTAAAAAACAACGCATTAACGGCCATTGTATTAATATGCAATAATAATAATAATAATAATTTTATTTTATTGCCTAATTCTTACGTATTCTTTTATACCAGGCACATTAAAAAAATTCATAGAACAAATAAAATGTTTTATTTTTTTTTTTAATTTTAATCTAAAATTTCTAAAAGAAATTTTTTAAATCTTGAAATAATTTTGTTGTAATATTTAATGCTCCACTAATTAATGATATTTTTGCTTTAATAACAGGTTGTACCTAATACAGAGCATATTAAATTCTATGGTTAAGTAACCATACACGATCTGTTAACTGCAAATGTTTCCTGGTTACTATGTATATAAAGAATGTATAGTAGTTGTGGAAGAGTATTTTCATGTAACTAAATTTATTCCGATATTTAGCCTGAGGCTCGAATGTTGCTAGCTTTCATTAGAAATGCATAAATGTCATTCTCATGTGTGGTATTACACACCCCCCTCCATGACAGTATACAGTAATTTAATATATTATGAAGGTATTTAAAATACGCATTCATTTAAATAATTCTGTTCCTTAAGTAATGAAATAAATCTTTGCAATTGCAGATTCGAGTAAAATTATATTACCAGTATTATTTTTATGATTGATTTCATTTACCGGTTAAAAAATGAGTTTTAACTTAAAAAATTATTGAAAATTAGTACTACATTAAATCAAAATGTTCATTATATAATATTAGCATTTGCCATCGTGGCTTCACTTGCGCTATATGCGTATAGAAGTTCAAAAATTGGAAATAGATTTTAGTAATTACGTGTGAGCAGTAGATCTCAGAGTTATGTTATTCACAACTTAACGAATAAACTAAAATTTTTTATTAAAGGATGTGTAAAAACGTTTAATGAAAACAAAATTAAATTTAATTTAAAAAATTAACTTTTTAATGAATCAGTTGGTTATTGAAGTTGGTCAAGAACTATCTTGCCCCCAGCACAGAAAAGTCCAGGAGTTTCATTATTATATATTTTTTTTTTTTTTGTTGACATTGCAATGGTTATATATTTTAATTGTGTTACCTATTTGAATATCTTTCAAATTCATAAAATCAGTTTATAAGGGTGATAATCAAAATTAACATATTTCTCGAAGGTTGAACTCGATTTTAAATCGAGCACTTAAGTTGCTCTTCAAGTCTTTGAGAACGTTCTGGCGTAGATTCACGTTGTCTACGATCATAAATTCTAGTAGTCCTAGAAATTCTTCTTACTACTATCTGTGATCCCGCCGACCTAGGCTTATAAATTACTAATACCAAATTGAAAGGCCGAATCTATGCCAATTATGGGTATGGCATACCCTGATGGAACTTTTTTTTTAAGAGGTGGAAGAACCCCATTTTCGGGCGCCGAAGCAGTGTCGGACTCGCTAACACGTTCCGGAACATGATATTAGATGTGTATGTATTCCTGCGCATTACCGATTAAACCTCCACCCCTGGCTACCTCCTTACTAGTACAGCTGGTGTGCATTTCATCAAGGAGAGTGTAATACGCCCACACACACACATACATACAAACACCACGCAGAAAGTCACACACGAACAAGATCACATAAGGCAAAACCGCACCACACACGCAACACAACATAACAGCAGCCACAAACTACACCTGTCGCTACATATCACAAGTCACATCCATCCCTTTAACAACAACCACATTCGTCAAAACTTACTTCAGCATACAACAGCAACACATACCATAATCGCTTACCATAAACACACACACACACAATTGCATCACAGACACATTCCTTAACAACACTACACTCATAAACAGTCACTGACATACAACATACTTACCACATACCACCATCGGACGCATAAGAGGATTATTCCCGATCTCATCACGCCCAGGCGACCCCCACACGTACGGGGGACACCCTAGGCGTTCAGCCGAGAGCCTGTCCTCCCAAACGCCCTCCGGCGACCCCTTCTTCGCCTGCCCCTGCGGGACTCCTCCCAGGTGTACAGCTCCTGCATTACCTTCCTGGCCAACATTGCTACGGCTGTCTAATTACTTGCACTCTCAAGCATGATCCGTTGCACTTCCTCAGGTGCAAACGTATCCCTTCTGCCATTGCATGCAATGCTTCACTCCTATGATCCTCGAATTTGGGACAGCTGAAAAAAAGTGGTACACTGTCTCATCCACACTCACAAACCGGGCAACATGCGGAGTAGTCAAATCCAAACCTATAAAGGTTCTCTCTAAACCCCCATGCCGTGCCAGAAACTGTGTAAGATAGTAATCCAGCGAGCCACGGGTACACCCGCACCAACCTTCCAGGTTCCTGATCATACGGTACGTCCATCGACCCTCTCACTGTCATCCCACCGCCTCTGGCATTCCTTTCTTAAATCTTCCATGATGAAACTGGCCAGTCTGCTTTTTTCAGCGGGTGTTAAAGCACCTTGTTCTTTCATCCTCTTCCTACGAAAAATCTCAAGGTCTTCCGGTAATATTCCCGCTAAGACGTCCGCAGCCTCGCGGGATACCGTGCGGTACGCTGCTGTGATTCGGAGACACTCTGTTGCAGTGTGCGCTCGTATACCTTAGATATTCTGTCAATCATTGCCAGAGGTCTATAAGAGGATGGCAGCACCGGATCCCTCCCTGGCTTAGGGACCAGTACCAGACGCTGCCGCCTCCATCTCTGGGGGTACACTCCTGTTGCTAAATAATTGTTGTACGCCCTCAAAAAGGCACCGGGATCGGCTTCGGCCGCCACTTTAACTGTCGTGTTCGGCAGTAGATCTGGTCCCGGCGCCTTATCTAATGGGATCCGTTTAACTGTACCCACTAATTCCTCTTCTGTGAGAAGCGGTGGGGGATTCGAATCTTCTTCCACCTCCTCCAAAGTTCCATCCCCGCAAGGGAACAGATCGTCTATTATATTCTGAATCTCATTGGAGTCCAGCGTCAGAGGGGCTCTGGCTCTCAATACCCTTTTAACAACGGTCTGGAATGGTCTCTCCCACGGATCTGTATCTACTTCAGCGATTAATCGCTTCCAGGAAGCCCGAATAAGCTTATTAAACTCGCTCCTAGAGGCCCTGTAGCGTTTCATGTGCAGTTGTTTAAGTGCAAGGATGCGAGTTCTTTGCGCGACCCTCCTGGCCGAAAGGCACTCCTTACGTTTACGGGTTATGTCTTCGGAGACCACCGGTATATTGAATAACGACTCCTCCAACAATAATTGCTGGGAAGAAGAGCGGAACAGGCACTTTTCAGACAGTCAACCAGTCTTGCGGCCCCATCGTCTGCAACGGTAGTCTCATATACCCCGCTAAAGTCAAGTGTCTCCACAAATGTTTTTGGGTCAAAACCCTTCGTGGTCCAACGGCGAGTGACCGGCCTCCCAGTTCCCTGAAGGCTTTAATGTGCTATACTCATTTAAATGGCTTGATGATCACTCTTCATTCACGCAACAATCTTGTATCCGTGCCGCTAAGGCCGGCGTAGCGAATAGTCACGTCGATAATGGAACCGTTGTTTCCAACATCAGTGTATCAGCGATATTGAGACACTCTAGGTCTGAAAGAGGTGCAAATTCTATCAGGAGTCTACCTCGTTTGTCGGTCGTGGGCGACTCTACCGACCTACGAAGCATTAAAGTTCCCCGGTCGGTGGGCTTCGATATCCCTGCTAATCGATTCCAAAACTTTCCTGTAACGCTCAATAGAAATGTTGGGGGACATGTAACAACTATAATAAAAGATGTTTCCGATTCTTGCCCTGACGTACCCAGTCTCACGTAGAACGTCCCTCACCGGAAGGTGTGCACTCGGTCAAATGGCACCCCCATCCTCGGATACAATCCACCCCGATCTGCAGCGGGGTGAGTAGGGCTAGGAAACGAGCTAATATCAACAACCATCCCCGATACGTACTGTGACAGTTAATCATACGCCAAAGCCGCATGATTCATGTTAATCTGTACTATTTTCACTCCCATCTGCAGGCCATAAATTTTGTAAAAGTTTCCGACGAAATCGATATTGATATCGAAATTCAGTATTCCTTTGATCATTAAAATTTTATTAAACATGTAAATAGCCATCATTACTTTAATTTTAATATCAAACTAATTTGTTTTTTCATATATTACCATAATACTTCGAATTGATTTTCTATAAACAGTAACAATTTAGTAAATCAGATAACTTTCTGAAGAAGTCGATATTGACGTAGACAATGATCGATATGTATATATATATAACGACATTAAATGGAGTAAAAGAGGTTCTAGGTTATTTATTTATAATTTATATATTAGTGAGATTGTGAAGTTTGAACTGTGGTAAACATTCCGGGAAGTAATAAGAAAGCTACAGTTAAAATTTTGTATGATTGGTTTCGTATTTTTTGCGGTTATTGGGAACAAACGAAAAAGAGACGTCTCTTTATATAGTAGACATATTGGGACAAATTTAGTAGTGTTCGTGGTATCTAATAGGAGCAAGATATCGCGAGCTACTTCCCATTAAGTTCCATTAGGCTTCTTCGGTAAACTCTGGCCCAACTATTGTAATAAATTAACAAGTACAAGTACGAGTAGTTTAAATTATCTTTTGTATAAACTGTTTTGAATCTACCGTATTATTATTATTATTTCATATGAATTAACAGCAGATTATAAGTAATTACTTTGTATACACTTGTCTGTATTAATTTTGTTTGTTCTAGCTTTAAAACGTAAGTTAATGCAGAGAATATTTGATGTCGTAATGCATTAGTTTGTTTCTCGTGAAGGATTAATTTACCGAGTATATTATTAAAGTATATCGATTATTTGTCGTGTTTAGATGTTTATTTGTATACAGAATTTCACTGATCAGTTCATCTAATTGGATTTTATTAATATTGACAGATTTAATTTGCATACAATTGTATATTTATTAGTAATTATCTAGGAATTAATTATATAACCAAGATTTTCAATTAATCGAATGTCAGTTTTTACTTGATACGAGTATACGTATATATACATGTTTTAACTTATAAAAATTTGTCTAACAGATAAAATAGGAAATATGTTATTTTAAAACAAAAAAGAGAAAGATTACATAATGTTTAGAATATATTTCGTAATAGCTTGAGTATTAGGTTTGGTTTTAGTCAAATTTACCATATGATATTTTCTGTAGGCTGTTATTTCTTAAATAAAACAAGGAAACCCTTAATCTGTAGTTGACTTAGTAAGATAAACCCGATAAATTCGGTAAATACCGTAAAAGAATTCTGGTTTATCTATGACATAACGGAATTACGCATTTTAACTATATAACCATATCATCATACGCTTATTCACACAAAGAATTAATTTATTTACTGTATTATTACACTTTTTGAGTTTTTATAGTTATCTTAGTTATTAGTTAGTATGATCGTTATCGATGATGTGTAATCATAACATTGTGTAATTGAACAACAATTCCCCGAAATTTATCCTAAATATTTTTAAATATTTATGTATTAACATTGTTAACAGATACAAATATGAATTTTTTTTTTTTTTTTTTTTTTGTTATATTGAACTCGTTTTGTAATTTTGTGTCTAACGGCTCTTTTAATCTTTTAAAGACTTTTCTAAAATTACTTATCTAGTTGTACGGTAATCTTTGTTCCATAACGTAGGATCATTTAAAATGTAGTTGATGTGCGTATTAAGTTCATCTTTCTTTCACAGTTACGATTTGGTTAAAAAATCTCACCGGTTATACAGATTTTATACATAGATACATCTTAGTCATGCGAAAAATGTGAAGTATTGTAAAGCAACAGATTATTATACTTTCTGAGCGAAACATTTGTTTCTGTTCAATAACGGAACTTTTTAATAATTAAGACAGATTCGGGGTGTATAACCCATGTAGGCCTACATGGGTATCCTAAACTATGGTTACCCAAAATTATTTAATTTTAAAGAGTTTTTTCGTAAAAAATTATAAAAAGAAGACATTCAAAAATAATTCGATGTAATTTATAATCATATTAAAAATATAATATTTCTATTGTGAAAATTTTGTATTATATATCATATTACTGATGTTAAAACCAGTCGTACAACTTGTGTTTTTTATTACTTTGCAATAACTATGCAGTAAAATAAACATACGATGCAACGTTACTTAAGTTACAGTTAGCGAAGATGTATGTTTATTATCTTACAGTATTTGTAAAAGTGAACGTGTTGTAATATTTCATTACATTTATTTAATAACTTATTTTACAGTTTGCCGATGTGGTGTATTATCACTATTGGTTGTTCTATCTTCGGAAATGTAAATTAATCCACGCTATGTAATATTGTACGAAATGTTTTAATATAATCATAATAATATAATCGATCCTGAAAATAATAATTATAAATATTGTAATAAAATATTTTTTCTACTTCACAATATTCCTTAATCTATTATGTTGGTTGTTGGTTACTTCGTGCAAATTTCACCAATCTTGGAAAATCGTGCACTCTTTATTTTTTACGTTAAACTACTAATGTTTCTACTGGTGATGGTGCTTTTTTTATATTTAAGTTGTTGCACATGATTTTCACGTTTTTTTTTTTTTATAGTAAATGTTGATGAATCTCTGTTTTTTTATTATTATTATTTGTCAGTGAACACTATAACCATCATCAGGCTCATCCAATAAATCTTTATATTTATTTATTATTATTATTTATATTGCAATCTATTAACATCATTTTAACTTTCACTAAAAACTGCAGTATAGTAAATTGCTAATATTACGTGAACGTTTAAAGAAGAATAAAATGCGATACTAATAGTAATAATAATGAATAATAAATAGTTATTATTAGCTATTTTCGTGTTGAACTATTAAAAAAAGAAGAAAATCCGTTTGTATTTAGTTTTTTTATGCAAGTTGTATGTATGTGTTTAAAATATTAAACACCAGTATTACTGTCATTTAAAAATTTATTGAAGCCACATGTACAGTTTAAATAAATAGTAAATTTGAATTTTTGTTTCTTTTACTTTTCTTTTTTATTTTTATTCCGGTTTTGGTATCCTAAGTTCATTCTTAATTCCGCAATTTACAACAGTGATTGTTGTTTATTACTCTTATGACAGGATACATTTAATGTATTAAATTTCCATATTATGTATTTTTAACACTTTTTTCTTTTTCTCCTCTTTTTATTAACATATAATTTTGTATTTTTAGGATTTTTTTTTAGTTTATTATGTGATATGTATAATTATTTAAATATATATATTTTTCTCTTTTTTAATATTTTTCTTTCCTTGTTATTTTTACATTTTGTCGCAAAATATCTTAACTTATACTATTACAACTTCAGACATGCTTTTACTCTCATTTATTATCGAGGAAAAAGAAAAATATGTAAAAATGTTCCCTCATTTTCTAGAAAATATGTGCAGGAGTCATAACATATTTTAAAGTGTTTAAATACCAAATCATTTTATCATAAATTTATTAAACAGGAAAATATTAAAGCAAAATAACGGCTTCATATTTCAAAATCGAAGGATACTAGGAAATAGAAACTGGTAAGGATCTATATAGTTACAGAATTACTACACTTTATGATGTGTTTGAAACTTTTGCCCGCCACATTGAATCAAACATTTTACTGTATATGATATACGATATGCACCTACCACCAAACATGATACAAGTTACAAACGGATAGTATTTAAGGCTAACGCACTGCCAAGCTGTAGATAGGAAGCATTTTATATGTGTCTTGTAAAATGGGATGTTTTCAAAATTTATTATATTAAGTAATTCAGGATCGAAAGCATTTAAATAGATTTTAAAATTAAATATTGTGATAATTAAAGTAAATAATATCAGTTTAATTAGCCATTTAATTTGTAGTTGTGTTTCAAATTATTAGCTATTGTGTATTAGCGACACAAGCTTTTAAATATATAGCGAAGAGGAGATTAATAGCATCGGTGGCTAGGTCCGTCGTCTTGTACGTCGTTCCAGCCTGGAGGAGAGCGTTAGATAAGAAGATTGTGAGAACGAGACTGTTCTCTTTGTAGAGGCCGTTGGCAATTGCAGTGGCACGGTCGTAGCGAACTGTTACGACGGAAGCAGTTTTAGTAATAGCGGCCAGGCCACCTTCAGATCTGATAGTGGAGGAGGTAGTGGAGAGATCGGCGGCGGGTGTGCCAAAAAGTCAAGCTAAGCGAGACACGCTGATGAAGTGGCAGCAACGTTGAGAAAGGGCGCAGGTAGGGAGCTGGACGAGAAGGCTGATCCCTCAGATCAAACCGTGGCTGGGCAGAAGGTATGGCGAGTTAACCTATAAGATGACGCAGTTCCTGTCCGGTCATGGCTGCTTCAACAAGTATCTATCGGACAGAAAGAGGAGAAAGTCGGGTGGGTGCCTCTACTGCGGAGAGAGTGACACAGTGGAGCACAAGGTGTTCCACTGTGTCAGATGGGTGATGGAGAGGAGAGAGGTGGAGCATGTTATTGGTGTGATCACCCGAGATAACGTGGTGGAGACGGCGGAATTGGGACGCCATTCCATATGGTCATTCCATATGGCCATTCATATGGTCATTCGTACAATGAGAACTAAGGCTAGGGAGGAAGTGGAAGATGAGGAGGACGATATGAGGGACGTCGAAAACGGAGATTTGAGGTTTCTAGTTTAGGGGTTGGGTGGATAGCCAATTTCAGGAGGCGTGGGATGCCGAGGTATCTCACGGCCGATGAGTGAAAGGGGACTCCAGGGTATTTGTTAGGGGGTTAAAATGAAAAGACCAGAGTCCCGGGTAGAGGGTCCTCTAGGGGGCTCTCCACTGAGGTCCCTCTAGGGGAACTTCCTCTTAGAGGCAAGGTATTAGAAAAGACCCATTCCCGGCCGACCGGGTGGTACCCCGTGCTGAGAACGGCATAGCCGGGTCCAGCATGGTCACTCGGAAGGTTAGAGGCAAAGGCACCTTTGGGATTGAGTCGTGCTTCGCCAGTCTAGGTCCGGCCACAAGGGGAAGGGGATGAAAAAAAAGATAAAAGCTATTGTGTATTATTATTTATTATTGTGAAGGCTGTTATTGTTAGTATTTGGGACATTAATTCCAAAATGTTTAAAGTTTGTTATTAGATGTAATTCTAAAAGATAATAACAAATAAAAAAATTACTGTGGGGTTGTTTTACCTCGTTTTATTACTACCGCGATTTTTTCAAAAATTTTATTGCGTATAACTCGATAACGAAGGTATATTTACCAAGAAGCGGGTTTCGCCATGATTTTTCTCATAAAACTTTACGTTAAATTCATTTATCAAATTTCCAGTGTCCTATTAAAAAAGGTTTGATTCAATATGGCACATCCAAGATGGCAGACAAAAATTTCAAACGCACAATGAAGTAGTAATTTTGTAACTGTAGATCCACACTTACCTCCACCTCCTACTATACGTCAGTTTTGAAATATGAAGCTGTCTCGACACTTTAATATCACCTGTATAGTTATTACTAAATAAAAAATGAATTAACGACAAAATATGATAAAGGTACGTCAGTTGCTATATGGGTAACGGTTGAACATGAACTGACGGGATGTTTTCTTGTTCAAAGATCTTTAAAGATTGTGAAGAAGAGATCTAAGAATTCTTGAACAGCTCGATTCCTATGAGTCTTCCTATTAAGCTGTTTTCTTCAGCAAAGGTTCTACAAGTGATCATGAAGGGACAAAACTCACAGAACGTCCTGTCCTTGACTTGATCAATAATACTAAAGTCATCTAGTACATAACGCACCTCTTTAATGGTGTCCTCCGGACGACATCTTACCTGCCCAGTGAAAGTTTCACAAATGGCTATGATCCCTAAACTGTGTAAACCTGTTCACAATGTATCCTGGAACAGGCCAATAAGCCCGTTGCCTACTTTGTCGAAGGTATTTAAAAGGTTATTTCTTCGGAAGAGGTAGTCTATTCTGGAGCACGTTATTCCAGATCATCAGTTGGGTTTCCATAGTGGACATTCCACTATTGAAGAAAAGCACAGACTTGTTAACGTCATCAGCAGGAGCTGAGAGGAGAAGAGATATTGTTCGGTTACCTTATTAAATGTTCAGGCCTCTGACAAGTTCTGGCTGCCTCGGCTCTTATAAAAGTTGAAAAAGAACCTTCCTCTAACTTATTACCTTGTTCTTTGTAACTACTTGGATGGGTGTTTCTCCCAGGTAAAATATAACTAAGCATTATTTGCATTCTTCGACACTAAGTCGGGGGTTCCGCAGGCTCCGTTTTGGGACCTGTCTCATACCGTATCATTGCCGCCTACCTTGAGAATGGAGTCACTGTCGCTTCTTTTTCCGATGACACAGCTATTCAGGCTGTTGATGGCAACCCAACTGTGGCCTCAACTAAATTTACAATCCGAATTACAGTAAATCTAATCAGGAGGTAGCTGGTACGTGAAAGATAAGGGTTAATCACGCTAAGTCGAGCCATGTGACATTCGTAATGAGGAGAGAATCCTACCCACGGTTCCACTACAAGCTAATTGAACGGTATGAAAGAATTTTCTAGTTTAAATTTATATTGTGTATGGTTTTTCATCTTCATGTGAAAGCGAGGAATGAAGTCATACACTATTCTTATACAAGCGGTATATGAATACAGTCCGATTAAAGATAAAATCATTCTGGTGTGATTAAGCAAAAAGCCGATGAAGCTCAATATAATTCAGGTATACGCTCCAGTATCCAATATATACTGTTTCGAGGCTCAGTAGCCGTTTGTGGCACATAAATTCGGTCTTATGCTTTAGGGCGACCGAATGGGGTGGTGGCGAGAGAAATGCCAAGCAAACCAATACGCTCCAATATCAGCAGCTAACGATGAAAAAAATAGAAGAGTTTTATATTCAACTTGCCTCATGCTATGACTTACTACCGTGGAAAGAAATCACAATCGTGCAAGACGACTTTAATGCAAAGGTAGACAGTGAAGAAACGGCAATAACACATCTTCCGTGTTCAGTGTTTGCGATGGAATTTTAATTCGTATTTTTTTCGATTAAAACCAAAAGATTTCTCTACTACAGCTAATAATTTTATTCTTTTTATCTTCTTTAAAAGTTTCAGCTACTTAAGAATTTCTTTTCTTTTGTCTACAAAAGGCTTTGCCTTTTGAAGGTTAAATATTCTTTTTTTACCTTTTTAATCAGTTACTTTTTGCAAGATTTTTGAAAAAATTTTCATTTGAAAATTTTTGAAAAAATCCCCCTTTCAAGAAGAGGGTTTTGATAAAAATTCAAGATTTAATTAGAAATTTATCAATTACTTTCATTACGTACTTATAGAAATACTGAAAAAATATTTTTACGAATTTCATACTAAATTTAAAGAACTGAATATTATAAATTCTAATGTACTAATGAATAACATAACAAATGAATTTTGCGTTAAACTGTGGATTTAATTAATCGTGTGTGTTTCTGAAATTGGAAAATAAATTTTATTGTTGAATATTTATGAAAAAAAATTATTATGCTTCAAATAACGCTAACAGCTATGCAATAAAACCTGTTAAAAATATTTATAAAAAGTTAAGTTTAAAAAAGCATTGTAATTTGTTCATCTACAAAAGATTGATAGATCTTGAACGGAAATAACGTATTATAAAATCATGAATAACAATTTGAAAGAATGGAAACCGACTGTATCAAATTCCATCTACCCTCCCACCCACTCTGATCAACTACTCTTCCATATAGTTAATTTGCGCATACCACTAGTAAAATGGCATAAGCTAACCTGCACAATCATTCTGTTCACTGTAGGGTGAAATGACATTAATACAGTTCAGTTCTTCTACTCAGTTGGGAGATCGATAGAAGTAAAAAAATAAAAATTACAAATTATTTGGTAGGTTACGAGTATAACCTACCGTTTAACATATTCTCTGATCTTATACCAAATTTTCATTTTGATAGATTTATCAGAAATATTTATCATTTTTTATTCAATGATTCCTTATTTAATGTGAAAAATAAAAGTGTACAAATTAGAAATAGAACCGTGTTGAATGGAAGAAAGCGTAATTTTAAAATATATTTAATTATCTTATTCTACTCTTTTCCAGCGACGCACAATTAATTTACGGATAGAATCAATTGAAATTTCAAAAAAATTTACTTTAAGGAATAATGGATTTTAAAATTCTCAGTAGAATTATTCAAATAGAACTAAAATAATGAAAAACAAAAATCGAGTTACTAAAAGGAATCTAAATTAATATAATGTGTATTCCACGTGGTTACCATCTATTAATGAGCGTGCACAATTATGGAATTTAATTGTTTAGGACTATAAACCTTTGTCTTTTCTTGTAGAAAGCGATACTGAATTATTTTTTAATCAAATTTTATTTATATATTTTATTTTAATTTTATAAACATTGAAATATCTTTTATTTATATTTTTTAATGTTAAAAATTTTGGTAAATACAATATCATTTTGGAAAATATTAAAATCATATTTTTTAATTTTGAATCCGTTTGTTACTGCGGTTGTTCAAATCAAATATTAAAAAAATTAAAGAAGGTTTTTATTTGGAATCTAGATTTATTGACTAAAGTTAAAATAAATTTGTTGAAAAACAATTTAGTAAGAGAGGACACCACTGAAATCTGTTTCCTCTTATGACTTGCTCAGGAAGGATCGGAAGAATCCCGCTGAGGAATTTCCGGATCGGTGATTCTCATCTCCTAACAGTCGTTCTTATCAAACGATATTTTTTTAAGATGTGATTTAAACTTTAGTATATTGAGAGATGTGTTTATTCAGAAAAGACTGTGAGTAGTAGTATTTTTTCCGTGCTCCTGATTCCCACTCATTGTTTTTTTTTCAAAACCCAGATCTTTTTTGCTATGTAGGTCTGTCTGACTGTATACTTTTACACGATATACGGATACGGAATCCGTTTTTTCCGTTTTGGGAAATGATTTAATACATTATATTTCAGCTCTTTTAAAATCTAGGTTTTAAATTCCATTTAAAGTACTCGATTTGTTTGTTAAAAGCTTGCTTTTTAGTTTTCATAAAAAAAAAAACTTTTTTTAAAAGTTAATATGTTATAGATATCTGTGAAATTTTTATCTCCAGAAAAAAACGTTTAAAATAATTTTGTAAACATTTCCTAATGACTAACATGTCCTTCACATATAATAAGAATTATAGATACAATATTATCTTTTAGTAAAGGAAAATTTGAGAAACTTAGATTAAATAAACAATAGATCTACACGACACAACAGCCTGCTACAATTTCATACTGGCTACCGGCTGAGTAATAACGTGTACTCATCTTTTTTTAAGGCTTCTTGACGGAACCCTTGATATTTCATCTCGCATCACATCCTCGTAAGGATAAGGGTAGTCAGCTCGAGAAGGTTATGAGAGAATGCTTGCCGAACGGATAAGAGATGAGCTGGAGGAAACAGTGGGATTCTCGTCGCGGAAATACGGATTTATTAGGGGGGGAAGTCCACTGTGGATTTGATTAATAGAGTGATCGGCTGGGCAAAAGATAGGGCGGCAGGTACTTGGAGAACCAGGAGGATACCCTTGATCGTGTTGCTAGACGTAAGAAATGCGTTTAACAGTGTCCACTGGCCAGTCGTTCTGGATGCATTGGGGAAAAGAGGGCTCGGTGAATACATTATACTTGTCCTAAACAACTACCTACATGATAGCAGATTAATTACTAGGACTGAGGAAGGAGAGGTTGGGTTCCAGATTTATGGTGGCGTACCGCAGGGTTCGGTGTTGGGTCCCATACTCTGGAGCCTTGTCTTTGACGACCTACTAGGGCTGGAGTTTCGGGGTGACACTACTGTGGTGGCCTATGCGGACGTTTTGGTCCTCCTGACGGCAGGTCGCCCTGAAAGTGATGTTGAGGACACAGCGAACTTAGCTATAATGAAGATTAGCGATTGCCTCCAGGAGAGGGGTATGGGATTTGCACCTCAAAAGACAACCGCGTTAGCAATGGTGGGTCGCAGGATGTTGAGAGAAATAAGTATCACCATGGATGATGTTAAGATGAACACATTGAGGAGTATAAAATATCTTGATGTATGGATAGATAAGTCCGGATTATTTAGCACTGGCATAAAGGAAGCCATAAAGAAGATGGAAAGAGGTATTGGTGTTCTAGCCAGAATTATGCGAAACAGGTGGGGACCCAGAGCAAATAAAAAGAGGGTCATTTTTTTAGCGGCAACATCCATCCTACTTTATGCTCTCCGACATGGGCAGAAGCGTGAAGAATAAGGGAAATTTAAGACGCATGGCTTCCCTACAGAGATGGTAGGATTAAAATCGCTGCCGCATACAGAACTATGTGTGTTAGATGTAGTGGTAGAGGTGATAGCGGGTGTACTACCTATTCATCTTAGGGTGGAGTAGATAAAAAGAACATATGAGGGTATGAATAAGTCTGAAGCTAATGAATTTCTAACTCGAGAATGGTAGACTTACTAGGAGGCTGCCAATAATAGGCCTGGACTAGAAAGCTCATCCCGAATATAGAACCGTGAAAAAGGAGGAGACACGAGGAAGTAGGGTTGTTCATAACGCAGATGTTTTCAGGACACAGTGAATTTTGTGCTCCTGGGCTGTGCTATTCTTAATTGGATGACCGACCTAGGAGTGTAGGGGAAGAAAGGTCCGGCCCCGTAAGAGGAGTTGGTGAGGTGGAAGTTGAATCGGTAGGTCGCAGGCATGCATACGCATTTTAACACCTTGCGGAACCTGTTAGCGAGACCGATATGTAGTGCATAAATGGCATCCTCCCCTCATCAAAAAAAAAGGTCCAGAACTCTACTGAGTAGAAGAATGATAATCTTCCGTTTTTTTTTGACAGAAACGGGTACACAGATTTATCTTTACTCTATATCTTCGAGTCTTTCTTGTTGTTGTGGCGCAGGACGCTAATTAAAACTATTTTCTCTTATAGTAATTATGCTCTGAATCGGGGATTTTTTGTAGTTTCAACACAGTGGTAGTTCTAGGATTGAATATAATTTACATTTTGATTGGCTTGGCTTGTTATTTTATTTTCGGAAGTGAACTCCCTTCAATAAATCAGGGGACTTTGTTACCGTTCCGTTATGACACTTACGAATTACAATCTGTTATATTATTTATGATCTTGATCGATATAGGTTTTCAGTATTTTTTGGAGGGGCATTCCTTAAGGGTTCTTTTTTATATTATGTAATACATTTTTAATTATTAAAATAATAGTTTAGAACAATGAGCTAACATTCTTTGAATTATTGATAACAAATTTTAAATTAATGCATATCTCTCTCTCTCCCCCTCTCTCTCCTCTCTTTTATTATTTACAGATATTACTTTCAGATAATCCATCCATACACAAATATTGAGTAACGAAAGTGGTAGGTGAAAATTTATCTGCGAGTATTAATTGAAATTTTATACTCATAAGTAAAATTCCTTTAAGTATTTTTATAAATTTAATTATAATAAACATAATATTTAACTACATTACATTTATTAATTTCTAAGTTTTATGATAAACGATTAGTAATATAATTTTCAAATAAATCCATTTATGTACTTTTTATTTTATTTTTTCATGTTCAGTACGTATATAAAAGAAATAAAACATTTTCTGTAAATAAGAACATTAATTATTGTGATTAGATTTTAAATTGTGTACAATAAAATTGTAATTAAAAAAGTATTCAAGGAAACATTAAAAAGCATGAATATTATTTTATATGTTCTAAAGTAAAAATGAAGCGGGCACACCCTGTTTAGAAAATCTGATAGTTAATTTTGTTATTGGTTTGTTTTGTTTTTTCTAGAGAAAGCATCAGCCATGAAATAGTCATAAAATTTATAATTTATTATTTGCCTTTCATAATTTTAATTTTTTGTTTGAAAGAAAACGGTAAATTATTTAATTGAAATCGACTAGTCTATCTTTTTTCTTTACTCCCTTGTTTCAAAATAAATAGTCGCAGTTTATTGCGATCCGAAAAATGGAAAAATCATAAGATTCTTAATCCAAATTCTTGTAATGTATTTTATAATATTATACAAGACAACCGTAATCTTATTGTATAATTACTCGTAATATGAAAATAATCAAATTAATAAAGGCAGCTTTTTAAAAACAAATTTAAAAATAAAAAAATAAAGCGCGTTTTGGCTTTCAACCATCATCAGAAATAAATCTTTAAAGCACAATTATAATCATGGTCAAACGTTTGTGTTTTATTTTCTAAGATATTCAATGCTATTCTTGAATGATTTTTTATAAAATATCTTAATTAAAACGGGAAACATTGTTTAACTATGATCACATAATTTTGCACCATTAACTGTACATATATATACAGTTCCTGATGATAGCATAAAATCCGGAAGCTTTCAATTTTTTTAAAATGCGCTTTTGGTACAAGCTGTTCAATTTTTACCTGTGTGTGTAGGCTATTTGTATACGATTCGTGGACCTATCACTTACCCGACTGTAGCGATGTGTGGCACTATAGATAATGGGAAAGTATATAGATCGGTTAAAAAAAAAAAAATAAATAAACAATTGTTCTTTTATTAAGTTTTGGGTCTTAACACCGTCATAAAGGAGACAATTAAAAAATTAACAAAAAAATAGTTTTAAATAGATTGTAAATAATTTGCGAAAAAAATTGTTCCAATGCTCCCAAGTTCAAAAAATTGTTTATTTCTGTCAGACGGACGTTTGTGCGTATGTATGTGGCCTTATTTGGTTTTATAACTCTGGACCCTGTTGACCAATTTTTTTCAAATTTGGTACACAGGTACTAATTTCGGGGGAAAAGAATGAATTAAATGTTAAAAAAAATTGGAAAAAGGGATGGGGGTATTTTGACCGAAATAAAGTTTGAAATTTTTACTTGGGCGTATTGAGGTAAAAATATTTTCTTAAAAAGTTGAAGTTTTTTAATCGAGATCACAAATTATCAAAAATCCTTTATTTAATATTCATCCCCCTCCTCAAAACTTTATATATTTTTCTTGTTTAGCTATATCTTGCTTCAGAAAAGAAGTTAGATTTTTGCATTTATATTTTCTACATCAATAAAGCTTCAAACCACTATACAAATGTTTTGTCCATCCCACATCCATGGTCTATGGTAACAAAAACTACATTTTTAATTTTTTTAAATTTATATCCATCTCGCAAGAACCCATTGCATTTAAAATGTAATTTTTTTTTCTTTTCCTTTTTTTTATCTAACCGTTCAAGGACAAAGAAAAAACCGTGTTTACGAAGAAGGACGTTAGGAATAAATTGGTTTTCTTCTTGTCTTCTTTACTTATCCGAATATATTATTAGAAATTTACTGTAGTCAAGATATTAATCCAATAAAAAATTTAAAAAAATAATATATAAAAAAAAGTTTATCGTCCACGCGATGCACGAAAGAATGCAGGTGATATTATTTATACCTTTTACCTACTCATCATAAGGATTAGCTGTATATTATTTTCAGAGATAACTACTCTCACTAATTACGAAAAAGAATTATAAGAAAGACAAGGCCCGATTATAATAATTGTGTAAATTTTATTATAATAATAATTGTATAAAGGAAGAAAATTAATTTACTGTTTTCAGTTGAGAAATAATGCATTAATACATACTTTCTCAACTCAAAATGGATAAAAGGTATATATATATATATATATATATATATATATATATATATATATATATATATATATATATAAACTATGATATGGGATTTGTAACAGAATTATGCACGCCAATCTAATATAAAAGTTAAAAGAACTTCATTAATTTAAAAATTGAAATAGTCATAATAGCGAATAGATTTTAAAAATGTTTAAATTTAAAGCCATTTTATAAATTATTAAATATGAATATCATTCTTAAATCGTAATTTAAAATCAGTTTTAATTACGCGAAATTCTTTTTAAAAAATTCAACTTTTTTTACCGCATTTAAATGTTGTATTTAAGTTTATACGTATAATTAATTAAATCAGGCAAGAAAAAAAGAATGGTTAAAAGTATTACTCTGCTGGTGAAGTTTTTTCTTTTTTACTTTCGATTGTTATACTGCGATATTTATGACCAGTGTTTTTACTTTCCTGGCTTATTGTAGTATACGTATAAAAAGGGAAAGTATAATGAACGAGGTAAAAATCACCTTTCTATTTTTTTTTTGAGTTTTGAACTCAGGGGAGTCATGAAACGTTTAGAAATTATGATAAAGGGGAGGTGGTAAAATTTGTTCATTCGAGTATATATATATATATATACACATGTGTGTGTTGTGTGTGTGCGTGCGTGAGCGCGCGCGCATTTGGGCGTGAATGTTGCCGTATGTTTGGTTTAATTACTAGGGATTGGCTAAACAAAAAGTAATTAAATTTGGCATCGGACCGAACTTCTATCTACAGACATTAATGCTATTAAAGTTTGGAAGCTAAACCTTAAAAGGGTGGCGAGATAGATGAAGTTCAGTAGTAGTATCTTGGCCTGAGATGAATTCAATTAAAATTTTAATCGTAAAACTTTTAATCTCTTTCAAAAGATGAACATTTTTTTAAGAAAGTTTTCGCAAAAATGATTACCAAATTTAAAAAAAAATTGTTAAAATGACCATTTGTTCCGATTTAGTATTAATGAATTAAGTATATAATTTGTTTAAAAAAATATGTTATAAAAATACTGTTTCTTAGAAGTGTGAATATTTGTGTATTAAGAGTAATATAATACTTTTCATCCCTGTCACGGCTTTGTCCGCGCTATATGGTTTCTTGCGTTTCCCGTCGCGGTCAGGGGATATTTAGTAGGTCAGGGCCTGCTTCGGTCGCCCTTCCCGTCTAGCGGGACCCCGCTGTGTTTATTAAACTCATACTTGTAAGATAATAAATAAAAATTAAAGCCTGTGTAATTTATAAAAGATATCAGTGTATTGTAATTTCTTCAGAGCAACAATTTGATCAATACAGGACCCGAAACTTTGAGTGATCTGAAGAATGCGGGTTCTAAAATAGTCGGCCTCTATCTTAAAAATATTAGTAATAACTGGTTATCGGTCTTTCGTAGGAGTAAAATGTATTTTTCCCGGATTTTAGTTTACTCGACAAACATCACTAGGAGGTGACCGTACTTCGTTTCTCATTTCTTTTAACTTTTTTTATTTTATGTATTTTACTCAAAGAACTGGAGATCGGTGCAGCCTGAGGTACAAGACTACACTTCATTTATACTCATCATCATTTTCTGTTAATTTCAAAACGAAAATGATCGTGTACAGCTACAGAAAGCGTTGGATTAAAAATGTTTCACGGGTAGAAGTAATATTTTTAAACTATTTTATTTTGTTATTAAAGTAAATTTGGTGCGTAAGAATGCTGATATAAAAAATAAGCCATAAAAAATTACAAAATAATATGTTTTCTATTTTTTCTATTCTTCTTTAAATGTGAGTTTTAGAAGTCGACACTAAATTACCAATAAATATCAGACTTACCAACCGGTAAGCCTGTCGTCAAAAAGGAGAAATTTATAAAAAAAAATGAAAAAGCATTTTTAGTGAGTTTTTTAAGTTATATTAATTTTAAAGTATTTTTAGTTTTATTTTAAAATAACTTCGTAAGTGTTTACTATGTAAAAAGAGGCACTTCCGAGATATGCAAAGATGTAATATCTGTTGAATATGATAAAATTAGGGGGAGGGGAATTTAGAGAAATGATATAAAAGATGTAAAGAGACTAACACCGAGCTTGGGCCAAGGTTATCTGAAATGTTTGTTTTTTATAGTTTTGATGAAAATAAAAAGGAATGCAGGAAAAATATAGATTGCGGTCTAATATGAACGAAGGCTCCCTGGAATGCAAGAATTTACATATTGAATTTTTGTCAAAATATTTTATATAATATATATTTTTGTAAATAAATTTTGCGTGAAAATATTTTTAATATCTGACTTGATCTGGATATAACTCGATATACTATAATTATTATCTAATACTAAGCACTCGATAATCTAAAAGGAAAAATTAATGTCATTAAAATTTACTTGGGGACAACGTAATATTTTTTTTTTAATAAAAAAATAAATAAATTGCAAAAACCCATTTAAAATGGGTCAGCAGAGAATTTTTCATATCAGTTCGCATAAAAGGTAGGGCTGGAACATAAAATATAACACGAGTCGAACTGAGAATCAGTATATTTTTAAAAGACTACTCACTGGAAGTAAGTTAAGTTACTTAAAAAATTTTATGACTAGCAGTTTTTTAACTGTTAAATTATTTTTATTCTTTTTTAAATAAAACAAATTTGCTTCTTATAAAATATCCATTTGTACTAGCCTTTAAAACAATCAAATTTAATGTTATGTTTAAAATATTGTCGATTATTACTGTGGTTGTATCGGGTACATGAATTGTATTAGGTGCGAGTACAAGAATCCGTTATTTACTAATGTAATACGTCTGAGTCAAAAAATTTAATAACCCGCCTATCATAATGCTTGTAAATTTACGATTTATTGAGAATTGTTACTATGAGAGTCAATATTTTCAAAACAATTTTAATCTTGTGTGTAACTTTTCCTAACGGGATCACAGTAATCCATTTGCTATGTACGATTTTCGCCCTATTTTAGAAGAGGACAAAATATTTCATGTTTTGGACGGTTCAGTTTTGTTTTCAATTTCGCTGAATGTTTATTTCTTACTGTTATTCAAAGTAGAAATTGTATCCAAAGTTATTATAAAATATGATGAGGAGTTATCAAAACCATTTAATTTGCATAAGTGCATAAAAGAAATGTACTGATAATTTCATCGTATAAAACTATTTCATTATTATAACACAAAAAAAAATAATAATAATAAAGAAAACAAATAAGCAAAATAATAACTGGGTGATTTTTTTCTCTCAAGCGTAAAATGATTTTAAAGTTTATGATTCGTAACGTGGATATAATTTATAACCTTTGATTTATTCTTAAAATCTATTTTCTTTTAGATTATCATTATTTGTTGTAAATATTAATTATATTATTTTAGTATCGTTAACTTTATTGAAGATAAGAACAATTAGAAAGGAGTACTTAGATTAGAGGGAGAAAGATTAGAACAGTAAGAAGAAACTGAAAAGAAACGACATTTTGTAATAATCGGCTTAGATACGCTATAAGGTAGATTGCGTATGCTAATTTCATTCAATGAATGCTCGCTGTTCGACTTTTTTTTATTATTAAATAGCAACGGTCGCCTTGAGGTCACAGCCACCTTAAATCGCTTAGCATAACTACGTACTCGACAACGTCTGTCATTAAATTATTATTTTCATTTCACTTTATTATTGTTATTATTATTTATTACATTATCATGCATTATTATGTTCACTTTCTTCAGTTATCATTTTTAACCGCTAACCGGTCTACTTTAAATCGTTTTGGATTTTTCTTTTTAAACAAAATTTTTATTCTTGCGGTTATCATGCTAACTTGATCAATAAATTTTAATACGTATGTACCTAAGTCAAATATAATATTTGGATATAATACTATTATTTGATTGACTACCAAATAGAATGTTAGGGAAGCAAAGTAATGTAGGTAGGAGTTAATTTGTTAATAAATGTCTTCATAAAAGAGGAAAGAATTGAATAAATAAAATACCACGTTAAAAGAAGATTGAAAAAATGGAAACGAGGTAAAAACCAGAAAAAAAAGGTTAAAAGAATTTTAATAAAACGATAGTTTCTTGTAATAAAGATGAGGTTGATGATTTGAAAAAGCGCCTTGTAAAGCATTTCTTTTAAATGTACTGGTGTATTAACGTAAAATACTGAAAAAACGAAAAAGAAAGACTGAAAGCGATTTGAAATGTAGATGTAGAAGTGATTGAGGTAAATTAAATAAACGAAATTTAAAATTTGGCATTAACTAAAAGCGTGAACGAGAATTTAACAAATCAGAATAATTCAGAGTAGGAATACTAACTGGCTGGGAAATATTATAAAAGGAGAAGAATTGATTAAAACAATTCTAGAAGGATCAGAAGAAGGTACTAACAAGCAGAGATGGAAAAGAGTAAAAATTATAGACGATCTAAAAGGAAATTAAAGCTGTTTAACAATTCGAAATTTTAACTGGAAGTTTTTAGTAATTGCCAACACCCAATTTAAAAATCATAATAGAAGAATATACACTTGGAAAAAGCCAGGCGATACTGGAAGGTATCAGATAGATTATATCATGGTTAAGCAAAGATTTAGAAATCAACTCGTTGACTGCAAAACTTACCCAGGAGCAGACATTGATAGCGACCATAATTTGGTGATAATGAAATGTAGATTGGGGTTTAAAAACCTGAAGAAAAGTTGTCAGATGAATCGGTGGAATTTAGAGAAGCTTGAGGAAGAGGAGGTAAAGAAGATTTTTGAGGAGGACATCGCAAGAGGTCTGAGTAAAAAAGATATGGTAGAAAATGTAGAAGAAGAATGGGAGAATGTTAAAAAGGAAATTCTTAAATCAGCTGAAGCAAACTTAGGCGGAATAAAGAGAACTGGTAGAAAACCTTGGGTTTCAGACGATATATTGCAGCTGATGGATGAACGTAGAAAATATAAGAATGCTAATGATGAAGAAAGTAAAAGGAACTATCGGCAATTAAGAAATGCTATAAATAGGAAATGCAAACTGGCGAAAGAAGAGTGGATTAAAGAAAAGTGTTCAGAAGTGGAAAGAGAAATGAACATTGGTAAAATTGACGGAGCATACAGGAAAGTTAAGGAAAATTTTGGGGTACATAAATTAAAATCTAATAATGTGTTAAACAAAGATGGTACACCAATATATAATACGAAAGGTAAAGTCGATAGATGGGTGGAATATATTGAAGAGTTATACGGAGGAAATGAATTAGAAAATGGTGTTATAGAGGAAGAAGAGGAAGTTGAGGAGGATGAAATGGGAGAAACAATACTGAGATCTGAATTTAAGAGAGCATTAAAAGATTTAAATGGCAGAAAGGCTCCTGGAATAGACGGAATACCTGTAGAATTACTGCGCAGTGCAGGTGAGGAAGCGATTGATAGATTATACAAACTGGTGTGTAATATTTATGAAAAAGGGGAATTTCCGTCAGACTTCAAAAAAAGTGTTATAGTTATGATACCAAAGAAAGCAGGGGCAGATAAATGTGAAGAATACAGAACAATTAGTTTAACTAGTCATGCATCAAAAATCTTAACTAGAATTTTATACAGAAGAATTGAGAGGAGAGTGGAAGAAGTGTTAGGAGAAGACCAATTTGGTTTCAGGAAAAGTATAGGGACAAGGGAAGCAATTTTAGGCCTCAGATTAATAGTAGAAGGAAGATTAAAGAAAAACAAACCAACATACTTGGCGTTTATAGACCTAGAAAAGGCTTTTGATAACGTAGATTGGAATAAAATGTTCAGCATTTTAAAAAAATTAGGGTTCAAATACAGAGATAGAAGAACAATTGCTAACATGTACAGGAACCAAACAGCAACAATAACAATTGAAGAACATAAGAAAGAAGCCCTAATAAGAAAGGGAGTCCGACAAGGATGTTCCCTATCTCCGTTACTTTTTAATCTTTACATGGAACTAGCAGTTAATGATATTAAAGAACAATTTAGATTCGGAGTAACAGTACAAGGTGAAAAGATAAAGATGCTACGATTTGCTGATGATATAGTAATTCTAGCCGAGAGTAAAAAGGATTTAGAAGAAACAATGAACGGCATAAATGAAGTCCTACACAAGAACTATCGCATGAAAATAAACAAGAACAAAACAAAAGTAATGAAATGTAGTAGAAATAACAAAGATGGACCCCTGAATGTGAAAATAGGAGGAGAAAAGATTATGGAGGTAGAAGAATTTTGTTATTTGGGAAGTAAAATTACTAAAGATGGACGAAGCAGGAGCGATATAAAATGCCGAATAGCACAAGCTAAACGAGCCTTCAGTAAGAAATATAATTTGTTTACATCAAAAATGAATTTAAATGTCAGGAAAAGATTTTTGAAAGTGTATGTTTGGAGTGTCGCTTTATATGGAAGTGAAACTTGGACAATCGGAGTATCTGAGAAGAAAAGATTAGAAGCTTTTGAAATGTGGTGCTATAGGAGAATGTTAAAAATCAGATGGGTGGATAAAGTGACAAATGAAGAGGTATTGCGGCAAATAGATGAAGAAAGAAGCATTTGGAAGAATATAGTTAAAAGAAGAGACAGACTTATAGGCCACATACTAAGGCATCCTGGAATAGTCGCTTTAATATTGGAAGGACAGGTAGAAGGGAAAAATTGTGTAGGCAGGCCACGTTTGGAGTATGTAAAACAAATTGTTGGGGATGTAGGATGTAGAGGGTATACTGAAATGAAACGACTAGCACTAGATAGGGAATCTTGGAGAGCTGCATCAAACCAGTCAAATGACTGAAGACAAAAAAAAAAAAAAAAAACTGGAAGTAGAAGAGGGTGGAATAAGCATAGTGGAAACGACCTGCATAAGGGTAGATAATCTTATGATGATACTTCGGTTGTTTGTTCTTTCTGCATTTCCCTTGCAGAAACCAAAAATAAAAATTATACCTGCGTATTATTGGAGAATTTATAAGGCATTGTTAAAAAAACTAACTTATGCTTAGATTAAAATAAACTTAATTGTCGGAATCGGTTGATAGCATTGCAAACCTATGAAATAAGTTACGTCAAATAAATTTAGGTAAAATTAATTTTAATTATTTTTAGAAACGTCTAATAAACTGTTTTATTGATTTTTCATTTTGATTATTTATTTTTTTTAAATATTTAATTCTTTTGTTTTGTAAAATTGAAAATTTTGTTTCGTTTAATACCTTTATTTTTTCTTTTTCCTGTTTAGCCTCCGGTAATTACCGTTCAGATAATACTTCAGAGGACAAATGAGGATGATATGTATGAGTGTAAATGAAGTGTATAGTCGTGTACAGTCTCAGTTCGACCATTCGTGAGATGTGTGGTTAATTGGAACCTAACCACCAAAGAACACCGGTATCCACGATCTAGTATTCAAATCCGTGTAAAAATAACTGACTTTACTAGGACTTGAACGCTGGAACTCTCCACTTCCAAATTAGCTAATATTTGGGAAGACGCGTTCACCGCTAGACCGACCCGGTGGTTTTTCGTTTATTAATACCTTCTTTTTTTTTCAGCTCTCCTGGATCGGGGACCGACTTGTTGGTATTACGCCGCCCAGGGGAGTGTCTTTAAACTCAAATAGGCCTCCCCACCTACCGGCTATATACCGGCATGGCAGGTCGGCCTACCGGTTAGCTCTTTTTGAGAGTTCTTTATTAATATTGCCCTTTTGGACACCTCGCCAGACCCAGCGCGCCGCGACGCGGCGCCGGGTCCCTTCGGTAATCAGTGTGCTGTTACCTGACTGTTACCCGTGGAGTCCTTGGTGGATCATCAGTGCCAACACACCGCAGCATGCTAGACCTCACCAGCAAGGCTGTCCACCCAGTCCTATTCTAGCCAACACCTTGTCTTCTCTCATCGGAGTATTTCTGTAGAACGACTTGTCTAACAAAACTAGAAAAATTATTCCAGTTTCATTCGTTTCTTAGCATGTATTCTATTGTTGTCTCTGGACAACACCTCACATACCTGTGAGTGCCTTACTATGTCTAAGTGTGTCCCACCTATTGCACTCAAAAAAGGTGTGCTCAGCATCATCTATCTCGTTGCAGTAGTTGCAAATTGGCTCTTCTCTCTTGCCTATTTTGTGCAGGTAGTTATTGAAGGAACCATGTCCTGTAAAAAACTGCGATAGGTGATGATCTACTTCACCAAATCTTCTCGACAACCATGGCTTGATGATGGGGGATGAGGGTTCTCGTCCATCGACCCACAGCTTCCTGCGACCATCTTTCCTGCCAGATATTATAAACAGTTTCCCTGACCTCTTGTTCTGGCTTGCCTTGTGCCCTCTCCACCCTCTTTTTTGCGATTAGGTCAATAGGAGGTTTCGTTTAATATCTAGTTAAAGTCTGCCACACTTTGATACGTTTTGTGTTTAATAAAATTCGAAATTTTTAAGTTTGTATTATTTAGTTTCTGTGAAATTCATTCATACCATTTCACTCAGAATTAAATTCTACACAAGTTTTGTTTAAACGTTTTGTATTTATTACCCATTTAGCAAAGTTATTTTACGTCAAACATAAAATGTGTGTTTTTACGCCAATCGAGCCCAGATTTTTCTAAAAGTACTAAAAGTAGTTCTGAAATCTATTTAACTTGGGTCCGAAGAATTAGTATGGCTTAATTGTACCGAAATTGGCCAGAAATCTTTCGCTAGTCGAAAGTCGCTTGCGAAACGATTTTTAACCTATGGTTATATGAAGTTTCTTCTTTATTTTCACCCGTAAAACATGACCTAAAAGTTTGTTAGTCGCTTCTTGAACCACCCATGTAAAAATAAAAGAAATAATAAAAGGAGTTTACAAAATTTAAAGTTAAGAAAGTCAGGTTTTTTTATTTTTCCTCCCTTTTAAGTATTATCACTTGTGGTGCTACACACATTTTTCTAAATATACAAATTTTATTTTTTAAAGCTTATTATGATGAAGAAAAAACAGTAAATATCTTGCCTACTTGTGGTAGTATTTAAAATATTAAGTCAGATTATTTCTTATTAAATTAATTAATTCATAATAATTTTTTACTTTTTTTTTAGTTACAACGCCATGCTAATCGTTCAGTTAAAGATAATTATGAAAGATGTACGACGAATGCCAAGCTTGATCAGGATTCAAACTCAGAACTTTGAGGATGAAAAGCTGAAATACTTCCTTTGCATCACGGAGGTCGGCAATCATATAATAATGGGTAATTGTATACAGTTACGGATTTCACGTCTGATTTTGATGAAATTTGGAATATAACTTTTTTTATAAATTTATAAATTTGGAATATAAGTTTTTCGTTATAGTTGAAATTATTTATCGGAAACGCCTTTCACCCGAGGTACGTCTCTGTTAAGTTATACAGTACCCGCACCAAATATTTCGTAATTTAGCATTGTAAAAGTATAGTATACGTTATTGTGGAGTTAAATAATTCGGTTTCAATGAAATTAAGTTAAGAATGAGATTAGATTCAGTTAAGACTAAATTAGGTTAGGTTAAGCTAAGGTATAGGTTTTGGTAAATGTGCATTATTCATTGTTTTCGAATTAAACTTAGGTTAAGTGAAATTTAATGATTTTAGTTAGGTATAGGTCAAGATTAAAATATGGTTAGGTTGGTTTTTTTTTTACCACTTGAGAGCAACCGTTAACCGCCTAGAAGACGTTACTTCGGACGTGGCTAAAGACTAGCCCCCCCCCCCCATTAGTACAGCTTGAAGCTGATTTCCCGACGGGGTCCCTCTTGGATCATTGAGACATCACGACATCCCTCCTGGTTGCCATGATGACTCTCCGCAAGAGGTCTACCCTTCCCTTCCCTATCACTAGTCTGGATCCGGGTACGCACCCCAAACCTACTCCCCCTGAATCGCGCGTCCACCTCACAAACCTCGAGGGTCCTCAATACGTCATCAGAACGTCCTGATCCAGCCATCTTCTGGACCCGAATGCCCTCAGCAAAGAGGCTGCTCCCTGGCCCTGCACGTATCCACGGGTTAGGCTGGTTTATAAGTAACTAGTTCCCCGTCGCAGCTTCGCCCGCGCTATATGGTTACCTGCATTAGTCTTTTTATTTTATGTTTAGTCAAGTAACCGGAGGCAGGTACCACACATACAGTAACGGTGGCAGTAGCAGTGTTGGTTGAGCCACAGCGCCGTATACCTTCGCACCCCTTAAAAAAAAATCGAAATTAAAAAAAACCCGAAAAAGGTTTTTAAATATTTATCTGAAGAGTATTTGCAAGCCCAAATCTACTGAATATCTAATTTACTATAGTCGGAATTGGGAAAATTTAAATTTTTCATTGTTCAAAATTTTTTTTTGCCATTCTTCTTCCCCTTTCAAGGTTGAATTTCGAAAATCTAGGTATTTGTTTATTGACATGAAGATTACACTCACAAAAAATCAAGTTGATCTCTTCATTTGTTAGAGAGAGATTAAAAAAAAACTGTTTTTAAAAAAATTCAGAAATCCATTTTAACCCTTGAAACTCGGAATTTCAAAAAATCTAGAAATTGGTTTTTAGATATTCAAAATTATTCAGTTCAAACCCGGTTCACTCAGTGATAGACACTCATAGTTCGTAATTCATTAAAGTTTGTGTTTCAACCGGCAATATATACACCAATTAGAGAGTTTTCGAGATGAAATATATTTAAAACCTTCTCAGTTATGCCAAAAGACATGGGTAAAAATTTGATTGCGATTAATCGGTTAGTTTTTGTGTTTATCCCGAACAAACGAAAACCCTCTTCCTCTTTATATAATAGTATAAATTTATAAATGTGATAGAAACTTAACGTCATTTATTCGAAATCACAATTCAAGACTTCTGTTCAACTAATCTTTCTTTTTCCTGTTTAGCCTCCGGTAACTACCGTTTAGATAATTCTTCAGAGGATGAATGAGGATGATATGTATGAGTGTAAATGAAGTGTAGTCTTGAACATTCTCAGTTCGACCATTCCTGAGATGTGTGGTTAATTGAAACCCAACCACCAAAGAACACCGGTATCCACGATCTAGTATTCAAATCCGTGTAAAAATAACTGGCTTTACTAGGACTTGAACGCTGTAACTCTCGACTTCCAAATCAGTTGATTTGGGAAGACGCGTTAACCACTAGACCAATCCGGTGGGTTTGTTCAACTAAACTTACCTTAAACAAATCTAACCTTATTGAAAACTAAATTTATCTGAAACCAAATTTTATAGCAGAATATAATGTAGATTACAAGTATAGAGTACAAAATAACGAAATTTTGGGCGAGGGTATTGTGTAACTTTCGAGGGAAATTACTCGCGTGAAAGGAGTTTCCGACAAATAATTTCAGTTGTAACGAATAATTTAGGTCCTAAATAAGGTATATTCTAAATTTCATCAAAAACAGAGGTAACTCTGTTTGTAACAGAGTAACTCTGTTTGTTCGTAACTGTAAACAACTTATTACCTAAGAGTTAACTTAATTTCCATGTCTTTTTTTCTTAAAAGAGAAAAAATAACATTGTTTAAAGAAAATTATTTTATAGTGTAAAATAATATGTAGTTATATTTATTTTATATTTATTTATTTTTTTGAAGTTTATTTCTTTTGCTTGATGATTTTGCCACATAAACTTGCAGCTTGTGCGTAGGATATGAAAATAAAATTTTGAGCGTATGAAAAATGACATGTCTCACCGGTATTTGAACCCGAGACTTCCGGATGAAAGGCTGAGACACTACCACTCCGCCACGGAGAAATTTTATAATTATAATTTTTAGTAAAATAATTCATACTTATTTTTAATTTTAATTTATGAAGTAATGTAGTCGAATAGATTTTGTTATTTGCCAACATTATCAGTTTTTTTTCTTGTATCATTTTTTTTTGTGTATCCGAATTTATTCATCAGTAAGACTGATTGTGAAGAAAACTAACATGTAAAATCTAAAATAAAACACGTATAAAAATTTTATTGTGTTTTTTAATTGAAAAACGATCGGAGTACATTTTTTTAAGGAAAGTAAATTATTTAATTTTTTACTACTTCATCCAACAATAAAGAAAATATAAATAAATAAGTAACAAAATAAACTTTTGTGTATAATAAAGTAACTGAAGATGCTAAACTTCCTTATTTAATATTTTCTTATTATTGTTGGTATTTAATTTTTTTTTGAAAATTTTACAACTCTTTCTTTCCGGTTTTTTATAGTGCATTTATTTATTCTTATAAACAAATAGTTTATTATCTTTCTATCGTATTTCTGTTATTAACTTCTTTTATTAACTATAAAAGCAATTTAAAATAAAATATTAACTGTTCGTACCTGTTGATTTGTTTTATTTTTACCAATTTTGTAGTAGGCAATCCCTTTATCTTATTATTACGTTTTATATAATATCGTAATTAATAGATTTAATTTTACAATCAAATATTAAATCATAGATATATAGCAAAGTAAATTGTATATTTTACTCTTCTATTTATAAATCCAAATAAATTTCAACGTTACAGAATTAATTTAAGTTAAATCGTAAAAAAAACATATAAAATTTATTTCGAAGTAGATTATAAAATAGAATATATGAATCAAAATACGAAAATAAAATTCTATAAATTTTATTTAGCTTTTTATTCGTTGAAAAATTAAAATAAAAAGTGTAAGATTTTTAAAGTCTGTTAGGTTGAAAAATGTTTGAAAACCGTCATTAAAAATTACGTAATTTATTTTTAATTAATATAGCTTACTTATCTTATCATCAGTGAAGCTTCTATCAAAGATACTAAAAATAAAAAAGCTAAAAGTAATCGTCTTTAAAAATGGTAACATTAATACCAAAATTAAAATAAAAGGTAATTTTTTTATCATATTCTTTATTTTTATTATTATTCCCCTCTCTTTTTAATATACCTTTCTTTTTTCAGTACTATGGATGGCGTTTACGTAGTTTGAACTTCTTTTTCTTTTTACAAAAGGTCTTCATACTTTCGCTCAGTCGTTTCCTTTCTTCCGTCCATCTGTTCAGGTGTATACCTTTCTTTTTTCTTTCTGGAAACTTAGATTTTGTATCAATTTTCTAAATTCATCTCTGTCTTCAATCAAATCTTTAGAAATGTTTAATGTTTTTAAATGTCTTTTTATTTCTATAAACCTCTACGGTTCTGTTTTTGTAAAAATCAGACATTTTTTTTGTCAGTTCGTTGTTCATTCTGTATAATGTCCATAAAATTTTAATCCTTGTCGGATTAAATTCCCATTACTTCACTTTTCAATTTGTAAATTCCATCTTCATATTTTGGTCATTATATATTTCTTAGAATTTTTTTCTCTGCTGTAGTTATTTTTTGTTCTGAAAATCACTGTAAACATTCTCCACCGTATAGTGCTGCTGGTAGGATCGTAGTTTTATAATGCCTTAATTATATGACGGGAATGTTTTGTTATAGATATTCTACTTGAGATAATAAGAGATTTTTTTTTTTATATTTTGCTTTTAATGTCATTTTTTCTCACTTATATTTGGTGTAATGATTTCCCCCCAGATATTTAAATTTTTGGATTCTATCTACTTTTTGTTTTCAGTTTTTAATCGTTTGAATTTTATTCTCTTTATGATTGAAATATTCTGTTTTTCAATGGAAATTTGTGGACCAATTTTACTTGCACGTTTTTGAATTTTTAGTTAAGAGTAATACACTTTATTATTTATTTCTTTTTTATAAATGATTAGTTAAACCATCTTTAATTCGGATAGGATTATTTACATCCATATTTTAATATTACAAATTCAATTGCAAATTAATATTTGTTATCAATAAATCCTTACAGAAATGTCTAAAAGATATGAATATTAATTGTATTACACACTGAGGGGCCTAATTGATTTTGTATTTTTATTGATATTATCTGCTATACCAGTATAAAGGTAATCAACAAATAGTCTATCATATTTAAGTTACAATTACATGTAATTTTTAAACGTTTAAATTTCTCGTAAAAAAATATAAAATTAACTTATAATAAAAAAGTGATATGTTACGATTAATATAGTTGATGTTATATTATTATATATATATCTTACGCACAGTTAAATTTAGAATCATGAAATTTTGATCTGTTATCCTGTTTATTAGGGATAAAATTCAACAATGAATGTCGATCAAATAGATATATTTGTTACTTCTTTGTACACTTCTCTTGTTACTATTTTTAAGCATTGCCTCAAAGATTATCTGTAAGTTAGGTGGCCATTGACCATTCGTTAACCAAACCACGGAATATTCACTCATTGGTTCGGGAAGATGTATTTTTTTTATGAATTTCATGTAGAATCGAGTATGCGAGGATTGCATTACCATGTTATTTTCGTCTGTCCAGAAACGGAGAATTTTCAGAAAGATTGCATTTATTTGAATTTCACGGGAGGAAGCAGGCAACTGAAGATAATGTTCATTAATAGGCAAATATTCAAAATTTGACATGAATTCATTAGACATCTGTGATGCAGCGAGTGTTACTTTTGGGAACGTAATTGAGAATTAACGTTTGTTGCAGAAATATTCCGATTTGTAGTTAGGTGTTGTACTTAATTTCAAAGGAGCGCTTGTTGTAATTTTATTTGTCAAGAAATAAAAGATTCATTATTTTAATTTTGTTGCAATTAACATCATAATGCATGTTCCTATTAAATCCATTTCTGTTTTTTCTGCCTATGGGAATTAGTTTTATGTGCGAGTCTGGTTACCGGTCCAGGACTCTTAACTTGTTGTAAGCTTATATTGAAGGAAATTTTCCCGGGAAGAAAGAAATTATATATAATAATTGTATTCAATAAATGTATAACTAACTTTTGATATCATTTTGAATCAAACAAGTACCGTGGATTATCCTTTACGTATAATTATTAAAATTAAACATTTTAAAATAAAAATAAGTTTTTGGTTCAACATGACGTTTTTTATTGGAATTAAATATTAATTTATTTTTGGAAATAAATATGAATTTATTATGAATATGAATTATTTAATATGAATATGAATTTATTTATTTTAATATAATTTATTATGAATTTATTATTTATTTAATAAATATGAATTTTGGAATTCATATATTTTTGACCCCCTCAATTACTAAAACTCGTACTTCTTTTATTTTCTATTTTTCACTCACTTGGATCACAGGTAATTGTCTATAACATTTTTTAATTTAAAAAAAAAATACTTTTTCTTTACAACGTCGACTAAGGACTGAACAAAATGAATACAGCTGTCGATGCTCGTTCACCCAGAAAAAAAGAAGAAAATTATAATTGTATACTATATATATATAAAGTGTACCACGAAGTTCTCCCGGGTTTTTCATAACCAGTTCTACTCGTGAAAATAATGGAAAAAGTTCACATAAATATATGTCCTAAAATGTTTCGTTTGCAAGTTACAGCTAGTAAAATATTTTGCTCGGATTTCAACTAGCCCGGTCAAATGAATTCGTATTGAAATTTTTAAGACGTTAATTAAGTGACAGAATTAGTGATTTCTTATGGTTTTTGACCTGAAAATCTAATAAAATATGTCCCAGAACCGTATATGCAGTAGTTTTTGAGAAATTTGGGGTTAAAACCAATAAAATGAGGTAAAAAACCGTTTTTATATTTGACGTACAATAACTTTGTTAAATGAGTAAGTAATAAATACATAAAACTTAAGTAAAACTTGTAGAGAATTTAATTCTGAACAGAATGGTTTAAGGTAGGTTAAATCAAAAAAAGAAAAGTTAGAAAAATTCGAATTTTATTTAGAAACAGTACACTAGACTAAAGTACGAGTACATTATACGTACCACTTTATAATGTTAGTCCAAACCTAAAAAAAAAAGTGTATTTTCCGACAAAACTTTATCGTGTTTTACTTCGTTTATCTTAAAACCTTAAGTGAGACAGAGGTCTTGGAGCAATTTTTACTTATTCTTTTAGATAAAAAACCATAAGGAAGCATAAAATTTACCTCTTGATGTGTACCCCAACAATTTTAGTACGGTTTAATTTTACAGAGGGAGCATAAAGCAGGGCTAAACATTTCGCAAGCCAAAAGCTCGCTAACGAACCGTTTTTGACCTATCATTATATGAACTTATTTTCGTATTTTTGGCTGTAGAATCATCTCTCGAGAGATTGCCGCAGAATTTGGAATCATTTTATATATATATATATATATTTTTTTTTTTTCAAAAATTATTTCTTACATATTCCCCGTTCAGTTACTTAATATAATAATAATTGATAAATGGATGCAGTTTTGTCTAATAAAATCGTGTTTTGCATGTGCTGGCCGTGTGCTGATTTTACGGAATAATCATTTATCATTAGTTATTGTCAAAGTGAAAGTAGGACTTGTACGCATCAAAATGTTGTAGTGATGGATTAATTTGCCTTCGGCCACAACACGATACCTCCGACACATCAATCAGTGTTTCTGTATTGATTATTTATTTGGCGAAATAATATATATATATATATATATATATATATATATATATATATATATGAATAAATTAAAAATAATAATAAAAAGTATATGGTTTCGTAAACCGCTGTTTAACTGAATTTATTATACCTGAAAGGTTATACTTGAATTTCGTGTACTTTTATTAGTGAGTTGTATTTTACAGCCCAGAATCTTCTCGGTAGCATTATTTTTTGGCTGCCGTAGATTAGTAATGATGCTGAAGTGAGAATCTAATGATATAGCTCTGTTATAACGTACGGTCAGGATTTATTTTTAATTAAAGCTCTACAGCAATTATTGTTGTAAGGAGATAAAACAAATAAAACTGTGTTTTGATGCTTCCATACCTTTTTATGTTAAGCAATTTATTGCAGCTTGTATTATTGGGTTGGTGAAAATAAAGTCGTTGATCAGGAATTTGACCTTCCCATCTTGAGGAAACATAAAGGGACCTTTGAGGAATTGTTGAAGGTTAAAGGCAGGATGTTAAAGATTGTCTGGAGGGGTTTTGGAACATCCCTTTGGATAGGCATATTCGTCTCGCTTACGGTATCTCTGTGAATAGATTTTTCCTTTCTCATCACCAATCTATTCACTTAGGTCTGAAGACGTTTCCGTCTTCAGACGTATTCTACCGGTAGCCGATTACTGGATTCGTTATAAATTAGTAGAGAACTTTAGGTATATCCATCACATTTTTTTTTCTGGTGTTTCTTTTAGACATAAAATTATAATGAATATTATATTCGGTATATTTTAAATTATCTGATTGGTGGTTTAAAACCGGTTTATTATTTTAATTCTCTTTATAATGTTATTTAAATTTACGTATTATATATCTATGTTTTTCTAAATTTCTTCTATAATGAAATGTTTTAAAATTATTATTAAAATTTAAATTGTATGCAAATATACTCGTTATAAAAGACAACAAACCAGGAACTTTTAGAAATCAACTTACTATTAATTAATATCTTTTATTCTATATTTAAAGTTTATCGTTTCACATATGATATTGAACGTCTTTACACATAATTTTTTAAACACAACCTCATCATTTAAATTAGTCATGTTATTCGTAAAATTGATAATTTTCTTGTTAAATTTATTTTTATTGATTTATTGTCAAGTTATCTCTTACATTAGTTACACATTTCTAAAATATAAAAATGAATTTTTTAATGTAGTTGAAAATTTATTTGTAAACAACAATAATTAAAATCACTTAAGCCGCGGGTTATTTCACGTTTGATGCCCTAATTTCTTTGATAATTATCCACATTTAAAAGAAAGTGGACAATTAACATTTATATTCTTATTTTAATATTCCTTTTTACTTAGTTTTCTTTTTCCTTGTTTTTTTTTTTGTCATAAATTGTTCGTATTATATGTATTGCTTCCTACGTATACTGTTTTATTATTCTGCCTTTTATTTTACAAAAGACTGTAATATAAGAAAACTGGTATAGAAAAGATAGTAGAAGAGTACGGATTTCTGATATTCAAATAGAAATTTTTGAATTTAACAAATTTCTAATCGGTTCAAATCACTAGTATGCCTTCTTGATGATTTTTGATCGATAAACATCTTGAATAAATCTATTCACGTCTATAAATTGAACGATTAGATTTTAACCTTGTGGTCTCACCATAAACTTTTGTTTTCCTTTTTTTTATTGATGATAAACTTTAACAACGATGCTCGTAGTGAGAATATGAAAATGGAAATTTGTAACGGATGAAAAATGGCATGCCTGTCCGGGATTGGAACCCGGGACTTCCGGATGAAAGGCCGAAACGCTACTACAAGATCGGCACGTTTGCGTTACGTACATCTAGAAACATTTAAGTCTGATTTAACTCTTTTTTTTTTTTTTTTGTTCTATATAATTTTTGTCAGGAATCTATATTTAATTGAAATATTCCTTGCGTTGTTCGTCTACTGAGTAGTTCAATTGTATTATAGTTCAGTAGGATTTCTACATGTCAAACAATTCTGTATGTATTTCTTTTGCAGTCTACTACGCCTGCTCTCTTGTATCACTTTAATGTCCCAGGAAAAGTAAATAGAAGAAAATCTTGAAGAGGAAATACTACCAAAATTTGACCTAATTTTTAATTTTGTTTTAATTAGTGATATTTGTTGTTGTTTATTTAGAATATTTTGTCTGTTATATGTTATTATTTTTATTACATTTTTATATTGTTTATATTTAAAAGGTTAATGACCTTCTCGGTTAATTTATATTGTTTTATAACTTGATTTCATTAACACGAACAGCAGGTAGATTGAAGATGTTCCCATTGTTTTGTGTTTTTTTTTTTTTGTCTTTTTTCATGTTGTTATTATATTAGAGCTCTGCATACATATAATAACCAATTATTATGTTGCACATTGTATTCTGCATATAAAAGTCCTTCATTGTTATGTTGCGAGCTAACGTTATCAATGAATTGAAGCCAGTTATGTATATACTACATACGAGTATATAGTGTGTGTGTATGTATGTGTATTTATATGTAACGGCTTTCTTCTGAATTACGCCTTTTAATATTTTATCAAATTTATATTCACACAAACACGCGCGTGCACACACACACACACACACACACACACACACACACACATCAAAATTCTTTCGCACATTTTAATTTCCTTTTCGTGAGACCGACGTGCACTGAAACCCAATTACTGTAATTCTGTTTAATGTTTTACTTCCTTGAGCCGTTGTTCTTTTTCCATTTTGGTTCTTTTTTAATTTTAGAGTTTAGTTGTGCAAAATTAATTGGTGTTGGTGTTTTAACATATTATTCGTCCCATAAATTTACTCACGTGACATTTAAAATGAAATTTATAAATGCAGTAATGTTTTTATTCTGTGTTTCAATTTGGCTGTAACATAACCTTATAATAAGATGTCTCCTTTTTTTTAATCCATTATTAACTATGGAGACTTTTCGTCTTCTGGACACCTCTTGATGGAATTATTGATAAGAGATTATAAAGAAGAAAGTTATTTTTGAAGCTATGAGCTATTTTTTTTTTTTCAAACTGAGATAACTCTTCAACTTTTTTATCAGAATTTCATTTTCATCGGATTTTTTGTTTTTCCACCTTGAGCATGAATTTAGGAGGAATTCTAACTCATATTTCTTTCGCCATCATTCATCCTCTGGGGTAAGCACGCCGAATTCTCTCCGGCATGCTTCCTTTTTTTTTTTTTTTTATCTACTCCCCTGGGCCGGACCGACTTGATGGTATTACGCCACCCAGGGTAGTGTCCGTTACTCTAATAGGCCCTCCCCGCCTATCGGCATGGCAGGTCAGGCCTACCGGTGGCTCTTTTGAGATTTTTTATTCTCTATTATGTCCTCTATGGAACCACATCATACCTGCAAGTCGTGATGTGACCCCGGATCTTTTATAATACGCTCTTGTCCTACAGCACACCCCAAGGAGTCCTCAGCGGATCATTGAAACCAGCACACCTAAGCATGCTGGCTCTCACCGCTGAGGCTGTCCACCCAACCTAATATATTAGAAACCCATACTTTTTTCATCTTCATTCTTCTGTTTTAGTACTATCTTTATATAATCAGCGACCTTCCTCAAGTTCTCCTTACTACTGAGCATGAAATCCATGGTCTCCTTCGGCGTTTTTCCATGAATACCCGCGTCGAGTCTTAGCCTTATCCATTTATTACATACTAAAAACGTATGCTCAGAATCATCGTTTTGTTCGCAGTACATGCACGTGGGTTCATTCCTTCTTCCCACCTTATGGAGATAACCATTAAAACACCCATGTCCCGTCAGGAACTGGGTGATCCAATAGTCAGTTTCTCCATGCCGCCTGTTAATCCATCCTGTTAATTCTGGAATTAAAGTTCTTGTCCATCCAGCCACTCCAGCCTCCGCCCATCTCTCCTGCCAGATGCAGGAGAGATGGCAGCCGGCAGCCATGCAGAAGCATGCCTGCCGGCATGCTTCCCTATGGTGCAGGAACCGAACGCGTACGAACTTGTGTTTTGCCGTATCATCCATCCCGCAATAATCACAGTCCGCGGATGGTCACAGCGTTCGTGGTTACAGGTATGCCTTAAAACACCTGTGCCCACTAAGGAACTGGATCAGGGATGCCTTAAAACACCTGTGCCCACTAAGGAACTGGATCAGCTCATATTCCAGTTTCTCGCGTTTGCGGGCCAGCCATCTCTGAAGGTCTGAGATCAGTCTATGGGTCCATCTGTCCTTCCTCGAAATTTTATCGAGATTTAATGTCTGTATATTTAAATATGTACGTTTAATTTAATTTTAACTCCCTTTGGCGGTAGCGTTTTAGCCTTTGTTCCGGTTATCCCAGCTTTGAATTCGTATCAGGCTTAACTTTTTTTCATATGCAGCTAAAAAAGTTTCGTAGCATATTTTCATTCGATCTAACTTTTATACAATGAATTTATTATATAAACTGCATTTAATAAATATTATCTTTATAAAAAAATTAATACAACAATAAAAGTACAAAAAAGGTTTGTAAATGTTTTTTTTTTTGGAGTCAGAAATAAACGCTAACAACTTATTATCCTTTAATTTGGTGTCGACTTCAGAAAGTCAAAATGTAATTCAAAACTGAGGATTATTTTTAATGCAGTTTTTTCAAATCGTTTACAATTGTTTATTTTGTATGTTTATTTAATTTTAAAAAAAGTTACTTTTGTGAAAATGCCATTTTAATTTTGAGAAAGCCAATATGTGAAAAAGCTTTGTAAAATAAGAAATGGGAGACCAAAGAAACGGCCTTAAATTACTACTAACATATATTATTTAAAGATCTCTGGAATACGAGAATATGTTTTATTTTTTTTTATCATTGGTTTTTTTATCTTTTTTTTTTTTAATTTTGCATGAAAATACTTCGAATATCGGAATGACTTAAGGTTATATTTTGCTGTAATAGTCTTACACTAAAGTAATGATAATAAAAAAGTATATTCATATCGCCCAATTTTTAATCTTATTTTAATATATGTTTTTTTAAATCTTACACTGTAAAAGAAAATTATTATTATAAATCGCCAGAAAAAATTTGGTTAAAAAATAAAAAAATCCCTTTCGTCACGCCGGAAGGCGGAGATTACACCGGTGATAAGTAGGGGGAGAAAAAAATTTCCATCTTAAAGTTAAGAAAAACTTCAAATTTACTCAATACACTGGTTGCGTGTGAAAAACGTTTCACATGTTTAGCATACGACAGACCCTATCTTCTTACAATTCCAGCAACATTTTGGTCACCCTTTCCGTGAGGGTTGGTCATATCAAAAATTAATTCAGATTAACGTTTTAGACAATGTTTAGGACTAACGACCACTTTAAACTGATTCGATACTGTGCCTATTAAGGGAGGTATGATGTTTTTTGTCCTCGAAACCCCATTTTTTCCACCCCCTGGGCCAATGTTTGGTGATATCAAAAGACTTTACTTAGTTAGGATTTAGGCCTTAACGAATTCGATATTTTATTTAATAAGAAAATTATAGCGATATTTTGTTTTTTCGTAAAAGCCCCTCCATTTCTACTCCACTGGTTTGATTTTGCCCATTAACGAACTCGACCGAGATTTTATTTTTTCGAACTCGACCTAGACTGACGGTGGTTTTGGGATCTGGGGGATGATGTGAAACGCGAAGATATGTCGAAATTTTCTGGAAGTCGAATCATGGTACCCATTACAATAGCTAGCCTTCTTATGCAATCTACCTAAAAGAAAAATCTTCGATATCATCTAGTAAACTGTAAGACTTGAAACTTATTTATAACAGAAATGGTAAGTCTAATTTAATACTTTTTTTTTTTAAATAAGTTCGAAATATTTAAAAAATGTTTGTTATTATAAACATAAAAATATATTAATAATTTTAATAAATATCAATATTATATACTTAAACATATAAATATGATTTGAAAGGACACTATTTTTTTAAATATTAATATATATTAAGTATGATTACGATGCATTAAATTCATAATTCAACGTCTGTGACAGTATAGTTTTTTTATTATTTATTTAAATGACATTGAAATTAGATAATTACAAAAAGAATTCTATTTAAAATAGAATCTTATTTTGTTTTGCTGATTATAAATATTATATATTACGTAAATTAATTCATCTAACCTTAGTTTCTCTTTTGGTAACTGACAATAATCGATAACGAGAGGAACACTTGATAATTGATTCAGTGAAGAATAAATTTGTGTTTCTACCTTAATAAATATTATTTATTTTTATTAAATTTTTTATCCTTATTTATTTTTATGAATAATAGGAAATAATTAAAAAAAGTAGCATTAGTATATAGTTAAGATATTTAGTTATTGTTATTTGTAAAGTAATCCAATTTCTTTCTTTAAATTTGTTTTTTTTTTTTTTTGCTTGATGAAATTCACTGCTGAAACTCGAAGCTTGTGCGTAGGAATATGAAATGTAATTTTTGTAGCGTATGAAAAATACCATCCCTGAGTGGGATTCGAACCCAGGACCTCCGGATGAAAGGCCGAGACGCTACCACTCCTGCCACGGAGGCCGGCGAATTTGGATTAAATATTTCTATATGTGGGGCATTGAACATATTAACGTTTTTCAAAATTCATTAATAGGTTGGAAGGATATCGTGAAAACCCCAATTTCTATTTTCTTCAGAGGCATTTTAGAGAAAACTTTATTGATGCAGATTTATTGCCTACAATGCAATACACAATATAAGTAATCCAAAAATCTTTTTTAAAAAATCAACTTCTACCTCTTAAAATCGAAATGTTATGTTTTTTGTTCTTTCACTCTAATTCCCTTGGGTTTAAATATTTTGTAAAGATTTTTTTTAAGTTTATACTTCAGTTATAGAGCTATCAAGAAATGCCTACAATTTGTTTTAATTGTGGACCCCGGATCTAAAATGCAGAAAAGCTTTTTGAATTTTTTTTTTCTCTTATACCTGCATTTAAGGAGATATTAGATTAGAGAAAACTTTACTTGTGCAAATTTGTTAAGCTTAACCTATAAATGAATATGTTTAGAAAATCTTTTCTTAAACTTTTTCCCCACTTCTAAAAAATGTATATTCCGTCTTATTTTTGGCTCTAACTCTTTTAAATTTTATTATTGGTAGTGGTGAATTTCATGCAGTAGTTTGTCAGATTTTTTCATAATTATACACATTAAGATGAAAGTAAATTTTTATACTTTTTTCATCAGTAATTTGACTAGTTTTAAGCACTACTCATTCTTTTCTACTATGCACAATTCTCTTAGCCTCTATAAATCTTCATCATCTACATTAATCATTTATATGTTATATGTATAAATAAAAGAATATTATTTCTTAGTCTTTCTTTAGTGTTTTATCCTCATCTCAGTTTAGAGCATTTTTTTGGGGTGGAGGTGCGATTTTACAAAACGTTTTTGCAAATGTTATTATTTTTTAATTGTTAACAAATGCGCCTAAGGAAAATATGACCTTAATTAGGCAAAATCTCGAGATATTGAGGGTGAACTTGCTCTACAGCCTTACCCGCTTGACCTTTTAAGATGGAAATTTAATGACATTAATGTCTCATATATAGAAGTAATCTGATCAAGTTTGGTCAAAATCGGTCCAGTAGTTCTGGAGATAAAAGGTGATTTAGAGGGCGACACCAAACACACACGTACATGCGAACATTTCCATCCGGTTTTTGCGTTTTTTTGGGGTTTCTTAGGTGTCAAAACGTCAAGATCCGATGAATATCAGATATCCCCAAATTGGATCTATTATAATGCTTTCCCTTCTAGAGCTACAGCTTAGCTATAGCGCTAGACGGAGAAGTAAAAGAAAGTATCGTTGTTAAAAATGATAATAGTGCCAACGTTCTATACAAAAACAAATTATGTATTCGGATTATAGTAGAATTAATTTAAATATTATTTAAATATTTCTTCTATGTTTACGTAATATGGTTTGAGTAAAAAAAGGTAATGTTTACAGTTTACTGGTTTCTATTAATTACTGTATATACGAGTAGTTATGTTGTCTAGCTGTATATAACGAATAAAATCTCAAGAATTGTCGGCGGATGTAAATATGCTCTTTTAGTTTACATATTCTCACTGTTTTCAAGGTTTTATGTTATAATTTACATATTTTTTATTTGATATATTATTATTTTATATTAGAATAGCCTAATTACTTCATTAAGCTTCCTGTTTTGTTTTGCTTGAAGTAGGCTAGTCGCTTAACTGTTTTTTGCTTGTAATTCCTTTCTAATGTAAGGTATTTTATAGAACTTTAATTATTGTTTTATTTTGATGTAAATTACCTTATTTAACGTGATTGGAACATAGGATTTAAAAAGAAAAACTTTTGTTTAAGTTTACCAGTGTAATTATTTTTATTTCAGGTGGTGTTACTTAAGATTCCATGTCAGCCCCCCCCCCCCTTCCTTACACCAAAACGTATGTATGTCTGATGTTTCCTTGTTTCCGTCTTGATACGTGAGCAATTCAGTTTTACATTCTTGTTCGGGAAAATTGATTGAATTGTTATTCGATTTCAAACTGTAATTAGTAGTGGACTAAAATTGCCGGTTTAAATTAATTTGGTAATTAAAATTACACATGTGATCTTTAAACTAAAAGGCAATATGACTTGTTCAACAGTTTTGATGTTTGCATTTCCACAGCTTAACCTCGTTACCTTGGACTACGGATTGATTAATATATCACATAAAATCTACACATTGACAATATTGTTAAAGAATGCGAATGAGAAATATTAAAATTTATATTAAAAATATATAAGACGGTCCTTAATCTGGTTAGGATGTTCAGGGTTTAACTTTATGGATTTACCAAGTTTTGTGTTGTATCTTAACTGCAACGTTTTCTATCAGAATATTTGAAGATGACAGCAAGTGATGCTCGTTGGATTATTACTAACGAAACGCTTATATACAAATTTGTTAACGAAACTTTTCTTCTCTTTAATACGCTTCAAATATGAATTTTAATTCAGCGAAAACTACCTCAAACACAATTAGATACCCACATTATCTTCCAGGGAACCATCCAGAGATGATTGAAGGAGTTAATTTCTCTTGTAATATACTGTATTACTGCGTATTTTTCTCCTCATCGTTACCGTGTATTTTTTCATCCCTTCTACTGATTTTCTCACAGTTGTAAAAAGAAATGATATGAAATTTGTAAAATGAGTGTTATAAATGATATGACATTAATAAAAAGAAAGCCGATTTCCGTGGTGGAGAGGTAGCGGACTCGGGCTTTCATTCGGAGGTCCCGGGTTTGAAGAATCCCAGTCAGTCATGATATTTTTCTTACGTATAAGCTACAAAATTTCATTCCCATATTCCCACGTATAAGTTTCAATACTTCCTATGGTGAACTGATTCATCGAGCACAAAAAAGAACTAAACTCTACAAAAAAAAGTGTGTAAAGTAGATGTAAATAACAATTGATCAAAAGTAATGACTTTAAAAAATCTCGACTACATAGAAACTGCATATTGCCATCGATATTTATTAATGTATCTATCGAAAGAAAAAATGGTACATTTTTAATTAAAAAAGTTAAAAATGAAAACCATCGGATTTTTCTTGTAGCTGGTTTTTAAAGACAGAAATGGTAGAAGGAACTTTACAATTGGCCTTCTTTTTTTTTATGAAGTTTTTAAAATATTTTGTTTTTTCAAAAATTAATGCACCCGATAAAATTATGCAATACACAGAAGAAATTTTATACATTTCTCTATTCGTGTTCCTTTTTTCGCTCTTTGCTTTGCTTTATTTTATTTAGTTTCTGTTTACAACCGCTTACGGATGAGTGACGAAAACATCCCTTTTTATAGTAATTCAGGATATCTTTACAGGGATTATAGTTTCTAACTACCGTTGTTAACACATTTTTTAACCCCCTCATTTATTTAACTGTTTAAAAGTTATTAAAATAATTTTTCCTTGCTTCTTTTTTAAGACCTCCAAGGAATATCTATAGCAAAGTTTCCTTGTTATTCAAGGATTTAGTTAGTGACAAACGAGTCAATTAGGGCTTTACTCGTTTAAAAGATAGCTGAATTTACAACCCCTTTTCACGTCTTCCGAAGTCAATAAAAAATCACTTGTTAATAACAAGGAAAACCCCTTCTTCTTATCTTAGGTGAATATACCTGTCAGATATCAGTTTTTTTAGTTCTTTAGATCTCGGCATCATTTTTATTTACTTTTCAAAAAAAAATATATATATATATATAATCTAAAATTAGATGGCCTTTTCTATTGATCATCATTGATCAGTAATAAAGTTTTTAATGAATCTTAAATTTTAAAAGACAATTCGATGTTGATCCCCAATCTTTATTTAACCAGGAATTTCTGTAATATTCTAGATAAACTTGTTTTCTACTTAATATCTGGTTGTTAAGAATATTCTTTAAAACGCACCATCTTCTAGTAAACTGATTTTTGCCAGTTTCCAGGCAATGTTGGGTTCCTGCAGATTTCTCTGTTTTCTCTATTTTTGTCCTACCTATCGTACATTGCAATTTTTGTCTAAAAATCAATTTATAAATGTCCCCTTTTTCGACAGGTATTATTTTTAGGATTACCCAGGATACAGACCATTTATGTAGAAGTAGCCACAGTAACGTTAAAGTTTTGATTTGTAAAAATGTGTTTGGTTAGCAATGTATTATAAAACATACAACTTTGTAAATTTTTGTCGATTTTTGTGTAGTTCTCAATAGTTTCAAATAAAACCATTGTCAGCTGTATTTTTAATGAATATTTACGCTTTCGATTTGGATTCCCTAAAGAACTCTTTGAGTCCATTCTTGTTTTGGGATTAATTTATCAGTAGCTGTTTATCTTGCTACCCTTCAGTTGAAATTTCTTTGTATTCATCCATTTGAGATTTAAAAATAATGATTGCTTGGAATTCCTAAAAATCTCTCCACAGAAATGCTTATGTAAAATTATTATTTTCTCGCTTTCGTAAAATGAAAATACTTGTATTAGGGATGCGTAAGTTATTGGGGGTTTTCCAATTTATATTTAGTTCCCACTCAGTCATAAAATTAAACATGGATAGAGTATTGACAATAAAGTTAAACAATACATAAATAAATATTCATAACTGCAGTAGTACTAAATTTTCAATTAATCAGAAATTTTAACTTTTTTAATGGATTGTTTAATATATTAGTTCCGGGTTATCTAATATTTCTTTACCTTTAGAACAGCTATAAACATTTATTAATTAATATATATCTTTTCCGATCGAAGTCTTTAATTTGAATAAAAATTGCTTGTACTCATTATTGGATTAAAGTAATACCTGTTTCAAATGGAATTTCTGTCTTACGTATTTAATTTGTTTTAAGACGAGCTAATAGGAAGAAGTAAATTTATTGATTAGATTTATGATTGGTAGCTTACTTATTTATTGATGTCGTTTGATTTTCAGGAAGTTGTCATTTAAAATTTTACAAGCTAACGTAAAATTTCATGTTTTAATTTAAAATTATGTAATTAATATTTGTTCTCATTCTTTTTAGAAATTTGTTTTTGCATTTGTTTTGTTAAAAAAAAATAGTAAAGAATTTTATTTATTTACATACTCCTAAGTATTTTGATGGATTTCTTTTTGGTAATCATGCTATGTTAACAAGAAATAAATATTAAAAATTAAAAAACATGACTGCCAAAAAAAAAAACATTGCTGACAAACATTGCTCTTTAATACAGGATAATTAAAGAGCGTGCGGTCGACAATTTTTTATACAATATTTTTTTTTATTCATATGTTTCTAATTTATTTCAAATTTATATAGCCTATGACATTTTCGGTAACGTAAGTTTCCCAACTTGGGATCATACATCTAAATCGGTTCGGCCGTTGGGCTACTACGGTGGAAAAAACATACATATATACACCCTAAATACATAACACTTCTTTTTGGGCAATAGTGTAAAAATAATCATGTAATTTTAATGTTGTGATAAAATTTAAGTATAAATCTGTTAATTGTTTTCTTTGATAATATAAAGCCACATGCCTTATGGATTGATTTGCTCACTTACCGATTTCTTTTTACACAAATTTCTAATCTTTAAAGAGGGCTTGCAATAATAATTAAAAAAAAAACTAGGACCAATTCTTTTTTGCTATTATTTGAAGGGTTCTTGGGAGAATTCATTGATCGATTACAACTAATCTATGGGATATAATCTACTCGTATGGTCCTTACGTTTTTTTCTGTTGGCATTTTAACAGTTTATAAACATTCATAATAATTGATTATTTAATACTAAATATCAATATTTGATTTTAAAAAATGAGCAGTATATTTTTATTGTGTAAAATACGATTTATTTTAATATTAAGTTTTTTATAATTCATATTATCTGGAGTTGCTATTATTACCGATTAAAATTTTATTACAATTTTAATTGACGCGATAAAAACATTCGATTTGAAATAATAATTATTTTAGATATAAATTTATCGTTTTATAAGTAGATATTTATCTAATATCTAATAACAGTATTATGTCGTAAATCTCTTAAAAACTCTTGTGGACCTATACACAGCGAATTGGATGTTTTTTGAATTTCTACTAGTGGAAAATTTTGGGGATTATATATAAGCGCGGTACGCAGAAAGAGCTGTTGCTCGCCTAACTGCGCAAATTTGTAATATAATTACACAGTATTAACTTCCTGTTCCGTTAAATTTTTCAAAAAGAATCAGATTTTTGGACGCTAAAATAACCCAGTATTTATAAGTGATCACCGGTTTTTATGAAATTTAACATTGAATATGTGAATTGGTAATATAGATCAAAAATAATTTCATGTAAATGAATATCTATGCATTTATTTCAATGTAAATAATATACAGGATGATTCAAAGAAACGGGAAATTAAAAATATTAAATAACGTTAATGAAAATTTTTTTTAGAAAATAAATTTTATTTCATGTAATTGTACAAATGTTGCCATTTTAGGATACATACATTTTATTTTATTTTTTAAAGATGACATCTTGCAGGTGACCTCTTCTACGTAAACACTCACGAAGTCTCTTCGTTAAATTGTCTATGATTTGACGTAACTTCTCAACTGGAATTTCCGCAATTGCTTCTAGGATGTTTGTCTTCAGTTCTTCCGTTGTAGCAGGTCTACTGTGGAACACTTTGCTTTTAAGGTGACCCCACAAAAAGTAATCGCAAGCTGAGAGATCAGGCGATCTGGGAGGCCATCGAATGTCACCATTTCGTGAAATGACACGTTGTCCAAACAATCGGCGTACAGCTGCCATCGATATTCGTGCAGTATGTGACGTTGCTCCGTCTTGTTGAAACCAGGCTGTGTTAAGAATCGGTGGAAATCTCTTTTGTTGTTCCACAACAAAGGTTTCAAGCATGGCTTCGTAACGAGCCGACGTTACTGTAGTCGCAAGACCGTTGTCATCCTCAAAAAAATAAGGGCTTATAACACCGTAAGATGACATAGCACACCACACGGTCACTTTCTGGCTGTGCAACGGACGCTGGTGTAGCTGTGAAGAATTTTCTTGTGCCCAGTATCTGAAATTTTGCTTGTTAACAAATCCACTGAGGTGGAAATGCGCTTCGTCTGACATCCACAGTTCGTTAACAAACTCTTCCTTATCATTTATCATTTGAAGCATTACATTACAGAATTGTGCTCGCACAACTGCATCGTTCGGTTTCAGTTCCTGGACGATCTGCAACTTGTACGGATGGAATTGCAAGTCCTTCACTAACATTCTTCGAACACTTGAACTATGCAATTGTAAAGATGCTGAGAGACGACGGATTGACCGATGTGGAATCGTGTGACAGTATCTTGTAAAGCTTGAACATTCTGTCGTGTACGGACGGTTCGCTCACGGCCTGGAGGTTTCTTTTTCATTGCCGAACCGGTTTCCTCAAAATTAGATGTCCATGTTTTAATTGCATGTGCTGATTGAACACGGTCGTGCCGTCCCAGATTAAAACGACGGCGAAATTCTCTACGCGGTCCCTCCACACTGTCATTGTTTTTGTAAAACGCTATGATAGAAAATGCACGTTACGCACCACTCCAAGGATCCATGACAACTAAATGGCAGGTTAGGTTAGAGAGGCTGGCGCCACTTATCAAGTGGTACCAATCGCCCACGGCTACTAACACAACTTTCAAAATTTCCCGTTTCTTTGAATCACCTGTATAAACTTCAGAAGCTGTAGACTGAACCAAAATTAAGAAATACATGCGTCAAAATATTTTCAATTACTTTGTATTAATCTTCATTGCTATTCTAATCTAGCGTCTTCTGCTGGGTTTTTGTTTTTTAATTAAACACTTAGAATTTAGAATTTGATCGAAACCCGTGTATATGGTGTTTTAACTATTATAAATTATAATTTTTCATAATAATTTACTTTTTATCTTTAAAATAAGTAAAAAAAATTACTAATTTTTTACTTGTCTTATTTCAATAAAAAATCGATTTATTACAATGCAAAATTCAGATATAACCACGCATTTATAAAACCTGAAAGTGTTTACTTGATAGAAACGTTAACTTTTTAAATAATCAAGGAAGAAAAGAGAATATTTTGAAAAATTCTATGAAAAATATTAGGCCCGAAATGTGAAAACAATAAAAATGTTTTAAGGTTAAAAGACAAGACAAAATGTATTGAAAATTCGAAAACATAATCGATACTTTTAAAAAATGGTTATGTAAAGAGAATGAATGAAGAAAGATTGACAAGAAAGATTTTCGACATCTTTGATATTCTCAAAAGTAAGAACAATTGACTTCCAGAGATAGAAAAGAAGATCTCTAACAAATGGAAATAAGAGAAGAAAAACTTTTAGAGTAGGAGATTTTCAAGAAAAAAATAAATGAGATTAAAAGATTTAAAGTGGCTTAAGACGGAAGAGGAAACAATAGGAAAATCACAGTGAAAAATGATGACCGAGGGTTGTCAGAAGATTAAAGCCTTAATGAAAAAATACAGTTTGTTCACGTTATCCACAGATGGCGAAAAAACAAAACGAATTGTGGATAATTGATTAAGAAAAGAAAATTGACGCGATAAAAACATTCGATTTGAAACATCGACGTTTATAAATATCTAATATCCAATAACAGTATTATGTCATAAATCACTTAAAAAGTTTTGTGGATTTATATACTGGAAATTGAACCTTTGTCGTGTATCTTTGTGTAGTACGATAAATGTAACACATTATTTAATAAAAAGTAAATATTTTTAAATTTGTATGGAAATTTTTATCAATGTTTCCATTTTATTTTACCGACTTTTCAAAAAAAAAAAAGGTGTTACTTTTGGTCGCATAGTGGGTGTGAGGAGGAAAATTAATTTTCTTTGCGTTTTGAGGTATGAGGAGTACGGAAACAACTAAAATTGTGGTTTCTTTATATATTTATTTATAGGTTTATGTGTAACATTTTGTGGCTCGAAAATCTCCAAAACTACCAGATCAGTTTCGTTGAAATTTAGATATGTTGTAGTAGTGTATCTGAAGTTGTGTATGTAAAGATTTGATGAAGATTTTTTTGAGTCGTTCTTGAGTTATGCTCAATTTAAGGTCGAAAAAATTTGAGCGGGGCAAGTTAGAAGCGTAGTTAGTTATTATTCTAAAAGTTGGGACGTTGGTGTTTCTTTATCTGCAGTATCTATTGTTAGCAAAATTGTTCGGTATGTTTAGGTATCGTTACCTACTCTGAGGGTCATGATGACTGATATGTGTTTTTTGTCTAAGGATTATGTTGACTGTAGCGCTTATTTTTCATACGCGCTTGTGCAGTGATGAGTGAGTTGAAACCTGCTGTTTGTGTGTAGGGTCCAACCGGTTAATCGGAACTATGTAGTGTGTTGTACCCTGAAATTAGTGCATTTCTAATTGCAAAATAGTGCGAGCATCACTGATTTTCTTTTTACAGTTTATTAAAATTATTTTTTTATTATCACATATATTTGTGTTTAGTTTTATTTCAATATACCTGTTTATTGTCTACTTATTTATGTTTCTTAATTCGTTTTCTTTGTAAAATTGTAGATTAGAATGAGTTGATACTTTTTCAAAAGGAAAAAAATGAAATAATGAAAAGTCGGTTTTCTTGCGCAGAATTGCACAAAAGTTTTATTTTAGTGAATTGTCGGTCATTTACTTAGAAAGAATAACTGTGTAATAAAGGTTTTATTTAATTTATAAAATACTTTATAGTAGTTATAAATAGTTGAAAAGTTAGGAGAAGAAAACATTATGAATTTGAAGTTATGAAAAAAAGAAAAAATTGAAGTTATATGTGAATAGAGTTTTTTACTTTTGCTTGAACCTGGGGTCCGTGTCATCAGTTAAAACATAACGTTTGTTTTACTGTAATGCTAACCAAAAAATCCTTTAATTTTTATTCTTAAATGGAAATTGTTTTTCTTTTATTTTTATATGTAATCTGATCAAATTAAAATTATTTTTACATATATATCTACTAAATTTTTTATTTTTCTTAAAAATGAGATTTCTTCATATATGTCCTTGATAATACATTTTTTATTATATTTTGTTAATGTAAATACAATACAATAGTGCTGTTACTAGTAATGATATCTCTAATAATAGTAATAACAAATATTGTATGCAGATGAGTACATACGATAAAATTATGCCGGACATTTCTGTATCATATTGTTTGTTTGTTTCTTTTTCATATCGTATTCTATGAAAGACATATTTTTTATGATGTGAAACACAATACGTTCGTTTATTGAGTAATTTCTTTCATTAATATCCGTTTCAGAAATGAGGGCATTAAACAATAAAAATATTTAGTCTAAGTCTGCTTTTGGTGTACTAATGATGGACATCTATTTGATTTTAAATAAAAAGTAATATTTGGAAGTCTATTTAACAAAAATTTCACCCTGATATCATAATAATAAGTTCCCTATCCTTAATTTTTTTTTGGAATTAAAATATAAGATTTCTTGGAATACGATTGTAAGAAGAAATTGTAAGTTGTGTGAATATTAAAAAGTATTATTTTTTATTTTTAATGTTGATTCAATTTAAATTTTTAATATTATTTTAAGGAAAAATAATATTTTTTTTTATTTCTATAAATTTTTTACATTATAATAAAATAATGGTAGTGCCAATTTTATTTTATGTAAATGAAGCCTAGGTGATGAATTATCGAGATTACAGTAAGATCTAAGGAGCAGAGATTGGTTTTTGAGAGGATTGCTGGAACTGCGTCTTATGAATAGAATAAGAAATAAAGATATTCGGACAGAATTGAATGTTTTCTTCGTTAATAAAAAGATTTAATTATACATAAATAAATGGATAGAGCACTTAAATCTCGTGGATCAACGAGTTTCGGAATTTTAGTAGTAGAGGCGCTTTATATGAAATTTTTTCTCCTGCTACGTTCCAATGTGCATTACATTTCAGCCGTCCCTCGTAAGGAGGTTATTTCTGTAGAAACTCTATACCTAATCTTAGGCTGCTTTATACGACATTTAAACTCTCATTCTTTGAAATAAGTTTATGTAGATATACTCTACATCTATATTTTTTTGGGAATTTTGCGATTTGTGTTTTGGTTACAGAGTACTTTTATTATTTTTATAGTAGATTTATAGTGTTCCTTATTTCTTTGAAGTAAATTAATTACATACAGGATTTCAGAACGGATTATGAATGATAGTAATTTTTATTTTTTTGTCTGTATGAAATGATTTTCAACCAGAGTTTTTATGATTTTTATATTATAAATATTTGTTTTGTTTTCAAAGCTGCTGTTTATCTTATCTCGGCCGTTGTAATTAATTTTTATCTTTTAACGCGAAAAGACCAACTTAGAACCTCGCAATATCACTTTTTTCTAGCTTCTTTTGTCTCCTCCCCTGCATTTTTCATTTTTTTGCCATGGTTTCGTTTTTTGTCATTGTCCATTTTCTTCCTGTCCTTTTTTCTGTCACTAGACGTTTTATATTGTAAATTATTCTTCGGAAATTACCTATCGCAACAGTCCTCTTCTTTCAAGCCTATCCTTTGTAGGTTCTGTTTTAGGTAATTTGATTTGCTTTTCATGTTCTACAGCCTGTCAAAGATTTGTTTATTTTATCCTTTGGATCCGTCCTGAACACATACCCCAAGAAATTTAACGTTCTCTCCTTATCACTGTTTTTAGGTTTTCTTGGTCTTGGTAGATCTCTTTGTTAGATTTCAGTCTTTATCCTTTCTCTGTTACTTTTTGACCTTGGATTTTCCTTTATAGCTTCTTTGATCTTGAAAATTTTTTTGAGGCCGGTTTGGTGTAATGTTTTAGTGCCATATAAAATTATCGGTCTTATTACAATTTTATAATAATGTATTAATTTCGCAGTTTTAGACAGATTCTTCTTATTGTATTGCGAACTTATTTTATTAACCAAAAAAGTTTTTAAATATTTTTTTAATTCACTGTAATGTAAAAATTTGCATGTTTTTACAATTTCTATTACATTCCATTTTGCAATAGATTTGTTTCTTCTTAGAGAATTATTATGCATGCACGCTTATATATAATAATATATTAAAATATTATTATTTATTGTAGAACATTTAATTTCAGAATAATTATTGTTATTAAATAATAGTAATTATTATTACGTTCATATAATTTATGTGAATGTGCTTTTAGATTATGAAGGCTTAAATTTCGTTGTAATAAATTATAAAAGTAAGTTTATTACCTAATAAAATGTGTTTATTCGTATGTATTTTTATTATTAATAATTATATTGTTAAAGGTTTTTAATGTTTCGATATAAATTGAGTATTGTTTTATCTTTGTTGTTATTTTACTATAAAATTAATTAAGCATTATTTTTTATTTTGCAGGTTCGTTAGTTATTTTTGCATTATCGAAGGGTTTTGCTTAAGATTAACTTCGTAAGTACTGTATTATAGTTCCTTTTATGTTAAATTAATTAAACTTTAATTTACTATTATTGTAGACTATTACTATATATTGCTGTTTTACGTTATTATTTATTATTTCATGTAGTTAAAGTGGTTTTATTTAATTAAGTTAGCCGGTTTTATGAAAAGGATAATGGTTAAATTGTAATATTACCAAATAGATTCCTGAGGTATGTAAGTTGATTTAGCTTAATAAGTTTTTTTTAAACTGATTTATCGTTTTTCGTTAACCATTAAACTATTAAGAAACAGAATTCGGGCCGCCGTAATTTCGTACATTACTTCCACGCCCAGATTTCATTCTTTTTTCGCTATTTTAAAATAGTATTATTACATACCGAAGAATTGTTCAATTTTAAAATTATTTAGCAATAAAATCAACTATTTATTAATGTTTAACTGTTCAAATGATATTTGAGATTATTCAAGCGATTTTTTTTTTAGTAGGAAGGCTGACATCTTCAAAAATGACTCCAGATTTAAATCAATCTGTTAATGAGTTTTTAAAAACTCAAATATTCGTATGTTATAAGATAAGCTCAACCGTATATAACGTTTAGCGTACAATTCGTTTACTGCTATACATTTAAGAGGTTATGGACTGTGGTGGTACATTCCAACCGGTTAATAATGCTAGTACATCATTTATATCCGACATTGTCAGAACCTATACCCATTTTCTTTGTTCTAAACGGCAATAAAAATTTTGCTAATTCGTTATATTCTGTATTATTTATGTATATTAATATGTTTTTTTAAATTCATATTTTATATTGGCATAAACAATAACGGAGAGATCCTATGTACTTCTAAAAACACTCTTTGTTGGATGAATTACGTAAAGAAATATTATATCAAAACAATAGATATCAATTTTTTTTAAATATGATTGGGTAGCATATTTTTATTTTATTCTGTCATTAAATTAAGTTTTGTGGATTGTGTCAAATTAAAAAAAAAAAATGGATTAAAGAGGTTCATCTGATTCGGAAAACAGGCTGTCGTGATTTTTATATTTTTAAATTGTGATTAGTCTCAATTCCTCGTGCAATGAATTTTAATAAGAATTTATAAAATCTAGTTATTCTTTTTCTGTATGTACCTAAACAATATTTTTATTCGCATTTTATGTTTATTAATTAATTTATTTTCAGTAGTCTATTATATTCACTTTTTTGTTATAGATGGGTCTGAGAAATGTCATTTACGCACCCCCATAAATGGAGGAGTGTCGGACTCGCACTGGTTCGGCTAGATGTTATTAAGAGCCTATATGTACCCGCCCACTACCGACTAAAACTCATATCTCACCGTTTCTCCTCCTCCGGGATCGGTCCTGCAGTTTAAGCATTGCGCGGGCCCAGGAGGTGCCTTTAGGGTCCAGAGTCCCCGTGCTTCATCACCGTCGCCCATCCGCACAAGTGCAGACGCACGACGGCTTCACAGGGGGCTGTCCTTTGCCCCTTCACCTTCAAGTCACTTTCTTCGCCTGAGTCTCAGGTCTTTTCTATGGAACTCTGTTTCCTTGCTGGATGATCTTCAGTCCTCTTACTGATCTGGCCTCTCCTAAATCAGGCTCTATCCCATTATCTAGCTTTTCTCGCTTTATTTTTCAGGATACTAGTTGCTAGGTGTACTACCTTGTCCCATTCCGCTCTTCCTGTCAACATGTATGGAACTGTTTCTTCCGGAGAAAGCCAGCTAAACCCGAATCTTGTCTAATCACATCCCACCGCTGGCATTGGTAGATGGTGTGTGCAACGGTATCTTCAAAAACGCAATACCTGCATAGAGGAGACGCTCTCCTGCCAAATCGATGCAGGTAGGCTTCAAATTCGCCATGTCCAGTAAGGAGCTGCGTTATATAGAAACCTACCTCACCCAGTCCTCTCTGCACCCATAAATCTATTCTCGAAATTAATTTACGCGTCCATACACCAGTAGGTGAGTTGTTCCAGGCCTCCTGCCACTCGGCCAGAAGTAAATCCTTAGCCTCGGTCTTAGTCATACTAAGGTAAACCCGCCGGAGCATCAATGCACGCAGCCGCACCGGGGAAATCCCGGAGATGACCTCAATAGCGTTTCGCGAAACCGTGCGGTATGCGGCCGCAATTTTCAACGCAGCACGTCTTTGAAGCGTTGATATTTTATCTACATTCCTTTTCTTTTCAAGGGCCTCTACCCACGCAGGGACGGCATAAAATATGATAGAAGAAGCCACCGTCAGTAATATGCGTCGTCTAGAAGCACGAGGACCTCTGTGGTTACACATAAGCTTACCGAGATTATCAACAACTGTCTCAGCACGTGCCAAGGTCTGCTGAAGGTGGACGTTGTAGTTTTGGCTCCTCTCCAATCACACGCCGAGGTACTTAACGCACCTCGACGTGGGAATACTTGTCCCAGCAACATTAATTTGCATTTCTCGCAGTCTTCTTCTCCCGACCAACACTTCTACGGAGGTTTTATTAGGTGCTAACTGTAGACCTCTCACCTCAAGCTAACAACTTATTCGCCGGACCGCATTATTGGCTATTATTGTGTTAGCAGTGGCATTATTGCCACGAGGAGGGCCAAGTCATCTGCTTATGCCACAATTTCAACGTCCCCATCAAACTCAAGTCTCAAAAGCCCATCAAAAGCGAGGTCCCACAGGAGTGGGCCGAGAACCGACCCGTGCGGAACCCCACCAAACACGTCAAAAACCATCTCACCATCTTCTGTGAGGGTTTTAAGCCTTCTGCAATGTAGGTAGCTGTTAATTATACCAAGGAGATACCTACTTATATTCTTCTCTCTCAGCACATCAATAATCGTCGGCCACTGGAGACTACCAAAAACGTTCCTGACGTCTAGGAGGACCACTAACGAGATCCTCCGTCGACACCCAGTGCCACTACTTCGATCTCTAGCCCATTCAGTTACATGTTTCAACGCGTCAGTTGTGGACTTCCCCCTAACAAAGCCATATTGATCAGGGGAAAGCCCACCCTTTGCTTCCACCTCGCTCCAGAGCCTTTCAGCGATAAGTTTCTCCAACAGCTTACCCAGGGTGTTAAGCAAGCATATCGGACGATGTGAGACACTACTCCCAAGTATGTCTCTCTTCTTTGGCACCAGGACCAACCGCGCTTCCTTCCAACAGGAAGGAAAGCGACAGTTCTCCAAAGCTGTATTATAGGCTTCCAGTACGACCCAAGGATGTCTTGTCACCATTAATTTAACGAGTGATCCAGGGACCTCGTCCAACCCCGGACTCTTATCTGCACTATTTCGCTTGGCCGTCAGTCTCAGCTCCTCAATGGAGAATCTTTGCTCATGCTCCGGGGCTATCTCATTTCACGGAGCTTCAGTTACTGGGAACAATTTCTCGACAACCCGAAGTGTTGTCTTTCGTGATAGAGGGGGGATGGGTGCTCCAAATTTGTTCAGGACAATTTTATATGCACCCCCCCCCCCCACGGATTAACGTCCAGATCTGCTACCAGCTCCGCCCAGGCTTTCGCCTTGGCCTCCTTAATGGCCGCACAAAGGGACTTTGTTGCTTGTCGGTATGCAACAAGTAACAACAAGTCTACATCATTAGAAGCTCTTCTCGTTGCTCTCTGAAGTTTCCTTTTAGCAGCAATTGTAGCTGCTCTCCTGGTAGCAATGGACGACCTTAGTGGCCGTCTTTGCCGGCCTCTAAGGTCGTCCGCCTCGACAATACTCATCACACAGTACCTTCATAAGCCCTTCAGGTGTGACCGCCCGTGCAGGGTCCAACCGATCAGCCATCCTGTCCACATTACGTTTGGCCTGAATTTCTGAGGGCCGCCACCTTCGACTGCGAGTAGGGGTTCCCGACCTTCCACACTCCACCGTGAACATAATATCAAAGTGATCACTCGCCAGCTCTTCCTCACAAATCCGCCAGTCCTTGATCCAATAGGCAATCCCATCAGAGGATGCGGTAACATCCACAACCGAGCCTTGCCCCCTGCCAACGAAGGTGGGCGAGGACCCAGTATTATGCGTCACAAGGCCGGCCGCATTAAACATAGCAGCAAGTAACTCTCGACATTCGGAGTTATAATCTCCAGTAAGTACCACAGGTTTTCTAGAACTGCGGATACAGGCCTTTAAGTCATCAATAAATTGCTGAAACCTCTCATTTCCAGAATTCGGGGAGATGTAGCCTGAGACTAGGCTAAAGTTCGCAAGTTCTACCATCACAAAACCATTACATCTAGTAATACGAGATGTCGTCACATTGAGAATTGCCGCATCCGAATCTATGTCCACCATCCATGGTAGCGCAGATTAGACTCTTCTCAGATTAGGTTCAGCCACCGTTAGGAAATCAACATCTTGGGCTAATGATGACCTCCAAATGAGATCGTGAGCTATGGTACTCCTGTGGCGTTGATCTGCATTATTTTCATTTGCAAGAGTGCCGGCAGTCCCTACTGCCAATCCTATGACCGACCACACCACAAGCAAGACTGGAGGGCGCAGAGAAATTCGCTTTTTGATGACCCTGACCACCTCAATTATAGCATTTATTATTCCTGTCAGGCACTTTGCATGGAAGGTGATGTAACCCCCTCCCAGCATCGGTAGCAATGGGTAAGAGGCCTCCGCAAATCAACTCGGCAGGACTGCCAGCCCACCAGGATGCGGGAACCGGTAGTCAATTCGGCTGCTTCAGCAGATGACAGTATCACTGTCGCATGCTGGGTTCTGCCAAAGGCAGGTCTCAGTGAGGCAACCCTCGCAGTAGAGCCACCACCCAATTTCTTATTCACGGCCATCAGTACTTCCTCTTCGGTCGCCTCAGCGTCCAAATCTTTTACGTGCACTATCGCCCTCCTGGTTGAGAGTCCTTTATCAATGAACTTGACGTCAGGAGTCTGAGCAGCAATATTTTCCTTAAGGCTGGCAGTCGCCTTGTGTCCTTCAACCAGACGGACTTCAATATCATCACCCTGTCCTTGGCGTACTGAAGTATACTCTTAGCCATAGCATCCTCAACAGAAGTTTTAACCTTGTGTAATAAATCAGCATAAGTCGTTCCTTCCTGTCGTACAACCACAGTAGTAGGTCTAGGTTGATCACGTCTAACAGACTTATCCGGTTCTCCAGTGAGATACAGCGTGCAGTCAGTCAACCGTCGTCTGGCAATATTTCAATGTCTTCTTAATGATTGCCCCTTCTTAATGATGGTCCCGGACTTTAACATGCTCAGCAGTGCATCCAGATCAGTTCTCACCGTTTGCGTATATTTGTCAGACGTATTTTTCTTGACCTCCAAATCCTCAATGACTTCTTTAACATCCTTGGCAAGGTTAAGGATTCTGTTCACCGACACAGTATCTTCTTAGTCGTGGGATGACATTTAAACAGATTCTGAAGTCCCTTTATCTCCTCAATGATTCGCAGCCTTCTCGCTCGAATCACTACTACGCACTCTTCTTCGTTTTATAGGCTTTTCCTCGGGGTTCTTATCAGGCACACCAGTCTTAGACAGATCAGCGGTACTAGTTGACGGCGTAATGACGGGTGATCTAATAGTTTTGTTAGATCTTCTAAAGGAAGCTTCAAATTCCATTTCCTCAAGAGGCTCAGCCATCCTAGGAAGGAGAGTTCACCAGATAATGAAAGAGGGCAAAATTCCTGAGAATTTCAGCCCCACTCGATATTTTTTTGGGGGTTCCTGGGGGGGATGGCAGGGGGGTTGTGGGGGGAGGTAAATGTATTCCTCCAAATCCGAGGTCGGATTTGGAAAGGGGTAAAAATTTTTTTTTTGGGTGGGGGGTAAAATATGCGGTCGTGTATGGATCGCGTAGATCCAAGAGGGATTTGGGATTGAGGGGACGGATGTGGAGTTATAAGAAGAAGAAGTTCCACGGCCAAATCAGTAACGCTGTGGGACTTTGAAAAAATTATGTACTCACAAGCTCAGGAAAATTTTCAAAGTCCTTATTTACCAGAAAGATGGTGACTTATTCTTCCTGCAGCAACTTGTCGATCGCCTTGGAACATTATTCACCAAGTAATAGGTTATGTAGAACCAACTTCAATGTATTTCTTATGGCAAATACAAACCCGAAGAAAAAATCAAAAAAGCGGTATTAATCCATGTCCAAAATTCACAGGCACGTTCACAATTCACTAACCAGCAATGTACAATCAACAAACTAAATAAAAAAAACACCAAAAAACCTAACTAAATAGCAAAAATCGCAGAGCGGAACAACAGTAGGTCTACACCCTATGAGTACTCCAACTCGACTTATTATCTTAGAAATAGGGACAACTTATCTCATACAAATAGAGCTGTCTGTCAATAATGACAGTGATGAACACAATGACAGTAATGACCACAAAACATGCACATATTGAATTAGTAAAAATAAAATAAAAACAAAATAATAAAAACGATTACATGAAAAACCAGCAGTTACTTTCAATAGATCTTTTCATATTACATTCTACCTCTGCCTTCGGTACCTATCTTCTTTTAACTTTGCGCGAAGTGTTCTTGTAATTGCATGATAAATCATGATTACTGGTTAACATTTTGTTTGCAATATTTAAATTTATTAGTTAATTTATTTGAAACTTTAGTTAACGATTACTTACAATGACATCAAATCAAAATATATTTTCAATAAAATAAAATAATCTCTATAGGTAATTAATTCATTTAATTCAGTATTTCCAGAACTAAATTATTTTCAGCAGCTACAAATTCAAATGGAAGCTGTATAAGCAAGCGCGCGCACATGTATATATCACCTCCAAATAATTACAGTAACAAAAGTGTAGTTAACACTTAAAACTAATTTTAACAATAGTTTTGCAATAATATTTATAATGCAAGTAAGTTTGCTTTAAAAACAAATGTATTAAAAATCTATGTGGGTCATTCAATGATTAGAAACAAATTGCTCTGGAACTAAAAATGTTTATTTAATCAATGCAACATTTTTTTCACTTTCCAACATATTCTCCAGCAACATTAATGCACTTTTCCCATTTTTGAATCGGCTTATTTTTGCCTGCTGCAAAGAAAACTGTCTTGATGTCGGAGCCAATTTAACACATTTTTGAGGTCATTGCCTTTAAACATTTTACCACGTAGCGCCTTCTTGAGTGGACAAAACAAGTAGAAATCTGATGGGGTCAAGTCAGGATTTTATAAGGGGAGGTTCTATTTCCAAATGCAAATTTTCGATAGTTTCGTAAGTTACCTGATCTGTTATCTGAGGCCGGGCATTATCATGAAGCAGAGTGATGCCTTTGCGCTGAGATCCAGGACTTCTTTTGCAACTATTAGCTTCACTTTGTGGGTAAGAATATAACAACAGGAGAATGCGTTGTTTATTGTTCGCTGATCTATAAAATCGACAAAAACCTGGCCTTCTGCCATTCCAAAATATGTCAGTCATCATTTCTTCTGCTGATGGTCGGATTTGAATTTTTCCTTGACTCGTATGTATCCACTCCATGGGTTCTGTCTTTTTGATTCCTGTTTGTAATGGTGAATTCATCTCTCGTTACAGGTTAGAATACTGGGCAAAAAGTATCATCTTTCTGGCACATGAGAAGTCTTTTATCACCTATCTATTGATACCATTGTTTCAGCTCTGTGTACATACGAAATATTGTCTCCTTATAATGATGTGTAAAATCTCTTGGAACCCATTTCGCGATGGGTGACTTGAGCTTGTCAGTGATATTGATATTAACAGTACCAACTTTTATGTAATTATTCAGCTATAATTTCAACTGTAATCCTCGGCCTTCATGAATGAGAGAGTCTATGCAAGTTTCAAGCGCTGGAGTTAAAACTTCATTCAGATGTCGAAAACGGTGCTCGTCATTCACTGAAATTCGAACGTTTTTGATTTTTTCTACCCGCTTGTAAAATTTTCTGCCGTTCGTTCAACTTTGTCCTTAATATTTGTCATACGAGAGTAAATTTCAACCGGGTTTTCACTTTCTGAAAGCAAAAAAATCTGATGTGGATACCACATGAATTCCTTGTACGCCTATTAAATTACATATACACATTTTTTTTTAAATGCAAAGTACATAAAATTTTATTTCATTAATAACTTCTGATATTTTTTTCATATTTTTTATTATTCTTATTATTATTGAATTATTTATTGCAAAACATTTTTACAATCACAGGTTAATAATTATTAATAAATCAGTTTATTTAAATTAAAAAAAAAAATTAAAAAAAGGAAATACAGTTGGATTCGAACCGATGTGATCTTGTAAGACCCAAATATTTCATTAATTAAAATTTTATTTGGCCGTACTCTGGAACCAATGAAAATAAGTACCCCACTTATGATATATCGTTGAAAAGCTCTCAATGAGGGCTTATTACTGTAGTTAAAACGTTCAAAATCCAATTTTTTTGGATTTTGGGATCTTTTGGACACTTTTGGTCAAGTCGATTGCAATCAAAAGGGAAAGTGCACAACTAGATGTTACAACAGTCCTATATCCAAAATTTCAACATCCTACGGCTAATCGTTTTCGAGTTATGTAGATATATGTATCTACATAATATATGTAGATATATGTAGATATATGATATATGTAGATGATATACATGATATATGATACATGATATATGTAGATATAAGTACGTACGTATGCGTACGTACAAAAGTCACGCCGAAACTATTCAAAATGTATTCATGGATGGTCAGAATGCATATTTCCGTTGAAACTTTAAACCGAATTTTTTCGAGTAATAACACTTGCCTTTAGTTCGTACAAGGAAATAAAAAGGATCACTGCACGTTGTTCAACTAATTCGCATACTTCAAGGGAACTCGCCATCGTAAAATGAGATTTTGAGGTTATAAACAAAACAATTTTACTCAAACAGCTGATCGAAAGTCATCACAGGGTTACTAATTTTCTGTTCTGAAAGTATCATAACCCTCTTACCAACTGTTTTCCTCCACGTATATTTGTGTCTTTAATTACTGAATGACCACGTATTTTCAGTTCATCCTTTTTGTCAATCCCAGCCGCTGGTTGCCTTAATTATGTTAATTCTTCTTTCGTCCTAATATTCTATTAGAATAGAATTGAAATTAGTAAGCTCCACTTTGTCGCCTTCCACCAATTCAGTTGATTATAAAAAAAGAAAAAATTACGTGACACATTTTTACGATTTCAGTTAAGAGACAGTAATCTGTCACGGTACCTTTTGGGAAAGGGAAAGGTTCACAATTTTGTTTATTGTTATTATTAGTTTTAATTTTTCCTTATGTTCTTAAAATTATTCAGTTTTTTTTTACATTCATTCACTAAGTATTTCTAAGTAAAATTTCAAATTTTCTGTTTTCTTGAAAAAAGAAACCCATTAAAAATATTAGTCATTCACTCTCTTGGTCTGCAAACGTTGGTTCGCTAGATTGTGTAAGCTAATTCTAAATCACAAAAGTTGTTTAACATTCTGTTACAGCGATCTTGGTTAGTAATAGGTCGTCTCATTCTGTTGAGCTTGTAGTATTTACAAACTATTCGTAACAAGTTTATAATTATAGAAAAAGTGAAAGATCTTCCTGGGTAGTAAGACGGTTGGATTTCGATACATTAGTTGATTTTGATGGTTCATCCATTAGTGTTCAACTATTAATTAAATTAGTAATAATTTTTTTAATTCTCAAAATTTTGCATTTAATCTATTCGATAATTTTATGGAACATTAGTAGCATTTTTACGGTCGATAAAAGTGCACCGGTATGCAGTAGATCATCATCAAGGGTATGATAGATTCAGTTTACCCTTAGAATGATTTGAAATATTAAAATTACTAGTTTTCTCTGCTTGCTTCACTCTACCATTCTCCGTACCAAAATAATATTAACCCTTCTCTATTCTCAGAATTGCCGAGTAAAAGCTAACATAGTAAGATCTATCTATCAATCAATTTTCATTATCTCGATTCGAAATATTGATTAAATTGGGTAATCTGTTTCTACGTTTAAACAGTGAGTGTTTTATAGAAATGTTTGTTTATTGCTTATTTCCAGTATTTTTCATAGAATATATGTGACTTTTAAAAATAACATATAAAAGATTTGTCTCAGTTCGCAAGCATTGATTCATTTTTTCATATTAGTTACATTAATTTATAAAAAAATCTCTTAATTCCAACCAGTTTTTTAGGAAATTTCGTATTTAATGAACCAAGTCTAGTAAGCTTGTGGTTAATACTAGAAATAATTTTTTATTACAAAATAATTTTTATAATGGTTAAAATGTTACTGATGAAAAAACATCGTAAAATTAGTTTCAATTAGGTATTTAAATCCCTTTCATCCGGAGGTCCCAGGTTCGAATTCCGGTTAAGCATGGCATTTTCACACGCCAATTGTCATTCATCTCATCCTCTGAAGCAATAACTAACGGTGATCCCGGAGGTAGAAAAAAAAGAAAGGTGTTTAAATCGTTTTTAAAATAATTTTAAAAAGGTAATACAAAGTCTGATTTTGCTTTCCTTCGAGTTGTACCATTTACTTATAAAAATAGAACATAATAAAATGCTTAATATACTGGACCCGGGCGCATTCAGGTTACAGAGCTTGTATAGGTACTAAACATTTTCTATGATCGTACCATAATATTTGTTAAATTCAATTTATAATATTAAAGAAACATATGTTTTAAATAAAGGCTTAACTTTTTAAGTATATTATAAATAACGGATTTATAGTATTAATAGATCTTTTTCGGGTTAAAATATCATGTAATACGTAGCTGTTTTTTGTTTGTAAGACAATTAAACTGTTATTCAAAACATTGTATATCTTGTTACTGTATAGGATCTGGCATTTAATCTTCTTTAATTTTACGGTCATTCTTTCTATCATAAACACACGCCCTTGTGTGTGTGTATATATATATAAATTGATTATTATATAGATAAACTCTAACCTTATAAAATATCTGTAATTATGCGATTAACTGTTTTTATTATTGTTATGTCTTTTACCTTGAATATACGACTTTATTAGATTCTTATTTTTATTGAATTAATTTATTGTTATCATTTTTTTTTCCTTGAAACCTATTGCAATTATTACACTGATTAATATCGCATAACTAAAAGTAAATCGGCAAACGGTGTACAACATTTTCTCCAAACTGTAAAAGCTTAACTGTTTCTCTAATTTTTTAAAATTAATTACTTTGTTTTCAAAATAATTTAAATTAATATAATAATTTAGTGTTTTTAAAAAATACTTTTTTTAATTATGCTTGAGAAATTTTGTTCAAAAAATTAACCGAGAAGAGATGTTGCTTAAATTTGTACGAGTATCTTCCATACATACCATCTCGTTTAGAAACGGTAAATTTTGTTATAACTGGGTAACTTACCGGCATGGTCTAGAGGTGAACACGTCTTCCCAAATCAGCTGATTTGGTAGTCAAGAGTTCCATTGTTCAAGTCCTAGTAAAGTAAGTTATTTTTACACGGATTTGAATACTACATCGTGGATACCGGTATTCTTTGGTGTTGGCTTTCAATTAATCACACAACTCCAGGAGTGGTCGAACTCAGACTGTACAAGAGTACACTTCATTTACACTCATACATATCATCCTCATAAGTATTATGTTAAAGGTAATTACGGAGGCTAAACAGGAAATAGAAAGGATGGTTAAAACTGGGTGTTAAAGTAGTTTTAGTAATTGACTTAGTCATAATCCATATTTTATGGTATTGAAAAATGTTTGGATCTTTTCCATTACCTGACAACATTTTCATAACTATATAAAACCTGATAACATGCCTGTTTAACTGCAATCGCTCATGTGAATTACCTTCCATATACGAGTGTTTTTTACTCCCACTCTTTTGTAATTTGCTTTTTACTTAATTTTCAATCGAGATTTTTTAAAAATGAAAGATCTTAAATTATACTAATGTAATCATAAGTATAAAGAATCTTAAAATCGTTAGTAAAAAATATTTCACCGTAAGGCGCAATGGAGCACACATTGACCAAAGATTGATTTTTATGGGGTAGAATTTATGTGGCGACAATGATACAGTAATGCTGATTTCTCTTATATAATAATTCATATTATTGCAAATTTCATGTTTCCTAGTAAATCTTTAAGCATATCGGAGTTTATATATATATATATATATATATATATATATATATATATATATATATATATATATAGTGTAAATAGTGTGTATATATATATATATATATATATATATATATATATATATACATATATATATATATATATATATATATATATATATATATAGTGTAAATAGTGTGTGTATATATATATATATATATATATATATATATATATATACATACACAAGGTCTGTAAATAAAGTAATGAGACTGGTTCAGAAAAACGTTTTATTTACAATCCAATTATACATGGACATCACCTTCAAAATAGTTCCCTTGGGAAGCCCCGAAACGCTTCAAACAGTTATCCCACTTTTCATAGCAGTGTTGGAACTCAGAAACCGGAATATCCTTCAGATGGTCGGTTACAATTTTTTTTAATGTTTTCTACTGTTCCAAAATGGTGTCCTTTGAGGTGCTTTTTTAAAGTTGGGAACAGGAAAACGTCGCAGGGACTCAAGTCAGGTAAATAAGGTGGTTGCGGAACTACAGGAATGTTTTTCTTTTCCAAAAACTCATTAATTGAGAGTGCAGTGTGTCAAGGTGCATTGTCATGATGCATCATCCAGTTATCTTTTGATGGCTGGTCTCACGTGGGCAGCTTTTTTCCGCAGTCTTTCAAGAATTTCTCGGTAAACATATTGATTTACAGTCTGTCATGTAGGCAAAAACTCCTTATGGACAATGCGTTACTATAGAAGAAACAAATTAGCATGGTTTTGATTTGCTGATTTTTGCCTTTTTGCGACGTGGTGAGTATGAAATTTGTTACTCCTTGCTCTGGCGTTTTGTTTCTGGGTCGTATTCAAATATCCAAAATTCATCACCAGTAATAACATTTTTTTAGAAAATCAGGATCAGTTTCAATCCGCTCTAGAAGATCGCAGCACACTTCCATCCTGTTGTTTTTCTGTTCGACAGTGAGGTTTATTGGGACCAATTTTGCACAAACGTTTTTAATGTCCAATTTTTTTGTCAAAATTTGTTGGACTGTGGTATACGGTTCAAATTCAATTGTTCTAAAATCATTCTGACAGTTAATCGCCCGTCGTACCGTATCAAGTCAACATTGTCGTCACTTTTTGACGTTAACGGTCTTTCAGAGCGTGGATCGTCCGCAACTGATTCCCGGCCATCTGAAAATGCTTTAAACCACCTAAAAACATGGGCTTGTGACAGAGCGTCATCTCCATACGTCCTTTTCAATTTTGAAGAGGTTTCAGTAGCATTCTCACCGAGTTTAACACAAAACTTGATTGCATAACGTTGCTCATAATTAGTATCACTTATTTTTGTAACGAACAAAAACTCATTTAGCGAGAAGTTTGTTTACGTCTCACGTGGCAACAGTAAATTAAAATATTAATACCTAATATAAACCAGCTGTTCACATAACCATATGTTTACTAATAACTTTACAGTGTTGCCATTTTGGCTGCTAAAAATAAACTACTTACTACATTACTTTATTTACAGACCTCGTATATATACATACATTCATACATATGAAGTTAAATAGTATTTGAAAGTACAATACCTTTATCCTATCAAAATTAATAATGTAATAAATAATAAAATTTTTAAATAAATCTTAAACTTAATGTTAGTGATATAAAAAAAAACTTAAAACTTAAAAGCTAATGTTAATAAAATAAACGACACAATAAATTTAATTAAATCGCAAACTAAAAAAAAAAAAAAAACAGGCTGATTGATTGCACTGTGAACTTTTAATTTGATTTTAGTCTCAGTTCCCGCATTTACGTGTTGTCTATTAACAGAAAAGATAGTACGGTTTTCCCTACTATTCTCAGACAAATGGACCGTATGGTAGATTAAAAAAACTATCACGCGCTGACACTTGGACTGGAATGAGTCTTTTAGTGTAAATAGCTATGTATTACACGGCGTACCCGCCAACGGAAAGACCAATCGATGGGATAGAATTCAAAAGCGTTCTACAAAATAATATATTCAACTTATGGAGTATATTTAGTTTTTAGTTTAATCGTTGTTTTACCGATTGTCTCGTATGATGTAGGATCTGTTTTGCTTGGATTTGGTTTCCACCGCTTGGGTATGTCAACTGATCATATTTTTGTTACTGTTTCATTAACAGTCATCATTATTAGGTTAAAAAAAACTGCTGAACAGTAATTTAAATTGTATTTTATGCAAAATGATTGTGAATTAAAATAAATAAATGTAATATGTAAATGCAGAAGTTTGTGGCGGGTTCTGTCTGTCCGTTTGCAACAGCATCACGCGAGAACCAACCGACCGATTGCTTTCAAATTTGCAGGATACATTCGTGTTATCCCAGGAAAGGTTTTAAGTTATAGATCGAGATCGAGGCCCTAGCCCTCGTTGGGGGTGAAGTTGTGAACTTTTCCTCGTCAAAAGTCTGTGTAATTTAGTTACTAATATTCTGTTTTTTGTAATTTAATTTTTTTTCCAGGTATTTGTAAAGTCTGTATACTCTTGTGTTTATCAGTATAATTCTCACAATCAAGAGGATAACGAATACAGCGGGGTACAGGGAACCCTCCGTCCGGCTAGTAATTAAATAAAACAATTATAACAATTCAAATTATTATCTGTTTCTGGTTTGGCGGTTTATTACATGCGACAGGGGATTCGGGGTTACAAATTTCAAACCCACCCTGAAAATCACAGCCGATCGTTATCCAATAATTGGTTTCTTTCTGTTTAATAGTGTTCTACCTCCCAGATTGTAATATATCACACCCTACACTGGCTCTTTGTCCCTTAATTGAAGTCATCCCGTTAAAGAAATATACATTGTAAAAGAGAACCGTTATTACACTGGTGTTGTAGGATACCAGCATTTAACAACTACAGTATCGTTTGTTTTCGCTCTCACTATATATATATATATATATATATATATATATTTTTTTTTTTTTTTTTTTAATTTATGGGGTGTGGAAGAAAAAACGTAAATAGGATTTTTTAGTATTTATTTAATCAAGATACAAAAAAAGTAGCTCCAGTTAACGGTTATTGAAGTAGATTGGAAGACAAGATTACAATCAAAAAACCGTCTACAGAAATCTTTTACTTATAGTCCGTTTTTCTTTTCTGTTTAGCCTCCGGAATCACCGTAAGGTATTACTTCAGATGATGAATGAGGATGATAATATGTGTGAATGATATATAGTCTCAGGTCGACCATTCCTGAGATGCGTGGTTAATTGAAACCCAACCACCAAAGAAGACTGCTATCCACGATTTAGTATTCAAATCCGTATAAATTTACTTATTGTCCTACCCATTTCGATTGTTAAACAGTCATTGTCAATGTGTACCGAGAACGTATAAATAAATTAGCAATAAAAAATAACAAACGAGAGAAAAAAAGGTAATGAAAACATATTAATTCACAAATAAACATTACTTGTAACAAACACAATAAATGTTACCACTTCACGCAATCACAATGAAAAAAGTAAATTTAAAAATAAATTTTAAATCATTTAAACCTTCAACTCAAACTGCCCAATACGACTTATTATACTCTTCTTGTGTAAAGTAGACATATAAAAAACACTTACCTAAAAAAAAAAAAATGAAGACAGAATGAACGTTAAACTAATCAAAGCGATATCCTCGCCCGTGAACAAAATTTAAGGTATGAACTAACCGTTAATTTTTATGCTCGAAAATTTTCACAAAAGGTTTGTAATAAATTTAAAATTCACAGTAACTGCTATATATTAGTTAAGTATCATGGTTCAGTAATGAAATCTCTGCATCACTGTTGATGAAGTAAGTTTTCTAATTAATTCCTATTTTTTTTATCACTTTTTTGTAAACTACGGTTTCTGATTAATTAATTTTAAGTAGCTTAGACTCTCTCTAAAACTTATTCTCTAAAAAAATTTATAGGACCTATATCATTCGTTTTATATAATAACATGGTATTCTTATTTTTCTCGGAAATAGGTTAGTAATTTTTAGGAGGGACTTGTGTTTTATGTCAGGTCACCTACTACTCACCTTTGGATTGACATTTAACGTATGGATATTAATGTTTATAAAATTGAATAACTAGAGTCTATAGGAATAGTCCGCCGTGAGAGTATTTTAGTTTAAATTTAACAGAAGAATTTTATGAAAATAGTTTTTTGTATTGTATTTAATCAAGTTCAGTATTGGAGTAATGCATTCATGTAATTTTTGTGGTATTTTTAAATATAAGGTAGATTAAAAAGCCTGATATAAACTCTATCTCGCCTAGATTGTCAGTCAGTTGACTCTGTTATTTCGATTTACATTTATATATATAATGTTGTATATAATTAATATTATTTTATGTGTATAAATATAATTAATTTAATAATATATATATATAAATACTGTTAACTCATTTATTATGGTTGACCGAGTTTTATTATTGTAAGTGTATGTGTTTGTTTTATTTAATTTTGCTGTTTATGTATTTTATCTTAACTGTTTTTTATCTGCATTCATTTTATAATATTTATATAGCCAGTCGACTTCAAAGATTTTACTTTCAAATATTTATTTAAATTTAGATTTTAAGGAAATAAATATTTGATATAACATTTGCATTTTAATGTATTTTTTCTATACAATATTAAGAGTTGAATTTAGTTTCTATTATATTTTAAGGCTGTAAGTGGGGGAAAATAGAAATTGAAGATAATCAGTTATTGTTTGATTGAAATTTGTAATCTACTTTGATATTTATTTTTATTAATTGTTATTAGGGTGGAATATTTTAATTTTTTAAGATATTTGTGTACCTTAGTATAGGATATTTTTCAAATTTAAAAAAAAATTCTTTCCCCCCCGGGGAAAGTAATAGTTTTAAAATATAGTAAGAACATATTCCTAAAGACTGACATGGGTAAGAAATTAACGAGGTCAAGCGTTTGAATTCGTTACATTTTGTTTAAACGTTGTTCTTGTGTTGGTATGTTTTATTGTGATTATTCAGGTACGCAGTTCGAATTTAAAATTTCTTAATTATATATTATGAATCTCATTAATCTTTCGGAAGTTGCTGAAATAAAAAGTGGTTATTAGGAAATATCAATCGTCGTCTGTTCAACGGGCGAATTCTGATTTCTTTTAGGAACACTTTCCGAATAATTTCTTCTTTATCCTTTATTGATTTCATTCTTAAGGCAAAATTTTGATCTTATTTAGTGTTAAAGTAGTAAAATATTTTTAACTGCTAATGATGGAAAGATTTCTATCGTATTTTTATTGTGTAGATAATGGTATATTTAGGAAAACTGGTGGAAGTTGACCCTTTAGTTTGTTATATAATTTTTTCCTGTAATTTACATTGGAAAATGAGTACTGTAGAGCAAAATACTGATGACAGAACTTGATACTTTTAAGTTATCAAACTGATTTTAAAGTATTATCATATTTTGATCAATGGGTATAATTCTTAACAGTTTATACTTTTTCTGTGTTTTTCCCTATTTAAAATTGTGTATACAACTGGTTAACTTTCAAGTACCTAAAAGTTCGTCCAAGGATTGTCGTACAGTATTTTACATCAATAAAATTTGTTGTAAATTAACTTTGTGAAATCTCTTTAATAATAATAGAAGTATTATTAAAAATTTACGTTAATGCACGGCATAATAGGAAAAAAAAAATTTTTAAATAAAGTCAAAAAATGATTCGAAATCTTATCTTTTGTCTTTTCTTTCGTGAAAATCAGTAGGACCATTAATGAAGTACAAGGGTACTTAAACCCCCTTAAACAAGGATAGTATGTTATACGAAATCTATAAATTGTTATTTATGAAATTCTTTGAAATTTTTTTTTTAATTCTATTCATCAGCAAAATATATTTTTTTTAATTTCAGAAATTAAGAGTTTTTATGAATGAATTCTACACTTTTAAAGAATCAGTTTAAAAATTGAAATGTTCTATCGTTTTTTACTAAACGAGGTCCATTAACGTTGGGATAGGTGAACAAAAATTACATATTTTTTCTCAAGAATTATAAAATCCATTAAAGGATATTTTATAACACAAATAGTATGCTACACATGTTTTGTTACTCAAGTTATCATTGTTATTGTCGTACTAGAATTAAAAAAGTTTTTTTTTAATCACTTCTGACATATTTATATCAGTATTACTTGAAAAATTGCCGATAATCAGAAAATATGATAGTCAAAAAACGTTCAATTTCGTCAGATCAAGTAGTATAGATTGGTTATTTGGTAGTTAGTAGAACATAGAAAAACGTTTTTTTGTACATTTTATCCGAGTGTGAATTGAGTCGGATTAAAACTAAGTTAAGGAAGACACTTTTGTTTATTTTTTCTTCTGTTTGAAGGCAAATTTTAAAGGATTTTTGTCGTTAATAGTTAATATTTTCTCTTAGTGAAAGTGTAACAGCTCCTTTTAGTTTAAAATTCTTAGAATTATTCTTTCGTTACATAAAAGTTCAGCAGTGCAATCGCCAACTCAAGTTACTCTATTTCCTTTCATTTTATTTCGTTTTAGATTTCATTTATCTCTTCTTATTTTATTCACTTTAATTATTTAGATTTATAATTTATCCTGCATTTTTTTTATTTTTACGGTTTATTACTATAATATTCTTTTGTTTAAAAATATTGTTTTTTTTATTTAACCTCCGGATCCACCGTTAGGCATTCTTCAGAGGACAGAGGAAGGTAGTTAGAATGATTTGTAGCGTTTGTGAAAATGCCATGCCTGACTGGAATAAAAATTACGTTTACAATAGGGTACTTTCTGATATGCATTATTTATTGAGGAAAGGTGTCATGAACTCTTTAATATTGAATAAGCTATTGTTTAATCAAAATCATCGATATTATTTTATCAATATTGTTCAACAATTCTATCAGGAACCAGAAAAATCATTAATTTTTATCCTGTTCCTCTGTATTATATAAAACTTAAAAAATTATGATTTAAGAGTGGGATTAAAAATGAATTTGTAACAGTATATAAGTAAAAAGTGTAGAAATTATCTTGTGCTGTCGATGCATAGTCGAACATATATGTTTAACTTCATTGTAGAAATGTTTTATGTTAACGAAAAAATTCATTTCTTTAATTAAATTTTATAACTAATACAAAATATGCAATAAATAAAAATCAACTTTGATTTTTTCCTGTATTATGAAGCGAATTGTTAAATTTTAAGTGGGTGGGCGATGGAGTAATCTACCAATTCAGACGGGAGTATTTTTCAAAACTTCGACACCCCAATTTTTCACTCGGAAATTTTCTGAAAGACGTCCCCTTTAATTTTTGATGGAAAAAACCCGAATCGAGTCTCAAAATCCAGACCGCAAATAATCTGGATTCACTGGAATGAATTGGTATGTTACTCGGCATCAGATTCATGGGAGTAGAAGTTTAGTTAGTTCTTTATTTAGTAAATTATTTCACTTCTGTATGGGAAGAATTTTTATATGATATAGACTACTGGGTAGTGTTTTGGATATGGCCTTGAGATATGGCGCGAAATACACCACAGTTAACGGCGGAAGATGTAGGTCTACGTTTCCCATACTACGTACGTTTGCTCGCTTCTCATACAGTGACCATTATTCCTCTCTTTTAAAGATTAATTTGACCTTTAAATATTTACCATTATATAAAATCAATTTGTATTTTTCCATAAAGGTTTACGGAATTTACCTCCGTTATCCTTCCTCCATTTATTTTGTGCGTATTTCTGGCAGAAAATTGCAGTAGAATTTCAAGGTAAATATTATAATAATTATTAAGATTCTTACGTCATTAAAAAGGAAATAAATAAAAAATAACCAAATAAATAAAACTACAAAAAAATTTCCAAAAATTTGCAAAAGTAACTCTCGTGGCCTAATAGATAAAAAAAAACTTTTTGAAGTAGTAAGTTGAAAATAAAATGAAAAAAAAGATTAGAAGTTGGGTTGCATTGTAAAGTTAATGCAACTTCCATTATTTTTTTTAAATTGTTCGCAACTTAATATCGGTTCATTCAGAGGTATATATATATATATATATATATATATATATATATATATATATATTCACTAGCAGACGCGGCAATGCTTCGCTGTTGCTAGATTTGAGTTTATATCTAGACTAAATAAACACAGTTGAAAGTTTGATAAAACATTAACAAAATGAACATTACGAAACTTCACAAAATTTAACCTTTCCCTTTTACCCTTTCTCCCTTTCCTTTTTCCCCTTTTTTCTTTTCTCCTTTTCCCCTTCATTTTCATTTTTTACCATTTCCCCTTTCAACCCTTCCTCTTTCTATCCCCTATTTCTCTATATTATTTCTTTTTCGCCTTCATCTTTCCCCAATTTCCTTTTTTATTTTTTCTCCTTTCCCCTTTCCATTTTTATTTCCTCGTTTTCTACTTTTTTATTTTTCCATTTTCCCTTTCTCCCTTTTACCTTTTTTAATTTTTCCCTTTTCCGATTTTTCCCTCATTCCCTCTTTCCCTTTTCCAATTATTCCCTTTCTCCCTTTTTCCCTGCGCGTAAATCGGTCCAGTAATTTTTTAGTCTACAGCGGGCACACATATCGGAAACAATGAAATGGAATCGTAAAATATTTAGTATAGCGTGTGTTGCTTTTACATCCAACAGATGCGCTATTTAAAAAAAAAAAGGTGTGACATCTTAGGTATATAAAAACACGCGCACATTCGAATGCAGCGTTGTGTCAAAATTTCAAAGCAAACGGTGAAGAACTTGCGGAGATTTAAGATTTAGAACAAACAAACATTTACATTTTTATTTATATAGATATTGATAGGAAATTAGAAAACAATTTTTTAGGTTTAGGGATTTTTTATTGCAATTTATTTAAAAAATTTGTTTATTTTATTATTTTAAATGATGGTGAGTAAATGAATGAACTTAATTTTATTAAATTAAAATACTAAGAAGAGAAACACATTACTACATGTTAAATACAAAACAGTTCTAAATTACAAATGGAAAGCAAAAACGAAAAATGATATTATTAATAAGTTTTTATTGTAGTTATTAATTAATAATTGATTCTGGATTATATCCACACGGGTATGTGCATGTACACGAATCGCAATTTTGTTGACAAAATTACATTAAATTGAATTAAAACGAGTCTTAATTGATATTCATTCTTAGTTCTTGCCTAATGACCTGGCTTTGATTAAGCCAAAAAAGACATAAAATTGGTTATTTATATCTGTTTCAGTAGAGTATCGTCTACTTTTACACAAATCAGCCGTCTGATTGACACAAAATAGCTCTACGTAATTTTGTTACCCCTATCCTCAGTACGGTAATGCCATCATTTAACAAATATTGAACATAAGTAAATTATACTCAGTCCATGTAACTGAAAAGAAAGGATTCATTTTAATTAAATACACAAATATTAATCGACGCGTTTTATTTTTCTTTAATTACAGAAATAGTTGTATTACTGTAAATCCTACAGGCATATATTTTAATTTTCTGTATGTTAATATCCTTTCTTAATATCGATGAAATTGGCATGAATTTACATTTATCAATATTTAGGGATATGTCATCGTCTAACTGAAACAATCTGATATATATATATATATATATATATATATAATTTATCAGATTTTTCTATCTGTAAAGCAACTTGTCCTGACTGACTGACTTATCCGTCAACATCCAACAAAAACCACTGATGTTAAATTGATGAATATTTGTGTACATGTTCTTCACACGGTGTAAGTGCACTCTAAGAAAGGATTTTTGAAAATTCTTGGTTTAAATGGAGTAAAAATGAAATTTACAATTTTTTTTTAATTTCTCGGTAACAACTGAAGATATCAACTTGATTGTTTGTGTGTGTAATTTTCATGTAAATATCTAAAAATCGGTTTCTAGATTTTTCGAAATTCGATCTTGAAAGAGGTGACGAAAGGTAAAACATTTTACAGTGATTGCAAATTTCCCCCATTTCCGACTATACTAAACGATATATTCACTAGACTGGGGCTTGCAAATACTCTTTAGATAAATATCTAAAAATCTTTTTTGGTTTTTTCGAATTTCGATTTTTTTAAGGGGTTTACGATGTACGGCAAGGCGGCTCAACTAACACAGCCACTGTTACTGTATGTTGGACGCGACTGGTTGCACCTGCCTCCGATTACTTGACCAAAAAAATGAAGTTAAAGTAATTAAAACATTTTAAAATTATAATGATAAACGAAGAACGGTCACCTCCTAGTGATGTTTGTCGGGTAACGCTAACAACCAGGCAAAATACATTTTTAACCCTATGAAGTACGGATAACCAGTTGTAACTAATATTTTTAAGATGGAGGCCGACTGTTTTGAAACCCACATTCTTAGATGATTCAAATTTTCGGTTCCTGCACTGACAAAATTGTTGCTCTGAAGAAATTGCAATAAAGTGATGTTTTTAATAAATTAAACAGGCTTTAATTTTTATTTATCATTATTATTCTCGCAAGCAAGAGTTTAATGATTATAGCGGAGGTTCGAGGAGCAAAGCCATCTGGCCAGATGAGAAGAGCGAGCAAAGCGAGTCACGACCGGTTAAATATTCCCTGACCCCGACGGGAAACGCTAGTAACCATATAGCACGGGCGAAGCCGCGACGGGGATGCTACATTGGGTATTGTAATACATTTTTCTTTATTGGTCTTTTGCTTAAGAGTTTATATTGTGGATTATTTCAATTCATTAATAAAAGGATTGGTCTGACAAAAACTGTTTAATTTTCTTATCTTCCGTTTTTTTGTTTTTCTTTATTTAAGTGATGGGCTATAATTCATTTTTTGTCGTAAATTCGTTCTATATTTTTAATAAAAACTTTTATTTACCGTTTTATCAGAATTTAATGATAATCTAAAAACAATATTCTTGATTAAATAATTTTTTTAAAAAAGTAAATAAGTTTGCTATTAAAAAAATATTGCGGGTGAAGCCGCATTCATATCGCGGGCGAAACTGTGATGAGGGAACGTATATTTATATACGTATAATTTAATTAATTATATGTATATTTATATACACATATATATAAATATATTGATTTCTGTGAGTCTGTCACTCTTTCACGCAAAGATTACTCAACCAATTGAGCTGAAATTTTGCATGAACATAGGTTTTACACCTAGGAAGAACATCGGACTATTGCCGTCACGAAATGTTTTACAGTTTCAAGATGGTGACCGCTTTAATGGTTTATGGTAACAACCGGATTATGTTCCTTGCCAATATTCATGTTTACTTTGGCCAAACCGTTGATCCGATCGAATATGGAGACCATTTGCAGTATTTTAAATTAAATTTTCTACAATTTGTCTTTCAGTATCTCTTTCGGTATTCGAGAAATGTACGATCAAAGATGCGAAAGTGTACAGCGTTTATTCCTTTAGACTTGCCCTTCACTTTCAAGCTCCTCCAGTTTCCACTTAAAGTTGCTTTTTCGATGGCAGTAAATAAGTTGTAAGGACAGATGCTTCAAGTTGCTCTCTCTGCTTACAGAGACGGTGCTTCTGGGCAACTGCGGAATAATCCGAATTTATACACTCCAGAGAGAAAAGCTGTAAATATTATATGCAATTCTATTCTTTAAGTATGTTGTTTTCAAACTGTTTCTCAAAAAGCTCAAAAAAACTTAACATAAAATAAAAAATTGAGAAACGAAGTACGGTTTCCTTTTTTATCCGTTCGAAGGACAGTTATAGCTATAACTGCTATTTTTTAGATTGGGGCCGACTATTTTGAAACCCGCATACTTCAAATCACTCAAATTTTTGAGTCATGTGTTGATCAAACTGTTTTTTTGAAGAAATTACAGTGCACAGATGGTTTTATAAATTGAACAGGCTTTGATTGTTATTTAACAGTATTATTCGCACAAGTATGAACATGTAACGAACGGACTTTCCAGGCCGTTCATCCAGGCTTGACGGGAAGGGCGAGCAAAGTAGCTCGGATCGGCTAATCTACAATAAATAATAAATGCCGACCGAATGTACGGCAAGTAGAATACTAAACATTGGGAAATAAATGTTTCAGTATCTCAAAATAAACTAAAAACGTTTATACCAAGAACAAATGTCCTATCTCGCTTTGTTTCTCGGCTATCCACTATTTCGTCCTTTTTTAATGAAAATTCGTATCTCGAGGAATGGATTTAGATATTTTAACAAAATTTAGTGTACGCTTTTAAATAGACTATGAGTAGAGTGAAAATAAATTTGACAATTTTTTCCTTATCAGATTTCAAACTGACAGAAATTCAAATATTTTAATCCGTAATTAAAAAGTAAGAAATAATCTCTAAGAAATTATTTGAAAAATAAATTTTATTTTATTTGTAATTAATTAATTTTCAATACTTCCTTTACTTAACAGTATAATAAAATGTTTCCATTCAATTATTTATGTCTAAGAAGAAATTGCTTCAAAAGAAAAGAACAAACTTAAAAGAGAATATTGAATTAAAAAAATTTCTGGACTTCTGTTACAGAATGTATAATGGATATTTTATATTTTCTTCATTCATTTCCAAGCATCGGTTCAACCTCTTCCTCAAAGATTTCCCCGTTTGTTAAAAAACACCAGATATTTGTCTTATCTCTTCACAGCCCATACAAATCTTTTTCTTAAGTTCTTTAATCCTTTCAGTTTGGCTTTCCGCAAATTAAAACCGTCAAATATTACCACAAAAAAAAATCTAGAGTTGAGATCCGGGGATTTTCCGGATCCATACTACAGGTCCACCATGAGCTACCCACTTGTCTTGAAAAATTTCAGTAAATGATTTGATTCTCTAACCATAAAAGTGAAATGTGGAGGTACAACATCTTGTTATAAGCCACATATCACCATCTTAAAAAAATTAAGTTATATAGCTCTTGTTAATCTATTTCGAAGAAATGTTAGTCTTAGGAGTGTGTCTCCGCTCAAATATTTTACAGAAAAACATTTTTGGTGTATACCGGTAATTGTAGTGCAGGGACTTTCATCAGCTTCTTGAGTTTTGTGGAAGTTAAAAATGTTATCTCATATAGATCTTGCTTCATGAGTAAACGGAATGTTTGAAAAGTAAAGTGCCTAAATAATTTGTCATTAAAAGCAATCCTTGCCGAAGATTTCTTTCAATAAAATTCTGAATTCTTTGAATAGGATATGTATACAAGTGTTGCTTGTGAAGAATACCCGAAATAGAATTTTTAGAACTACCTTATGTAACCGATTGATCTCCTCTACTTTCTGGTTTTGTTTCTATCGCTTCCAGTTTTTCCGTTTTTCACATCAACTGTGCTCTTACAATAATAAATCTTTCAACTTTTTAATTATTCTTCAAATATAATTTTCTCTTTGATTTTTGTGAATTACGAGTATAGCAAAGATCTTTCTGCTTGGAGCATTTCGATTGGAAAATATTTCTGTGCCGTTTAATTTCATGAGAATTCGATCGGCTAAAACATAAATAAAATGCGTATCACCAAGTTCTTCATTAAAATAGTAACGCATGCTTAATGGAAAAATGTAATATTACAGTGTACTTTCAAACAAAAATAAAAGAAACTAGCTTACAAAAACAAATAAATTTGCTTTTTTATACAGTAGTATTGGCTTACACAGGAGATGAAGACACATAAAATACTTTAAAGAAATTTTCCAGTGTTAGTCGGTTGTTTGAAATCGTATTTATACATAAATTAGATGCCCTTTTTATACACAAAAAACAATGCTACCCAATTTGATAAATTAAAATTTTAAAAGTTATACAGTTACTAAAATTAGTTAAATAAAATTTAAAATATTTGAACGTCTGCCATTTTGAAATTGGATAAGGGAAAATTTCCAAATTTTCTCTCTTTGTATAACATTTGTTCAAACGTATGTAATAAATCTGGTTGAAACAACTAAATCCAATTTCGAGTTATGAATTCTAATTTAAAAAAAAATATATATATATATACCAAATGGTGGACAGTCGGAAAATAAAACGAGGTAAGACGTTTTTCCGTGTAAATTTTTTTTTGTTTGCTCGTATTTTACGACGATTCAAAATTGCATGGGAATATTTCGTACTTTAGAAACTGATTTGAGACATTAGTATAAAAAAAGTTCCTTTAAATGGATGTCCGAGTTACGGCCACCGAAATATGTTCTGATTTCTAGTTTAAGAGTAAAATGAACCCATTTTGAGACTTTTTGGACCTTAATAAAGAGGCGGAAGTTCTTAGGACCCAAATAAAGTAATAGTTTTTTTTTTAAATTTGTTGACGTGAAAAATTGAATATAGGTCCAAGAACTGTATCTTTTGTAATTAACAAAAAAATTGTCGTAAAGCACGAAAGAATATAATCGATATCAACGCTTTTTTAACTTTGCGTAAATTAACCGTTTTTTATTGCCAACAAATACATAACAGTTTATAACGAAAAGGTTTTTAGTGTTTAATTCTTTGTTTACATTATTTTTAAAGTCGATGGAAAACAAATACAAGTTTCAAAAGTCCGACTTTAATTCAAAACTAAACAGATCAAAATGTGCCAGAACAAATTTAAACAGATCAATCATTTTCCTCATAATACTAAAATATTGTCGAAATAGAATTTAAAAAAAAAAGTGTATGCTAGATATGATCGTGTAATAGTCTTTTTGATAATCCTAGTCACTAATTAAAAAAGAAAAGTTGCGTACCAAATTTCATATTAATAAATACAATCTTTCCTGAGATATAACGAAAAATGTAGTGTAATAAAAATACTGTTACACGTACAATTTATTCATTCAAATAAAATATTTCTATAGTGATTTTAGAAGTTTTTTAATTTCAGGAGACTAAAAAAATAAAAAAAATAATAAAACCCGGGGGGAAATAATTTTGTTTTTAGTAATTTCACTTTCCTTCTGAAATGTTTATTACCATACCGAGGAAAAATAAAAATAATAATTAATTAATCTACTATATTAATTATAATTATTAATTAAACGTTAATGATTTTCAACATTTTTCAAATGTCTTCCGCTGCGTTGAAAATCGGTAACTCTTGTTCTACCCGATTTAAACTGTTCAATCCACTTATAATATTTTCACGATTAAATACTGTTTACTAGACTCACCTCAGCGATTGAATTTCGTCTTCAGAAAATAAAAATCTCATCATAGTACGCCCTTCTTTCGCGGTACACGTTCAAGTGGAGCCGATATTTTGTAATAAATGAGGTTATAATAACGAAAATTCTTTACGAACAGCTGATATTTTATACGTCAGGGGTACCAACCTGAACATAAACATTTTCAATTTATTCTATTAAACTGTTTTTCCGCTTTTGCCATTTGTCTCGAAATATAAATTACTTTCCCGAGGCCAATATAGGTGGAGTAGCTATATTTAAGGGAAAAATATGGTGATCATGTCAAAAATGGGGTATCAGATTTTTTTACAGATTTACGCTTTAGGGTCAAACTAGTTCATCTAGATCAATAAAACATATGTATGTGCTTACTAATGTTTTTCGCACTACTTTTGGCCTTATATCTCAGGATTAATCAAACCGATTTTCTTAAAATTTTGCTCAAATGTGTTTATATGGGACACTGATTGTATTTTTTCAAAATTCGTTAAGATGGCGGGGGAATCACGAAAAAACCAATTTCGATTTTCTTCAGAGGCGTTTTAGAGAAAACTTTATTAAAGCAAATTTGTTGTCTACAATGCGTATATAAAAATCCTAAAAAATGTTTTTTTTAAATCATCAACCCACACCTGAAAACTGAGGTATTGTTTTTTATTCTTTTGTTCTATCGCTCTTCGGTTAAAATATTTTTCAAAAGTTTTTTTTTTTATATAATAGTATCCAGACTTAAAATTCAGTAAAGTTTTTGAAAATTTTCTTTTTCTTATTTCAACCTTTATTGAAAGGGGTGTTAGATTTAGAGAAAACTTTAATTATGCAAATTTTTTAAGTTTAGCCTATACATGAAGATTAAAAAATAACTTTTTTTTTAATTTATTCTTCAGTTTTAATATATATATATATTTTCTTTTTTGTTCCTTCTTCACCTCTCTTAATTTTTGGTTATTAATAGCCACGAAAGGACATCCAATACTTAGCAGCTTTTTTGTAGTACTGGATTGTTTGATATCGTCCATTTCTGCAATAATGTTTTTGAGCACTTATTCAATAAAAATGTAATTTGCATTTCTTATACTGCAAATAGTCGCTTAATTACTGTTACCTTTTTAAACTGATTTTTTGATAAATTAGTTCGATTGAAACTTCGTTTATTTAACCTATAATGATTTTGATTGGATTCATTAGAAACAGATCCAGTTTTGATGATTTAATTTTAATAGTGCTTGTTTAATTATTAAATAACATAGATTAAATTATGTATTTTATCTGATATAATTTTCTGTTATTAATAATTAATTAGTGATGTTCATTTTAATGCAGCCTTTAAAACTGTTACAGGTTCACAGTTATACGGGTCATGAAACTTGCTCCCTGTCTCTCGCACACATTTTCTTTCTCTCTTGCTCTGCAAGTGTGAGAGTGATTGTGAATATTATAAATTGTGGTAGGGCATTAACTTATACCAAACCGTATCGTTAACTTAAAAGAGACCAAGGTAAACTAGGCTATGTTAATAACCAGTAGTCTTCGGTCAACAGTTTTAATTTATTTCATTCTAAACCTTATAAAGAGTTTTGTATTTTTTTTATTTATTATCATTTGTTTTAATATAACTGGATTATCTAAAAATGTCATTACTATAAACGTCAAGTTGTAACTTGTAAAATCGATTATCTTTAAAACATTTTCCATAATCCAACATTATCTGGTTCTATCTACTTGATAAAACTTTAGTTGAACATTGTGGAAATTCTTTCCACCATAACCTACGTTCCCGTAGAATTCGTTTAGGTTATTTTATTTGGGAAATAAAGTAACCTCGATTATCTTTTTAATTTTTTAAAAACTTTCTTCCACTAGAGGTTTTAGCTTTTACATGTCCCTCTACCAAAAAAATAAATTAATTGGAGTGCCTTAATGATTTTATGTTGGGCCCCAATGAATAGATAGATATGGATACTGTGATTGAAATAAGTAAGCTAAAAGCGAAATGAGTTTGATTTCATCATGGTAGTCAAGTCAAATAACAGTAACATTACGAAGTTTAGCGGTTAGGTGATGAATATTTTATGAAAAATGATGCTCGATTTCCCTCTCTACACGTATAAACTTTTAAGAATTTACTTCTATTTTTAGAGATCTATTTTGATACTGATGGGCGTCTTTTTTGCTCGAAGGATACCCTCCTTGTGCTACTCTGTTTTTTTACGTCTAATTTTACGTCTTATAATAAATTAACAATTAATATAATTCACCTTACCAGCACGTTGATAAGTATTCTAGATCTTTCGGCTTACTTGGAAGCCATCATCAGGAGTTAAAATTAATACATTTAAAGTCAAAAGTTTAAAAAGTCATAGTTAAAATTTAAAAACAGTCATGACTGTCCCGGTCCTACTAGTATGAACTCAAAAACAAGAAAAAACAAACGTTACATCATTAAGGAGGAATTAAGTTTATTTAATTTTTTTTCTAAAATTGTGAGTAATACAAATGGAGCAAGATGAAAATTTACAGTTTGTATTTTTCATTTAAATTTTTTATTATATTTTTTTTAACTATGATTTTTTTTGTATTACAGATTTTTTTGTTGTAATTTTGAACTAGATGAGCGCCTGCTTTTTTTGTAGCCTTATTGTGTTTTTATGTTTTTGTATTTATACGTTCTCAGTTTCGTATTGTTTGTTGTTAAGCACATCCTGCGTAGGATACTAGTCCTGTATATATTGGTAGGACCGGGACAGTCATGCTGTTTTCAAATTTTAACTATGATTAAAATTAATCCACCATGGTAAGGTGGATTATATTAATTGTTAATTTATTCATTTAACATATCAGCGGTACCATGTTTGAAAAATTACTTTACTTTTGTCCTTTGTAATATTACGTCTTAAATAATAAAATCCTGCAATTTTTGTTATATTTATGTATTTTAATGTCTTTTCGTATACTTTGTTTCGTTATTTTACTTAATTACTTTCAAATGAATTTCTCATCTAGTAATTCATCTGTCATTCAAAATTTCTTACATTGTGAACTTATTTTTGGTTTGTATAAAAAAGTACATGCTATCAGTGATTGTAATATATTTATTTTCTTGTCTCTGATAGTTCCTTCTTTTTAAAATTTGTCCCTCAGTTCATGTTTGTTTCTTTTCTATGCAAGTTAGAAAACTGTTTTTGAATGTCATATATGTATATGAAGTAAAACTATATTCAAAATTTGTATATTTAAACTATTAATTTAAAACACCAGGTTATAAAATTTGGCTTATTTTTACGTTTTTGATATTCGCGTAATTTTATTTTTGAATATACTTCCTTGTTTGAAAATTGGGAAAAAAGTTTATCCATTAACTAAAGTCTAAAGTGTATGCTACGTTTAAGTGTTGAGATATTTTCTTTATTAATTATTTTATACAAAACCTTGATTTTTTCGTATGTTCTCCTAATTTAGATCAGATTCATATTTCATAGTTTTTGAGCATCAAGAAACTTCTTACCTCTGTCAGAAGTCAAAGGAATTAATTCAAAAGTGTTAAATTATTGATAAACCGAAATTTTACTTTAAATAATCAGTTGTAACCTCATTTGATTACAATCCGCGATAGTTAATTCCGTATCTTGTTCCTGTAGTGATATTAAATGTTTAAATAGAGTCAAACCTAAGTTTGGACACGGCAGGATGGTTTTTAATTACAATTCAGTTACAAGAAATTGTGAATAATACAAATGGAGCGAGATGAAAATTTACAATTTGAAGAGTTTGATGTCGATGATGAAAAAATAAATAACCTTCGCTTAAATCATATTGTAACTACCCCATTGATCAATAATGTCCTGCTATCCTCATATGTGGTGAACTCTCGTAGCTGTAAAAGTATATTTTATTTTTTAGTATTTAATATAAAACTACTTGCAATTTTGATTATGGTATGCTTTTGCCTTTGTTTTCGATATCAAAATCACTGTCTCGTATTATTGGCTGAAAAATGAAATAGTATTGCTTGCTTTACATCATTGTTTCTCCCAAATAAAGAGAAACAATGATATTCTCAAAAAAAGAACCCTACAGGATCTTTTTCAAGTTGATAGAGTTATCGTAAAGTTTTAAATTGACTGAACAAAATTTTATGCTTCTCATGGGCTCTGACTTTTTAGAATATGACGTGGCCCCAAGGATAAACTTTAAATAATACATAAACAAATTCCTTTCATAATCAAAATCTCCGAACCTACGAATTGCGTAGGTTATTACCTTTTCCACCTAATTTCTATTATTTGTCTGTTATCCTCCACAGGTTAGTAAATTATTCATAAAAGAAATAATCTCAATTTGAAAATTGGCGAGAATTATTTTGTCTTGCATTTCTCTTTATCTTGAAAAATCTGCCTGTTTCTATGCCTACTTGATATGGTGTAAATTATAGCTTCCGGTTAAGGTTTGAGTGAATGGTGAATAGTTTAGTTAGATTTTCGGACGATTTACTATTTTTTGAAGGGTTATATTGTTCCCTTAGGGACTTTTCATTAGTTTTTTTACCCTAGGTGGTAAAGAGGCCTTTTTTGCATTTTACAAGATTATTTATTCAACGCAAAATCGTATAATCAAATGCCCTGCTCACATCTGGATAAAGATCCTTTCGATCTCCCGAAAAACTTTGAACGAGATGAGCGCCTGCTGCCTGGAGGAAACTCTGCTATATCACTTTTATATTGGTTTTATAGATGTAGATCTAGTCGTAGATTTTGTGGACGTAGGTGGATGGATGCTGAAGTTACAGGAATCTATAAAACCAGTGTTTCCTTGATATGAACTGTTGGGGAAGTTTGCCAATGGGGCGATTTTGAAATTGTTTTCTATGTTTGGTTGCAACGCAATAAGCCTAAAAATTTAAGAAGTACTTGTTCTTATTGCCTCGTCATATAAATGTGGACTCTTCAATATTGATAAGAGAGTCCACATTTATTATTATAAAATAATTATTAGATAACAGCGTAATCTAAAATTAATTCGGAATATGTTTATATTTTAATAACAATATTTTAAGATTAGCCCGTTTCTTTTCATTTATTTATTTATTAAATTAGAGTTAATTGTATATTTAAATTGTTTAAATTAATCATTTGAATTAAATATTTACTAAAATTCTTTGAAAATGAATGTTTACTTTTTGCGAATATAAAACTGAAAATTTTTCAGTAAATTATATATTGCAAGAGTTTTACTAGGTTGTTGAGACGTGATATATCATAAGTTACTCCCAAAAGATAACCATTATCAAGAATAATTAACGATGTACTTCATTAGTTACTCTTCTGGCTTACTAAGGAAAGTAGGAATAAAGTGGTTTCTTGTCCTTTTATTATCCGTACCGAGCTTACTTTTTTACAAAAAGTACATGATGTAAAAAGAATATCAATATTTTCAGAGACGGTTGAGAGTATTCATATTTAAGTCTGAGTCACAGTATTCGTATACTTTGTACTTTTGTTTTAAATACATCACTGTGCTATAAAAAATATTGAAGCAGACAGCATAATGCAATAAATTTATGTTTTTTTTAAGCGGTCATAAAAATCTATACATTCCACCCGTTGAATGTGACACATTTAACGTATCAATATACATATACTTCTCATTAAAAAAAAAGGTTTAAAAAGTATTCAACTGTGCAATTATCAGGATGGTAGGCGAAAATGAATTTATTAATCTGGGAGATCCACAAGGTGCTTATTGTGGCCTGTATTGTTTCATTTATGTATTGATGTGCCAAACTGGATAGGACTAACTACACTAATAGGAGATAATTATATTAACGCTAGGTTTTGCGGTTGATTTGATTATTTTCACTTAGAGATACAGATAAATTTAATTAAGTTTAACAAACTGGTTGAGAGGTTTATCAGTAAGAAAAATAAAAATGATGGCTTTTAAGGAGTAAGAACTTATAACGTCTAAAAATGTTTGAAGTAGTTGCTATGCTTCATATAATGTGGATGAAAATATCTTCGCAACGATTAATAGCTAAAGAGCGGTCCTTAGAACTGTTAGGAAGAATCTAAGGAATAAAACAAGGCTAGATAGCCAATAATAGTTGTTTAAGAAAAGGGTGAGTGCTGTTTTTATGTGCTTAGATCTCATAAGCACATAAAAAGTGCGTAATACCGTTAGCTAAATATCTGAGCTCTTTACTAGCGGTAGAAATGGGTTTTATTTATCCGTCTTGAAGTGTTACATGATTGAATAATCTGAAATGAGATTATCCAAAGAGATTTGGCCATTTTTTTTCTTTTTATGAGTACCAAAGTAGGGACAATGAATAGAATGCTTAATGAAATAATCCCCAAACAGTCGTACGAGGCATATCTGGAAAATAAGTACATCCTGACCCCAAAGGGGAAGACACCTGTCACGTGACGGATCTAAACTCCACACCACCTCCTCCGTACCTAGCCTTGAGGGGCTTTACCGGAGATAATTTTCAAAGGTCTCAAGACATATTCAGTCTTGCCTCAGTCAGGATGCCACCGATGCGAATGCCACACGCGATATTTCCGTCGGTGTAAGACGCCTATACAAATCCTACTGTTAACTCAAGTCTTAAACAAGACCGTACTGATTGAGCTGATCCGCGAAACCCACCCTAAGGAAGAGCGATCCAACACTCAGTGCCAACCAGCATGCAACAACTAAACAACACAAACCACAATTAAACAAAAACCTAGTAAAACAATAACTTAAAAATAACAAACACAAAAACACCACTCGGTAACAAAAACAAAACAAGTAACTAAACACTAATATACCAAAAACGTATTCTATAACCCACAACAAAAACAAATCAGAAGAGAACCCGATTGAGCCCTAAACAGTCATGAAACTAATCAACTCAAACAAGAAAACAATTCCAGAGGCCCCCAGCCTGTGACCACTTAGCTGTAAATTTAAAAGTCAGTTTTTCTACGCCACATATCCCGAGCACGCACATACGGGTGACCTTCATTCGATCTACAATCGTGTCACGCCAACTTCCCAACTCGAGAACAGTTAATACAGACTGGAGACCCCCTCCTTTCTGCTTGGTCGAGGAGCAATCCTTCACTTGATGACCCTTACTACCACAATAAGAACAAAGTTCCTTTCCTTTACATACTGTAGCCACATGTCCTAGACCAATACACTGGAAGCACCTGCTCACTCTAAAATAATTTTTAACCTTAAAAGAATAAAAATTTACAAAAACTGACCACCTTGTTCAAGAAAAGCTTGACGAAAACCCTATCTATCTCTACAACATAATGCACTGTACTACTACCCCTGTTGCCTGCCCGAAATACAATCTTGAATTTGTGAATTATGCTCACAATTTACAAGCGTTTACTTCTATCACCGCCGCAGCGCTACGATCGGAGCTCTGAGCATACGAACCACATCCTCTCCTCCGGGTGCTTTCGATAGACGCCATTATAAGTACAGCGACATTTGTTTATAGTTTATTAAACGTAGTTTAAAATGTTCAAATCAATCCAGAATCCCGTCGATCGTGAAATTAGGCCAATTATCAGATTTTTAAACTCGAGAAATGTCAATCGGCTGATATTAGGAAATTAGTAAAGTTTACAATGAAAACGCCGTGAGTGATAAACGGTTAGAAAGTGGGTACGGCAGTTCAGTGAGGGATGTAGTAATGTACATGATGAGCAAAGGAGTGAGCATTCTTCCTTCGTGAAAACGATTTGGTTATACGAGCGGATGAACAAATTAAAGAAAATCGACGGTTTACAATTTATTCTTTATGTATTGAGTTCCCTGATATTTCACGAATAGTTCTGCACGAAATTGTAATACAAACCCAGGTCAACATAAACGCTGCTCTTGATGTTTACCGAAAATGTTTATGGGGATTTACAAAACTAAGCGGTTAGACTGCTTAATCTTTTCTTACCCGATACAAAAATAAGGGTGACGATTTTTTGTGCCGATTATTGACTGAGGACGAGAATTCCCGCAGAATCCAAACGGTAATTATGGAGTAGCGACACAAGATTTCTAAAAAAAAACACAGAAATTCATAACCACGTATTTTTTCGTATATTTCAATTCGAAAATCATGTACACTGACTTCTGGGATAAGAAAGAAGTTTTATTGGTTGACTTTTTGCCGAAATATGAGCGAAGCATTTATAGCTTCGCTTTATTGTAATATGATCAAAACATTTTGCCGTGAAATCCAAAACAAAAGGAGAGGCATGATCATTCGTAAGTTGCTTCACGATAATGCTTGTCCGTTTGATGTTGGTAAACTCAAACACTGATTGAACAACTTGGCTAGTCCTGAATTGGCGCCGACTGACTACTACTTATTTCTGCATCTCAAGAAGGATTACTTGACTTGACTTGTTGGTCAGCATTACGATTACGATGCCGACGTTAAAATGCTGTAAAACAGTGGTTATCTGTAAATGTTACAGTTAAAATGCTGTAACAGTGGTGGCGCCGTTCTTTGAGGAATGAATAAGAAATTGATTACAAGATAAGAAAAGTGCCTTAACAGTAGTGGAAATTATGTAGAAATATAGTTTAAGGTGTGCCTTTCCACTTAATAATAAAATTATTTTGTCGAAAGTTATGTGCTTTATTGTATAAAAAAAACTGTACTTTCTTTCCGAATACGCCTTGAGTTTACTTCACGTCAATAAATACAGAAATAACATGTTCGAGGAAGAGCTAGAGAAACGGAATAGACTTAAAACCTAATCCATTAAGGGAATAATAATAATGTTAAAAAGTATTCTTTGTTTCCATTTTTTAATTTTATTCATTATATTTTTAATTAAAACTTTAAAAAATTTAATTTGCATACACATTTTTTTACTGGAATTGAAATTTTTAGTGTACTCAGTTTACTTAATTTAAAAATAAAATTTATTTTTCAGCTTGACTTTTAATTAAAGTATTTATAAGGAAAATCGAAAAAAAGTGAAAATTTAATTACAACTCTTAAATTTTTTTTCTTTTTATTTTAATTACGAATCTATATTTTATTTATTTTATTCTTCTTTTTGTAATATTTATAACTTAATACGTGCTGCTCATGAAATAATAAGAAAAATAATCAAATATTATTGATATAAATAAAAAAATATTTATTAATATAATCATTAACGATATAGAGGTAATTTGATATTAAGATATAAGTGAAATTGAATGATAGTAGATTTATATTATTAGATTTTGTTATTTATTTATTTATTACATAATTTATGAAACGCTTTGTACATCAAGACGCTTATTAAGTTGTCTTTGTGAATAAATGTATTTTTTAATCCTCTTAATTCTTATTTAAAAAATAATTATTTAAAAAATTTATTAAGAATAAATAATTTTTTTTCGAAAAAACATGAGGAGAAAGAAAACCGTATGTTTTTTAATGTGATTTTCAACACCAGTAACGGATATTAGTTTATAAATATACTATATTATTTTCATAAATATAATATACATTTTTAACGTTCTGTCAGTTTTTTTCGAAATACCTTTTAACCATTGTCACTCAATCACTCAGGAATTAAACAGAAAATTTAAACAGAATTTGAAATCTTATTCATAAAAATTCAAAATTTTTAAAGTCTGTTAATGTAATTTTTAAATTTTGAATTTATAATGAAAAAATTCCATTATTTAATTTAAATCAATTTTTACTTATTGAAAATATGAATGATTTGATCTTATAGCCTGGTTACAATCTGTTTTTGTTACGCTAATTTGTTCACAATTAAACATTTCACAAAATTTGTAGCATAAATTTATTTATTTTTTTGCAACTCTTGTGTTTATATTTTTAAAAAACATGGTATAGCTTTTTTTCAGTTTCACAGAGATTTCTTTAAAAAATATATATTCAGTTCACGGTACTAATTTTGTTTTAAATTGTTTATATAAAATTATATCTAAAATCATAAATCTAGACTTATGATTTGCGCTATATAAGTGCAATACCGTATTGTTTTACCTTCAAGGCCAAAAAGGGGGAAGGTTTTTGATTCACGGTAATCTAAAAACAAAGAATTTCCGGTGTGATGTTTATTGAACTTTTTTCTTTTATTTTAATCAGACGAATACGCCGGTAAAAAGTAGCTAGAACCTCTTGGAACACTATTTTTTTTGGCCAAATGAATAAGTTCCACATAAGCTTGAAGCTAGTTCGTGGGAATTCAGAAATAAGAATTCTTGTAGCGTATAAAAAATGCCTTGTCTGACCAGGATTTATAAAATTCTTACGAATATCTAAAAATTTGATCATCGTTCAACACTTTCATTGGCTCGTCATCATCTTCCGAGTAATGTTGAAGTAAATTATTTAAAAGAAAAATACGAAAACGGATTAAAATATTTGAATAGTTATCTTAGGTCTTCCAATTTAATTTTATTAGCAGTTGGAAAAAAATTGTAGATTTTCGTAAGCAGTAAATAGGTATATATTTTGATAATTTTATATCTGTTTAATCATGCAAGAAATAAAGTTGAAATAAAAACTATAGATTCACTTACTTATATTTCGTATTTATTTGATGTCGAGAGAATCAATATAACTACTTTCGAGTTTTTATAATCACCAAACTAACATCCTCCAGTCTTGTACAAATATCTTGTTGATATTTGGGTAAGTGAAGAATCTTTAAAAAAAAATTATTCTAGTAATTTAATTACAACAGTTTATTCCAATTGTTATTTAAGTTTTTGAAATTGTGCCGAAATTAATTTTTTTCCAGTGTATTTAATTTTTCTCTAATTGCATAGGTGTGATAAATTATAATTTTTTTTGAATTTATTGAACAAACATTTTTTTTGGCAAAAAAAATTATAAAAATTAAATAGTCTTTTTTAGAGTAAGTGTTAGATGATATATCATCTAACACTTACTGTAAAACATATTTAGATATTATATAAATCTAAACGATAATAGATAGTATCGGCCGTTTTGATTTTAATTTCTTTTCTATAAAATTTGTTTACAATAATTTTGTACGTACTTTATTTTGTTTTAATAATTATTTGACGAGATTTATTCGTTGATTCAAGCTGTAAAAGTCTTATTCATGATGATTCAGATCATTGTTATTTAATAATGGTTATAACAGTATTTAGATTTAACGTTTTAACATTTTTTTTACAAACTTCAGTAAATGAAAAGGTTCTAATTATAACCCAGTTTTTTTTATCTTTTCGTTAAGTCGTACTCTTCGCCAATTTGACGAATTTTGATGAATTTCTTTTATCTTATCGATTAAGTGATTTTCTCGTTATAACATTTTCCTAGGTAATTTAAGTGAACGATTTTTTAAGCGAAAATTAAAATTGTTTATATGGTCGAAATTTTAGAAATTTTTGTTTTATCATAAGTTAGTTTTAGATTATAATAAAGTAGTTGTATAAAGCTGTATGTTTTTTGATATGAGTTTTTCACAAGAAAAAAAATAATAAATAAGAAATAACCCTATAACTTACCAGTAAAACAATCTATTGGTATTTAAATACAACCGTAACGTCTAGTTAACTAGGCTCGAAATATAAAATTTTGTCTTAATTTACACTACAACCAATTTACCCTTTAAGGACCCAAATTATAAAATTTATGTCAACAATATTTATAAGAATGTATACATACTTTGAACGAAAAACAAATATTCTGAAGGAAGTTGAGAATTTCGATTAAAACCGTTATTTTTTAATTATGTAGTCATTTTTGTAAGTGATTGTCATGACGGGACGCAGAGCTATCGCGGATTTCTTCGTCGAAGTGGATGGAGTTTTTGTCCTGCCAGTAGTCAGGATTAAATACCTTGGCGTCTGACTGGACAGGAACAGAAAATTTACCGTGCACACGGATGAGGCGATGAACAAGGCGGGCAGACTAGCTGCAGCGATTGCGAGGGTAATGGCCAACATTGTCGGGCCGGTGACATCGAAGAGAAGAATGATCGCCTAGGTGCTCGTCCACGGTCCTATATGCGGCCCCCGTCTGGGGTTTTGACAGATGCAGAAAGAAGCTGGACGCGCTACAGAGGCGGGTAGCCTTACGAGTGGTGGCGGCTCTTTCGTCAGTGTCACTACTGGTAGAAGAAAGAAAGAGCGTCGCGGACAGCTGATCTAAGGAGGAAGCAAGTAGAGTGCTACTAAGCGCTGGCAGAAGAAGTGGGAGCTGTCAAGCCGTGGTAGATGGACTCATAAGCACATTCCTGGCATCCACGAGTGGGTGCTCAGGAGACATGGGGAGATAGATTTTTGGACGGCCCAGTGGCTTACGGGCCACGGGTCGTTTGGGAAGTACCTTTGTTTTATAGGGAAAAGACCTTCCCCTGAATGTTCATACTGTTGTAGGGATGATGATGTGACCCATACATAGTTTCTTCGAGTGCCCAAGGTGGGAGAGGTATCGACCGATTAACGAGGGTCTTGACTCACTGGAAGCAATCGTTCAGATTATGCTGCAGGGCGAGCACGAGTGGAGAAAATGACAGGAGTGGTTTGGGAAAGTTCTTAAGCAAAAGACCGTGAAGGAGTGAATTGGTGCCGTGGGGGGGGGGGGATAGCCCGTGCTTGGAGGTTGTGGGGGCCTCCGGGTCGCCACCATTGATGAAGTGTTTGGGACTTCTCGATCCACCTGCACCCTGGATCTTCGATGAGCACGTTGTTTGGCATCACCTACTGGTGTGAGGGTGCGGTAGAGCGGCCTGTCTTCTACATCTCCCAGAGTGCGCTGTATATAAAGAGTAGATGATACAGATCCTGTCCAGCAGGAGGATCAAGTATAAAGGCCGGAAAGGAACAACTCGTATGCGGAGGTGGCAGTGGTCCTCGGATCGCTGCCATCGATGAGGTATGCGATACTCCTGACCCGGTTTTCAAGTTACTCGTGTGGTCACCTGAAAATGTCCCGGGTTAATGTCATCGAGGCGGGTACTTGGGGAGTTTTCTTAGTGAGTCCCCATCTGTGACGGGAATCTCACACACCTTGTAGTGTGGGCTGCTGGGCGTCTAGCCCCAGATTTTACCTCCTTCTGTGCAAAGAAAAAGTCATTTTTGGAAACATTCTATAAGAAAAATTTGTTATTTTTTCATAAAAACTCAAAAATAGTATTAGTAAAGTGATATGAGATCCTTTAACTCTTCAATCCATTGAAACCATGACTTCAAATTTAAGTAGCTTTAATGTTGTCTTCTGTATATAGAAGTCATTATACCAAATTTACTGGTTTTTTGTGCAACCAGTTTTGAGTTACACGTTGCCACACGTTCATTAATATGAATGAATCGAATCTAAGTCTTAGACTTTTCAACGTACGTAAGTTGTTCACGCGGTCCATAGATGGGCTAAATGGAGAGAAAAAAAGATATGTATAACTATATTTTAGAAATTCGTAGTTCGTGCTCGACTAGGCTCTGTTTACGTCGTTAAAAATAAAATTATTTTATTTTTATAAAGGCATTTTTGTGTTTCTTGCGAAGTAGGTTTTTTCAAACCGGTAATGAATTTTTTAGGGGTATCCATATTTTAAATAAAAATAAAGCACTAATACATTTAAAACAAAGTAATAAAATAGTAATAAACTTATGAATATAAAAAAAATTGAGAACACATTAAATGTTAAGAAATTATTTGGAGTTGTTTTAATTTGGTATGCCGATTTCAAAATTTGAAGAAAAACAGAAATATATTATTATTTTTATACATTTTCAATTTTCTTTTTTGTTACTTTATATATTATTTTACGTAAATTCATAAATTTAAAAACAAAATTACATTAAATGCTATATATTTATTTTGCGAAAAAGTTAATGATGTTTTGTTTATTTTAGATATATCTATTAGATTTATTTATTTCTCATTTCATTTCTCTTTCATTATTATTTTTTTTTCTTCTTTATTACTCACTCTCTTTTACTCGTATTACGGAACAGGTTATGTTTCTTTAGCCGAGTAGTATAGTGCGGTGTGTACGTATATATTTTAGTATGTACGAGACATAGCGAACGACTGTGTGGGGTGGGGCAGAATATTTCCAGAGTGCATGTTCGGTCTCGCTCGCATAGCAGTCTCTTTAACATACAAACATTCTCGGACGGGATGAGACACGAACTGGTAGGCAGCCAACGAACGTGGTGCAGCTGCCTCACCAGTGATTATTTGAACCTTCAGTTCCATTCTAATCCTTCTACGGAGTTCACCGGCTTCGCTCTTAATACCGCGTTTCTTTTAATTTCCCTCTCCTTTGTTTTTCAAAAAGTTTTTTTCCATTGAAAACCACATAAACCCTTCACCTTAAAATCGATCATGATTGGACCATAAACTATTGTGTTTATTTCATTTTTTATTTGTTTTGACTTTATTTTTTTAAATAATATATATTTTACGTATTATTTTTGTGCTTTTTTATAAATATTTTAAAATTTCATTTAATGTAAATATTCTTTTGTGGTGATGGCTGCTTTCAAAGAACTGGAATTAGATTGGAAATCGCTTTGCCAAGACCCAGATCGTTGGTCATCTTCAGGTATTTTATTTTATTTTTAAATCTTTGTTTAATTATTATATTTTAATGTGTTTATAGTGTAGGATTTCTAACTTACTTTTTAAAAAGGCCTAAACTGTAATTTTTTTTCAGAAATTCATTGAAATTATATATATATATATATATATATATATATATACACCTTTTAAATAAAACAACCCCCCGGTCTGCCATAGCTCTATAGGTCAGGAATAGAGTACTTTGTATTTAACTTACATCTCTAATGGGGGGGAAAATAAACATTATTACTGTCTTTGTAACAGATAATTGTAATATTTTGTTCATCATTTTTCTTTTTAACAAATTATTTTTATAGCTAAAAGTTTTTTTATTAATTTTGAGTCTAGGTTATTTATTTGCAAGAAAATCAGAATTATTATTTACTGGCCTTGCTTATTTGATAGTGGCCAACGAACTGGCTTATCAATCTCTTGGTCTCGCATCTTTGTAGCTAATTAACGCATGTGTTTGTAAAAGCACGTCCGTGGTCATAATTGTAAAAAAAATAAATCAACTTATTTTTTATTTTGATGAGTTAATTTCCAAAAACTTTTTCGCATTCTTTACTAAAATATTGGAGTTTAAATGTAAAATATACTTATCTCAATAATAAAAATAAATGGACTACCAGTTTCAAAAACATTCATACATAGAAGTAATTTTAATTTTGTGGTTTTTTTTAAGTTTTTCTATTAAAAACTTTTAATTAAAATAATTCTAAATATATATTGTTGAAACGAAGCCTCGAGACAAAAATTTAAATTAGATATTTACTATGTTTAAATAAAGGCATGTGTAGGCGAATTTACATTATAATCGGTTCAATGATTCTTATCTAACGCATACAATTTAACGATTTTACGTAGTAAATTAGAATGAATTTCATATTAGAACGAAACTTTTAATTATCTACCTGAATAAATCTGCACCTTCTGGTTCGTAATAATTGCGCATATATTATCGAAAGCAGACCTCATTAAAAAAAAAAAAGTATAAAATAAACATCAAAATCAGACTTCGAAAATCGCTCTAAAATTCATCTTCAACCATAGATTTTTTTTAAAATCGGTGCTAAATTAAAAACAGTTTACTAATAATTTGGAGCCGACTCTATAAATTCTTTATTTATTTATATAATAATAAACAATTTTTTCTTCTTTTAGAAAAAAAAACAATTTTAACGATTTTATAAGCCTGTAATATTATTTTTATAAGTATATTTATGTTAAATTTTGTTATCTTTATTTTTATTGAAAAATTGTAGGTCTACAAAAACAAATATGCTGTATGAAAACGGATCATTTTCAAAAAAATCAGTAAACTATTATAATGGGAATAAAGACTGTCTGGAATACGGAGTAGTTTATTATTTTTTTAATCTCAACTTTACAAACGTAATTTTCTTTAAATTACGCGTGAAAATACTTATTAATATCAGATTGATTTTAGGGGTATGTATCATTACTGTATAATAATTAAGTAAAATTATGCATTTTATGTTGTTAAATTATGCATAAATTGATTGAATTTAAAAAGGTATTTTTGTATAGTTTAATTTTTTTAAACATGTTATTTTTCAACTCAAAAATTCTTCTGTTATCTGGTAAAAAACTTTCCACGGGACTATCACAGAAATCTCTTCTAGAAAAAAAAATCATCCAAATCCGGGAATTATCGAAAACTTCCGTTAAATTATTAAAGATCTTTTACTGATTTTTAATAAAAGTCCGTTTAAAACTATGACCTCGTTTATATTAGAGTAAACATCGGACCGTTAATTATTAAATATCTGGGCCATATAAAAAAAAACTCTTGGTTATATAAAAAAACTTTACTTAGACAAGTTTTAGACCCTTATCCAAAGAATAGTAAGAACTTTAAACGAATTCGATATTTTACTTAATGAAAAGGTATAGCGATATTTTGTTTTTTCGTAAAAGCCACCCCATTTCCACCCCCATGATCTGATTTTGGCCGTTAACGAACTCGACCGAGATATTGGGTCGAGTTTTTTATGGAACAATTTGAAAGTGATTGGCGCAAAATTACGGCAGTTATCGTGTCCACAAGAAAGTGATATATATATATATATATATATATATATAAACTTTTGAGCTGACGGTGGTTTTGGGTTCGCGTTTGAAACGCGAAGATATATCGAAATTTTCTGGAAGTTGAATCAGTACCCATTACAGCATATAGCTTTGTTTTGAAATCTACCTAATAATATGTAATGCTGACTTATGAAGTTGTTCAAAATGTTTTTTATAATTTTGTTAAATATAATTATAATTAAATCTAGGAATTTTCGTTCTGAACATCTGGAAAAATGAAGAAATTAAACTACAAATTGAATTAATATTAAATGAAGAATATTATTAAACGATGTCTTCTATTATTCTTTGACGCGTAGTTACCATATTTACCCTGCATTTTTACCTTCGGTTTCCCTTGTGCTGATAGGGGAGAAAAGACCATTTTGAAATAAAAATTAATTTTTTACCTTTTATTTTCCTATATTTTTTGGGCGGTTCTCTACGTCTGGATCTCTCTTCTTGAAAACAAGTTTTTTTTTAAGGATAAAAGCCGATTTAAAAAAAATATTATTATGTAATATGTATTTAAAAAGAAATGATATTTGCTTGCAATAATAATAAGAATAATAAAGAAGTAAGCTGTTTGTTAATTTTGAATGAGTAATACAGAATAATATTTACTAAGTGAAATTTATTTTCCTATTTGATTAATATTGATAATAGAATTAGCAGCTTGTTTATTCAATAGGAAACAAAACAATTCCTGTTGTATTTTTCGTTGTAAGTACATACATAGTGTTTAGATTATAATAATAGCTTTCAGATCAGTAATTCAACTATTAATTAATGTATTTTTTGTATAAATTTTAGCATCGTAAAATCATATGCTTTTAAGGAAAAATCAAAATGAAGCATAATTTTTTTACGTAAATAGTATAAATAATAATTTTAGATTAAGATTTTACACGTTTAAATTTATTAGTAGAATTATCGTATTATACTTTTTTGTTGATATGGAAGGTTTTCAAAATTTCATCCGTTATTTAAATTAAAAAATATATATATATATCGTGCACGATTTTCAGAATTTCTCTTTTGTTGTGTTGGAGTTTTCAATAAAAATTATTTTTTTTAAAACCTTTCCCTGTTTCTATTGATTTTATTTTCTCAGAATTAAATTCACTACAAATTCGTTTTAAGGTTTATTTGGTTATTGGTAGTTACTTTTATATGGATTTGAATTCTAGATCGTGGATACCGGTGTTCTTTGTTGGTTGGGTTTCAACAACACATCTCAGAAATGGTCGACCTTAGACTGTACAAGACTATACTTGACTTACACTCATACATATCATCCTCTGAAGTAATACGTGACGGTGATTCTCAGAGGCTAAACAGAAAAAAAAATTAACAAAGCCGATCTTCCTGGCGGAGTGGTACCATCCCGGCCTCTCAACCGGTGGTCCCGTGTTCGAATGTCGGTCAAGAATGGCATTTTTCATATGCTGAAAAATTCCATTTCCCACGCACAAGCTTCAAGCTTATATGTGGTGAGATCATCAAACAAACAAAATAAATTATTTACGTCAACCTAATAAATCATGCTTTTTGATTCCAATTTTTGGGTTCTACAACAAATATTCTCGGAAACTACTGAAGATCTATTTCTAGGACTCATTCTTTTCTTCAATTTTTGTGGATTTCATATAAAACTACTTGTTCAATAATTTTACCCCGTACATTTTTTATAAAGCATTATTTTACTTTCTAGAAAATATTTGCGGGGTATTTTTCGCTACCCTTACTAGAAGACAAAGCATTTTCAGATCTCTATTTAGATTAACTTTTTTCGTTATATGGACGAGAGCAATATGATTGTGAAGTACGCCAGAAACTTCCTGAAACATCCGGTATATAATAATTTTTCGTAGATGATTAATACAATTCACAAATAAGTTTAAAACTGCTATCGTCCGTTTTAACGGACGGTAGCAGTCCGCTTAGCGGAGTTTTAGCTTCGCTTATAAAGCAAGACGCTATTTTAAATTTTGGAAATATTGAAAAAAAAATTGTACATTTTCGTATTTCTGCCTAATTGTCGTTATTGAGTCTTTCTTTGATAATATACACGCCAAATTTAATAAAATTTGGAATATTTCTAATGGTATTTGATATAAGTATTTCACTGGAGTTTTTAAAATTTTGTTTTTTGATTTAATTGACATTTAATGATCTCTATTTTAAAACTTAGTAAAACTAATTTTGAACATAAAACGGCTACAAAACTTTATTACGAGACCTGGGATTTATATTACGAGACCTGGCAGTGATTTTGTTGTATGGTGAGGGGTCAAATTCTACGACGATGTTACCCAGAAGGGAAAGATGATGACAGTTTTTGAACTGCCCCCCCCCACCAAGCTGTACTCCAAACCAACCGTAACTTAAAAGGCCATAAAAGTTTATCGTTTCCTTGTAACGTTTTTTACTTGTACTGTTAAGCAGTAAACATAGGCTAGTTATAGGTATACTCCATGGCCCTTAACCTGATGAAAACTTGAAATTCACTGCTATAATGGAAAAAGAATAGAAATTAATCCATATGGGAGTCTCATAGAATTTTCCAATCGGTTCTTATAACGTGAAATAAAACAAATCGATTTTATCCAGGCGTACCAAGCAGTTCTAAACCATGATCGTATAGTATGTATATGTACGCCCTGTATCTATTATGAGGCAAGACACTTCGGAAAATTATATATTCGTATTTTTATTTTAATAACAATCATTCCGTGCCAGGCTATGTAAACTGTCAAACTTGTAAGCAGGCTTCCACTCTGTTCAATAACGAAACTAAAAATATAGTAAAAACCGTTATTTTCAGTAAAATCAACTCTTACTTGTACTTCGCAACGTGTTTTGCATCCATCATAGAAACACTGAGGAAAGTAGTTTAAAATAAACAATAATGAAAAAAAAAACGTGAAATATTAATAGAACGCATAATGTACATTCAGAATTACAGTGTATGCAGGTATTTTTTCATGATTTTTTTTAAATCACGAATAATTGCACGTTTAATTATTTAAGCGATGTGAAATATGTAATGGTACCCGCACCGGATACAGTTATGAAAATTATAGTAATTATTTAATGATTTTAGGTTAATGATTATGATCTATTTAATTGTATTATTCGTTTAAGATTTTAAAGTACATAAAGTTGTTCATTACTATTAAAATTGAAAAACGTTTAATGTTTAAATAACACTTTTCTGGCTATTAAATTTTTTTAACGCAAGATTAATTATAATCAGTACAAGGTAACGTCGACTGACAAAAGACTTTTTCCTGTACTTTTATGAGCGAAATAATCGGTTTGAAAAGCTAAAGTCTAGATTTCTCAAAAAAAAAAAATATATATATAAGTATTATTTATATTAGGTTAAAAAATTGCTCCTTTTTTACGTTAAGTTTTATAATTTTTCAAATATTTACTGCATGTACTATCAATTTTTACAAAATTATTTAAAAAGTTGATTTTTTTCAGTTTAAATCGGTTTACATTATCAGTTTCGATTTTAGAAACGATGATGTAAAGTAATTTTAACTAATCAATTGCACTTTTAATTAGTTGAGAGGAATATATGTATACAACATTCGTGCACGTATGTACGTGTGCGTGTAAATACATTTATAGATTTCAAGAGTGGTTTAGAATTATTCCACTACCTTCTTTTATTTATTAATTGGTAATTTTTATAATTGATTTACTTTCAGCGATTTTAAGGCTTCTCTTTTTGTCTGAAAAGTTGCCTCTAAAACGTAGTAGACAAGTTAATCCAATCAATCTGCTTTAAATTATGTGTTTTACAACAGATAAAATGTTCATTACAAAATAAACAGTTTAAGGGAGTCGTATGCGATTAACTATAATTTGGTTTTCAAAAAAAAAAAATCGATTTGATTAAAATTTACGGGTCGTATTTTTTTTAGCTTTTATTTCTGAATTTGTTTATGTGTAGTTGTTTCATTATCATTAGTATGATGTAATATCTGATTTATGAAGTTTGCTACTGCCGTTTATGGGAGTTCGAAATGCATTACAGAAATGTTACATAGACAATTTGTAAAATAAATGTTTCTTTCTGGTTTTCCTTTCGGTTGTAAAAAGCACCTTTAACCAAGATATATAATACCTTTGAAATATATAGCTGTTTTATACGTAATTATGTAGCCAAACTCTGAAATGTGATTATGCTTGCAAAAAAAACCCAACCCCAAAAAAAGCCAGTTCTATTACCCGAAGAATCTTAATTTTACTATATCTGTCGACTTTTTCTCCCATAGAAATTTTTGTTTCAAAGATGGATAAACTTAATTCAAAAATTTAAAATTTCATTCATTAAATAATAAAGTACTTTATATAATATATGTATTTCGCATATAAACAATGTATTTCGTCAATTTCCATGGTGGATTGGTAGCGTCTTGACCTTTCATCTGGGAGTTCCGGGTTCGAATCCCGGCCAGCATGGCATTTTTCATCGCTGAAAAATTTCCATCATATATTCCCTCGTACAAGCCTTTTTGTAAGGTTTTGTAGTGAATTAATTCACCGGACAAAAAAAAAGATTTGTTTCCAAATTTCCAAATGAGGTTGTCAATTTTTTAATCATAAATATCTCTGGTTTTTTCCCGTATTGAATTGAAGTTTTATATATATAAAACACATTATTTCGTAACGAAAGGGGTACATTAGTTTTTTAAGGGATTTATCCTAATGTTTCTTTAAATTGTAATATTAAGCACCGATTTTAGCATAATACCAGAAACACTTGAGATACTAGGACACCAATCACAGTTACTTTCTCCGGGTGTAATAATGTTAATTATGCAACTAATTGTTTTTGTAAACACAGTGATGTCACTAATAAGGCTGAAAATCGTTTGTGTTCCAACGGGCTTTTATTGTTGATGGTATATAACAGTGAATTTGGATCGGAGAAGAAAGCAATAGGCAATCAATTCACTTTTTATTTTCCCCTGTATGTCTGACATGTGATTTGTTCAGAACGGCTGTGCCTTGTTCGGAAGTAATTAGTAAAATATGTCAGATCGACTACAACCGTTAAATATAGTTATGGTACTTAACATACATACATTTATGTTATACTTTTTATTCTAAAATTTTAAACATTTTCTCAATCGAAAAAATTGCATCATATATTTTAAAATAAGACTTCAAACAATGATTTATATGGAAATCGGAAAAAAATTATTTTATACCGGTTTTCATTTCGTCTAATATGTAATTTTTTTTTTAATATAATTTTATTTAATTCTTTTACAACCAATGTGAGTATTTGATTCCACGTATTTAAAGGCAAGAATAAATTAAATTTAAAAGCAAAAAACAAAAAAACAAAGCTAACTGCTGCATTTAAATTTAAAAAAAAAAAAAATATGTATATGAACTTTACTTTCCCGACAAATATAGCTAGAATAGCTTTATTGAAGGGGAAAGTATGATGATCATAGAAATGAAGTGATATGTATCAGACGTAGGGTATCAGGTTTTTTCGGAATCTTTACGTTCTAGCGTCCAACTTGTTCATCTAGATCAATAGAACATATGTATGTGTGTCGCAGTGCTTTTGGCCTTATATCTCAGGATTGACCAAACCGAATTTCTTCAATTTGGCTCAAATATTCCTATATATGAAGCAATATTCATATTAATATTTTTCCAAAATTTATTAAGGGGTTGAGGGATATCTCGAAAAAAACAGTTTTCTTCAGAGGCATTTTAACGAAAACTTTATTAAAGCAAATTTCGATTAAGCAATATACAGTATAAATAATAAAAAGAAATGTTTTCAAAAGTTCAATCCACACCTCTTAAAGTTTAAATATATGTTTTTTGTTCTTTTTGCTGTATCTCCCTTCAGTTTAAATGTTTTTCAAAAGATTTTTGAACGGTTATACTTAATTGAGCTATCAAGAGATGTCGACAATTTTTTTAAAATTAATAAATCCTCACACCTGAAATGCAGGAAGGTTTTTTGGAAATTTTCTTTTTCTTATTTTAACTGCTACTGAATGGAGTGTTAGATTTAGGAAAACTTTCCTTAAGCAAATTTGAAGCAAATAATAAATTAGAAGAATGATTGAATGATTCTTAAAATTTATTCCCCATTTTTAAAACATATCTATTCTGTTTTTTGGCTGTTAACTCTTTTATTCTTTGTTAACGTTTTATATATAGACTATGGAGTAATTTTTGAAATATTTTATACAGTTATCTAAATCTGTATCCCATTAAAGGTGTTTTTTTCCGTTTATTTAATGTTTGGGGAAGTATGGAAAAATATAACTAACACTATATTGTCATATGAGATTACTGAAAATTGATAATTTATGGCATTACATTAAATTATATTACTCTTCAATATATTTATTTATATTCATACATCTGATTTAAATTTTTCTTTATTTTAAATGCTCCGGGTGATGTCTGCGTTACTAGTCATAGTCCAGTTATTGTAATACTATAACATGCATTGACTTGCGACAAAATTATTTGGTATCTTATTTGTTTTTACAATGACAGCATGAGGTCTTTAGATAGATAGAAATATGAATTTCTTACTTTTAATCATTGAGAAGGAAGTATATAATTTTATCAATGAATTAATATTAGATTTTGTTAATTTAATCTAAATCTATTTTTATTAAATAGGCTGTGTATTTATTCTTCTGAAATTTTATTTGATTTTAATTATTTAAGAAATAATATTTGGTTATTCATGCTACCGTTATCCGAAATATAATTTATACTACTATTTAACATTTACTACGAGACGTAATATTTTCGAAAATAGTTTCTACTGAATGTGTTTTAACAAAGAATTTAGTTGTAATGTACTTAGTAAGTAGACTGAAACTTAAACACGACTTCGGTTCTGGTTTATTGATTGCGATTTACATTTTAGATCTGATTAATGTTGTTGTTTATTTGATCTTTACGACCCTGTAACGGTAAAATTGACTTAAATAATATATTGCATGTGCACACATGTGTATCTAATGTTTAAGCTACCGTAAATTTTAAAAGTAAATTGATCTTAAAAAAAATTAATTTTGATCAGTAGGAGGAGATCAGTAACCTGTCGATCGCGAACGCATTATTATTTCTGGTCTTTCTCGAAGGCGTTTCAGATTGAAGATTTTTTCTTAATTTTTATAAAATGTTTATGTAGAAGAAAAAGAAGATATTTTTCAATAACGATAAATTAACGAAAAGCTTATTAGTTATTTCTGAGTCTTCGTTTCCTTAAAAACAATGACTGATATCAGCTCCTTCTTGACGTGGTTTAGTTTTTTAATGATTACAGGAATAAGTTTGATTTTTACCACTCTTATATCAACTCGCTCTTGGACTACGTATGTGAGATCATGGTACGGAACCTTTCAGTCGAATTTTGAAGCACTTTCGCTTATACATTCGCTCTGAAATTTTTCATACAGGTTTACTCCTTATGACAACATATTTTAGCAACATTTTCAAATCGCTAGATGCCACTAAGTTGCTAAGTAAAAAAATGCCCCTTGAACTTATGACACCTTGTTTACATGTATATTTTCTTAGTGAAAGAATTATCCATGTTCGTGATATTGTCGTTTCAGTTGATTAAATTGAATGAAAGTATTTTTTCTACGGCTGAGGCAAAAATTCAAATTTCATATAACCGTTACATTCAATATTTGTGTCTGATAATTCATGATAGTTATGAGCAAATAAATAAAGTCAATAGTCCTCTTCGATCATAAGTGAGAAGTCTACGCGTTTTCTCCGCGTAGATTACAAACTAAGATCAAAATCACCTTAAAATTGCAATAAAAAAACATCAAAAGGTTCAAAAAAGTACAAAAAAATATCAAAAAAGTAATTTTACTGCCGACAGAACTTGAACCGCGACCGCAAACATAGTGAGAAAAAAATTGCCCGCAACTTTTATTAAATTATGGTTGGAGTTTGGAAATCCGGAGTTTCCTGTGGTGTATTGAGTATCATTACTGACTAGATCAGTGAATGAATGCATGAGAGTTTTAATATACGAGACTAGAGACCTAAGATTTGTGATGTTTGAAGTGTATATGAGTATATGGATTAATATTTTAAGATACATGAACTTTTAAAGCTGCCTATACTCTTGCCTGCTCTATTGGAAATTAGAGGCATGAAAACTTCGAAAGATCGCTCAAACCTGTGCGCTAGCGCAACTGTAAATTATAAACCTATGAAGACTAAAAAGTAGAAAATAAAAAAATGATAAAAACTTTTTAAAATACCACTCTTAAATTAAACCCACTAAAAGGTAAAAAATAATTTTAGGCGGTATCTCAGAATTGATTTGACAACAACCTTTGATGGTGATGTGTTAGATTATGTGAAAGTCATAGCTTCATATTATAAATTTGATGTTTTTGCCAATTTTTTCATATGCGTGATGACCTTAACAGTGGGGACCAATGATTTGTACTTTGACATGAGCCCAAATCTTTACGCCATTCAACACGCATATGAAAAAACTGGCAAAAACATCAAATTTTTAATTTGAAGCTATGACTTTCACATAATCTTACATATCACCATCAAAGGTTGTTGTCAAATCCATTCTGAGATACCGTCTTAAAATTATTTTTACCTTCAGTGCGTTTTTTAAGTGTGGTGTTTTAAAAATTATTTTATATATTTTTTTCCTATGTGTTTTTTTGTTATTGTACTCTAATACGTATTAGCATTTTTTGTCTAAGATATGAGATATTCTATGAAGTATTCTATAAACTTCCATCTACCTACACTATAATCACTTTTCTAAAATATATATATATTTTTTTATTTTACTTTTTTGCCTTACTGAGATCTCGAAGAGTGCCAAAACATGTTGATTACGGTTATGACATACCAGAGCTATGCACGGGTATCTGATGCAGAAAATGCATCCCTCTGTGTACGATGTAACTGCTGCTTGACTGTGCGCCACATCCTTGTGGATTGCATGTTATGCGGCCTTACGTCGTAAATTTAAATTACCGAGGAACATTCGCTGCATCCTAGGCAATGATAAGAATGTACTAGATCGGGTACTATTACTTCTACGAAGTATCAATATACTTCATAAAATTAGGTGTTATCCAATGATAAATTTTGATTTTATTTTGTTATTCATGTTGTATATTTTATCTTAATGGTTGCGTTTATTTTATTATTTTAGTTTTATTCTTATTATCATAGTTTTCATTCTATTTTCAATCTTATTTTATTAATATTTTTGATATCCAAGGAGTTTTTTTTTTATCATTTTGTCCTAGGCGATCATAACGCGAAAAGCGTTTTCCGCCCCAAAAAAAAATGTATATATATATAAATTTCACTCTACTCTTTTACTCAATAAAAACTTCGAATAATAACAAAATATGTTTTATATTTAAGTTAGAATATAGGTAATTGTAAAATACTTTACATCATGAAATAAAATTAATGTAAATCATTTTCATCCCAAGCCACCGATGTCTAGGTAGCTAAATATATTGTAGTTTATTTATGTATCTTGAATGTCATAATTGCGTTCAATACCAAATAATATCTTTTGTTAAAATATTATTTCTCATTATTTTTAATGTAATTTTTTTTTTTTTATTTTTAACTATATAAATCATTTACTCTATCTTTTATTAGAATATTCATCCTGTAATTCGTAAATGGTTTTACTTTTTTTTTAAGTTCATTTAACAATCGGATGCAGGTCTTTCTAGATTTCAGTGTTTAATTGCACTCATAACTTCAGTTTCTCTATTGGATTCCCATAAAATTTCATATTGGGAGCTGTGAACAGTTTTACCGCTAAACATTTTCATAAATAAACTTATGTGTAAAAAGATCTCATAATTCCTTGTTAAGTAATACATTATAATTGCAATATGTATTGTTTCAAACCAAAAAACTATTCAGTAGTCATGTTTATTTTATTGTTTTTCCAGTAATAGCCGGAAGGGAAAATTTGGTGACCCATCAAAATTTTGGATGTGAGGTTTATTCATATCGTGACGTTTCATGACCCTCCTCTAACCGAAAATCTCAAAAAATCTATGAAGTAGGATGTATGTATATTGATAAATTTCTTGATTTTCATAAATATTTCCAGACTGCCCAAACTTAAAACTTTATAAATTTCATCAAATATTTCTATATATGGGGTATTGATGACGTTGAATTTTTTGAATTTAATCCGATAAGGTGTTAGGGTATGCCACTCTTTTTTTAGGTAGATTTCATAAGAAAGTTACCAATTGTAATGGGTACCATGATTCGACTTCTGGAAAATTTCGACATATCTTCACGCTTCACATCCCCCAAATCCCAAAACCACATCACCTTAAAAGTTTATATATATATATATATATTTCACTTTCTTGTGGACACAATAACTGCTATAATTTTGCGCGTCACTTTCAAATTGTTGCTTAAAAATAACTCGTCCCAAAATCTCAGTCGGGTTTGTTGACGGCCAAAATTGGACCGTGGGGATGGAAATGAGGTAGTGGCTTTTTCGAAAAAAAATATTGCTATAACTTTCTTATTAAGTAAAATATCGAATGCGTTTAAAATCCTACTATTTTCTGGATAAGGGCCTAAAACCGATCTAAGTAAAGTTTTTTGATATCACCAACCATTGGCCCAAGGGGTGGAAAAAATAGGATTTCGAAGACAATAAAAAATCATACCTCCCTTAATAGGTACAATATCGAATCGGTTTAAAGTTTTCGTTAGTCCTTTACATATTACCTAAAACTTTTCTTGGAAACAATTTTTTATATGACCAACCCTTACGGCAAGGGATGACCAAAATATTGCTGGAATTGTAAGAAGGTTAAGCTTGTTGTATGCTAAACATGTAAATTTTTTTCACATGCAACCGTTGTCGTATTGAGAAAATTTGAAATTTTTCTTAACTTTATGGTGGAAATTTTTTGTATCCCCTACTTAGCATCGGTGAAATCTACCTCCGCCTTCCGGCGTGCCGAAAGGGATTTTTTTTTTTAATGGTGAAAGGAAACAAAATATTTGTATTTTTGTATTATAAACATCAATACAGTGTTTAATTATAGTGTAGATTACTGGGAATGAAACTACTTTAGTCTTTAGAACGTGTGTGTATATATATATATATATATTTATACATACATTTTTTATTGTATTTTGAAACGTTGTATTGTTTCTGTAAAATAATTGTTATTATATATATAAATTGCATCACTATTTAAACAATCACAAAATTTAATGTACGTAATTTTTAAAGTTTCAACGTAAGCAAATTTATTTATGCTGATTTAATGCCTGTGCGCGTATTGTTGTTACTTTCATTTCTAAAAATACAATAATATATTTGCAGAATTTTAAAAATAAACTATAAAATGCTTAATACTAATTAGTCACTTTATATTAAATGTACGATGTTCAAATATCAGTTGATTTGTATATGTTTTACGTTATCATAAGGAAAAAACGTGTAACAATAAGAATTATAATTTACGATTCCCTTTATGATAAATTATTGATAATATTAAGAGCGGAAAATGTAGTTGTACAATTTTTTTTGCTTGATCTCGCCACATAAGCTTGAAGCTTGTGTGTACGAAATAGAAATGGAATTGCGTAGCCTATGAAAATTGCCATGCCATGACCGGGATTCGAACACAGGACCTCTGGATGAGAGGCCGAGATGCTACCACTCTGCTAAGGAAATTGGCGGAATATTTACTTGAATATTTTCGAATGCAACGTTGTATGTAATTCAAACGGTATGAGTCGGAGTTTATTACTTTAAAGAAACATTGTACTAAACATTTAAAATTATATTTATTCTCGGGTGGCTCTTTAATTTCTGGAAAAAAATTTTTTTGTAGCACATATTTAAGGTGTTGGACGCAAAATCATTAATCAGTATGATGATGTGCTTCTATAGATAGCTAAAACTTACCCGATCTTGAAAGGGATTATAGTCGGGATGGAACCCGGCGCCTAGATAGGACTTTGAGCTTTCTCTGAATAGTATTGATTATCTCGTACTCTGATCCCTCGAAGGATTTTTTCTCAACACTTACTCCTTTTCTTAATCATTGGTCATTTTTTCCGGGAACATTTTTTCAAAGAACTTTCGGTTCTCTGGATGTAGGTCTGATGCTGAGGATGCCGGGATCTGTTGAATCAGCGCATCGTTCGTATGATCTGATGGCATCCGTCTTTATATCGATGTCCCTGTGGGAATCTGTTTCTTGTCCGGTGATTGCATAGTTAGCCCAAAAGTTGAAGTGTAAAACAAAACTAGATAGCCTAATCAATCCTTTAATGCAAACTAAAAAATAAGATTTTTTTCTAATTTTTATTTTACAGTTAAAAAAATGTTGGTAGCAATTTATTTTAGTAGTAAAATTCATTGTAAGTTTAAAGTTACGTTTAAACTTATTCTTGCTCTCTCGCATGTGTGTAATTCTGTAAATTGAATCTAGTTCTACTAATAGAACAGAACCGTGGTATTTAAATTTACTTTTTTTTATTTATATTTAAACGAAACGGTTCATTGAACGTTGAATAGCATTAACCAGGAGGTCACATTTTGAATTAAGTTTTAGTTCTTTGGCACTTCATCATTGTTATAGATCAGATTTTAGATTACAGATAAAATTTTCGATTGGTTAATAAAGAAAAAAAATCAAAATTATATTTATTTCACTTCCTTCTGTTTTATTCTATTAATAGATATTTTTCAGTCTTTAATGTAAATAATTTTTTTTATTGTAATTTTTTTTCTCATAAGCTCAATAGGAATTATCAAGTCAGAGTAAAAATATCTAAACATTTTGATAGGATTTCTGTTGTTTATTTTTTAACTTAAAATTGAAGATAGTTTTTATTACTATTGTTATACTTTATTAGTTATTAATTTGAAAACCAGTAATTTTTTGAGCAAAAAGTTAAAAATAACTTTCTAAATAAATTTATTTATGTGGTGTTCATACAATTCATATATATATGTATATATATATACATATATATATATATATATATATATTATTATTATTATTATTATTATTATTATTATTATTATTATCACCTACTAGCTGGTTAAAGCTCTCTTCGCTTGCCCTTCCCGTCTAGGACCTCCTCTGTGCTCATTATCATCATACTTCTGAAAATAATGCTGATAAATAAAACAATTAAAGCCTGTTGAATTTATAAAACTATCAAAGTTTGGTCTGCACAGAACTCAAAACTTTCTGATTATGCTGGTTTCAGAATAATCGGAATCCATTTTAAAAATAGTTATAGCTGGTTATCCGTCCTTCGTACGGGTAAAAAAAAGGTATTTTGCACGGTTATAAGTGTAACCCGACAAACACCACGAGGAGGTGACCGTACTTCGTTTCTCTGTTTTTGTTGTCTTTTATTGTCTTTATTTTATATTTTATGTTTTTAACTTTTTTCGTTTTTTATGGAACATTTTACGTAAAATATAATCTAAACATTGACTTGTGTGCAATATTTACAACTTTTCTCTCTTGAATATATGTTTTCAGATTGTTCCCACAGGAGACTTTGGAACAAATCTCACACCGCTTCTCATGAAAGAAGAATTGACTCTCCAAGTGGGTACTAGCCACTTCAAGCGTCAGTCCTTACGACCTATATATTGTCATCGAAAAATACAGCTTCACGTGAAAACTGGAGGCGTTTGAAACTTTACTTTCAGCAAGTCTAAAGACTTACTTGGCAAGTCTAAAGAAATGTACGCCGTACACTGTCGTACCTTTAAAGCTACTTTTCTCGATAGCCGAAAGAGATATTGAAAAAGACAAACTTTTTTTTTAAATTTAATTCCTTGTACTTACAACTTTTTTCTAAATTCGATTTGATCGTGGTTTGGCCATAGAATAGTTGAATGTGGCTAGGAACATAGCCAGGTTGTTACTGCTGGTCGTTAAGACGGCCATAATCTTAAAACGGTGAAAGATTTCACGGATCGGCAATAGTCCTGTGTTCTTTCCAGGCATAAAAATTATGTTCATGAAAAATTTCAGCTCAATTGGTTGAGTAGTTTTTGCGTGGAAGAATAACGTAGGAACCACTGGACTTTTATGTACTCGTATATCTTTTATATATATAAAAATGAATGTTCGTTTGTCCCGTATGCGTTCGTATACCATTCATCCGATTGCGATGAACCTTTGGTGAGTGGTGCGCACGCCCGCGAAGGTTTCTGAATTAAACTCCCTAGGTGGCGTTGGGTTCGAGATATTTCGAAAAATTGTATTTGTGGTCCGATTTGGCTCGTATTCAGAATATATATTAGTAACGTGGAAGAAATATTTTAGCGAAAAATGGATCGCTTAGTTAGCGGAATTGGATAGTCTGTGTTGGATAACGTAATAGACTGTTTTTTCGTGGTTTAGAAATGAAGCACATTTTTTTTTTTAAATCTTTTTAAATAAGTAAATAATTTTCAATTTTGACGCTTTTAACTATTAAAGAATTTTACACTTATAAAAATGTTAAACTTTTAAATTTAAATATATTAAACTTTTTAAAATTTAACACTTTAAATTTAAGAATAATCTCCTTCCTACTCCTAGAAGATTAGAAGATGCATAACGGTTATGCAAATGTATAATTTATGTTCAGTGTATAATGTATTTTTAATTTCTGTTTACAAGTAACCTAGGCTGCCTTATCTATTGCATAGTTAGGCAATAACGCTTTAGTGTGTTCACCGTAAGAGCTATCCTAGCTGTTGTTTGTAGTAGCGAGATTTCACTGCACCGTGTGCGATTGTGTTAGTGCAGTAATGTACTGGGATTTGTTAGTCCTCACCAGTATTTATAATCCTTTATCGTAGTGATTCCAAAACTGTGGGCCGCGGCGACCCGGTGAGCTGCGGCCTCTTCACAGAAGCGCCGCGAAATATTGTAAAAGATAAAATACCGCTAAACAGAAAAAAAAGAAAGAAAGAAAGTATGTAAATAGTTTACTTTTTTGTTTGGTTCCTTAATTTTTCCACATTTTTCTTGCCCGAATAACAGAGTTCGGGAAAACGAGAGGAGAAAGTCTGAAGAGTAATTCAGCTCGTTTATAAAGATGGATGGTAATCATACTTCGTTTCATCCCATATGCTCTAGTGCAGTCCTTGGAAGATTATTTTATAATCTCTTAATCCAAATTAATCCATCGTAAATTTTAATTTACATTTTAAACGATTTTTCTTATCTTAATTTTTATTTACTTTTCCTTTCTCCTGAATAGCTATAATGGGAAAGTATATAGATCGGTAAAAATAAAATTAAAAAAATTGTCTTTAAGTTTTGTGCATTAAGAGAACATTTTTTTAAAAATTAAAAAAGAGGTTAAATAAAGTGTAAATAATCTACGAAATTTTTTTGTTGCAACGCTCCCAAGTCCAAAAAATTGTTTTTTGTCAGAAGGACGTTTGTGCGTACGTACGTACGTTTGTACATTGGCCTGTGTTAGTCATGTAAATATTTTGACCCCGTTGACCGATTTTTCCGAAGAATGTAACATTTTAAAAAGAAGTGGAGTTGTTTTCATCGAAATAAAATTTCAAATCTTTACTGGGGTTTTTTTAAAAAAAAATATGTCGTAGAAAATTTAATGATTTTTTCAAAATCAAAACTTTCTATTTAATGTTCACCCCTTTCCCAAAAAATGACTATATATTTTTCCTTTTTAGCTATATCTTATTTCAAAAAGGAAAATGGGTGTTTTGCATTTATATTTTCTACCTCAATAGGCCTTCAAACAACAATAAAAATCTTTTACCCATCCCATTCATTCATTTCATTTGTTTTTTGGTTTGTGGTAAAAAAAAATTAATTTGTTTTAAATTTAAATCCATCTTGCAAGTGAATTTAAAATGTAAAAATCTTAATTTTTTAAAAGTCCTTTTGTATTTCTTGAGAAAAGATTAACCAAAAATTTTCAACCCTTCGTAAAAAATTACAAAATTAATTGCGTTTTTTTTTATTTTGGGAGGTATTGTGAAAATGAAATATTTGTGACTTTTTTGGAGTTTGTATCAGAAGGAATAAAATAGTATAAAAATAAAAGAATATATTACTGTTGCATAAGAGTTAATTTTATAATAACTCTATTTTAGTTGCTCTTGTTGCATTATAGAATTGATTCACCACTAAAACCGCACGAGTCCATTTGTTTAATTCAGTAGCGTTGTGATGGTTGTTACTATACTCGCAAGGTCATTTCAAAGAAAGTACTGTTGGTAGTATACATTATCTCATATTTTTATCTCATCTTTAATATTTTTTTCTTTTCACTAAGTATTTATAAATATATATATATATTTTTAATTTATTTCTATTATTATTAATATTGTTGAATTTTATTTGGAAAGCATAGTTGAAGGTTTTGTTTTTTGAGTCTTTTGAATTTATATCCATTGATAAATTTTTATAGGCATAAAATCCCACAGGAAGTAGGATGAACAAATGTTTTAGTTTAAGAGAAAATTTTAATATTCAGTTATGTATTACCACTGAATAGAAATATAAATTAATTAGGGAAATTTAAAAAGAAAAGTTTGGTTTTGAAATGTTTAGAACCAGAATCAGAAGTTAAAAAAAAATTTAAAACCTGTTTTAGTTTTTACTTTTTTCTTGAAAACAAGAAAATATTTTGACGTCATCACTGGTTAATATTTGATTATTATACTGTATTGATTGATAGCCTACATCATTCTCATGTTTAAATTATTTTCACGTGAAGATTTTTAAAAAATGCTTGGAAAATTTCATTTAATAAAAATCATATACTCTTGCATTCGAAAGGTTAAACTCATGTCTTAAGCCCTTAAGAGTTTAAGTTGAGACTTTAGCTCCTTAACCTTATTGTTAATAATTAACTGTGTTTAATAAACGTTAATTCGAGAGAGAAATACTTTTAACGTTAAGTCTCTTTACTTTGTTTCTCTCAATTCCTTATTCTTTTATTAAAATGATCATTTGTAAAAAAAAAGTATTATACGTATTCCTGCATTTCAAATAACCGTAGTTCATGTTTATGATGCCTGCTAGACATAGATTTGTCACCTTGGCATTATTTACGAGCGGCTTTTCTTTTTTTGTTAAAAGGGGGAGTGTTTTAATGGCCTTATGAAATTATAAATAAAAATAAAATTAAGAGATTTAAAATCAATAAAATTTTTTGAAAAAAATAAAAGTAAAAAAACGACTACTAGTTCCTTAAAAACTACTACTAGTTTCTTGGGTTTCGCCTAAGAAACTTTTTAAATTTAAAAAAAAAATGGGTCTTACTACTAAAAGACGAATTTTAAGAAGATTGGAAAAGCATTTTTTTTTCGACACCGGTCATTATAGGATCACATAGAATAGTTAGTTTTTGGCTAGTTTTTTAAAACTCCAATTATCCATTTTTTTTATTGTGCCGCTTCCTTCTTTCTTCCGACCACTTCAGGTTACGCATTCTTTCTTCTCCTTCTGGATCCCTTTGAATTCTAAAAAAGTTTTCCTAAGCACCTTTCTATCTTTTAAATCCGTCACGTTTATGTTTGCCACCTGCAAGTCCTCTTTAACTTGCGTGAACCATTTAACATTCCTCTTGTGACTATTACACTTGACAAAAGTTCTCTTCGTAAGCCTGTTTGAATGCATTTTTGTTAGATGTCCGTAGAATGCCAGTCTACGTTTACGTTTATCTCCCGGTAAAGTTCCTCATTCTTCCTTATCTTCCAACCATCTTTTTGTAATTTTGGCCCTAGGATTTTCCTAGATATCCGTCTTTCAGCAATCTCCAGTTTATGTATTTCTCCTTGGTTCAGTGGTACGCTTTTTGCCGTGCGTAAAACTCCTGGTCGGATTTGGTTTCTTATTGTACACATCCATCGTTAGGCCATAGGATTTTAGAATCTTACTGATCCTGACGATGTTTAGTTCCTTTTTCATTCCATTTGGTCTGATAACTTCGCCCAAAAACCTAAATTTTTCGGCCTCCGTGACGCAAGTGATAGCGTCTCGGACTTTCATCCAAAGGCCCCGGGTGCGAATCCTGGTTAGGCATGGTATTTTCACACATAAAAAATTTACCATTTCATCTCATTCTCTGAAGCAATACCTAAAAGTGTTTTCGGAAGCTAAAAATATTACCTAAATTTGCTCGTCTTAATTCTTCCGAGCTACGTGTGTAACAATTTTGGTGCGTTACAGTAAAAAAAAACATTATTATTTTTTACTTTTTTTTTAAGTACTTTTTTACTTTACTTTTTAAAGTAATTTATTTGCGTTAAATTTGTACATTACAAATACAAAATAAGATATAAATGAGAGTACTGAGTTGTTTCTGTTTGATAACCTTTATTTTTTTTCCTTCCTTTTTTGAGTAAACAGGATTGATATTATTCTTTACTCCTTTCTGTTTTGTACTTATCTTTTAATTTCAACAATTTACTACTTCTTACGTTCTTAATGATGGGTTTCGGATATTTAATTTCTTCTATTCCTCTGTAGTTTATATCTTTTACGTTCACTTTAATATTAGATTTACTAAACCCTGAATGTCTCAATACGTGACCCACAACGTAATTCGTCTTTTATTGGATTCTACTGTAAATTTATTCCATTTCTATACTTCTTAAGACCTGTTCATTTCGTATTTTATCAACCCACTAGATCTTTTACATCCCCTTTAATATCGCATTTCAAAGGTGTCTGTCTGTTGTTTACCTTTCTGCTGTGCGTATTTCATTACAATTATAATTCACACTGCATATTTTCAGTGATTTATACGAATAATTCATACAGATACTTTCAAAAAAATCTTTGTAAATTTTTGTACTGGCAGGATTGTTTTTTCTTGAAATCTGTCCTTTTTTGGCAGATATATTTCTTTAGATGTCTGCATTATTTCGTCCAGAATTTATAATTTTACTGCATAAATAACGAAATTTTATCACTAGTGATATGTAGTGTTTGTTCCCTGTCTTGGAACGGAGATGGTGGTGTGGCGACCGGGATCGTCACAAGGCCGGGTGTCTTCCCCTATTGGAATCAGGATGTAGTTCCCTATCATAATATTTCATTATTTATTAAAATACTTGTTTGCATAAATTTTGAAAAATGATTAGGCGAGTGATTTTTTATTTTCACTAAAATTGAATAGTGAATTTGTTTGTACTGCTTATTTAACTACATGAAAAATACAGATCACCAAGAAAATAAAAATTAATAAATAGTGGGATTTAAGGAATGAATTAAATAAAAATAAAAATTTACATTTATATTGTTTTATTAAATCCTCCATAACAGTTAGTTTTGTTACATAATCAGTAAATTTCAATATGCATGCCCTTCGTGGCTCAGCAAATGTTTAATCGATATTCAGTTTCTGATCATACACGATGTAACATATCTTCTCTTACAATTGTAATTAGTTTCTTAATTATTTCCTTTATCGACTCAGTTCTTGAAATTACTGCGAGTAAACAATGTTTTTAATGTATAGCCGCAAGAAAATCCACAAGGGGTTTCGCCCAGATTTTTCGGTGGCTAGGACTACAGAGCCTTCTCGATTTCTCCATCTATCTGCACATTTTTCATTCAAAGCCTGGCTAACGTGTTGAGTTTAACCAGTTTGTTGAAAATAAATTTGATGTACATTTTCGAGTTCATCCGGTTAAAAAATCTGATGTGGACAACACATGAGCTCCTTGTACGCCTATTAAATTACATATATACATTTTTTTAAATGAAAAGTACATTAAATTTTATTTCATTAATAACTTCTAATATGTTTTCATACTTTTTTTTATTGTTATTGAATTATCGTAATTTTTTTTTACAATCAGAGGTTAATAATTTTTAATAAATCAATATATTTAAATTAAAAAAAAAAGTTGAAAAAAGAAAGGAGATGAAGTCTGATTTGAACCGATGTGCCTTCTCCTTATAAAATCCAAATATTTCATTACTTAAAATTTCATTTGACTCTAACTCTGGAATCAATGAAATTAAGTACCACTTATTATATGTCGTTGAAAAGCTCTCAATGAGGGCATATTACTGCAGTTAAGAAAAGGTCCAAAATCTCAATCTTTTGGATTTTAGGCTTTTTTTGGACACTTTTGGTTCAGGCAATTTCATTAAAAGGGGGAAGTGCACAACTAGAAGTTACAACAGTCCTAAACCCAAAATTTCAACATCCTAAGGCTAATCATTTTTGATTTGTGCGAGATACATACGCACATACGTACGTGCGTACCTGCAGACGTTACGCCAAAACTAATCAAAATGGATTCAGGAATGGTCAAAATGTATATTTCCTTTACTTCGTACAAGGAAGTAAAAAGCAATAATCATATAACATATCAAGATAATAATTTCCATTAATAATCTTTTCAGTAAAGAAAAAAGACCCTATTACACGATTTTTCTTTAAAACACAACCCATATTAACATAAAGTACTTCCCGTGTTTTCTAAAAAAATTACTTGTCGATTGTCAGATCCTCATATTCATGAATTGCATCTATTAACGCATCAATTAAGATGAAAGTAGTTCCATCTGTAAACATGTCAGACATTTAAAAATAATTCGTTTCCACTAATTTTGTCTAAAAAGTCTAAAACAGCGAACTGGAAACATATTTCTTCATCGGATGGTTTTATTTCTTGGAGTATGTGAATTTTGTGTCCATACAAGTGCATCCTTTTACATAGAACTCTTTATGAACGGGTTATTTTGGAATTTGTAACTCGAAGCTTTAATATGCCATGGAATTAGTAGGATTTCTGATTGCAGGTTGTCTAATTCGTTCAACAATTTCATTTCTGATACCGTGACCTTCCAGGTGATTTCCGTTTGAGAACAGATCCTGTTTCTTCAAACTGTTTGAACCACCGTTGTATATAGTCGGTTTCTTTTCGTATGTACATAGAACCCTGCATAATAAACATATCTCACCAGCCTGCCCTCCTGGTAGGCAGAACTTTGTCGAGCTTAGATATTTAAAATTTATATTTATTATCTATCGCATTCATACTAGACCATGTCAACAACTGCGCCGGAACCGCTTATGCCATCACCTATTCTTTTTCCTGCTAAAGAAGAAAGAAAAAGAAAAAAAGATGAAGAAGCCTGTTCTTTCGCTCGCTTTGTTCTTTTCAGAAGTACCGGTTATTATAAGATTAACAAAAGAAAATAGAGACAGGTACTACAAGATCACTCCGAAAAGCACCATAGCTAACCTATATTTTCCTTGAATAACACCTATAATTGAACTAAGACTAGCAAGTGCTATCCTAGATCAGCTCAACCAACCCGCATACGTCTGTAATCTAGTTACAGTGGAGTGTCACATAGGACCAGACCCTAAAATCGGCTCCAGCACCCACTGCTTGTGGGAGGGTGGCCCCTAATTACGAGGCTTTCTGCCCTCTCTGGAGGGAAAGGGAGCGTGTCACGAAAAATAACCTAGAAAATCGTTCTGTCGGGTTCCTGACACCAAAAACGTCTTGGATCGGGACATAGTCCAAATATTCACGTAAACCACGAATATCAATCGGTTTTCCATTTATTACTCGACAGTTTACTAGAAAGATCCAGCAGCAAAGGACGGAAGTATGTCCGTATACTGTAATAGGCAGGAAAGTATTACATCCTCCGACATCTTTGCTTTCTGTTTCATGTACGTCGAAATCCACATTGAAATAAAATTATTGGCTTCTGATCGGTATTCCACGATACACTGTGTATTTTTACTTGAAGACACCTTGGCAACAATTCGCAGACTGATGCGGTGGTTAAAATTGCTGTTACACAAAATTTTTGGATAGAAGCTTTCAGTGTTACCAATGTAATGTTTCATCATTTCCCTAACACCTTTATGTGAGCTATAAAAAGAATAGTGGGGTTCTTTTATGATTACCCTGTATTATATGGAAATCCCAGAATAATACGGATTAATTATTGTTATTGAAGTAGAAATTTATTTTATAATGTATTTCAATTTCCTGAAATATGTTTCTGTAAAGTAAATATTATTAGTCACATTTATTAAAGTATAAATTTGTATTACGGTTTTAATAATATAAAAAATTAAAGATATACAGCAGTAATTTTTTTATACGAACGTACGTTTATAAACAAACTGACTTTTTTTAAATCGGTATTATGATCATTTGTATTCGTATGATCACTTGTAAGCACGCTAACTTAAATATGTATTATTTTGATCTCGTAAGAGTAATTAGATAAATTTTCTTATTCCATCGTCCAGTTTTTCTCACGATTCGAATCCATCATAATTACAACATTTTACTTATAGGTCTTGGCCTGAATTAATGATATACAACGTCTTATTCTATCTTTCATGCCTGTAATAGAATTTAGATATGTAATCTGTAAATACGAGTGCATTAATGTAAAGGTTGTAATGATTGCAATAAATTTTGTTAAAAGATTTCAAAATTGTATTAATTGAAAAGTAGTAGTATATTATGTAAAAGTAGTGTATATATGTTTGTATTAATAATTATATTTAATTTATTTCTTTAAATTAATTTTATTTCAAACCGGTTCTATTCGTGTTATCACAACATTATATGAAGATGAACTGGTTATCAGATATGTTTATAATATTATATTATTGTAGAAAGTAGACTGACATAGGTCAAGATAATAAATTACATTATTTCATTTGCAATAGGGGCTTGAGGGTAGAGAGTGCACTGCGGAAATGTAGATACATATATTGTGGTTATTACAATGTTATGCACTTTATTTTAATGGATGTAATTTCGTTACTAAATATTAACGCGCTTCTCATTTCTTTTATCTTTGTTTTCCTTCATAATTTATATTCTATGTTCTCAGTTTTCTTTTTTTAATGTATTATTTTTAAAAAATTATATTTTTATCCTGCTTAATGTAAGTGCTACTTTTTCATAATTTATTCAATATACTCGTGTTGTAATATTAATTCGTATTTTAATTGATAAAAAGTAATTATTTTTTAATTATAGTTTTAATAAAAGTTATATAATAAGAATTAAATTTTTGTTTCTAAGTTTAGTAATTTGTTTTGTTGGTGCAAAAGTTTTTATTTAAATTACTTTTATACTTACCTTTAAGATGTTTCCTTGGATTTTTATGTTTCTAAGAGGGAAAAAAAGGTCGGTAATACTAAGTGATTTTTGTTATAAAATTACGGTCACCAGATTCTGCAAATATACGTTTTAAAAGGCGTATCGTTTAATTTGATTAAAAAATGAATTCACTACTGAATCGGGTTGTTATATTATTGAGTATGTTACTTGATCATCCTTTATAAATTCATTAATTACTAAACGAAAAATTGTGTAAGTGTTAATGTGAACAATATATATTATGCGATAAATTGCGGAGTGGTATTTCCGCAAATTGATGTCTGTGATAATTCCGTAAAGATCCCGTATAGATATATATATAAATGTGAACGATGTTGACCTTACTATATTACACAGATAAAAACTATGTAAATGTAATGTTACTATTTAAAATAATGTAAATAAAACACTGAAATATTAAGCCTTGTGAAAGCTCTGTAAGCTTGTTAAAGAACGCTTTGATGTGCGGAATTCCCACTAAACGCTACGCCGCGTTACGGTACAATGTTATTTTTTAGAAGATAATTCTAATCGCCCAGAATATAAAGTTAATTTGTTAAAAAAAGAAAGAAAATTCTAAATGGTTTTGCGTAGATGAGTCGTGAATTGATAATTTATGCCTATAACCCAATATTAAGCTTAGTTGTAAATAATTTTATTTCACTATTTTTTTGTATGTTTTAAATTCTCGTCACTCTGGTTTGAAATTAAATTAATATTAATTTTTGTATGCAGTTACTATCATCTTATCTGGATATAATGATCACACACACACACACACACACACATATATATATATATAAAAGTAAGAAAAATATTCTGCCAATAAAACGTGGACCAAAATTTCTGGAAAAAGATAAGTAAAAAAAAATCGGTACTTTGCGTCTGGACAGCATTGCTAAACCGTCAGGGAAGTTTTAAAGAAAACCCACCGGGTTGGTCGAGTGGTGAATCTCAAATCAGCTGATTTGGAAGTAGAGAGTTCCAGCGTTCAAGTCCTAGTAAAGGCAGTTACTTTTATACGGATTTCAATACTAGATCGTGGATACCGGTGTTCTTTTTGTTGGTTGGGTTTCAATTAATCACACATGTGAGGAATGGTCGAACTGGGACTGTACAAGACTACACTTCATTTACATTCATACATATCATCCTCATTCATCCTTTGAAGTAATACCTGAACGGTAATTCCCGGAGCCTAATCAGGAAACAGAAAAAAGTTTTAACGAAAAATAACGTATCTTGAAGTTTAAAATATTGACTTATTTTTTAATTTGGGAGACATTGAAAACATTTTATAAGATAAAATATTATTTTTTTTAATGTAGCTCAAAGATCTTACGTTTAAAATTTTTAATCGTTCTAGTTTAAAAAATTTAAAAAGTCTATCCCCAGTCTAGATATGAACCCTGACCCTTTTGTTCTGTTTCTCCTTTCATCGTTTTTGAGATCCCGTCTACAAACTTTAATATTATCAATGTAACATCCTGTAAATACCATTAAAAAAAGAATACCGTACAATAACATCAACAGAAATAAGTCATCATACCAAATTTGAATACTTTTAGTCCAAACAAGTGCTCCCAAATTTTTAACAAAAATAAACGTCAACATACACGCATATACGTATAGACTTGTAGGTGTTCACATGTGTGTGTGTGTGTGTGTGTGTGTGTGTGTGTGTGTATATATATATATATATATATACATACACAAACAAAACAAGAAATAGAATTTTCCGGCTTTAATTTTTTTTCACTTTTCTTTGTTTCATGACATCTGAGACCAAAATCCCAAAAATCACCTTTCCGGATTTTTGGGACGATTTTGATATTTCCCGTTTGTTATAATATCTTTCATACTTTTTAATTTTCGGGAAAATAAAAGTTATTACTGTTTATAGTAGATTATAAATTGGTTTTTCTGTTTTTGACGACATGCCTATTACGAGAAGGTATACAGATAAAGTTTCGTAAGGCAAGTTTTTTCTTAAAATTGTATTCTCTTCAACTTTGTGGATTAAAATCTTTAGCAAAAATACATATGCGAATAGATGACAAAAATCTTTTTTTTAATGGCGCGAAGTTGTGATTCAATATTCAAATGCGCGCGCGCGTGTGTGTGTGTAAAAAAAGTATTTTTTTCAATTCTTCTGTATATTTCATTTTATAATTAATCTGAAATTATAAAAAGACTATCTTCAAATTGATAACCCTAACTTTATAAACGCTAAAATTAAAGAACTGAAAAAAATTTGTTTACGTCATAATTTTTTAATCGATCTTATTTTTTGTAGCTGTTTCTTATTTAAATTATTTCAATTTCAGTTTGTTTTTTTAAAGGATAAGAATATTAGATTCTTAATAAATGAAAACAAATTATCATCGAAATCGTTTAAACTCTTCAAAAATATTTTTGTTGATTTTTGCAATAACTTTTGTGCGTATTTCCATACCTGACAAATAATAATAATCATTATAATATTATTAATTATAATAATCATTTTATTTGTATTAAATTTTTTGTTAACATGAAAAAAAGTAAATCAAGATATCAGTTGTCAATATGTATAAAGAACTCTAGGCGATTTGACATTACAAATCAATAAAATCCGAAAATAAAATGTTAATTTCTAAGAATAATAATCGTTCAATACCAATCATGGAGAATCTTAAGAGAGAAATGGTATGCAGTCCCTATATTATTCAGTTAACCGACGTTATTTATGAATATGCAAGTCCAAAATGGAAACCCACCGGGTTGGTCTAGTGATAAACGCGTCTTCCCAAATCAGCTGAGTTAGAAGTCGAGAGTTCCAGCGTTCAAGTCCTAGTAAAGTCAGTTATTTTTACACGTATTGAATACTAGATCGTGAATTCCGGTGTTCTTTGGTGGTTGGGTTTCAATTACCACACATCTCAAGAATGGTCGAACTGTACAAGACTACACTTCATTTACACTCATACATATCATCCTCATTCATCCTCTGAAGTATTATCTGAAAGGTAATTACCGGAGGCTAAAAAGGAGAAATAAATGCCCAAAATGGAAATTTGTAATGGTTTACGATATAGGTGACATCTTTACGTTTTTCGTTGCAAGAAGTGGCTGTATTATTAACATTATTATCTTCAAAAAAAAGCGTCTTATGACTGATACGTTTTATACTGTAATTACGTTATATGTCTCAGTTTAAAAAAGGTAGGTTCGTGTATTAGAATACAATCAACAAATTTTTGATCTTTCTTTTATACCAAATATTGGATTATAATATATATATTGCTTTAATACGCAGAAAAGGAGAGAAAAAAGGTAGCTAATTTTTTTTTACCCGTTGTGTAATTTAATTATTACTTATTTGAAAAATAATTTTTTTTATAGTTTCTTTAAGAAATCTCTTTCATAAATAGATTTAAAGAATATATATTATTAAAAAAAAAAAAAATTATGAATGAATGTAGTACTACATTAAAATTCCGGGAGATATCATGTAACGGATTACTAGGATGATAAGAAGTATTACGCACGAACGCATGAATCCATTCTCACGCATTTCGTGATTTTTCGCTTGACAAGGTTGACATTTTGGACAACTAAATTGTAATAATTTATGAGTACATCTACTCCTATTATTATTATTATTATTATTATTATTATTATTATTATTATTAGGATGTAGTTTAGTTTACTTTTTTGTGTCTTTTTTTAAACGATGCATCTTTTTTATCAAAATATATGTGTATAGAATGGTGATATGATTATATATTTATTTTATTTTTAAAAACATATTGGTAATGAAGCATTTCATTTTCAACTGAATGCTGTTAATTCTTCATTATAAAAGAAATTATTATAAGAAGTAGTAAAATAATAATATTACATCGTTCATTATTTATTTAATGAAAGACTTTTGCAGGTTTAGTATTTTGGATATTTTATTCTATAAATTTTCGTTATTAGAATAGTTATGAAATAAGTTCGTATTTAATAGATTTCAAATAAAATGTTACTCGGTTTATTATTTGAACCAATTATTTTTTTTAAGAAGAGAAGAACTTGTAAAAAAAATTAAATAAATTTTTAAATTAGTTGACGTGTTGTGTAGTTTTTAGATTTTTAACAGATATCTTATGTGTCCGGATGACCCAAAGATTGTGCTTCTTTTTCGATGTGGAAGGTCAGTAAATCGATTTTTAACATCGAAAACGTGTATTTATTGCTAGTGAAATATTAAAAACGGTTCTCCATGGCATAGTGGCCTGGAGCCACTATGGCACCACCACTAAGCCACCATGGCATAGTGGCCATAGTGGCATGGCGTCGTCTCGGCCTTTCATCCGGAGGTTTCGGATTCGAATCCCGATCAGGTATTATATCTTTTTCATACGCAACGTAATTTCCATTTCATATTCCTACGGCTTAAGCTTCGAGTTTATGTGGCGAATTAATCGTAGAAAACAACACAGAAATTAATAATTAACCGTAAATATTTAACAATAAGCTTAAAAATAGTGAATAAATAGCGAATGGTTGTTAATGCAGCAAACATACACTTGTAGCTATTTAAATTATAAATATAAATACTAATATAAAAATCTTAAGACTCCTTTTTACTCAAGAGTAATCTTTGATAGGGGAGTACTAGCTCTTTGTATACATTATACACATTAAGCGAAAACAGAATTTTCGTATATATTTTTGATATATTAACATTTTGGTATATTTTTTTTCAATATAGATTTATTATTTTTTTTATAGAATTTTGATATGTACATATATGTATATATATATATATATATATATATATATATATATATATATATATATATATATATATATATATATATATAGTGTGAGCGAAAAGTCCCTTTACATGTTAATAGCACAGTACAGTTAGACATGTAGATAAACATTGTTAAGAATACAAAAAACGGTATATTTTTTACTATTGTTGAGCAGATTGACTCTTTATTATTATTTCCCGCCAGCTGAGTCCTGCGCATGTCACTTCGGTTAGTGTGGGAAGGACGTGATAGTCTCGAGTTACACTATGGCGGATAGAAGCGCTTTCATTGTTGAGGAGCGTTTGGTGGCTTCTGTGTGGGTTCACGAACGTCAGAACACAAAGTCAATGACAGACATTTTAAGGGACTTCGCTGTACGGTTTGGAAAACCGCCGCCATCACGACCAACGTTATTCGCATGCGAGAAGAAAATCTTTGCAACGGTATAAGTGTTCTCGATGCACCACGCAGTGGAAGGCCTACGACTAGCACCGAAAGTTGTGTTGCTGTGGCAGAATCAATTGAACGATTGCCGATGAAGTCAACGCGTAAGCGGTCTGCAGAATTAGTCATCCCGCGATCGACTATGCGAGACCACATGCGGAAGGACTTGAACGTTTCATGTTTTCGGCCGTTCTCAGCGAATGATTTGAGTAATCGTGACTTGGAACAACGTATGCATGCATGTGAAATGCTGCTAATGCTGCAAATTATAAAAAAAAGTTATGTTCTGTGACGAGTTGCGACTTATCGTAGCTCACGAAATCGTTACGTCTTTTTTAGAGTAGAAGACAATCCGCACTTTTATGAAGTAAAAGAGTGCAATCCGCCGCATGTTATGATTTGGACAGGGATAACGAAAGACCGTCTGCTTGGACCATATTTCTTTGATGGTTCTGTGAACCAGCACAGATATCTTCACATGATTAACACGTGGTTGCTTCCAGAACTAACGGCAAGAGGAATTGCTGACATCGTTACACTTCAACAAGACGGCGTTCCACCACATTCTGCTGTGGGTGTCCGCACACGGCTAAATGAACTGTTTCCAAACCAATAAATGAACATTGAACCTTTGTAACAATGTTATTCACAATAAATGTTAATGTTAACTAGACATAAATGTTGAAATATACTGTTTTTTGTATTCGGAGCAATGTTTTTCTACATATTTAACTGTATTGTGCTATAACATGTAAAGGGACTTTTCGTCCACCCTATATATATATATATATATATATATATATATATATATGTATTGTATAAGAAGTTAATAAATTATGCTGACTCTTAAATGACCTTTCAGCCGTTAAATGATAGATAATTATCTAGCTCATACTCCTATCTCTAAACGATCTATTTTTCGGTATAAGACTCGATGTCCTTAGTACATTTTCGTAATAATTGATAATTAATTGATTAGGACCATGTAGGAAAATCGAAAATTTCCTTACAAGGAAGGAAGGACACCCGCAGAGCTTGCTTCGGTCGCCATTCCCATTTACCCAGAGGGCTCCACCCCCTTATTTCTTTGACATGATGGCAGAAATATAATAATGAAGTAAAAGGATTAATCTACTTTTTCCTTAATGAATATTTTTAATATCTTAACCTTCAAGGAAGCTAGGGCCTCGGTCGATGGCTTAAAAGCTTCGCTGGGATAACATGAATATGTATCCTGCAAATTTGAAAGTAATCGGTTCTCGCGTGATGCGATAATAAACAAACAATCTTTATACATATATATATATATATATATATATACATTTCCGAACCGTGATCTGTTAGATCGAGAGTGTACGTGATGCGTGCAAAAGTTAGCCTTCAAACCTACTGACAAATACCTCGTCTGAATTTTGAAAATTCACGATTGTTTGCAGAAATGTTATAAGAATACCCCATTGCACCTCCCAAAACAGCGCCATAGGAGAACCCCGTTTGTTGTCAGTTAATGGTGGTGATTGGTCTAGCCTCCCACAAGGTGCTCGCATACCTAACCCCTCTAGCTTCACACGCAGTCCACACGGGAAGCCCATAATTTTTAAACAGACATTTTTAATTTATTCTATATTTTACTTAATGTAAATTTAATTCTGTTATTTTTGAATCTTATTAATTCAATTGATTGGAATCATTCGGTTCAAACACAGTTCACACAGTGATAGAGAAATCACATTTCACAGTTCATTAATTCAGTTCATTAAAGTTTTTGCTTCAACCGGAAAATCTCCACTACTATATATATTTTTTTTTTCGAGATGAAATATATATAAAACCTTTTCAGTTATGCCAAGAAACGGGTAAAAATTTGGTTGCGATTGATCGTGTAGACTTTTTGTTTACACCGAACAAATAAAAACCCTCTTATCTTTATCTTTATATAATAGTATAGATATAGATAACAGTAAATAATACAAGAATAATCCATTTATTATTTTGTGTTTTCATTTAGCGCCGATTGAATCGAGTTATTTACAAAGTAATTTTTCATGGAAGCTTTACTTACAAAGTCATATAACTGTTGACAAAAACACGATAGTTTTATAGTTTTCCTCGTTGGTTAGGATTGCAGATCAGTTCAATCGGACGGTCCCGTTTGGGACCTCTTAAGTTCATCGATGGTAGGATCCGAGTTAAGTGCGTTTCACCGACGTGAATGTCACTTATGACATTCGCATGGGTGGCATCTTGACAGCGGCCAGACTGGGATATGTCTTGAGGCCTTTGAAAAAGATGACCTCCGGTAAACCACTTAAAGGCTAGCTACGAAAGGTATGGCGTAACTGTCGGACCTGTCATATGGTAGGTGTCTCCCCCAAGGGGTCAATTCGAAAAGTATTATAAATACTGGTGACGGCTTACAAATCGACTCACCCGGTCGGTACATTACTGCACAAAACGAGCGTATATGCTTCAGTAAAATCTTACTATTACAAATAATATAGCTAGGATTGCTCTTACGCTAAACACAGTATACTGTTTTTTTTTGTTTTTTTTAATTACTGTGTATATTTCCTTATTTAGCTTCAAAAAAATCTGTTTAAATATAGACCAGACAAACTTTCATAAAACGGTAGATAGATTTCCAGAAGAAGGGATGAAAAAGTTAAATCGTAAATGGAGTGATGAAAAACATATGAGTGAAAGGGTGAAGAGATTTTGGGAAAGCAAGAAGTTTGAGCTATGTAAACGTGATCCTTAGAGATCAAATATAAAGAAAACTAACTGATCGACCACAAATTAAACATTTTTCGTCTAAAAATACCTAAATTACGCTAGAAAAAAGAGTAAAGATTACTTAATGGGTGTATTATGAGGTTTTATTTTGTATGTTTTACAAGGCCGTAAAACTAGACGAGCAAGGTTAAAAAGTAATCTAAAAATTCTACTATAATTTAATTTTAATTTTTTTTTTAAAGATATTTTCAGTAATGAAATTAGGTTTGGTTAGTGAAATTATTTTATTCGTGATATATAAAATAATATCACACTCGATTTTTTACCGTCTTTATGAAAATAATTAATTTTGTTTCAAATTCATTGGCAGAGATATAGCGTAACTAAAATAAATTTGATTATCAATGCTATTCAACTGAAAAACGTTATACTCTGTTGTGATTTGAATTATCTTTTACGTATTAGCGTACCTTTTTATTTTATTAAAATTAATTGTTACAAGTTAATTAATTTATTAATTAAAATTTTATTTTGGTTGTGTCCTATTTAAGAGCTCCATTCACTCTTTAATTCATTTGTTTTATTTTATTTTATATGGTTGGCAATCGCGTGTTATTTTTTATTTATTTTTTTTTAACATTGTTTATAGTATGATTTTATATTAGTATAATAATACCTGTATCTAGGTACAGTGTACCTGTTATGAAATATTATATCATACTTCACGTTCTCCTTGTAAGTTAAAAATGAATCTATTCATTTATTATAATCCGGGCACGAGTTTGTTGTCATTATTATTATTATTATTATTATTATTACTTTATTTTTACAATGAATACAGTATGATTTAAAATGACGTGTCCTGTTTAACTATGATCAGGTATTTTGTTTTTGTATCTCTGGATTTGTAAGTTTAATATCGTTTATCTAATTAATTTATTTAAATATCTGCAGAAATTTGATAAAATTTATTATGTATTTTATTCCGTTAATTGTTCGTAATTATTAAATTCTATAAAATAAAAAGATATGCTTTACAAAACATAAATGTTTGGTGCTCTAAGCTATTTTATTAAATTAGTGTTTAAAGATAAACTACATAGTACGTGTCACGAAACAAAAAAATTCTCTATGAAATGTTATATGTCTAAATGTCCACTTGATATGAAACAATTTTGTGAATTACAATTCAGAATTACGGTAATTCATGCAAAACAGTACATGGTCTGAAGCTTAATAATTTTTAACTGGATAAACCGATATTAATAAAATTTTGTTCAGAGATTCGTATATATGGAGGAATTAGTTGGTAAAATTTTGGGGTCACTATTTCCAGGGGATGGGGTAGATTTTTTTGAGTCAATATTCTCAAAATTATGCAAAGATAACTCCAACCACTTTATATTAAGCGTAGTATATGCTTAATATAAAGCATATGTTATCTTACATTTTTTAAATTTTGCCCCAAAATTCTCCTCCTTACCCAAAAATCGAAAAAACATCTTTTTATTTATTGAATTTTTTTTAATATCTTTCTAGGTATAGTAGTAGTGCTAGCGACCCAAAAAAAAATTCTATGGGGGCAATTTTGTAGGTGGGTGAGCTGATCACACCCTTTTATCGAAAAAAACCTTTTTTTTATATTTAGGAATAATATTACAATAGCATTTCATCATAATTCACCCCACCTCCCCCCAAAAAAAGAAATCTTAGATAATTTTTTATTGATTGTACATTTTAGGGTTTTTAAAAAAATTTTCTTCCATTTTATATAATAAACTAAGAAAAATCAAAAAAATTCTTGGAAGGTGATTTTGGAGGTTAGGAAGCAGAAAAAACCCGATATTTTGAATGTTTGAAACTTTTTTTGGTTTATTTTAACTTACAATGATAATTATACAATAAAGCTGCTTCATCATAAATTACTTTCACTCTAAAAAATAAATCTGAGTTAACCTTTTCCATTTATAATTTTTTTCCACTATGTAAGAATAAGTAACCAATGTCACGAAAGAATTACAACTGTTTTGTCAGTTTTTTAAATGTACGAGGTGGTTGCCTAATTTAATGCTGGTACTTCAAAATTAATCAACATTAGAAAATTTTTGGGCGATGCTCTTGGAGTAGTATATAAACTATACTTCTCTATCTATACAGAAATTTTGCAATGGACAAACAGGATGTAGTTAAAATAAATAGGTCATAAACTAATAAATTTTTTCACATTAAAATAAAATCAGTAATTACAAACTACCTCATAGAAATAATTCAGTAATACATTTAAGATTAACATAAACTGAATTTCTCAAAACTCTTCATATAATTTTATACATGATTTTATATTTTTCATATATTTTAATGCAAGATTATTGAAATTAATTTTTTTTTTAGCTGAAGTAAAATCGGTTAAGAATCTTATAGAAAAATGTTCTACAGAGTAATGGTAGTAATAGTAATAGTAATAGTAATGTACGGAGTTTGGTCCGCATTAGTTTATTTGTTAAATAATTATCTTCATTAGATTAAGGGAAATAGTACAAATAAAAACAAAAAAGATAACTTAAAAAGAAAATAAATAAAATAGTAAACAAAGTACTAGAAGACTTTTTGTAGATGTAATTATAAAACAGCAAATTATCACACATACGTATTATTTCACACATGCGCGCGTGGGCACAAACACACACACACAGCACCACCACCCATTCTGCTTCCTTTAAATTGTAGTCATGATTATAGGTTAACTGTTATAGATATAAACGTACTATGGTATGCATAAAAAAAATTATTTCTTAAGAAACTGTTGATATAAAAATTAGGTTTTATACAATAAATAACTTTATTGCTTTTTCGTTCGTTCGTGAGAGTTTCAGTTAACTTAAAGAAAACTTGTAGGGCGTAAGGAAAATTACTGATAAAAAGTAAATCAGTTTTTCAACTATTTCAAGGTAGTGATGTTTTAACGGGTAATAAATATTAAAAAATTATATCAAAATTGTTGATAATGAATGTTTAATATTGAAGTTTTATATGTTTGTTTTTTTAGTTAAGTGCAAAAAGAATTCCTATTTAGTCAAAATAAAAAAATTTAATTAAAAATATTGCTGCCTTACTGCTATTGACTATAGGATAATACTTTAACAGCAGATAAATTACAGAATTACAGTCTCTTAATTTAATTTTAAACACTGATTATTTGTTTAATTTATTAACAAAGTAATTTAACATGAAAGTCGGACTATCGTAAAAAATGGAGCACTTTTTTGTGTAATCTATTGTAATTTATACGGGGTTTCTTCTAAATAATCGAAAACTCTCAAAAATAATTCAAAAAAGTATAAGGTTTAGTATGAAATTAAACTCGGTGTTTTTTTAAACAAAAGGTTGTTCGTGAGGTATTTATTATCATTATTATTTCAAGACTAGCTTTTTTCTACCGTGACTAATAGTATAGTTGCAGATTTTATTTTTTTATGAACGACTCAGGATCATTATTCTATAAAATTTTAATACGATTATTGTTTTATTTATTAATATTTTTTTGTAGTATTATCAGGAAGAAATATTCATACAAATATGAAAAAAAATATATCTTTTTTTTTCATTGTAAAACACTACATATTATCGATTATTATATTGGATATACTGATCAGAAAATTTATAAATAATGTAATTTTGAGCTGTTTATGAAAGTTCATGTAAAAAATTCTTCTCGAATGAATAATACATTATCATCTACGTAGGTAATAATGTATATGAACTCCTTGAATACCAAAAAGAGAATTTTTCATCGCCTAAAATTATGTTTTTTTTGTTTTTTTTTTAACTTCATTATCTTTATACAATTTTTATTTTTGGTGTTCCCAAAATTTCAAAGCACTTGTTTTTCGTACATAAAATTAGTTGTACTTGAGAAAGGTCACATTTTAGAATTCTTGAACGTTTCGAATTGTACGAACAAGAAATCGCGTAATAGCAATAAACTAATGGAACTGTTTAAATTTAATAACCCTATTTTTCATATCCGTAAATAAGTATGATTCCGTCTAAAACAAAAAGTGTTTTTTCGGTATAAAATATTAAAATCGGCTGGAATCGTATTTTTGGATCAAGGGCGCTAATGTCATTTATTATATTATATTTTTTACCGCCGGTGGTTGTCATGGGAAAAAAATTCTTGGTGTTTATTTCATGAGTAGCATTCTAGTACTAATCTTAAAACATTTTTGAAAAAAAATTGAACCGATACCAAAAAGAAAAAAAATATTGAACTGAAAAGGGAAAATTATTTTTCCATTACTCTCTTTGAAATTAATTTTTAACTTAATTTCGTCACCAAATTTTAAGTGAATTACGGGTGCATGAAATACGGATTATGAAATTTATTTCAATTAAGGATTCACCCTAAGTTTAAAATTTGGTGCCGACTTCAAGAAATAAATATAAAAAATTGAGAGCGTAAAAAATTTATTATTTCTATTTTTTTAATGTTATAAATTCTTTAACCGAAAATATGGCAGGCCTACAAAAGAGATTCTCTTAGAGAAAAGAACATTCTCTTGAAACGGAACCGATTCCTTTAAACCGAGTAAAGATCCAAGAAAAAGATCTCTTGATATTCGGAGTTAAGATTCTGATTTCGAATATCGGCAACGGCTGCCTTAAATGCGGTAATTCGGGAATGTAAGTTGACAAATGAAAGTCTGAAAGGGAACGTCGACATGAGTTGATTCGTAAGTGCCTTTTGTATGAATCTCAATAACTAAAATTATAGCCTTTTCGTTGATTCGTAAACGTATTTGTTAAAAAACGCCTGATGAACGTTTACAACGATTGACTGTTGTTGTAAGGGAGAGTCAAAGTGAACAGCCGTTGAAAGACAGATTCGTTTACAAGGAATGCGACAACAATCTATTATTATTGTAAAGCACGTATTCAATGTACAAGTTTTCGAAAAGTAATAAATACGTTCTACTATCTAGATCGGAGTTTTCCTTTTTAATTTCCTAGTACCATTCGCTGATGTTATGGCATCATTTTATATTATTTAAAAAAAAAGAATGTTCATCCAAACTGGTGAACTTTGTGAAAAGTTACGGCCGGAAAACAAACAAAAAAATCGGAAAGGTTATGATTTTAATTTATTGAGTCATATAAAAGGCACTTACGAATCAACTCGTGTCAACATTCCTTTTCAGACTTCGTTTTTTTTGTCAACTTACTTTCCTGAATTACCGCATTTTAGACAGACCTTGCCAAATATACAGGTGGAATTGAGTACCTCTTCCTTTTTGAAAACGGTTACAAATAAATACATCAAAGTATTATTCAATATATTTTTTTAAATGTATTTCTTTAAATTAAGCTATTTATTTTTAGAATGGAAAGTTTTTAAACTTCCGGATGATTACTGTTATAATTATCATATGTAGGCTATAAATTTTACTGTAAGGTACAATTTTTTTTTATTTTTTTAGTATACTGTTAACACATTGCCAAAAACGGTATATTCTTTAAATGTTATATAGGTGTATTTTAACCTGTACATTACTTGAGGATATAAAAATATTTAAAATTCTGATAGAGTGCGTTTTACTTGTAATAACTTGTATAGCATAAATAATCATCCGTAACAAAATACAATACACAGTAACATATTTTTATTATATCCTATACTTTATTTAATTTATTTTTTGTTCTTATTTAAAAAACAAGCTGCCCTGAATTACGTATACTTTTTTTTTAACAAAAAAAAACCAATAATGAGTGATTATTCTTATTATTGTTAACGATGAATGCATTTATTATAAAACAAAAACATGAGAAATAAACCGTTAAAGGAAAAGAACTTTTAAATGGCCTTGAGGATTTAAAAATTAAATTGGTTTATTTGTTTTTCTGTTTCTTCTGGTTCTTCATCGTTATATTTTCCTTTCACATTCCTTTTCATAAGTGTATTGCACTACATTCACCAGAGATCTATCTGTTAATGATCTCTCACATTATTCTTTATTTCTTACCGTAAATTCCTTTCATACTCTAAGTTCTACAAATTTATTACCATATCAATGAACTGTAAAACTGTTTTACACATATTTGCGTTAGATTGTGTTTTTTACAGTTTTAATATATTTTTTATTCCGTTTTTTTGTTTTATTTTATTTACTGGTAGTTTTCTTTCGTTCAAGTTGATTGGATTGTATGCAAAAAAATAAACAATATTGTGTTGGTGAGTCTGAGTATGTGTATTTTTTTCTATGAAAATTCCTGTGTATTGTAACGTAATAACATAGTTTGTTGTATATTATTATTTGTTATGTCTTAACCTGTGTTTCTTTTTTTTCATTCTGTGTTTACTTTGTCGACCTAAACGTTTGTTTGTTCTGTTTAGTGTTATTTGCATTGCTAAACACACGAATAGTCACGTACGTATACAATGTATACATAAACATGTACTGTGGAGAGGAAGAGAGGATACACACACATTTAAAAATGACCATCCATTTTCCAGTCTTCCTATGTTGAAACGTTTTCAAGCTATCCTTGTTTTTATCTTTTTAAAAAAATCCGAAATGAATTTGACTAAGAGCCCTTAGTCAGTAATTCTTAGCAAATAGAACTTCATTGGCTTTTTAACAAAGAAGTTTAATAAATAGCTATTATTTATTAACAAAGAATATTTTTTATGTAGAAAAAGTCTTCTGATATCCAATATAAATGTATTTTCGAGTTAAGCGCTTTATTGTGATTAACATAGGCGATCCAAAATATCGAAAGAAACAAGGTTGTGGTTTTTGAAATGTATTTTAACGACAGGATGTTGAAATTATGCGCGTTGATAAAATACGAAATAATGAGATCTTAAGTTGAATAGCAGTGAAAAGAATCTATCACAGAATTTTGTTAAAAGACTTACAAGGTTGATAGGCTAGAATATACCATCTTTAGTATATTTTATTATAAAGAGTAAACGCTTTTTACTAAACTCCATGAAGTAGGAAAGTATGAATGAATGAAAGAATATATAATAAAAAGAGACGATCTAATTACCCGAAGGATCGCGGATTGAAATAAATAATTCCATCCAGAAGTATATTGTAAGCCCTTCTTTAGATGTAAGTGATCATCCTATTACAGTTTGTTGGAAGGGTATTTTTTCCACAGAATGGTAGCATCACGACACTGAACAATTATTTCGTGGTGATTTTCTTAAATTCTGTATTATATTTTCTAATTGTAAAACTACTTTTACTTTACCGGATATAGAGTTATACTGCAGAGCTATACAGTAACATATAAGAAAACGTATGCTAATCCAGTAAAATTTTGGATTTCGGTTTTTTTTTTGCAGATTTTGATATATTTATAAAATAATAACTGATAACAAAAAGAAAAATAGATTTTCAAAGGTTTTTATTTACCTTTTTATTGGCTGTGTTTACATTAATTTTCTTAGAATTAAATTTTCTACAAGTTTTGTTACTAAATTTCCGCATTTAACAAATCTATTGTACTACAAACGTAAAAAAAAAACTTATTTTTGGACACCAAATTTTTTGTTTCTCGTCGAATATGTTAAAAACTATTGGAGTTACAGTTTTGGGATCTATTTTACCCTATTTCCCAGCTAAAATTACATAAGAAATCACCAACTTCACTCCTTAATTTGGGTTTCAAAAATTACGGTAGGCTTTTTTTATTAGAAGAGCTGGAATTCGGGAAAAATCTTTCGCTACCCGTAACTCAAAAACAAAACGTTTCCAGATCTATGTTTATATGAACTATTTCTATTATTTTTACCAGTAGAATGTCTTGAAATTTTCTCGTTTCTTCGTGGGATACTTTATAACATTCGATTTTCGTTAAAATCTTTTCTAGATTAATCAAGGAAATCATAAATTAATCAATAATTAAGTAATTTCTTGTTAAACTTGTTTTTTTCTTGAAAACTTGGGTTTACTTTTTATTCGTGTTCGCCTTCAAAAAATTAGGTATATGTGGCGATAAATTATTAGCATCATCCTTATATCTGTCTGAATAAACAAGATTTGTTGGATTTATTAAGACGAATTTTTTTCGTGAATATCTGTTAGTAAGAAAGTAGTATTTCAGAATATTAATGTGAAAAAATTATACAAAAAATTTATCAAGAATTTTGTATCTAATTATATATGAATAAAATTAATGAATTAAAAAAAGAAAAGCAATAAGAAAAAGACCTACCAGTATGAATGAATTAACCGTAAATGATCGTTCAAATCAATTATTCGACATCTTGTCCACCTGCTTGCTCAGATGTTCTCTGTATTTTCTGTCATCTGTGTTGGCTGTTCGTGACCTATTTGTATGTGTACACACACCCACCCTATAGTGTGTGTGCTTTTTAAACTTAATTATATACAAATATTACAGCGTTTAATAAATAATTCATCAGTAAAAAGCGATCCTTTTTTTCTGATGAAATTACCGTACATAAATATTGTTACAGTATTTACTTTCAACGGATTCTACAATTCGACACATGGCAATTATTAAATTATAGTATCTTACTGTCTCTTCCGTTCATTCTCAAGCACTCTCTCTCTTTCTCAACCTATCTATTTCTTTTTCTTTATTCTCCGGCATCCATTCTTTGTTAATCTCACTTTCCTATAAATCTGTCAATTTCTGGTGCACATTACTTTACCCTTTTTTGAATTGCTTTCTTCTATATCACCTTTCTCTTTTCCATCTGTTTTAATGTTTTTTTTTTTTTTTTTTTTAAGTACAATTTAAAATATTAACATTCTATCGACGTTTCTTTACCTTTCCATTATTGTATTATGTATAATTATCAACTGTTTATGAAATAACAATTTATTGTACATTTACCAGTGGATTCTATAAATTTTTATTGTATGTATTTACATATTTTTATTGAAACTTATTTCTCTCATTTTCGGATTTTTAATGTTAAAAAATATTCATAACGTAATTACGTATTACTTCTTAATTTTACTTTTTGTTTAATTTTAATTCTACTTTAAAATGTATCTTAAAAATAAGTAAAAAGAAAGTTTATTTTTTGTTTTTAATTTTTTTTATCAAAAGATTATAATTGGTAATTTTGTTCTACTTATTTTTAACTGCTAATATCCTATAATTCAAATTGATTTTTTTAATTAAATTTTGATGCAAAAGGGTTGTGTTTATTTGTTATTCTGTTAATTCGTAAAAGGATCTACTGATTTTAATGAAAAAAAAAACGCTTTAGTCAACCGGTTACCTCTAGTATGCGATTTGAAATAAGCAATTTGATGGACGGTAGACGCTATTTTTATAAATCATATAACCAAAATATTATGATACTTATTTTATATACAGGTTATATTTAAGTATGGAAACAGCTTTAACTACATATCTGAGAGGTATTTTGAGGCAGAAACAAATGGGGTTCTACATAGTTAAAGAAATATCTGCATTATGGTAGGTTTTTAATTTGTCCGCCATCTTGGATCTGCCATATTGAATCTAACTTAATTTTTTTAAATAGGAACGTGGACATATGACACATGATTTCGATTTAAAATTTTACAAGAAAAACAGTGGTGAAAGCCGTTTTTCTGTTAATGTCTTCTAAGCATTCAAAATTGCAATGACTTAAAAGTCGTGTTAACAATAAAACGAGGTAAAACGCGCTGCATGAACAATTTTATTGCATTTTACACTCATAATGCATTCAATAACGAACTTTATACAGTGCTATAATACTGGTAGTAATAAACAATACTTAATAATTAACAACACAACAATAAATTAAACGGCTATACTGACAGATACTACTTACTTAAAATATAAAAATATTTATTTTAAAATTTTAAATAAATGTTTTCGATCGTAAATTACTAATGAAATAAATTTTGAAAGCATACCATTCTACAATAAATGTTCAAAATACTTCCCATCTACAGCTTGACAGTGTGCTAACCTCAAGTGATACCCGGTTATTTCTTGTATCATAACTGGTGGTATACGAGCAGATACGTCAATTATTCTTCTTTTCAATTCGTCAATTTTTGATAAAATTTGGCAGTAAAGAAACATTTCGCAAAAAAACTGAGTGATATACATCGATAGGGGTTTGACTTTTGTATATTTTTAATTAAATAAATAAACATATTTAAGGAAAAAGAAATTTCGCGGAGGAACACACAGTCAATATTTATAATCTAATTTTGCTTTATTTTTTTTCATGAGATATCTAGCGAAACTATAAAACATTGCAATTAATCCTAATAAATATACTGGAAAAAATTCATTCATCATTCTTAATGAGGTAATTTAAGATATAGTAAATTAATTTCTTTGTCTCTTCACGTTTTTAGCATTAAGAATGTTTAAAGAAATTATTTGATATATAATAATTTGTTTTCAAACAAACAATGTTTACAACAAAAAATAATACAATCGATACACGTGATTTGAAGGAGAAAATTTGGTGTTTCCGAGGAAAGTCTGTGTTGTAGATTATTATTATGCGGAAAATAATTCTTTACATTATAAAAACAAAAAAAAACTTAAGTGACAAGGTTGAACAGAATAAGCTTAAATAAATTTATTACAGATAAACTTAACATTTTATATTTTTCATATTTAATAGAAATTACAATAATATTACTTTTACCAATACATACATATTCACTTATACGTAAGCGCTTGCATACATATCTGTGTATATATAAGAAATAATATAATAATAAATATATTTTTTAAATCTATAGAATAAAATCTATTTAAAAACTTAATTAAACCATTTTTTTCTAATTGATTATTCTAATTAATATTAATAATTATAATACGAAATAATAAACTTATAACAATTACAATAATAGTGTAAACATTCCTTTCAAAAAAATCAGTTCAATTATTTAGATAAACATTACAACAAAAATTTATTATTTTTTTTTTCATAAATCGTTACAAAATTGCTTTACGGTTCATCAATTATGAAATATTCTTTCTAACAGATCCTTTCATTGCACAATCATCGTATGACTTATTTTTTTTTTTTTTGTTATCGCTTCATAAAACAAATTGTATAGCTTTTATTGAGACTATTCTGGTGGTTTTAGTTCGTTATTTTCTCACTTAAATGGTACGAATTTTTTAGTAAATTTCATCGACTTTGTAAGGATCGTATGATTTTTAAAAATAATTTAACGTGCTACATTTCACATGAAGTATGTATGTAGCGATTATTTACAGCTGAAAAGTTTCTCGCAATGTAGGTTTTTTTATATCAATCCCAGTATTTTATAAGACTACAGAAAGTTGTATTTATTAATTAATTTTTCCTTTTTAGTACAGGAAAGTGTATATAAAATTTGACCGCTTTCTGACAGTTGGTTTAAACTAGGTTAAAAAAAAGGTTGTTTTTTTTTTTAATAAAATGAAATTTTCCATGAATTTACACATAAATTTTCAGGTTAAATTTACGTTAAAATGTTACTTTATTAAAAAGTAAACACACAATAGATTTTTTTTTTGTTGCGATTATTTTATTTTAAGCATGACTTAAAACGCTTGTTAATCGAGGGTGTTTAGACTTATTTAAACGGTATTTTGTCGAGTTTATTCGACATTTATAAACATTATAAACGACATTAGATAAAATATGGATTCACCATTACATGCCAGAGACCAAATAGCGGGTAAGAGTAGGTGAAAATACACTAAAGAAAGCAAAAACGGATGCATCTGGTGGAAAAGTCATGGTTATGCTTTTTTTGGGGATTCTCGTTGGATGCTCATAGACTACCTAGAAAAAGGCAGTACCATTACGCTTCATTACTGGACCGATTGAAGAGTTGATATTCAGGCTGAACTTCCACATCTGGCCGAAAATAAATCGCTCTTTCATCACAATAATGCGCCTGGACTCACGTCTCGGGTTGTTGCTGCAGATTCATGACCTACGTTTCGTAGTACTTCCACATTCGCCGTACTTCAATATCTCCCAGCGTTTACTTTCTCGCTGGACGAAGATTCACTTCAAACGGTAAAGTCAAAGCTGAGATAACGGCTTACTTTGCAAAGTTTGACAAATCTGATTATATTAGAGTTGGAAATTCGTTGATCTAAATGTATCGAATTGCGATGTATTGAATTAAAAAATAAAAATAATCTGAAAAATCCTGTGTTTTCTTTTTCAGGCCAGAACTTTCCAAATTTTTTATCGCCAGTAAGTTTATTTAATTATAATGGAGTAGTAATTTTTTCATTATTAATTAAGCTAAATAATGGTGTACTAAATAATAATAAATGTGTTAAAATATTCTGATTATTTCTGTCTGTAATACTTATGAACTTCTGAATTTTTAATTGAAAATCATATAAGTACTTCTAATTTTGATAATATTATCCATTAAGTTTTATATTTTTCTTAGAATAATTTCGATTTCCATGTCATTTTCCCAGAAGCAAAAGATTCAAGCTTATGTGGTAATTAATTTTCGAAAAAAAATTTCTATGAACGGTTACGTATTACAAGTATTTCTAGATTTTTTATATTATCTTTTAGCTTATTTAACAGTATATCCTTGTTCATTAATTATGTTAGTGTTAATGCATATGCCTTTAGTATTTTTTATAGCTGTATGTGTGTGCGTGCGTGATTGTGAACGTGCGCGCGTTTTGCATTTATGGAAACCGTGTTGTCTTTAGAGAAATGTTGCGTTAACGCTCTGTATTAGGAAATCTTGTTTGCATGAAGTTAAGTTATGCGTGTTCACGAACACGGTACAGTATTCTTTTTAAGATACTGCCTGTAGTATTAGTAGTAGTATTAAATCTGAGCTCGAAGTAATGTACATTTTGCAATGCTGCTGACAATACTTAACCGTTTCCTGTTTGTTTCTATCCGTAATGTTTTTATTGTTAACCGATTAATTAATTGGTTTGTTCCGCTAGTGTTCCATTTTAGTTCAAATTTGCAAAGGAAAAGAAAGTTTTAAAAAAAAAAAATTAACTTTTTTTAAAAATTATCTTTCGAATTAGGAAATTAAAAAAATATTTGAAGAGTATCTCGATGTTTCAATTATGTATCTGTAAAAATCTGATGTTTGATACTACTATTTGATTATTAAATCAGATCAAACTAATATGTTTCTACAAATTGATCAAAAACTTTTATTGATAAATTTCAACAAGTGTTAGTACAATTAACTAAATATTTATTTTGTGATTTTGATTGTAGGAATTACGTGGTACATTATTACGCTCTTTGATCGAGTTTTGAATTGAATATTCTCTTGATTCGGCTAGTATATTTTATGTAAACGGTTTTCATTCCGTTAAAATTATAAATTTTTGGTACAAATGTACTCCTCTCATCTATCTTCTGATATTTTTAAATAATTTTTTTTTTGTAATCCTATCCTTATCAATTATACCTCCCACCTATTAGGAGTCTTCTAAGAAAACGTTTTTATCGGTCGAAAACTAAAACAACCCAATACATAAATTCTCCCTTGTTATTAATGCTTAAATATTTCAACAAAATAAGCCTACCAGTAAATATTTTTAATATTAGAAGGTATTTCTTAGTTTAAATGCTTAACCGAAATAATTTTTTTCTTTAATGTTTCATTAGATTAGTATTTGTATGACTAGATGCATATTTGCAGGATGTTACTATTGTTTTTATAATGTTTAATGAAATCTGTCGTACGAATTTTTTTAGTATTTTATGTTATCTCGTATGCTCTTATTATCAGTGTATATATTTCTTTCAAATGTAATTTAATTATTTTCTCATAATAAATTTCTTGGTTATACTGTTAACATGCAAACAGTCATGACTGTAAACGTATTTTAACTTCTGACTTAATTATATATAATTTAACTCCTGATGATGGTTTGAAAACCCGAAAGATCTCGAAGACTTAACACTTATTTGCTGGTAATGTGGATATATCATTTATTAATTACTTATAATTATGTAATTATTTTATCTTTACGTCTATATATATATAGTATAATTAATTTTTTTGTAGCAATATATATCAGTGTTAAATGTTACGACAGTATAATTTGATTTTTTATCTATTGTTTAAAAACTGGTAATAAATAAATAAATTATTAACTAGTAAAATGTTACTGATGAAACACTAATTTGACGATGTTAAAGATAAATAACTCTTTTTATTTAAATATCTAGTTAATTTTAAAAGTATTTGTTTTAATTTATCAATAAAAGTTGTGGATCAGTTTTTAAAAACATATTCGTTTTATCTGATATTAAGTTATCAAATATCAGATGTTAATTTTACATAATTCAAAATTTTTTACTTTTTATTTCCTTATTCGAAAGTTATTCAAGGGTTTTTAAACTCTTCAGTCATCAGACTTATAATGTACACTGGACAAAAAATAATTCGGGTAGTAGATTGAACGGTAGATGTTCATCTAAATCAACCCAATGATGGATTGAGTTTTACAAGTTGAAGCATCTTCAGTATGAACTTAAACGAGGAGTCCTTCCTACCTTTTCCGATAGAGGAAAAAATTAAAAGACAAAGGATAAAAAAACAAATTTAAAGATGAATCAAGGATAGTGAAAAGGAGGTGGTATTAAATAAGAAATATCTATTACCAATGGAGAAATCGCATTACGAGACAAATTTCCCCAATTTAGAAGAAAAGATTCTCTCTTTCCTGATGGCAAGCCGTTCATCCTGCCGCAAATCGAAAATGGACTGTTTTTTTTTTTTTTGTTTTTTAGGAGAATGCAGCACATTACTGGTCACTGTTTTTTGTTAACTAGCTTAAATATATGCTGCGAAATAAATTATTTTTCTTCCAGAAATTAAGAGCCACTAGGGTGAGACACAAGGTTCCTAAAGGAAAACCTACTACGCTCATTCAAGGATCTTTATAACTTTTGAAAATAATCGGCTAAACTAAATAAAAATCTTTAAGCCAGACCTAAAATGGAAATAAACATTCTTGGTAAAATAATAAACTACATTCGTTACAGTTTGATGGTTTTGCAACATTTGTAATGTCTTGGTGATTGGTATTATCTTGATTATCAAATCTCACAGTAAAACGACGTGTAATAGATCACCTTGGATCATTAATGTTAAGTAATTAATAATGTATTTTCCATTTTCGTTCACTCTAGTATATTGCTGGAATTTTTTTTACCAATATTTTTAATAGTCGATAACAAAAGATGCGAATATATTTCAATATTAAAAACAAACTAATAAGCTGCCAATGAGATATTAAATCCTTAAATAGGGAAGACTACTTAATAGTAATTAAAATTTAGACGATGGGAGCGCCAAGCTACGTATATGTATTTTAAATTTTAAATCTTCTGTACCTTAATTTTTAGGTAATGTTAAAGACGTGCATTTATCAGTTAGATACAAATTGATTTAAAAAATAAACTGAAATTTGAATAGAGAAAAAAAGGAAGATGAAACGTTCTTCAAAGCAGCAATTAGAAAATAAATAAAATAATTCATCGAAAAATTAGTTACGGATGTACCCTTAAATATGTACTGTTAAAAATATTTCTTTACCTGCTTTTCTTGATAATATGATAAAGCAAAATTTTATCCAACATCGGTTACGTACATTTTGTTACATAAGCTTTTAAAACGCCTCTGTTTTAAATAGACTTATTTGCTGTTTAAATAGATTTTTTTCCGTTGAAGTGAAGCAGGCATTCGTTTAACCTGTAAATTATCCGTATAAAGTGCTTAAAAGACACTATCTATATATTTCCGTCGTTAGTCGATTGATTAATTTCGATGCAAATTTTTTAAACAATAAAAAAGTTCTTTCAAACAGGTTTTAATTTCATGTAATGACCACAGTTGCATCGTTAATCTATTAAAAATAGTTTTTTCTCAACAAAAACAAAAGTACGAATACTTAATAAGTGGTACGAGTTTTACCTTCATTTTTATGTAAATTACACATCGTTAATAATTATTATTCCGTTTTTTTGTTGATATTTACTTTAAAAAAATTAATAATCTCTGGTTATTAAAATGTTTTTTTCCCGCTAATATCAAGTTGGGAGAAAGTTACATGCTCGATTGTATTAAATATTTAAAAATAATTCCTTACGTTGAAGTCGTGTACGGGGTTACCCAGTTCCCTACATTTGTCTCCATAAAGATATATATTTTTTCTTTAAATTTTAGTATAATAAGAAACTAAATACTGACATTGTTTATCGGTAATTTAGAGAAACAATGTCGTAATTATGTTGCCGTTTTAAGAGATAGTTTTGAGAAAGTTTGCGAATTTTCGTGATTTGAAATTTTTTATAAATTTTTGTCGGTAATTTTACTTTAATTACTTTGATTTTATTAGTTTATTTATTATTACAGTAGAATTTATTTTTAAAAACAAGATCTGAGTAATTTATTTATTATTTTTTTTGTAGATAAAAAATGTTATTTCTTTGTAACTTTTTTGTTTTTTAATTTAACATTTTATATTATAATTGATAAGATATATAATATGTATGTAGATTTAGTTCTTTCTTTTTAATTTATTTGTATTAGAAAGTAAAATGAAACGAAATAAGTTTACTTAATATGCCGACACTAAAGTAATTTATTATGACCATTATACATATAATAGGTATATACATAATGTCATAGAATAATTCGATGTACAATCACTTGTCACAGTTTGTTGAAATATTAACTAATGTGAAATTAACGCATAAATTTACTATGGTTTGTCTGAAAGTTTAATATTTTTTAATTGTTTTGTATATTTATTATTATATTTTATATTATTAAGTAGAAAGTTTGTGTTTTATCCTTTTATCTTTTAATTTAACTTAATGATTGCTACCTTTTACTTGTTGAAAGCTCAATAGTGTTTGTTTCTAGTTTTGTTTATTGATTTAATTGGAAAGGATTTAAAGATTTCTATATACCACTTCTCTCGCTTTGAAACACGACGAAATAAAAGGAAAATTAACCGATCTTAACTAAAGTATTTTGATGTATTTTATAATCTAAAATTAAAAAAAAAGTATGAATAAATAGAAGATCCTGAAAACTAGAACATAACCTCTAGAAAAATCGATTAATTATTTTATGTTCGATACCACAACCAAATAGTTTTAGAAGTAAAATAACACAATTTTTTTGCTCAATTCCTTTATTTACAAACAGTTTATATATTGTAGCTATAAGTCGTATGACAGACTATCACTTGAAATAGGATCTAATGATAATCCTCAACGAGTATAAAAATAATTAATATGAATAAATACAAGAAAACTAGTAAATACGAAGTAACATTTGATAGTGTCTTTGACTGTAGTTAACTACCTGTATATCATTAATCAAATCGGGTACGTAAATAGAACAGAAATAAATAAATCGTTAACTTCAAATATAATTCGAAATAAATGAAAAATTAACTTTAAGTTAACCATAGATAAATAATAAAAGTAAGCATCTCTAAACTTGAATAACCAAAAATAATTATAATAACTGTTATCTGCAACAAACCAGATCATCATAACGGTCCATCAAGCATATGGAGACTTTTCAGCCTGCTAATGTCCTCACTGTTGTCAAGTAGATTCAAAGCTAGATTATTAACGTGCTTCTCCAACCTGGACACAAACTAGGCGTTCAATATCTCGAATATATGGAAAGCCAATGTAATCGTGGATCTCCGTATTCCTCGCGAACCACAGTGCATGGGTTATGTTCTGTAGTATTTTATTCTGGAATCTTTTAATGATCTTCACTTTTCTGTTACTGGTTGTGTCCCATTCAATTTCTTAGGCTTATACGGGCTTCAAGAAAGCCTTGTAAAGCAGAATATTGTTGGATAAAGAAAGTTGAGATCGCTTACCCGATATCTAGTACATCTTTGTAAACTTAATGTCAAGCAACTTCTTTTTCTCCCTTACGTAATCTCTCCATGTTAAATGACGATCAAGATAAAAGCCCAAATATCTTACCCTACTGGCATAAGGTTTTCTGACACCGTTTAATTGAATCTCAGGGTAATCGTTTCTTCTCATTGTGAACGTTACACGTTGCTGAACTTAGTCGGATTTACCTTTATTTTCCATTTACGTAGCCAAACGCGGGTGGTATCCAGTGTAGATTGTAATTTATCCGAGGCTATATTCCGGCTATCGTCAGCAGCCAAGATTGCCTTGACACTTGCATATGACGCAACTGTAACACTGTCTAGATTAGATAGGTCAGCAATTTAGAACAGAAATAGAACAGGTCTCAGAACTGAGTATGAGGATCTCCTCAATTATTATCGAAAAACTTAGACATTTTTTGATTGTAGTTAACTCGTGAGAAGCGGTCAGCTGCGTGGAGTCAAATAATAAGGTTTGGCAGGCACGATTTTAATATGAGAAGATCAGGCAACCAGACTTTGTCAAATGCTTGTTCTACGTCCAAAAAGGCCGCCGAATAATACCTTTACTCTTCTAGACACCTGACGATAACACTAGTAACCCTTTGGGTTTGTTCCAGTGTTGAATGAAAATAATACAAATTGTACTTGAAAACTGCATAAATATGATCAGTAATAATAAGATCCTATGCCATAATCATTGGGGAAAGTACGTAATAAATTGTTTACACTGCCTCCTCTTTATAGAAATAAATATACTTTTGCATAAAAGCATTTTTCTAAATCCTTCTAAATAGAAATGGTTTCAGTTAAGTTTACCTTCAAGAAAAAAAAACTTTCTGAATAGAAATGATTTCAATTAAGTTGGCCTTCAATAAAAATAAAGCAGGTTTGTCGATCAGTACGGTATTTCGAATAATGCAGGAAAATGTCGATTTATCGATACGTCATGTACATTCCTGTCAAAAACGTTTCATTTGTATGTCGGGTACATTGTTATACATAAACAGTTTTTTCTTTCTTTTTTAGCCTCTGGGACCACCGATAAGTATTGCTTCAGAAGAAGAGGTGAAATGACAATTTTGCAGCGTGTGAAATTGTCATGCCAAATCGGGATTCGAACCCGCTACCTCCGGATGAAAGGCCGCTACCTATCGCGCCAGGGAGGCCGGAACCCATATAAAAATAGTTAAAATTTACACTAGATTAATTGAAATAAGACTATTATACTTCACTCATTAATTTTTTTTTTTGTTTGTTTATTTGTTTTGGCTTGATGATATCACGACATAAGCTTGAAGCTTTTACCTGGGATATGGAAATTGAATTTTGTAGCGTATGAAAAATGCTGTGCCTGACCAGGATTCGATCCCGACCCACCGGGTTGGTCTAGTGGTTAACGCGTCTTCCCAAATCAGCTGATTTGGAAGTCGAGAATTACAGCGTTCAAGTCCCAGTAAAGTCAGCTATTTTTACACGGATTTGAATACTAGATCGTGGATAGCGGTGTTCTTTAGTGGTTGGGTTTCAATTAACCACACATCTCAGGAATGATCGAACTGAGAATGTACAAGACTACACTTCATTTTCACTCATACATATCATCCTCATTCATCCTCTGAAGAATTATCTAAACGGTAGTTACCGGAGGCTAAACAGGAAAAAGAAAGAAAGAAGGATTCGATCCCGGGACCTCCTGATGAAAGGCCATGACGCTACCCGTCGATATTTTTTTCTATTACTCTGAGGTTATATACATCATCTTGTAAAAGTAAAACTCTTCCAAGAATGCGGAGTTTAATTTTTGGCTGTTAAGTTTCATCCGCCAGCTCCAGCTAAACTAAATTATTCCTACTATGCTAACTTTATCATGCAATTTATAAACATTGTTTTAAATAATATTGGAAAATTTAGTATATTTTGAAGTTATTAACCATTGCTGTTATTCTGTTTTCTTGTTTTTCTGCCGTAATGTCGGCGTTTTGCATTTTAAATATTTATATTACTATTATTATTCTAATCATACACAGTATAATTTTCTTTTACTCTTTTGTTGCAGGTAAGAGCTTTTCAAACAGAATATTTTTCCAGTTAACAGTAAGTAAATATGCTAATTTTATTATTATTATTTAAATTATTTAGCTATTTATTTATTCACTATCTGTAGACTGACGGCTTTGGTTAGTTAATTTTAATTTATTTAAAAATTCAACGACTTCTATTCAATTTTCTTACTTATCCTGATATTCTAGAATTAAATAAATTTTCATTTAAAAAAAAATTATTATAAATTTAGCAATAATTATCCTTCTCTCTTAATTGTTTAATGCTTTTTGAAAAAAAATTTTGAGGTAACCTAGCATAATATTTAATTTTGTTAAATCCTATTTTCTTTTTCCTTTATTTTAATATTACATAATTTCGTAGCAATTATTTTAAATTAAATGTGCCGAGACACTGATGTTAATTAAACCTTATTAGTCAAAATATATTGGTAAATTGGATTTGAACTCTGTGTTTACCTCACTGTCTTACTTTATTTGTACATTGTCTACGGTATTTCAATAATTATAAATACCATCTAACCGCCTAAGTAGGATATTGAGTAATTTTTTTACAAGCTATACGAATAGATCCCCGAAGTTCGATTCGGAATCTAGATTTGGTATGCTTTTGAGATTATATTACCATCCAGTCATATATTTGCAAGAGCTTGAATCACCTTAGAAACTAAATGAAAATTGGATTTTTTTTAATCCCGTGTTTTTATATAAAATCCTATTAGAAAAATAGTTTTTTGGTATAGTGGAGGTCGAGTACCGGTCACTCCATGCTCTGAGTAGTTCGAAGGTATGCAATACATCGCACTTTCTTTGAATGTGCCAAATGCGTCTGTAATATTTTACTAAAGCTGTCTTTGTAGCGGTAACTGCTAATAACCATACTAACTAAATTAGCAATGAACTTTCTAAGCGCCGTTGTTTATACACCACTTTTCATAAAATGATTCATTTTCGTAATAAAAAGTATGAAATCACGTTCTTGTAACTTCGCCAGTATTCGTTTTTCATTACTGGAATTATCCGGAACTTGTATTTGGACAGTGTGTTTTATCTTTATCTGCCCTGCATTTGGAATAAACTAAATATACTAAAATTGCTTTGTTTTATCAGGAAGTAATTGTGATACAATATTGTCATTTTTTATTATATGTGCGTACACATTCAGCCAATTTCTTAACCGTTAAGTTTATTTTTTCCGTGTTGATTGCGTTGACATTATTGTTTAAAAAGGTTTTATACTAAATTAAATAAATTCCATTTATATTTTATTTATTTGTTACGTTGCAATATGTTTTGTTATTGTAATATAAATATCTATAAAAAAAAGAGACAGCATTTTTCCATTCTAGTTACTTTATGTTTTATTTGAATGCACGAAACCACAAAAATATGATATTTTACTTGTAAAAAAAAAGTGGAATCTATTTAAATACATTTATAAGTAATAATAAATAAACGAATGAATTACTGATGTTTAGAATTAGTTTTAATTTTTTGTTGGTTTAGTTCGTTTTAGAAAAATAGGTGAAACATGTTAAGGTTTTTCGAAAGTAAATTGGTATATAAAAAGATAGTATTTATTCTTAACAAAACTATTGCTCCATAATATTCAGACTTAATATTTTATTTTTTTGTAAGTAAAAAAAATCTCTTTCGGCACGCCGGAAGGCGGTGTTACATTTCACCGGTGCTAAGTAGGGGATACAAAAAATTTCCATCTTAAAGTTAAGAAAAACTCAAATTTACTCAATACGACATGTGAAAAAAGTTTCTCATGTTTAGCATACGACAAGCCTTATCTTACAATTCCAATTACGGCTATCGTGTCCACAAGAAAATGAAATATATATATATATATATAAACTTTTGAGCTGACAGTGGTTTTGGGGTCTGGGGATGTGAAACGCGAAGATAGGTCGAAAATTTCCGTAAGTCGAATCATGGTACCCATTACAATAGGTTAACTTTCTTATGAAATCTACCTAAAAAAGCGTTATTTTCTAAATACCCTTGGATTCAAATTTTCGACGTAATTCTTTAATTAAAATCAATTTGGTAATAATGCAGATTAAATATATTCCTGTCAGAGATATTTCTGTGTTTTTATGCAATTACATGAAATGATTCAATTATTTGGATTTGCATCAAACTGATTTAACATAACGCCTGGCCAAATTTATCTTGAATCTTTTATTGAAAACTTAAGTAAGTTTTAAGTTATTTATCGATTAGACTGCCCCCGCTTGAAGAAAGTTTATTTTTCGAAAATTACTCTGAGGATTTATGTTGGAAATCAAAAATTACTTATGTATAAATAAATAGTTTATTTAAAACCCTTTTATTCAATATAAAGTAAAATTCACTGTCTAGTTTTAATTTCTGTTGTTTTAGTCGATTAATGGTGGCAATAAAAATTATTTAATACTATAATTCTGTAACGACAAGCCAAGCCACATTTTGTTAATTAAGAATAATTTTAGGAATTTTTGAATTTCGAGATTGGAAATACGAAATTATTTGTAATTAATTTTTGATCATCATATACGAATTCTAAAACGTTTTATCTGAAAATTAAAGATTTTTAACTCTCAAGACTATTTTGATTTTGAAAACGGATTCCTATTATTTTTAATAATAACAGATCCAAATCTTCAATAATTTTATTTTGTTATTTTATGCAAAGGTCAGTTTAGATCACTCAAATATTACTTCTTTCTAGCTTTTTTCTCTTCATCCATGTTTTTATTGTTTTTCGGTATGGCTTCTTTTTTCCTCATCTGTCCATTTTCTTTCCATTCTTCTTTTCTGCCAAAAGAATTTTATATTATAAATTATTCTTCGGAAATAATCTATATCATAAAAGTCTTCTTTCAAGCCTATCCTTTGGAAAGTCTCATTCTGTTTCAGGTAATTTGATTTGCTATTCATGTTCCACAGCTTGTCAAAAATTTATTTAATCTGTTTGGGTACATCCTGATCATATATCCCACGAAATTTATGCTTATTTTCCTCCTCTTCGTTGTTTCTATTTTTTTTTTTTTTTTTTAATTTTGGTAGACCTCCTTATTAGATTTTAGTTTGTTTCCTTTCTCTGTTATCTTTGGACCATTGGTTTTCCTTAGAAAGCTTCTTTCGATCTTGAGTAATTTTTTGAGACCGATTAGATGTCAGTTTTTCAGTACCATATAAGATTAATGGTCTTACTACAGTTATGCAGTGTCTTAATTTTGCGATATTGGCGGTATTTCTGGTATTGTAGATATATTTGGTAATAAGTCTAGGCTTCTCCAGTTTTGATATTCTGTTCTCAATTGATTCGTTTGTTTACTATTTTAAATAATGATTTTTGAAATAAAAGAGGCATCGTATCAAGAATGGAATAAGTGTACACTAGATTAATTTACGATGTTGTCTCTAAAAAGAATATTCTATAAAGGATAGAAAAAACTGTAAAAGGTAAAAGGGAAAATTACAAAAATCATTCTGCAGTAATTTAAATAGAACTTTTAAAGGCAGTTCTGTATTAAAATTAAACGTATAATATTAAAGAAGCGAACATTTTTCTGGATGCGTATAAAATGTTGAAAAAGGAACCAATCAACTGTCAGTCAAGTAAGGTAACCCGATCAAGGAGATCACTCCCGCATAAAACAAACGAAGGGATGACCGCCTTATTTGCAAGACATTACCAAACTTTAAAAAGTCTTTAAAAATCGCATTTATTCTACGTAAAATTAAATAGAAACTTTAATAAATTATTTTGAAAAACAGAAATAGCGTAGAAAAAGAATCACCTACAATATTCATTTTTATTGACAAACCTATTGAATTTATGAACACATGAAAATATAACAGCATGGATCATATTGCGATAACAAATAATAATAATACTGTTCTCCCCTAATAAAATGAATCTGTATATATAGTATATTATTCGCAACAAAAAGAGATTCATTATCATCGATTAACTGTACAGTATTTGTCAGAATTATTTTCTGTTAGGGATATTCAATGCACATTCAGTTTTTGTTTTTAACATAGTAATGGTGTCACTTGTAGGGTGAAATATCACCTGCATTTTTATGGGTTTGGCACCCTTATGTAAAGCAGTATTTCGACTCTTTATAGAATGTAACCGTAAACTACTTTATACCTAATTTTTTATGGTAAGGTTGGCATGGAATGCTTGCTTATTTTAGGGATATCCATTCCATTTTAGGAATGGATATCCCATTTTACTTGTGTCAATTCGCATAAAACCGTTAAAATCATAACATTTAACTATACAATAATAATTTTTGCTGTAAATTAATTCTTTTAAATAAATAATTTGATTTAACGCGTGTATAATTTCATGTGATTATATTATTTCTTTTTTCGTATGTATTAAGGGTTTTCAAGATATATAAGTTAATTTTTTTCTGTTGTATACAGCACAATATATAAAATTGTCACGTTAAAAAAGATTGCTCCTCCTAGACTATTTTATGCTGATGCTTTGCTTATTCAATGTCAACCATTGTTCATTCAGTTCTATGAGAATTGTTTTTCATTCTTTTTCTCACTGTGCTAAGCTTATAATTTCTTTTGAAAAAATTTTATCGTGCTGTTAGGAGAAAATTTCAATGTATTGTTACAATTATTGTTGCTTGCATTGAATAGAAAATTTTTTTTAATTGTTTACTTAATAATTTTATTTTTTTTAAACGATTTTTTGGTCTGTTCAATTAAGTGGTATGAATTAAAATCTCTTTATTGAAATATATTCAAAAATATTAAACGCTTCTTAAAAACCATTAAAAAAATCGCAATTCAGAATTAATTGAAATTAGAGAATATGAATTTTTTTTTTAAAGTTGTCAAGTTTTAGGTTTTGATTCATTTTTTAACGGCTCTGATTGTTTGTTTTTTTTTCTTTTCGAATAGCCCATTTAGAGGGCACGCTTAATCAACTTTTTAGCCAATGCTTCTTTCATTTTTCTAGAGTGGTGTTCTTTGTCTTCTTGAGTCCATTTTCTCCCTCTTCTACAAGTGAGTTTTTTCCTCTCCTGAAACTCTAATTCCTGTATTGTTTTTCTGAATGTTGCTCTCGTCCCCCTAACACTTCAAAAACAAGAAATCAACAAAGATGAACATGCACAATGTAAGAGATATTACTCCAGGAATTAACCAACCTCCCATCCATTTAAAGAGGATGAAAAGCAGGCATTCGGATTCTGGGGGCCTGCAATAATGTGCGAATGTGGATGAGTCGGAGCATCGTGAAACTCTGATTGTTTTATTTATTTTGTTTTTTTTTTAATTGATACTGGGTGGAATTAATATGCAGCTTCAGGATCAGATTAGATGTCGGGTACCTAGTATATATACATAATCTAACATATATTTCATCTAGTACATACAAATTTAAGGTTATTTTGCACCTTTAACTGCTTGCAAAGACAAAAGAATACTGTAAAAATCACATTAGAACATATTCTTTGTAACCGGTAATGCGATCTTTGTTGCTCGTAAGAAAGGTACTGCTAATCAATAATTTTGTTGAAAGAATTACTGCAAATGCTTGTTCCAGCATAGATATTAAATCATATTTTATTTTTAAGTAACGTTTCATACAGGTTGTATAATGTATGTGGTTTATAATGTATGTGTTGTATAATGTATGTATGCAAGTAATATATAGATTGTGATTCAAGAAAAATGTAACAAAATTTCAAGAGATGTTCTACTGGTGAAAATAAAGAAGAAAGTTCATATAATCATAGGTTCACTAGCGAGTGTCAGCTGGCAAAAGATTTCGCCCTGGTTTATGCGCCTTCTGTAAAATTAAGCCAGACTGTAATTCTAGGACCGAAATTATGAGATAAATTTTGTGGTTTTATATGAAATCTGACCAAAAAAATTGAAGAAAGAAAAATAGGTCCCAGAACTGAACTTTTAGTAGTTTTTGAGAAATCTGAGATAAATGACCAAAGATTTATGTCGAAAACACACGATTTTATGGTTAACATAAATAACCTTATTAAAAATTACTTTTTTAAAGATGTCGAATATATTATTTTGCTGATGTATCATTTTATTTGCTTTTTAAATTTCGATTGTTTATTTTGCTAAAATTTAATTGTTTTATTTTGTAATATTGAACATTAATGTGCCACATTTTGATATTTTATAGTGAACGTCAAACTTCTTATGTTTGTATTTAGTTTCTGTGGACTTTATTCATACAATTTTACTCAGAATCAAATATTCTGCAAGCTTTGTTTGAAAATTGTTTGTGTGTTATTTTATAATAATGTGTTTTTCGATCCCAAACATTTGTTTTTCATCCAAGATTTTCCGCAAATTATTAAAAATACAGTTCTGGGACCTTTTTTTTCAAATAACTAAATTTTACCTCTTAATTTGGGTCCCAAGAATTATAGTCTGGCTTAATTTTATCGAAGGCGCAGAAATCGGAAATCTTTAGCCAGCCGACACTCGCTAACGAAGCGTTTTCGAACTTTTGTTTATGTGAACTTTATTTTCACCACTAGAACATGTCCTGAAAATTATTACATTTTTTTGTGAATCGCTCGATATTTTTGAATTTTGGAAGAAAATTATTTCTAATTAAAATAGCTAATTTGTTTTTTTTTTTTTTTTTAATAACCGATAACTGAAGTATCTCTGCTCGAAAAAAACGCCTGTATTAGATGTGAAGAATTAAAGAAAACCTAAAATTAGTTATTAGTCAGTTAAGGACAAATTCTTCTTTTTTACACGGGCATAGAGTCGAAACGGATTTAAAAAGTGATAAAAAACGTTTTTTTTTTTTTTTAAAGAAAAACTTCGATAATAAAATAAAATTGTATAGGTTGACAGAAATATAATTGAGGAGTATAATAAGAACAACCTTGATTTTTATACTTATAAAGCGAGTTAATAGGATTCAAATTCATCATCAAAGAAATTATTCTGAAAAATAATTCCGGCCTACTTAACCATAACGTTTTTGTTTATATTTACTTTCTGAAATCCTATAATTAATTATTGCTCAACTTCTTATTTTCTAAGACAATTTAAATAGAGCAATATTAAATTCAAGTAAATGTTGCAGTGAGAAACACGTCTCACGTGAAATATTACTAACTAGGAAATACTCCTTCCATTTAATTTTATTATAAAACTAATTGTTTTTACGTATATTACAATAGTAATACAAATTGATCTTTTATAGATATTGACATTAAATTTAGTAAATAACTTTCTGAAGAAGTCGAATTGATGTAAATAACGATCGATATAGAAAATGACAATCGACATTGACAGCGACATTGATATTGTTGCCGATATTGACAAAGATATTAAATTTCGTTAAAGAATGTTTAGGTTATTTATTTAAATATTTTTTATTTACGATTTATATAGAGTGCGGCAGCATAATTTGCTGTTTGAATTAGGCGCCAGGAAGCGAGGTTTGGCCGTTAGAGGGTGCCGATGGTCTTATTCGAACGGGCGGGTCGGGAAGTTTCTTCCCCCTTCCACTTTAGTATCGAGAATGTGGTGGACGAAGGAACAGTGCTTGTTTGCCGAAGAGGCTTATTTTTCTAATGGTCACTCGATCGTTGCCACGTATCGAGCATTCCGCGCATACTTCAAGATTGCCACCCGAGCTCGTGTTCCTGATCGGCAATCGATTGTTATGTGGGCAAACACATTCAGGAGAACTGACAGTGTAGAAAAGAGAACAGTGGAACGGTCCGTGAGATCACCCCAAAACACCGAGGTGGTAAGGCAGTCTTTTTTGCGATCTCCTTGGCGCTCGGCACGCAAGCATGCAGCTGCCCTTTTTATTTTTTTTTTTGTCAAGGCTTGACAAAATGGATGTTGGGGATGTGTGGTTTCAGCAGGATGGAGCCACGGCGCAAACTGCAATGCGTATTTTGCGGGAAAACTTCTCTGGGTGCCTGATTTCTTTGAGGGACGATCTTCAGTGGTCCGCACACTCACCCGATTTAGCCCCTTTTGACTAGTTTTTATGGGGGTATCTGAAATCCCTCGTGTACACCGATCGTCTGAGGACCCTTGGACGATCTCCTCGAACTGAAGGAGAATATTCGCCAAGCAATAGCCAACATACTTCTTGCCATGCTGGAAAGAGTCGCCGACCCTTCCGAGTTCTGGTAAATCAGTGTATCGCCAATGGGGGGCGCCACTTGTTGGAAGTAATTTTCAAAACAGTGTAAATTTCCAGTGTAGTAGCATATGGTGAAAAAAAAATTACAACGATGCCTATAACATCTTTGTTTTTATTGACCCTTCAAATCAGCAAATTATGCTGCCGCACTCTGTACATTAGTGAGATTGGATAAGTTTGAACTGTGGTAAACAATCCGGAGGTCATAAGGAAGCTACAGTTAAAATTTTATAACGATTGGTTCGGTAGTTTTCATCGTTATGGACAACAAACGAAAAAGACTTCTCTTTATATATTGCAAATTTTAACGAAACATTTGAACAATCTTTTTGTAATTTGATGATAAAATAAATTTGAAACAAAAATTCAATAATATAGGATCCTGTCGGACCCTTCGTACTAGGATTTCCGGTACCAAACCTTTCTATAATGGTGGACCCTGTTTTGAATTCTTTAAGGAAATAAATCGTACTCAAGGTTTATTTTCTAAATGTTAAATTACCACCTTGTAGTATTAATTTAAACACCACATCATTTACTTTACGTGTCACGTGAGTTATAAAAATTTGAAATTTTATTTTAATCCATTGTTGCATATGATTTTTCACGTATTCGCAAAGAAATGTCAAAACTTTGAACTTATGCAGAGAATTATTACTGTAGTACATACTTGTAAGTACACTATAAAATGATGTACGTCGGGGTGTAGTGAGATTTAAAATCATTCTGTAGTATTTTTTTTTATTCGGTGAAGGCAGGCACATGTTGCTTTTGGACTACGAATTAATAATATCCCTCCCGTCCTTCAAGCTATCTGTCTGTTCATCCATCAGTCATATATTACCAGTCTTTCACTATCATTACAAGTATTATCCAACCATGTCGTCCTCTTCTTCCTCTGCTTCTTCATGTTTTACTGGATTTAATGTACTGTATAATGGTGTGTTCTTAGTTCTTGTTGGTAGGTTATTGTGGAGGGAGGGAGTTAAATGTCGAAGATATAACGAAATGATGAGGAGAGGAAGTGAGATTATAAAGAAAGAGAAAGAAATGGAAGATGTATCGGAATGAAAGAGATGTAAAAGGAGCAAGGTAACTACAGTCCGCATTCCACGGAATGCTCCAACCGTCAAACCTGTTTGCTGCGACCGTCCAGCTCTTAACCTGTAGGCTACAGATAATGAACTTACAGAAATACTGTTAACTTTTGTTTTTATTGTATTTTTTTTTATTATTTATTCATAAAAGTACGGATGAAATTATCGTCTTAATAAAACTGATGTATGTTCAATATGGAAACTGATAAATAATGGTAGTCTATATTCTTGATTAGTTTACTAATAATAGTTTTTAGCTGATTAAAACCCATGAAGTTATTAGTTCGATAACTGTTTACGTTAATTGAAAATAGTGCGAATAATTCTGTAGTCATTTGTGAAGATCGAAGAACGGTTCTCGAACCAATCCAGTCCCCAACCAGTGAGCCAACGTTGTGGATTAAGATATCTTTTCATGGAATATTTTTTTATATGATTTACAGTAAATTCCAGTTTATAGAACCATCGATCATTCGGGGCAGCCGTTTAATTGGGACAGTTTTCTAAAAACAGGACCATAATTCACGTAAAATCAATTCCGGTTTAAAGGCCCAAAATGTCGCTTATACGGTAAGGCCTACTAGTTCGTCTGTTGTTTTTTTTTTTATTTTAATCGTACAATACAATTTTATTAGTGATGTCAGTTGTTTAAATGCTTTAGGATAAGAGATAACCTTTCCTTAACCAATAGGAAAAAGGTTTTGTACGTAGTGGTCTGAACAGTGCGTAATTCTTTCAACTTGTGTGGGAGTAATGGCGAATTAATCAAAAAGATTACTCGAAAACCGGATGAAGTTGAAGATATGATGAAGACGAACCCAAATTAAAACACGTATCTATGCAAGATGCAAAAAAATTCACTGACGGACTTCAACATTATTTTATGCAAGAAGGTAATGAAGGAAACCGGCTATCAGAACTGGGAATCTTGGCAAAATTTTTAGAACACCAGGCAATGAAAGGGAGACGACAGAGCAAAACAGAAGAATTTTTCAAGAAGTTTAACCAAAAGATAAGAAAAGATATATATTTTATTAAAAGATACCAAAAAAGATATATACCAAAAGATATATTTATCTTTTACCAAAAGATATATTTTTTATTTTACTGATCATAAAAGGGATTCATTATTTTGACCTGCACCTCTATTTTATTTATCAAACTTTGTTTTTTATTAATGATGCAAAACTATAACACAATTTTATAATTTTGTTATTTAATAATGTTATTTATATAACTTTAAAACTGTATTAAAAGATAAAATTCTGATTAATAATATTTAATCGTGTTTAATAATTATTTTCTACTTACTGTATTCGTGTATATCTTCTCATTTTTCGTTAATGTCGCTTAATATTGGGTCTACCGTTTAATAGGCTGAATGGTCCCGGTCCCAAAGTGGTCCGAACATCCGGAATTTATTGTATTATATACAGGTTCGGTGAGTTATTCCGATCGTAGATTCTGGTTACCTTTTTTAATTAGTAAGCTTCCAATTGATATAATTCCATTAGATTCTTCTACACAATTTTTAAAATGCAGAATTTAAGAATTAATTATTCCGGTTATTCCAAAACTGATTACTTTTAATTGTCACATTTTAATTACAGTACCAATTTAGCTATTTGGTACAATTTTCTTCTGGAAAAAAAAAATTTAGATAATAATTCAAAGATTAAAACAGAACTATATGTAAAGTAACAGATTTGTGGAATTCAGTATAGACTTAACATTGTTTTTACATTCTTCAATAAGTAAATATTGGAGTAACATTTTCTTTTATCTTGCTTAAATATAATAATTATAATTCTGTGCGTTGTTTGACATCATACCACATAAATTAATCTCCGTTGAAGGTATTTTCAAAACAGTATACCCACATAAACGATTCAGAGATTAAAAACGTCTCTATTTTTGTAATAAAACACTATTAAGTTGTTTGAAATATTACACCTTTCTTATGCCTCATATTCTCTGCTATACGATGAAAGAATGCAAAGTTTCATCTTAACGGATAATACAAAAGAATTGTAACTTATAATTTGCTGTTTAGCTACTTGAACCTGTAGCTTTACAAACTTTTAGTAAAAGTGGTAAATATTCTCTTTAGAATCGATTTATTTTAATAAAATGTTTACAGCGAAGATTTCTCCGGTTATATAAATGTCGATAGATATACACAGTTATACACGTAAAGCAATGAAATGTTTAAACAGTTAGAAATATATTGTTGACTTTATCCAATTTTAAAAATAAATTTTTGTTACATGTTAATTTAGACTTGTAATTTAAAAAAAACAAAACTACTCTGATTTAATGGTTTGTGTAGTTATTTAACCTGCGTTAAATTGACTGTTTATTAGTCTCAGGAAACATTTTTTAACATAACGGACCAAGTTTTTGTTTAAAAATAAAGAAGCCCTTGACCCTAGTAGTATGTAAATAAAAAAGAACTTTCTGTACACGCACTTACACACTTTTGTATCAACGTTCGTGTTATTTATATTTAAGTGGAACGATTATATTTAGGTAAATGTAAAAATACTGCAGTGTACCTTTAAAAAATTTGACAAGTTTCATTTTTTCTGTGTATTTTAAATGTTAAACGTAATCAATTATATTTGGTGTGTGTTAGCGTGCATTCACATTTCGTGTTAAACGATTAACCTGCATAATTACATAATGTCTTTACATAAAGGCAGACAGCGAGGGAACGAGCAAAATAAACTGTTACTTTTTAAAACCAAAATAACCATATATATATTAATGTGTGAGACAAAACAAACAAATGTATTCGTAAATATATATATGATTACTTTTATTAAATTTCTGTGGTAAAATTTCATTTTATTTATATATATATATATATATATATATATAGTGTTATTTGTAATACAAACCAACTTATTGGCATAACTGTTTGATTATTTATTGAAGTTTATTCAGTTATACCTGATTATTTATTTGAAAATGATTACATTCCTCTCACACATGACGTAAACAAATTGACCGAAATACGGTAGATCGTTTATTAGAAAATATTTTCTTTCTACTGGTAAAAATAGAAATTGCCTTAATTTGAAGACTTTGTCACCTACCATAGAAAAATATCATATCTTTCCCTGCATTTTTCATAATTTTCTATTTAAAATTTCGTGGTACGGATCCTATTTGAATCATTATAAAGTTTGAATGAACATTACTGCATGAACGATATATAAAATATATGATTAAATATAATATAATATTAAATTTTATATTTGAAATATACTCTCACGAGTATGAAAATAATCTTAAAACTAACACGAATTTATTTTTTAACTAATTAATAGTAATTACCGTGTTTTTTCATTAGATCATCATCAGAATTGAAAATATCCACGTTACCGTCATTCCACATCACATTGTCCTCACATTCACTACATTAAAAATTTATATCCTCACCCAGTTCAGATTCTTATCTTCCCTGGAGCTCAAATTCTTCTAAAATGTCTTCCTCAACACAAATCTTGTTTCCATTTATAAATAATTAATTCACCGATAGGAAAAATCTCACGAACAGAGTACAAAACAAAAACTGATGTTCACAAAAAATTTATTTTTTATAAACCAGTGTCTATACGACTGCAACTATGAAAGGTTATACAAAAACCGGTACAAAATTAGGGGGCTCTGAGAACCGTTGTTTTCGATGGTGGGCCGTAGAGCACATGTCATGTGCCTCTAAAGGACCCGATTGGTCCGGGTCAATTGCGGGTAACCAGGCCATCGCCGGGTCCAATGTACATACAAGACGAGATGTATGGTTTGTGACTCGGAGTCTCACAGAACTGAAGTCTGTCCTACTCAACGATAAAATATCTTTAGATAAATGAGGGCAGGAGTAGGAGGTCGTTAGATCTGGGTTGGGAAGTTGCTTTGGAACGGGTCATCTTGTCAGAGCCGCCAACATCGGTCACTCCTGGGGAGGTGTGGCTGGTGGATCGATCCTTCTCTTGTGCCACTGGTTTTCCTGCAGCAGGTATTCCCCTGATTTCCTACGGTTCCGGTGACGGATATGTGTGGGCAGATCTCGGGACTGCAACCGTTTTCTCTTGCTACTGTTTCCCGAACACCGGAATAGATCAGTTTGTGGCCTTCTTGGACGGCCTATTTGTGGAGATTTATAGACACAGGGTCCACAGTTTATTGGTTGCAGGCGATTTTAATACCAATTGTTCAGATTTCGCGGGTAATGTCGACAATCAACGGGGCCGTTACCTCCGAGATAGAGCCGGAGCAGCAGGGCTGATATGTCTCAATGGTACATCACCAACATTCAGATGGGAGCCCTCGCTTTCATTCGTCGAATTTACCTTTTGACCTTTGACCTTTTGTTGTGTCAGACACTGCCGTTAAAGAATTCAGTGGTTGGTGCGTTTTACAGGATGAGACACTATCGGACCATCTCTTTATTGTCTTCGAGTCTTACGCACAGTCACGTACGACATTGCCAGCAAGCAAGATGATCTCCAGACAGGGACGTGCAAGATTCGGTGAGAGGATTCCGGCCCAAATGGGGGTTCCTTTCTCTCCTGTCGAGCTGGTTGAGACGATCAAGGATGAGTGCCGGAGGTCAGGGGTGTTTTATCATCGCCCAGGGGCCAGACACGCATATTGGTGGAACCAGAACATCGGGGTACTCTGGAAAAGGGTGGGAGCCGCCAGACGCAGCTATCAGCGAATAGCCAGAAGGGACCCCCTGACCTCCTGCCGGTTACTCATCGCGCGTATGTTGTAGCCAAAACGGCCTACCAGGCAGCCATTAAGGAGGCGAAGGGAAAGTGTTGGGGGGATCTCTGAAATGAAGTGGATCGGACCATGTGGGGTAAGGGTTATCGTCCGGTGATTAGTAAACTTGGTTGGAGGCTTCCAACTCTCACCGGAGACCAAGTGAGAAATTCCATCGCGGTCCTCTTTCCGCAATGTGATGACCTGCTACGGGAAGAAATCGTCGTTGATGAAATCGCCTATATTGAGCTTCCTGAGTTGATTTTGGCGGGACGAAGTTTGCGATTTCACGCTAGTCCGGGACCGGATGAGATCCCCATGAGAATTATTAAGATTCTAGTAGAAAGGGCCCCGGTTAAGACTTACGAGTGTTCAACAACATGAATCCATCAGAATGGAAAGAATTGCGGCTAGCATTACTGAAGAAACCGGGACGGGATGCCCCACTTCGCCAGTTTGCAGTCATGCGATGTAAGGTCATTCAGGGTAATGACAGGGTAACTGCACGACAAGATATGATCCGAGAATGGCAAAGGAGGTGGGACCAATCTTCAACAGGGCGTCTAATCAAGCTCGTTGCGTCATGGATTGACCGTAGATTCGGACAGTTTAATTACTGGTTGACACAGTTTTTGACGGGACACGGTATCTTCCGGTAATATCTCTTCTGGCGGAGGAGAGCAGCAACCTCCCGAGTGTTTGTATTGCAGGGATTACTATTCTCCCCACCATGTTGTGTTCAGGTGTCGACGGTGGAGGGTTGAACGTGAACTCTGAGAACAGATAACTGGACTGCTTGATGCAGACACCATTATATCGTACATGCTCTCTGGGGCTGAAAATTCAGGACATTGTTATGTGACTCAGATGTTGTAACGCAAAGACAGGGATGATGGGGTAGCGAGGGGTTGATGGAGAGCCCCCTGTGGAGTCGTCGTCGTCTGTCTAGGCTTGCCTAGGTGGGCGGCGATGATGAGACACGGGGACTCTGTTACTTTCAAGCTGTTTCAGGAAGAACAGATCGCCCCAAAAAATTCCTGTGTGCAGATGAAGAATAGGATCGGAGAGCGAAGCGATGAAGGACAGCCTCTGCGTAGTCATCGTTTGTCCACGCTTGCGCGGATCGGCGATGGTGATGAAACACGGGGACTCTGGATCTCCCGAGCTCAAAGGCACCTCTCAGGGCTGTGTAATGCAATTGCGGGTCCGGCCCGGGCAGGGGAGTTGGTGAGAAAGGAGGTTCAGTCGGTAGGGCGCAGGCGTACATACGAACTCTTTAACATATTGCGGAACCTTTAGCGAGCCCGACAATTCGCCCGTAAATGGGGTTCCTCCGACTCATCTGGAAAAAAAAGAAAAAGTACAACACGTAAACAAAGCTGAATTTTATTAAAATACCCGCCTTTGCCACTAGAGTAATAGTACTGAAGCTTATTATGATGTGACAGTAGATGGCATTTTGATAAAACAAAAATGTTGAAGTTCATGGCTGATAAGACACCATCTTGTACTTTGAGGGTTAATACATTTTGTCTCTATTATTAGTTCTTTATTATGTAACAATATACTAGAATGAAATGTATTGAATGAAACAATTTTCTTTTCTTTCTTATTAATCTTAAAAGTAGCCTGCTGGTCTTATGTGGGTAAATATGGTTTCTATTATCTTTAAAAAAAAACCAAAACAAAACAGGATGCCAGTTTCAGTATGGCCCTTTATGAAATTCTTTTATTAGATTCAGTGATATGTAGTTTGTAATTAGTCTTACTATACAAATCATTGCTTCACATATGCAATTCAGATCAGATAGAAATCCTTAAAAGATGTTCTGGTAGTTTAACCCGAAAAGTTAAATTCCCAGTAAATTTTATTTGATCGCCTAACTACCATTGCAGTGTATGCGGTCATTCTAAACTGAATTTTATCGGTATTTTAGAAACGATTAGGAACTCTAGATTTACTAGATAGATGTCGCATTTTTAGGCTTATTGAGCGATCACTAACCAGGAAACCTAACCTCATGGAAAAGTCTTTGAGATTATATTTTTTTTAATCGTGGATAGATGTTTTTCCAAAATCATTAATTCATTTACTTTGTTTTTAAATCTTAGTCGAATTTATAGGTTATTTTGTTCTGGAATCTGTTTTGTCTTTTTTAATTTTCATCGCATTTTAAAAATAATATATTTTAGAGTATGATAATCCAAGTGTTTTTCAATTAGAAAAAAATATGCTTCAGTGGGGTGATTTTTCTATGATTATATTTGTTACTATTGAAAAAGAGTATTAATGGAGCGTGAAATATATATAAAATTCTTTTGTCATTTGCGTGCTACTACTATTGAATTTAATGCATCGTGTAAATGTACAAAACTACCGTGTAAAATGTTTATTTTGCAGATTGCATATATTTCAATTTGCAGGCGCAGTGTTTATTCACATAAAACCTTCAGTAATTTCATTGTAAGGGAAATCAAATTCGGTTCATTGAACTATTCGTTGTTTCATTTACCGTTAATGTGTTTTTTAAATATTATTTAAGTACTAAAGCACTTTATTTGTTTGTTTTTTATATTATTTAACTTGCTTTTTTTTTGAAAATATTATAATCAATATGCTTAGCAAGTAAAAAAGTTTACAGATATTTTCTTTTTCATATTTCCTTTTCAATTTATTAATATTCTTTATTTTAATTTTTTTCTGTAACATTTCTTAAATATTTTTATCCAATAAATCTTTCGATAATACGAGATAATTTATATGTATTAAATATTTTTGGTTATTTAGTGATAGTAATTTTTCATACTAATAGTATTAAAACTAAATGTTATTGTTCTCATTATTTTTAACTTTTTTATTCACACCATTTTTTTTAAATGATTATTATTATGTTGCCTTCATTATTATTGATGTTTTTTTTAACTCACCCTGGAATATAGATATTGTTACCATTCTTTATTGGTTTTGTTGTTTTTTATGATTGAATGGTGGCTTATTTATACATTTTTTAATAATTATCTTTATATAGGAAATATCGTATTTTTATCTATTTCCATAGATTGTCAGTATCAGATCATATTTTTATTTTTTTTTTTAACTTTTAATTTAAATAATTTGAAGTTCGTTACCTTCTAGTAAATATCATTTTACATTATGATCCGTAGCAATAATTAAATTGATATAGTTATTGTAATATACTCGTACATATGAGTACATTTCTATCAGAAATAGTATAATATTTGTATTGTAGTATAAAATATAGTGTAGGATCTTGCCGGCCAGTCAAAAACAAGGGATTACACTCCCTGGAAATTTTGCCTGCAATAATTGGGTGGTTTCACGTACTCTGTGGCAGATCGCACCGTCCTGTTAGAACTATACTCGTATCTTCCACGTTCATATCTTCCAATTCTGACAAAAAAAGATTCTCGAACATCGCACAATAACGAACAGCATTCACCATACTTCGTTCTCGAAGAAATAGGGCCCAATCATTACCTAGCCCAAATTGGGTACCATACCGTCCTCTTTTGTGGATCCATGAAATGCGTATAAACTATGGTTTTCGCTGTTCAAATTCGATAATTTTATTTATTCACGAAGCCGTTAAGGAGGAAATGAGCCTCGTCAATAAAAATTATTTTCCGTGGAAATTCATCATTTTATTTTCCAACACATTATTGACGAAATCTCTTCGTTGTTGAGTTTTCTTGTTCTCCATGTGTCGCTATCATATGGTGCTATATTCCACACCAATATTTTCAAAAACTTATTTCTAATAGTTAAAAATATATTTGACAGTAACAGGGTTTTATCTGCATTATAGTAACTCTCGTTTCGTTATATTAGTTCTGTCTTAGATACCTACAACACTTCATCGATCTTTTGCACGTTGATTACCTAAATAAAAACATTCTCACGCTTATGATATATTGTGTTACTTGTTTTATTATTTAATTCCAAATGATCCTGCTTTCTATAAAATTTCATTCCTTTATTTCAGTTTTATTTATTTTCAAATTAAAATTTTCGCTTAGCAGTAAATCCATGTCATTAAGTATTTCTTCTAAATAATCGTTTGCTTCTATTAAAAGAACAATGTTATTAGTGAATTTTAACATATTTACATTTTTTTCTTAGATGCTTACCCATTTTCAGATTTTTCTTTCAGTTTCAGTGTTGGTTCTTCTATCTTCAACTTGAAATGCCACGAAAAGATTATTATTGTCTCATTCATATTGATAAAAATCTTCTTTTTTTAAATTTAAAAATCATGATCTTTAGAATTAAGATATGTCAGAATTTAATCTAAACTATTGATTTTCAAACTTTTTCGACCACCCGCCCACATTGAGAATCAAAAATTTTGTAGCGCCCCCAAAATTTTTAAACTTACCCTCTGTTAAAAATAATAATTCCAATTACTGTTTTTAAGATGCACCCTTAAAAACAGCAATTGAAGTTATTGTTTTTAAACGTGGCATATCCAATTTCTGAGTTGAAACTTAAACTTGAAAAATTAAAACGCATATTTAATCATATTTGGAAGTTTTTTTTTATTAAATTTGCTTTCTCTTTAAAAATTGGCATTTTCTCTTTAAAGTGGAATATTTCGGTTCAGAAAATTCGTAGAGACATAGAAAAAAGAAATTAGTCTTAAGCTTTTAAACCATTTTAATGCAGTTTACTGAAAAAAATCTCGTTTCCACTATGCGCTTGATCAAACACAAAGAAAACCTTTTAATTTTTAAAACCTTTCTTCTCGCTGATTTTTTTTTTAATTTGATGATTTTTGAAATCTCTGAAGTATACTGTCAAAAAGTAGAGTGTTCAAGCTTTAATTTTTTTTATTCATCTCTCTAAACCTTTTGGTTGCAAAGTTAAAGTGGTTTGAATACAATAATTTTTTATGATAAATTATAGGTGTCCCTTTAATTTTTGTACTAGTGTAGTAGGTATTAAATGTTAGTTTGAAATATCGGGAAAACATAATTTTTGCCTTTTTTTTTTTAAACAGCCATCGTCTTCCTAGACCGTCTGAACGCCCCCAATTTTCTGTGGGCCTTCTACCGCCCGCCCTGAAGGCCTCCAGCGTCCACAAGGGGGTGTTATCGCCCAATTTGTCAGCAAATGATCTAGATCAAACAACTGATAGTACCTTTTCCCGATCACCGTAGCAGTTCCTGTCTTTCATCTTCAGAGTTCAGGATTCTAATCGCGATCAGGATTAAATTTATTCACGTGCTACAAAATTCATTTTTTGCCTAAAAAAAAGATTAGGGTTACTTTAATTGTTTGTAGGCTTTTACTTTACCGGAGAGAAATTAAATAATATAAAATATGAAATTGATAGATAAAAATGTGTTTTTTATTTTCGTTTTGATTTCTTATTAATAGATCATTTCTATACGTCAATATACGTCATTTCTTCTAATTGATATAATTTTTCCCCCCCCAATTTTAATAAATATGAGTGTAACTCATCTTTCAGTGTATATGAAAGGGTTGGAGGTTTTTTATCGACTAAAAAGTGCGGCGAAATTCTAAAGAGTCTATTGAGGATAAATTTTGAAACATGGTAATGTCTTGGTGCCTCTTATAATTTAACTTTTTTTCTCCTACACAAAATTAATTACTTCAACAATTTTATTCTTATTCAATTTTGTTTTTTTTCATATTCCTTTAGTAGATTCTTTAGATCATTTGGACATGTTTTTTTTACTAGTGAAGGGTTATTCCTTTTAATAGTTGGAGCGATGCACGTATAATGATTTTCCATTTCAAAATTTTGCTATCCTTCTTAGACACGGGTAATGCAGTTTTATCATCGTCACATCACCGATGCGTGATCCTCCCTTCCAATGAAGAGGCGTGAAGTACGTCACCCACAATTTTCAATCTGTTTCTCAGCGGTTCGCGTTAGATACTTTTCGCTCTAGGTTTTATTTCATTTATTAGTCTAACAGTTGTCTTTGAGACCGTTCTTCTACTACTGTTATACAGCATAATGCCTTTTTCAATTCATTATTGAATCATTCAATGTAAGATTTTACCGTGATTTTTTAATAAACATATCTTTTAACGTTTTCCTTTCGGACCTGGCGTATATTAAGAATTTGAAAAATTACAACAAATATAACCAAATTAAAACAAACATGTTGATATAGTTTATATATAGTATGACATTAACTGCTTGACAGTTATCACTGAGTAGTGTCCGGTAAACCTGGAATAATAGTTAACAATATTATTAAGACAGTCAAATTATTTTTGGAGCCGGCTAAACCTTTTACAATCAATTACGGTCGACAGTTTCACTTTATACTAGTTTTAATTTTCACTTTATTAATTTAGTTTTGTTGTACAGTTCAATGTGTTAAATTCAGTACAAAATGAACGACATGTAATGTGGTAATAAAAGTATAAGTAGGAACGATTTTACGTATCTCTCAGTTCTGAAGAACTTTCTAAAATTTTGGTGTTTATTTATGTTTACTGTTTTCATATTATCAGATTAAAGTTTTGTCCGAAAAGATTGTTTTAAAAATTTTTACTTTTATAGAAGTAACCATAGGAAATAAATATAAATTACATATAAAAAATAAGTTATACGAATTTAATAAATTAAAATCACTGATAATTTAAATTATATTTTTTTTTAAATACTTTGAAATTAGTTTGAAAATAAACAAATAAGTATTTAAGGGCATATTAATTTACTACTTTTAAATTTTTTGAATGAAGTATGAAAATAAAAATTGTTTGATTATATTTAATATAATGGTTGAGTAATTATTAATAAAGAAAAATTAAAAAAATAATATTGTTAAAAAGGTAGAATAAATTTTATTTCATTTGAAACATTTAACGCTGTAATTAAACTTACATATTAACAGATATTGATTATGAAAAATTATTAAAATTGTACTAAAAAATATTAACTTTTTGTTAATAAATGTTTAACATTCTTACTTTTCTGTTTTGACCTACATACATTAATTATTTATCCAATTATTTTTTTTTTTTAATTATTGTTAATATTTTATTATTTTCTATTCTTAGTTATTTTAATTTTAATTTTATTAGAGAAAAAAGTGGAACATTTATGAGGTTGTAAATTTTTAATATCTGTACCTGTATACTGTAACCTATTTTATTAAATTTGCAATTACAAATCTTTACATATATATATATATATATATATATAAAATCTTTTTAACACATTTTGTTATTTATTTATTTGAATACAATATATAAAAAACCATTATAATAAGAATAATTTACAATAAAACTACGTCAGCTATTTACACGCATCATTTAAAAGTATGAAAAGTATAAAAATAATGTAAATAATAAATGAAATATGTCAACTTTTATGACATTTTAACCTTTACTGGTTTTCCTATATTGGTTGGTATTGGTTTTATAATTAAAATATCTATATAGTTTTTTTTTAAATTTACATTATGCAGTTTTTAAAGAAATAAATTACTGAAGTTTATTTTATTTAAATTAAAATTTTCATCATAAATTTCATATAAATAAGATATGTAACATAAACTTCAAATAAAAGTGTTTTTAAATTAAAAACGATATTTAAATAAGTAAATATAATAGTAGTGGTGAAAGTTTATTTTATTCGTTATTAGATACGTAAGTTTTTCATTACATAGCTGCTTCCAAGTTCATGTCTGTGTGTACGACTAGCCGATGAAGAAGTTTTTTCTCAAATAAATGTGTTTTATTACAAATATATTTAATTTATTTAATATTAAAAGGAAATTAAATTTGTAATAAAATTTTTCTAATCAAACAAAATGTATTATAGATTAATTATCAAGAAATAACATTTATAAATATAAAATAACGTAATAAAAAAAAATTAGATGCGATTGGCGCATAAATATAAATTATTAGAAGAAACTTCAATCTATAATTATAAAAAGAACGTTCTGTCTATAAAATGGTTACAATAAATTTTTATATTTTTACTTTTTAATTAAGAAGAAGCAGAAAAGAGAAATAAATGGTAGAAACGGAACAGATAGACTAGTTATGGAGACAAAAAACACAAATTAGAACTAAACTTTTACGCAAAAAATATTTATAATAAGAGAACCTTTCTATAGATACAAAATTAAGGCATTTTAGCCCAGTTTTAAGATCAGTCATTTTGTATGGCACGAAAATTACACATGTAACTGGAATAGAAATTTTACTCAAGATAGAAAGAAGAATTTTAAGAAAGATTTATGACCCAAAAAGGTCAAAGACTGAGATCAAACAGAGAGAGATATACGATTAAAATCCTAAGATCAAATAAGAAATAAGAAGAAAAACGACGTCTAAAATTCTATTGACCCATCAAATCCGAATGAACCAATCAAGTCTAAACAAATAGATTATCAATAAATTTGATTTATAAAGGTGAAGATGGCTACGTCAAACAGTTAAAAGAACTCAAAAAGTACAACATTACAAAAAATGACTCTAGATCAAAAATAATACAGAAAGAAAATTGTTTGAATTAATGCTTCTTGTAGATGAAAAGAAAAAGCAGAAAAGAATGGGCTAAAGAAAGAAGAGCTAAACAGTCCGAAAGAATGAGGAACTTGTGGAAGAAAAAGAACCAAACTAAATGAAATTGTATTGGTATGGTCCTTGAAGACCGCCTATCCGCGGAAAAAAAAATAAAAGCAATTTAATCCGATATCGAATTATCAGCAGCTCAGCAGAAGTCCCATAGAGTTTTTCACGTCACAATTAGTTAGTTATAGACTTCATTACTAACAATTTAACGATGTAATATTTATTCCGTATTATTATCATAATGTTTTTTTTTAGCTTTAGCATATGTCAAATTCTATGTAAGAATAGATAATATAACCATTCCTCTCATTATCGATTTTATCGAGATGAACTCTTGAAAAGAATTTCTCTGGGATTTTTTGAAGGGAATGTTCTTTGTTTACTAAGTTTTTCATTACTGTAAAAGTAAAGTATTATAATTCATATTTAAATTGCATACAAACGAACGCATATTTCAAGCAGACATGCCATTTGATAACTGTACTGTTTGTCTTTGTACAGATGTAGTCTGGTAGTACAGATGTAGTCTTTGTCAGATGATAGTCTGGTAAGTCTAGGTCGATAATCGATTGGTCGGATTTACCAATTATTTAATCCTTATAACGTAGCTGTATAGGGTAAAATTCATTGTTAGCATATTGGATACATAAGTATGAGTGTAATATTGTATTTATTACATGAAAGAATGTATTAATTACTTTCTTAAATAATTTAAATTGAAAATGTTATAAATTTGGGTTTCGTACATTAAAAAAGATTTTAAGAAGGATTTATAAATCTTATTTGTAGGTAAAGCGGAGATTTCGAAACCTAGAAATCATGGAATCGAATGGCTTGTGCCTAAATTTGTGGTAACTTACTGATTCCAAGTCAGTCAGTTTATTCATGTAGAACCTATTGTTTCTCACTCTATCAGTTAAATGTAAGAAAGAATGTGTCAAACTGGTAGACAGAAAATTTTAATGCCGCAAAATAAAAAAGTTGTTTAAACAATTGGGTTAGTGTTACATTTATTCTTTAATTAGTGTAAAGCTTTTGAGATTTATGTGATTAATGTGGTAATTTAAAAAAAAAATACGAGTATATATTTGATGTACATGTTGTAAAGAACGGGAGCGAAATTGAGCTTTGTGATACAGTATTTGTAGCGTATCACAAAGCTCAATTTCGCTCCCGTTCTTTACAACATGTACATCAAATATATACTCGTATTTTTTTTAAAAATACTGTACTGTTTAATAATGAATTTTGATATCTTAGGATATAGTAAAGGATTAAAAGAAAAGGTATTTAAAAAATAAAATAAAAATACATTTTATTAGAATTTTTTTTCTAAATAAAGAAGGGATCAACCCCTACTTAAGAATCTCTTTAACGATTTAATTGCTCAAAATACATCTTATAAAAATTTTCTAAGAAAACCTATTTCGATGCACGAACTGATTAAAAAAAAAGTTTTAGAAGTTTTGAGTGATTTTTTTTACTATTTATTTATTCTGTTTCAGTTAAACAGACTGATTGCTAAGGATTACAAATACATTAGTATCAAGGTGACATATGTACACATAAAGACATTTTATGTAATTTCTTTGAATTTTTAAAGAAAGACTAGACGTCAGAAGAATAAAATTATTATTGTAAATGTTTAATTAGTGTTTGAATGATATAAACTTAAAAAGATAATTATTGCATATTTACGAATAATTCTATTTATAAACAGGATTAATCCCTTTCATTATTTATCGGTTGAACTTTGTTTCACCCTTTGATAACAGTTCCGGAATTGTACATTTCAGTAAATAAACTAGTAAGTTTATGTAAGCTTAAATTATTATTGTTACTTTTTTTAATCTTTACTATAGAACTTTATAATATCCTTCTAAGATAACAAAATTAAGATCATAAATTAATTTATGGGAGAGGCGCAACGTTAGGTTATAATTCAGAAAATTAATTAATTTAAAAAAATACTTTACCGAAATTTTTTATTTCATTTATTCATTCATTGAATTAAATAAATATTCCTTCGTTTTTTTTATCAGATTATCTCAAAATACAAAAATTAAATTTCACCAGAAGAAACAGAGATTTATTTAATCTGAAATATTTTTAGGTTATTTTTTTAAATTTCTTCTGCTTTGAATTTTTTTTTGTAACTTTTTTAATAAATACGAAAAATCCATTTACCCTACAATACTGAATAAACAAGTTAATTATTTACAGGATTTTAGAGAATAGCCTCCACTAAAAATATTTAAATTAATTTTTTGGTTTTAAATTGTCATAATTTTTTTAGGTTTTCTAAAGCTGTACAAGAATGAAAGTATTACAGAATTAATATTTAAAAAAATACAGTATTCACTATAACTAGGGAAAAGTAATACTTTCAAAAATCACCTTTCAACCTTTTTTTTTGGATTTTGATCTGAGGCGCTTAAGAACCGTCGAAAAGAGCAAAAAAGAGAAGGATAAATTCTGTCCTTTCTTTTGTGTGTGTGTGTGTGTGTGTGTGTGTGTGTGTGTGTGTGTTCGGTAATTATTTTGGTTAATAAGTGGAGATTGGCTGGATAACATTTTTTTAAATTTCGCGTGGTGATTTCTATACATGGGAGAATGGTGCAATTATCATGGTTTCGAAGAGCGGCAGAGGCAGAGAGGAATCAGGGCTCATATATCGACTGGAGCTAGACTTAATGAAAATTTTATTCGTATAAATATTGAGATGTTTTAAAGCAAAACATAAAGGGTGTAAAAACAGTTTTTCCAAAAAGTTTTTGAAAATTTATTCACGCCCATTTTCGTATTTAAATAAGTTCATAATAAAATATTAAATTTAACAGGCTTAGTTCTGGTATATTAAGTCTTCTTTCATTAGCCAAATATAAATTACTGACATAAATAACTTCCAATTTTCTAATTTATTTTTAGCGAGTTAAAAAATTGATAAATTAGTTTATCAATTTTAAAAATATACCTATGCATTTATTTTGGTTTATAATTCGAACACCTTCATATATGAGTCATAAAATATCACAAGATCATTTTGTTGAATCGTGGAAGCCTTTAAAAATTTTATTTCCAGAAATATAAATAATTACTTTTATTTGTACTGGATTATCAGAGATATTAAAAAAATTAGGACATAACCCTTTTTGGAGATTCAGAAGAATTCTACCCGGAATATTGCAGCTGGCTGTATATATTTGTATTGATGTTATTATTATTTCAACTAGTGTTGGGAATGTATATAATGCAGCAACAGGGTTGGAATGCAGCAGGGTGTGGTTGAATACATTTGAATGTGAACTAGAATGCACAATGCAACTGTGACAATTTATGCTAAAGAAAAGACGATTATTATTATTATTATTAACTAAATTATTTTATTATTTATTTTTGTTTCGTAGGAAATTATCCTTATTTCTGATGAATTTAAATTTTTGATTGGAACGATTTATCAAATATCTTCAATAATAATAAAGGTGGTCTTTTTTTAGAATAGTCTGTAATATTAGTTTGAATCATGTATTTGAATGAATTTTCTGTGAATTTATTATAGTTTTTACACTAATCCATACCCAGATTCTATTAAATTTTATTATGTCAATTTTCTTGCGACGAAATTTCTTGGTACCACTGCTTTGGTTGTAATTTTTTGTCAGTTTTCTCAAGATCTTTCCTTTCTTCTCTCCTCTCAGTTTTGATGGAATTTAGTTTAACTTTTTTTTTCTAAAATAATGCATTGCAACCTGTAACAATCGATGTTTTCTCTTTTCCTCCATATCTTGCTTGAATACTTAATATATTCTCTTCTTGGTAAATTTTCTTATTTATTTATTCCGTAACAGTAGATTCAGTTTATCTAATAACATTTATAAATTTTTTTAACTCTGTCTGGAAAGAATCCTTATTGACTTTTCTTTGAATTATACTTCCATGAATACATCGAAATTTCTTCTCCAGCTCATACAGTCTCTGAGTATAACTTTTTCCTGTTTGGCCATTTTCTCCAAGGTCCCTCAGACAAATACTCACGTCTCAGTTTATATAAGTGTACGTTGATCACTCTGCTGACCTCAGCGAAATGGTAGCGTCTTTACCAAAACCGAAAGTTCCCGGGTTTGAATCTTGGACAGATTTTCAGTTTTTTAAAACGTTACAAAGTTTTCTCTCAAGTCCATCATTAAAAATCCCAACTGTAATTGGGTATCAATTTATATTTGTTTACAACTACAATTAAATATTTCCATACTTTACAAAGATTTGAAAGTAAAATTGGTTATTATTTGTAACTTTAAATCTTAAAGTATGATTCTGGTTTGTAATTTAATATCTTTCGTACTGTATTTTTGTATCTATAAATAATCTTTTTTCACAAATTTAAACTTAAAATAATAAATTTTATGGCATTTCACGTTAAAGCCTTTGAAGACTTTTGAGTCAGTTGATAAGTACGAATCTCCAGTGACAATATTTGCGACCTCCTCATCGTATTTAGGTTACCAAATATGCAGTCCTTTACCAAAAATAGATTTATCTCGATTTACTTCAGTTAAACTGAACTATGTGTTTAGGAATTCTGTGACATTCTCACAACGGGACATTTCTTGATTGTCCGAATTTTATTTCTCTCCGAACGATTCCTCCCATTACAAATCTCACTCGAGCAGATAAAAGAGTTTGCCGTGGAAAACTATTACCGCCTAGGTCAGCTAAAAAAGTTATGATAACCTTGTATAACATGTACTCGTATAATGCAAGTTCTTTTGGAAATGAAACTTCGAAAATAACACAAATATGAAAACCACGTAAAATGGATTTTTTCTTAACGAATAGAGTAGGATTCCCGCTGCAGAGGAAATTCTGTCTCTAGCCTTAACATGAACGTTTATCTCAAAATTATCTTTATTTTCCTATCTGAAGTCTTTTCTGTTTCTTACGGTTATACAGTGGAGTACTTTTGTACGGACTAAATAGTTGAACCGACAAGATTGACATCATTATATTGTTATCTGTCCTGAGGCAGGTCTCTGCAGCATACCCGTCCCCACTCACCCGTAATTACAGCTAAACAACGGAGTTCCTTATAGCTTAATATTTCTTTTTAGAATCTCTACAATTTTTACTCATTTCTGACATTTTATTTTAGGTAGATGTCATAAGAAAGCTACATATTGTAATGGGTACAATGATTCGATTTCCGAAAAATTTCGACATATCTTTCACATCCCCTAGACCCCAAAATCACCGTCAACTCAAAAGTTTATATATAAATTTATATATATATATATATATATATATATATATATATATTTCACTTTCTTGTGAACACGATAACTGCCGTAATTTTGCGCCAGTTACTTTCAAATTTCCTTAAAAATAACTCGTCCCAAAATCTCGGTCGAGTTCGTTAACGGTCAAAATCGGACCATGAGGTTGGAAATGGGGGAACTTTTTCGAAAAACAAAATTACTTTTTATTTACTTACAAATTTACTTTTTAAGTAAAATATCGAATTCATTTAAAGTTCCTACTATTGTTTGGATAAGGGCCTAAAACTTATGTAAGTAAAGTTTTTTGATATCACCAAACATTGGCCCAGGGGGTGGAAAAAATGGGGTTTAGAAGACAAAAAAAAATCATACCTATCTTAATAGGCACAGTATCGAATCGGTTTAAAGTTAATTCTCTAAACATTACCTTAAACATTTGTCTGAAAAAACTTTTCATATGACCGACCTTTACGGCAAGGAATGACCAAATTGTAAGAAGATGGGGCTTGTCGTATGCTAAACACGTGAAACTTTTTTTCACATGCAACCATTGTCGTATTGAGTAAATTTGAGGCTTTTATTAACTTTAAGGTGGAAATCTTTTTTATCTCCGACTTAGTACCGGTGAAATCTACCTCCGCCTTCCGGCGTACCGAAAGGGATTTTTTTTCCTTCTACTGATCCTTTTACCATTGTTTTAATCGATATACTTCCTCTCTCCTGATATTTGAGCTAGTTTTTTTATCGTTCAGATTAAGCTACTGTTCTCGTTAACCATCCTTATTACTTCATTTTTTATTTTGTCCACCCATTTAATCTTCTCCAACATTCTTTATGCTTACATTTCAGATGCTGTAGTTTTTCTTTAGTGTCCTTTTTTGAGTGTCTTTTTTCTTAGTATCCATGTTTTACATTTGTACAGAAGTGCACTACAAATGTAACGTTTTACAAGACGCTTTAACTCCATCTTAATTCATAAGAACAGTTCTTAACGGAAAGAAACATCTTTCCGTTAAATGCTTTTTAGTGTTCTTATTTTATTTTTTATTTCGTTTTAGCGTGTACAGTCTTCTTTTAACATCATATGTAAGTTGAAGTACAAATTATGTACTCTTTTACGTTTACAATTCTTCCTTCCTTGTGTAGATATTTATTGGTTTATTGTTTCCTATCCTCACTACTTTTCTTTACATTCATTTTCATTCTGTATGACATTATATTTGCTAATTTTCAAGTCATCTGTTGAATAACCTGTGCTTCATTTCCAAAAATACCATGTTGATACCGTCATATGAAGAAGGAGTATTGTATTATTAATCAATAAATATCTAGTTATTTATTATTATTATTATTAGATTATTTCTAATAATAATAATAATAATAATATTTTTCTATTGAAAATAGAATATTATAATTTCCCAAAAATGAAGATTCGGAACTTGCGTCTAGGATTACCGTAATTAACTCTTTTCCTTTCATAAATCAAATTTAATATAATATATTTACCTTTATAACATTATAAATCATTTAAATGATTATTTATTATACATCTTACAGCTTCCGATACAATTTATCGTATATTTATATATAAAATATACACTTTCTGAAGGTCGTTTGTATTACTTTCCACTTACCCACACACTTAGAAAGAGATGCACTTTCATTAGAACTGGAAATCTAAACTGTTCCGGACGTCCGTCCTTCCTTCACCTGTACACCTTACATTACTTTTTAAACATACTACAACGTAAACCATTTATAACTTACGTATATATTTCTATACGCAACTACAGGATATGTATTTTTACAGTTTCATATTTCTATTTTTGTGTTTCTTTTTACTTGAAATACGTGACATCATCCCTGTTACTGAAATACTCCCACACTTTCTCTACAAGTACCTTAAATGATATTTTTATTATTCATTAAAAATGTTCCCATCTTAATACTGCTGATAATAATAATAATAATATTGAAGACATAACTATGATTTAATCTGTTAATTTATGACAATAAGATTAATAATATATGATTTAACTGTAAGTAGTAATTGTGTATTTGTTTTACTTTTTTTTATCTCACAATTGAACTAACGACATATTCCTTTAGTTACTCAATATTATTATATTTTTAAATGTTAATTTTTTTAAACGTTTGCCATGGGAATAAAAATATAAGTTGTAACATAAGTAGTTCGTACTAATTGGTACATAGTCATTTATTTTATTCCCTAAGAAAAACCTTTTTTTTATATACTGTATAAAAATGTATATACTGTATGAAAAAAGAATACAATCCTACCAGATATCAGTATATAATTACACACTTTCTGAAGGTTGTTTGTATTACTTTCCACTTAATCACACACTTTTTAGGTTTTTTGGGTCCTGCAAAGCAATGAAATAAAAATAAAGGATGAATTTTGCGTGTTCTTGTATGTCTGTACTTTAACGTGTATTTAGGATAATAAATAAAAGGTTGATATTGTGACTTCTATAAATGAGGTATGATTTCAAAGATATCAAAGGGGTGGGAAGATAAAGATGATCAGGGATTACATTTCAAGTTATTTTCCTGGAATGATTAGCAAGATCATTGCTAATTTTTGAATATTAATTGGCTTGTATATATTTAAATATTTATTTATTTATATTTTTTTAAATACTTATAGTCGCATCAACAATTAAAATCATTAGCGATTTATCAGTGTAATGTAACTACTGGCAAATGAGTAGTATTGAACAGTTCCATTCCTGAGGCGTGAGGTCCATTCCTTTCATCCCGAGGCCCGGGGTTCGAATCCCGATCAGGCATGGCAGTTTCACATACGCTACTAATCATTCAACTCATTCTCTGAAGCAATACCTAACGGTGGTCCCGGAGGTTAAAAAAAAACACCACCAAAGAACACCAGTATCCACGATCATCTAGTATTCAAATCGGAATAAAAGCAACTAACGTTATTATGATTTGAACCTGAGAACTCTCAACTTCGAAATCAGCCGATTTACGAAGACGAGTTTACCACTAAACCAACCCGGTGGGTTAATATTAATATTAAATAGCTTGTAATATTTAAAATTAATAGGTTTAATATTAATCGATTATATTCATTGTTGTTTACCATTCTAGACATTTTTTGGATGAACAGTTTATGCCAGGGTTCGGTCGTTTGAAAAGTAAGTTTCTCAGATAGGATTGGCTAATTTTAATTACTTAAAAAAAACTTGATACGTTCGTTTTTATGAGCTGAATAATAAAATTTTCATAATTTTTAAAATTATTGCTACATAGTTATTAAAATGTAATGTAACTGTTGAAAAGAGGAAATAACTGTAAAGGCCACGCAGTATCATAGACGACATCTGGTACTGTGGATTGGTATTCATGAAACAAAGCGTCGGTTAAAATTTCCGTATAAAAGTTATATAAATTAGCGCAAAATGTTTAATTTACAAATATAACTTCATCCGCAATTAGGTAAAAACTTCGGTTTTTTCCTTATTAAGCTTATCAAAACGAACGTAACATTTTTACAGTCTTCGAAGAAAAATACGGTGTTACTTTCGATTGCACGGAGGGATTGGGAGATGCAATTGAATTTTCTTAATGTTATGAGGTATGAGAAGTCCATTCATTTAAAAGTAGTTTCTTATTTATTTATATTTATATAGGCCTATGTATAAAATTTGTGACTCGAAAATCTCCAAAACTAATTTTTGGTAGAAGAATGAGAATATTGGTAGATATTAACGGGATTTGTTTAATAAACTAATTTTTTTTTCAACTCTTTATGGAGGTCTACGTGTTTTTCTTTAACTAATACGCTGAAAGCGTAGACTTATTCTATAAATTATACAATAAATTTTTCTAAAGTGTTCCGAGTTGATTCTTCCTCATCATGAGCTGTATTTCTGGTTAGGTTAAACATATATATTTTGTAATTTGTTATCGTGGTTTAACGTTACTGTGCGTTATTTATATACGAGTATAATTTTATACTATTAGCTTTTTTTATGATTTACTCGTATATTGTAATTTATTTTCAGTATGATTATTTCATTTTTCCTTTTTTATCGTACTTGTTTAGTAATATATATACAGTGTATATATATATACAGTGTATATATATATATATATATATATATATATACACTGTATTTTTCCCTATTTTGCATTATATTTGTAGCCAATTTTTTTTGTTATAAATAAGTACTCTTTTATTCTGATTAGTACATAATACATTATATTATAGATCATGTTATTATAAGATAAATTATAACGTAAAAAATAGAGGCGATTAAAGTCCATATTAATTACGTACGATGATACTTATTAATTACTTACGTGTAATAATGTTAAGATATGTACATTAAATAAAAATTGCCGTAAAATAATTCACAATTTAGAAGGCGTTACTGAAAATTATTTTGAGCACGTATTTAAATAAATGTTGAACGGGATTCAGAAGAAAATTCAGATTTTTAAAAAAACTTGTAACTGGGATTATATAAAAATTCATAAAAAGTAATATTGTTTTTATAAAATGAATTTTTTAATTGCATTTTAAATAAATTGGTGGGATTTTTTTTAAATCGTTCGCTAATTTATTAAAAAAATCCGATTTTAACACCACATGACTTCCTTATACGCGTATTAAATTAAATATACACATTTTTTGCTGCTCTTCATATAAACTTATTTCATTTGAAATTCAGATACGATCCTCCAGTTAAATATTTATACAATTATTAATTTGACAATTTTACCTGAAATATTAGGATAGAGTAAAAGTTCTTTTATTACTCCTTAAATAAATGTCTTATATCTATCTAATACTATGACTTTTTAAAAAGTTATTATAATGTAACCATCAACAAAATGAAAACAAAAACCAATAATCACATGTTTCACCAAATCTGATGTTGACACCAAATGACTTTCTTCTACGCCTATTAAATTACACATACACAGTTTTTTAAATATAAAGTACATAAAATTTTATTTCACTCATAACTTCTAAAGTTAAAAAAAAAAAGAGGTGAAGTCTGATTCGAACCGATGTACCTTCCCCTTATAAGATCCAAATATTTCATTATTTAAGATTTCATTTGGCTATAACTCTTGGAATAAATTAAAATAAGTACCACTTATGATAGATACATCGTTGAAATGCTCTCACTGAAGGCTTATTACTGCAGTTAAGAAAAACTCCAAAATCCTATATTTTTTTTTTGGATTTCGGGTTTTTTTTGGACACTTTTGGTTCAGTTGATTGCAATCAAAAGGGGAGGTGTACAACTAGATGTTACAACATTCCTAAATCCAAAATTTCAACATCCTGCGGCTAATGGTTTTTTAGTTATGCCGAGATACATGCATAAGTACGTACAGACGTCACGCCGAAACTAGTCAAAATGGATATCTCCGTTGAAATCTGAAAACCGAAATCTTTCGCGATCACAATACTTCCTTTACTTCGTACAAGGAAGCAAAAATGGTAATTGAAGCATACTAGGCCCTTTCTCATAATATTAATATAACAGTATAGTACATAGTAGTAGTATAGTATTGTGTTGATTATACGAAAACAATTCCTTTTGGTAATGGTAGATTTGTTATTTTATTAAGGTTCACTGTCTATTCTTATTAGTAAAAATTGCACTTTTATAAATATAAATACAAGGATAAGTTAATTTTTTTATAAGGGTCCTAAGTTTATAGTGGGTCCTTTATAAGGACCGATAATTTTCTAATTATCGGTCTATAGAATTCACACTTATGGGTGCCAAAAAGTGATTTAAAAGTCCATTTTTTATTTTCAAAATTCATTCTTACTTTTTGATGGAGCTCCAAGAGAGAACATAATACATTAAACTTAAATATACGTAAGCAGTATTTAATAATGATGATAAGCTTAGCGTCCTTAAAGGAAATTAAAGTATTAAAAGGATGGTTTTAAAATAGAAACAATCGTGGAAATTCTGTGTACATTTCCGTTTATTTTTGTTTGATATCTGTTTAGTTTTTGTCGTAAAATTTTTTTTTAGTTAAATCGTAAGGTTATTTAAGTACATCGTCGATTTAACTTTTTAATAATCAATATTTAATAGTAAAATAAATTTGACTTTTATTTAGACATAAGTATACGACTATTATTTGGTGACTTAGAAATGAAAGCACACCTGAGTTGAAGATATTTTAATTTTGGAAAATTAAAAAAAAAGTATTTTTTTTTAAATTTATTATTTTATTTTTTAATGAGAATAATCATTGTTACTATTTCCTTAACTTACGCGATAAAAATTATATTTTCTCTCTCAGATACTTTAGAAAACCGTATTTAGTTTGCCATTCTATATCCATTAATTCTGGACTATTTTAATTGTAATGTGTATCACTAAATTTCGTCCTTTGAACGATATTGACGTCTCCTTGATTCTCTCATTATGTATTCAGTTACAAGAGAAAATTTTTGTTCATTATTACACTTGATTTTGTTTAATTTAGGATTTTAAATATTAAAATCTATCTTCTAAATTATTAATTTTTATCAGGAAAGCGAAGATTTTAATCTATCGTATTATATAATAAATTATAAACATTTTTTTCTAGATTTGAAATATCTTTTTGGATAGGCAACCAGTATTACTATCCAAATAGTGTTGTCCTGACTTCCTGTTCGTCTGGTGTGTATGAAAAAAAAGTAATCATTTTTTATTCGTCTTAATTACATGCAGTCTTGTGCATATATTTATGATACCGCTAAATAATCTTACATAATTTTAAAATATTTATACGGAATTTAAATAATAAAATTTTTAATTTTTCTTGAATTGTAATTAAAATTTAACCGGAAGTTATATTTATTCGGTAAGTTTTTATAAATTCAAGTTTTAATTCCTTAATAATAAATAATTTTGTGATTAACTAATCGTATTTATGTAAATTTCAACATAACTCCTTTAATTAGTTTTTAATTTTTATTTAACTCGTATTATAAAATTGCTAATTTTTATGATTAACTTTTAAAGGATTTTTTTGATTACTCATATATCAAAATGTTATTTAATACATCATCAGTGGTACTAAAATGATTATCGTTATATTTCCGTTGGGTATCGAAGTTATTGTTTTTTTTTGTTTTTGAGAATGGATGGGAATTAATGTACACCCATGTACTACGCGTACCCAGGTTTGGAAAATTAAAAGGTAAAAAAAATTTTACTTTTTGCATTTTATTAAGAAAATAATCATAGAAGATTGAGTTTATAACAGATAACAGTGTCTGTTATTTGTACGACGATATTAAATCAATCTATACTGAAAATGTTTAATTAAAAGCATATAAATCATAGTATCTTGATTACTATCATCAGTACTCCAGTTTCCTTCAACCGCAGAATTACATTTATCTTTGTAATCACTTAATTACAAATAATCGTTCTCACTTCCATCGAGACCATTCCAAATACAACATTTCATGAAATTACTTTTTAATTAAATCATCCGGTATTTTTGACCGATAATCCGCTCTCTGTATCGAAGTCTGTTTCTTAATTTTACCAGATGTTTTAGTTCCATATGTCCGGTTGGCTATCCAATTTTTGTAGTGTTTACCGGTCGGTTTATGCAAATATCTAGATAGAGATTGAAGAAAAGATGTCATTCCACTTGATCAAATTTTCCAGTAACCACTCTTCGCTTTACATCATCGGGCGTACGACTTTTAAAACTGTCCATTACAAATGAGAATGGGTTTCTTAATAAAACGCCTGTTCGACGCTCCAAACTCATTTAATGTGGTGGTCCAGTATTAATTCAGTATTCATACATCCCTTTTTTTGTGCTCGTACGACAATACCGGGTGGAATTTTTCACCTTTCGGCTGATGGTTTTTTAAAAATTTATGTACGAGGGTATTTTCATCCTGTCCGAAAGTACTGGCAGCATCACCGAGCAACGTTGTTATTCGGGTAACCGGTACTTCGTATCCGAACACTGTTTGTAACATATACTTTCAATTGTTGTCGCCGATAACTCGAAAGTCACCGGTATTTAGTCAGCATCCCTTATTTTTTCTAGGAAATATAGTTCCTTTATCGTAAATTTATTTACGTACGTTGAAACTTTGTCGGTTTATCATCGTACGCTTATAGTACTCGCTGTGATATTGTCGTCCTTCTTCGAATAGAAAAATTATGTTGATAAAGAAACCGGCGTACCGGTTAAGACTAGCTTTAAATTCGTTCCCTCCGATACTTAATTCATCATCGATATCCCGGGCTTTCATGTGACACATTTCTATAGAAATCGCGTATCCAGACTTACATTCCATACATGCGCTGGAAGATTTTCTTCTATTTCCGAATATTCTGTGTCTTTCTGCCAAAATTTATCTACTCATAAGTGTATATAGGACTCTACTATATCAAATTTCCTGCCTATAGCACGAGTTCCGGTAAGCAATAACACGTAACGGGTTTTCAACTGTGAATCAGGGCAGTGTTAATTCGTTCATTTTCTAGTTCTACTGAACAGGTGACTATTTATAATTGAACGGTGTTGTCGCGTTGAAAATTGATGGATAAAATTGTTTCATATGAAATAAGAATAGCATATGTGTGAAAAAAATGCGAGGGCAGCTTCCGATAAGTCTGGCACCTTGACTTAGATAAGACTTTAATTTTCTAATACCGGTAATAATTATAGCTAAATTTTTATTCATTTATTTCACATTTATTTCACTGGATGACGGTTCGTACTCAAAATAGAGCAGTTTGTATTTCAATTCTGTATAAATTTATTAATATACAGTCGGGAGCGGGCGCGTGTGTTTAACGATTACGTCGTCAACATTGTGAAACCTTAAAATCCATTTACAAGGCACAACCGTCATTTCGAGCAAAATGATGCGCGTGGTACATGTCTATATAAGGTATTTTTATATAATATTACATTATATGAATGTTATATTTCTATTTTTAATGACTGTGGAAGAGATTAAATAAAATTAATAGGTTAAAAAGTAAATCAAATTTTTTCTTACGTACTTAATCGAATAAATTGTTTTTATCTGGGTGTGTTATGTATTCTATATTTGTTATTTTTCAAGATAATTTTTATATTTGTTATTTTTAATGTATAAATGTCTACAATGAATAAATGAGAAGAATTTTTGTTGATTATTGTAGAATGCTTTTAATTTTCACTGTTTTTTTTCTAAAGCTACATATTATTTACCTACTGCAAAAATTTATACAGTTAAATATTTTGAGATGTATAGACGTTTCGTGTTTATTTTCAAATTGTTAAAGTAAAGTTAATATTTGAAAATCTACAGTACATGGATTTAAATCGGTCTTTAGAAAAATTGTCGTTTAGAAAGGAAAATAGGCTAATTAATTATCCCGTAAGGTAAAAAACTGTTTTATTCAGCATTTTGATTAATTTCACGGGATTTTTTTTTACTAGACTGATAAAATTTAGTCCTTTTCTTTGCACGTTAGCATAATCATATGTCTGCTGTTAATAACAGTAAAACTACTTATAATTTTTAAGAGAAAATTATTTTAGATTTATTAATTTTTTCTTTTTAAATCTTGTTTGTATTAATCATGTTTTTTCTAATTATTATTTTTTTTTTCAGGTAAGATTCTAACCAGGTATTAACAAGATTAAGATAATTTATTTGCAAAGATTAGGTAAGGTATTTTTTTTATATCCATCATAATCATATCTTGATTTTTGTTTTTTATAGGCCTACGATAATTAATATATATATATATATATTATTAATGTAGACCTGTTTTAACTTTCTTGTAGTATACAGTTGTTTTTTAATTGTTTTTTTATTACATAAATCTAATTGCGGTATTAGTTTAGTTTTACTACTTAGTGATACACAATAATGATTTTTGCTTTTCTCTTGGGTTTGTCTTATGAGTGATCTTTCTTGTACATATTTACAATTAAAAAAAAAAACTATGATGTTTTTGCTTGTTCGCGTCTGTTTGTTTGATATTTGCCCTCCCAGTTATACATAATTTATATTGGTCGTTTTATATCCTTGCCGATTAATTAAAAGTGAGTTACTCGGTTCCTAATTACAGGAAAAAAAATCAAGGATGGTTGTTCGTAATTACTTTTTAGTTCATCTAAACATTTTTATTTCGTTACTTTAGTTTCTTTTAAAAAAGAAAATTTGTAGAAAAAATAAAGAGAAATATAGTTTTATAATTATTTACGTAGTAAAATTTGTTTAACCTTAATTGATTTTACGTCCGTGTGAAACACGTTAGAGAATTGTAATATTATTTCCAGTTATTTAACAAGTATTATTTTCCTATTGTCCTCCCAAATTCGAGTGTTTTTTCAATTAACAAATTACTAGTTACCATTCATTTTCCAAGAAAGATATATTTCACAACAAAAATGTTTATTTGTAAATAACAAAAAAACTGGTGGATTCTTTTTTAATTGTGGGTAAAAATCCAGTAAATTAAAGAAAATCCAGTTGCCGATCTCCATGGCGGAGTGGTAGCATTTCGGCCTTTCATTCGGTGGTCCCAGGTTCGAATCCCGGTCAGGTATTTTTCGTACGCTGCAAATTTTCACATTCGAATTCCTACGCACAAGCTTCTTTAAAACGTCTTCTGTGGTGAATTAATTCATCGGTATAAAAATTATATTTAAATTTAATAGTAAAATCATAATATAGTATAATGAAATATAATTATTATTATTACTTCGCGGATGAATTGATATATATGTAATTAAAAATATGATTAAATTTTTCACCTCAATGTAGAGACTGTTATTTTAGACTGTAGCACGAAAATGGCCGGCGTATTATTTCATTTAATGTTCCAAAATGTTATGTGATCTTTTTAATCTCCCAGCAAATCTTTTAATATTTTTATTTAAATACTACTTCTTCCTTGTCGTAATACTGGTTATCTTTTAAATTAAATTACAAATTTATTTAGCTTATCAAAACGAACATACCAGTTTTGTATTTAATTCTTAAAAATAACTATTCTTAATTGAAATAGATATTACTTTGAAAAATTATTAGTAAATGGAAAGAAATACTTTGATCAATAACGTTGAAATTAAATATAATGAGAAAAGATTAGTTTATGGAAGATATTTTTAGAATTTTACTTTCCCAGCGAATAAAGCTAGATTAGCTGTATTGAAGGGAATAGTATAGTGATCATAGGAAAAAAGTGGTATCGGGTTTTTTTCTATCTTTTACGTTTTACAGTTCAAATTGTTTATCTAGTCCAAAAAAAAAAAACATTTACACGTGTGTCACACTGTTTTTGGCCTTATATCTCAAGGATTGGCCAAACCGATTTTCTTCAAATTTGGCTCAAGTATATCTATGTAAGAGTCATTGATATTTTTTTCAAAATTCGTTAGGGGTGGGAGATATCGCGTAAAAACCAATTTCGATTTTTTTCAGAGGTATTTCAAAGAAAGTTTATTAAAGTAAATCTGTTCCTTTAATGCATTTATAAATAATATAAAAAGCAGTTTTTCAAAAGATCAACCCCATCTTTTAAAATTGAAATATATGTTTATTGTTCTTTCTCCCTTCAGTTTAAATATTTTTCAATAATTCGTTTGAAAGTTTATACGTCATACATAGGGCTATCAAGAAATGTCTACATTTTATGAAAATTCTAGTCTTCGGACATAAAATGTAGAAGCGTTTATTAGAAAATTTATTTTTTCTTATTTAGCCTGTATTGACGAGGGTTTTAAATTTAGAGAAAATCTTACCTAAGAAAATTTGTTTATCTTAGTCTGCATACGAATATTTTTAGAAAAATCTATTCCCCATCTCTAAAAGATATATATATTGATTTTTTTTTTTTTTGCTTTTTTAATTTTCATTATTATACAAGATTTTTTTTTTTTTCTTCATCACTTAGAGGCTATTAAAATTAAAGTATCTATTGGTACCTGCATAATGCATAATAATTCCGGACCCAGAATGAGAAACAATTTTTTCATTATTTTCATAAAAGTTATATTTTATTTTTTCAATATTTTTAAACTTTAGCAATCATTTCTTTACAAGTAGATTTTTCCTACTTTTTCCCCAAATAATAAGGAAAATAAAAAATCCAAAACCTAAAATCAAAAAGTTTTTATGGGAAATTTTGATGTATAATTCTTATGTTGGTAATCATAACTTGATGGAAGTAGCCGGGAAAATCTTGCAATACTTGGCCAACTTTTTTGTGTTACTTGCAAGGGCGTAAAGTTGAGTTAAGTTAATAAATAGTCAAAACAGAATACATTTTTAAAAAAGATTTTTAAGAAAAATTTGAGTATTGAAATGAAGTTACTTAGTTTATTGGAAATGTAATAAAATCATCCTCGATCGTTTTTATCCTTTACAATGAAGGGATTTATTAAGCTTCATACTATTCGGAAATGGTAATAGTTGAGTCAACAGAAACTCAAGGCCTTAATCTCAAAAAAGTTCTTTGCAGCAAATAAATTACAGGAATGGGTTCGGAAGTGTATAGAATAGAAGTGTGTCGTAGCGGACATGAGCGATTAACTATTTGTTTATTAACAAATTTAGGAAAACTTTTAGTTTTTCGCCAATAGCGGCTTTACTTTTTATCCCATGTAAAACTAAGAAGCACCAATTGATAGCTGAGGAAATTTTGCATAAAATATCACTAGGGTACTTTTTTCTACAAGCAAAACTAAGGGCGCTTGCGCATTTTACAATAAGCATCAATATCGCGCTATGGTAAAGCAGCTTGTAAACTGGGTACCTTCTCGTATACAGTAAGACTTAATCGATAAATTAATCATTTATCCATAATTTCTTAAATTCTGCTTGTAGAAAAAAGTTCGGGTGCTTTGTCATGTAAATTGTCTTAGTTTTCTAGTGGTGGTATTTATTTTCTTGCAAGATTAAAAATAAACAAAATATTGAGGAAAACTAGATATTTTTTTTCGAAAAATCACGTTTTTTCCACAAACAGCAAAAAAAATTTGCAAAATCAGTCAAATCTAAATTAATGACATATTTTTATATAAATCTGCGAAATTGCATAAAAATATTTGTTTTTATTAATTTTTTATATCAATTTGTTTATAGCGTCATTTTCATGTGTTTACGAAGTATACTTTACTTCCTAAACCTTATTGTAAAATTAAAGTTTTTTATAATCACCTCTGCTATCGTAAAGTAGGCCTACATATTTTACCTTAAAAATAACAATTACAATGTTTTTATATTTGAAAAAACAGAATTAATAATGATTGGTTTTGAACGTAGCCAAGGTACCAAAACACGCTTTTTTTAAAAAATGTAATTTTAAAATTTAATTAAATAAAAAAATTGCATTAAAACAATTAAATAAGATGTAAAGCTATCCCGTATCGAATGAGTAGGTAGTAAGCTCAAGAACAGAATGCTATATTGACTTTTGGATATTTTGTAATTTGTTTATTGTTCAGGCGTTTTATCAACAACTTGCAAATTTTCACAGTAGATCCCGATTAACGGGCAATCAAAAATGAAATACACTTTGAAAATTTGACTAATTTATAGTCTTGGATCTTATGAATCCGTACCTGTTCGAATTTTTTAATGATCGCTAAGAGGAACAGAATTATAGAAGTTTATTTATTGCGCGCCCTCGAGTTACACTACCTATGTATGATAGCCGTAGCGAGATTTTGGTGCTTTTGAAAAATTCACTAGCGCCGGTAGTTTTGCTCGTAGAAAAAATTATCGGCGAAGTTTTCTATACGAAATTTCCTCGGCTATCTTTTGTTTTTTTTTTTTTTAATTTTTACATGCAATTAAAAGTAAACCCGCTATTGGCGAAAAACTAAAAATTTTTCCTTAATTTGTTTTTAAATAAGAAATTAAATAGTTAATCGTTCATGTCCGCTGGGGCACACTTTTATTTTACATATTTTACCGAACCCATTCCAATAATTTATTTGCTGTAGTAAATTTTTTCGAGGTTAAAATCTCGACTCGGCTATAAAACGCGGATACTGTAGTACAAAGGTTATATTTTGGTTTTGCACATGAAATATAAGAGTTTTTCACCCCATTATTCATAATAAATGGAGAAAAAAATATTTCTCAGCTTATTTGGCCGCTGTATCTTTTTTATATTGAAAACCTAAAATAAAAAAATATGATAGTAACTTAGATAATGCTTACTTATAATACCATATTACTAATGGTAAAAAAAATCAATTTTATGTTAAGAATTATTGTACTTTTTTTAATGTTATATTCAAGTATATAATTTTTTTAGTATCTTCCTTATACTCATCCCGTTATATGGAAAGCAATGATATGGGTTGCCTTATGTACCTCTCACCTCTATATTACATTCTTCAATCAAATTCCAAGGAATTCTATTATAAAGTTGAACGAACTCCCGCAGGGGATGTAATAAAAATCTTGGCCTGAGCTTGATTTAAATCGCTGATATTTTTCTCGTTAGACAGATTGAAGTTATTTCGGTTCGTAGACATTTTGATTTATTTTTTTTATTCAATTAAAATGTTGTAATATAATAAAAAAATAAAAAATCGTGTCCATATCATTTTTTGATTATCCTTATGACAATGATTATCTTGTGCTAGTTTTTATTAAGATTTTTTTTTAATTGAAGATTTATTAGTAAATAGAAATATTATTACTCAAGGCATGCTGTAAGATTAATGCCGATCTTATTACGATTTTGTATTCCTTTCTCCTTATATATTTATTTCTTTTAATTTTTTACCCGTTTATATTTCATTGCCCGTTCCGTTTTCGTTTTAGTATATATTGTATTTAATTTTTACACTTATTCTTTTGGACGATTCCATTAATTACATTGGTAAATTACTATTAATTTAATTTACAATGTTACAAAATAGATTTATATAGTATGTGAAATACGTGTTTCGTGTTTTTTATATTTAACTGCAATTTGAAAAGTTTGTCTTATTTGAAATTTGTTGTTTGAAAGTTTGAAAGATTTTTTCCTTCAAGCAACATATTTCATGTTATAAAAAGTAGCGTAATTTTTAATTCTATAGCCATTCGATTTATTTTATTTTGTAAATCGAATTAAGCTACGTTAAATATTAGTTACATTATTCTGTTCTACTTTAATTTTGTTTTAAAAAAAAAATATTATAAATATATTTAAGTTTTTCTGCTTTGGGGTATTAAACCATTGGCAGTTAATCGTTTTAAAATACTTAAAAGTTTCTTATTTTAGCAATTTTACTCAGACGTTTCTAATAATTCTTGAGGAAATAAAAAAAAGATTTTTCCTTCCTAATAAACGAAAAGTTTTTTAATATTAAACGTTTTTTTGGCCATTGGTTTATTGTTGTATAATTTAAATTCGTATTATTTTCGTTTTACTTCTTAGAAAAATTAAGCTTTATTTAAACCACTATTTCAAATTACATTTGTATTTTATATATATATATGAAGTATGGTTGGTTCTTTTTCACATTTAAATGGATTGTCCATTTAAATGAGCTCCAATATTAATTGATAACTGGAGCATATAATTCTAATTAAAATTCACTATAATTTTAGCTGGGCCTCAGTCTAGATTATACAGCATCAGAAAACAACTTATCTAGTCAACGGGTATTTGGTTTGTAAGTAATTAAATACAATGCGATCGGAAAGTTGCTGTTCACTGGAATTATGATGATACTTGATTATAATGATGAAACTTTCTTAATTATTACTTTATAGTTTTATTTCATTGTTTTATAGAAACGGATATTACAGTAACTGGAATAGTTTATAAAAGGTAAGGAAAATGCCCTCCTCCAACATCAATAAAACACTGCACTTGTTTCAGTTTGTCTTTAACACTTTAACCAGTTGATGTACTTGGAATTTCTCGTACGTTTGCTTATATTGCGATTTTTAGTTCGTCAGTCGTGCGTGGTCTGTTACGATATACTGCATGTTTCACTTCCACCCATAAAAAATGATATGGGGGAGTCAGATCGGGCGATCATGCAGGCCACAAATCCCTAGAAATGATCCGTTAACCAAAGAAATTTCGTAAAAAAATCATTGACCTGTTAGCTGTGTGCGCTGTGGCGCCATATTGTTGGAACCGACCGCAATTGATTTCCACTTCTGTTAACTGAAATTAAGTTTGTTAAAACAGCACAATAACAATTACTATTAACTGTATTTTCAAAAAAGATTGTACCCACAGTACGCGTTCTACTCACACCGACCCAGACACCAATTTCCGCTTCGTGTAAAGATCCTTCGGATAATTTATTGAAGGTGGTTGTCGATCGCAGTCGTGTATTTTGTGAATTAATGTACCCTCCTGGATGAAACCATGCTTCATCTATAAAAAATGTAGTTTCAAGGATACCTATGAGATTTCAGTCGATAAAACGTTTAAAACACTAATAATAATTTAGTCTTTTGGCATGATCTGTAGATTTCACTTGAATATACATTACTTTGTTATGGAAAAGTTTCAATTCTTTTCTTACAGCTTTATGTGCGGTAGCAAGTCCGATATTTTGCTGCTCTACTAATTTACACATTGACTTTGATGGATTTTCAGTCATAGCATCCGAAATATCAAGCAGCCTCTGTTCGTTTAAGTTAGGTGGTTTTCCACTTCAATCAGATTCTTCAAAAGAGCTTGTTGCCCGACATTTTTTCGTAAGAGTTCGAACTGCATTGCGGTGAAGAACACGAGGATATGAAAACTTGTGTTTCACTAAATCTGTATAATTGTATTCTTCACGAAAAACGTGTTCGACGAGAAAAATGCCTTCCTCTACCGAAAGAGCCATTACGTTTCTCGCAAATTTTGATTCCGATAAATGAAACTAATCATGTTCAATCACAACTCAACGGATGTCTTGATTTATTACTGAGCAAACCCAACGAACTTATAGTGCAAACTAACACCGAAAGAACAGAATGCACCACATAATTCTAAAGCATAGTGCATAGCGACTTTCCGAACGTTCTGTAGGTATTATGGCATAGAAAATTAAATATTTATTTTAATTTTTTTGCAACTGCCATATCTACAGTAAATAAAATATTAGAATTGTAGATATATTTGACCCCCACCCGAAAAAAAAATGTTTTTTAGAATTTTAAGTCCTGTAAAATTAAACTATTTCACATATTAAAAAGGTTAGATTTTTTATTGCTTGTATACTTTTACAATTCTATTTACAAAATAACTTAATTACCCAGGCGTTATTTCTATGCCTATTTCATGTAACCGATTTCGTGGTCAAAATTCCAAAAAAAAGGGTTTATGATAAAGTTGTTTTTATTTACATTCTTGTTCCTTAGTTGTTTTTCTAAAAATTCATTCACATAGTTAAATCACAAAATATTTGTTATCCCAGAAAGCCGCTCCTTACAAATTTGTAACAATTTTTTGCTACAAAATATAATGAAATTTTTTTTTTATGTTAAAATTTATCTGTCCTTTGAATGTAAACATAAATTTACGCTGGATTAGTATTAATAAAAAAAGAAAAAAAAAGTTTTTACAAAAGGCCTGCATAAGATTTTTAAAACATTTTTTTGTAGGAAAGATCTATTATTATTATTTTAAATAATTTTTTGCATGTTGAAATGTTTTATGAAAATGCATCCTCAAAATGTTTTTTTTTTTTTTTTTTGTTGTCATAAGTTATTTGGATTGGTTGAGCTCCCCATTCTTCTCTTCTTTATTCGCTAATATTTTAACCTTAACATATTTCTGCATCCTTAATTGTTTACCTTATGGATTCTCCTCTTTTATCCACCTTAGAGTCTATCGAGCGGTAAAAACACTTCCATGTATTGCCAAATTATAATAAACTTGGGTATTTATTGTTATGCTTCCGAACCTTGTTCGTTTTTACAGAATTCTGCTGCTGATTTCTTTTCTCTTCTGTTTGTAACTGTATCTCCATTTCGATATAAAAACACTAATTTTTTTATTCAGTGACAACTCGTTCAAAGGCCTCTCTATTCTTTTCCTTTATATTTTTCCTGTAGTCCAATGTAGTATCCATTAAAACGTTACTCTCTACATAAATATTTAAATAGTGTATTTTAAATTAAAACTTTTATCGTATTCTATTCTTCCTTTGCAATTTTACTATTTGGTATCAAACTGCTACGTATATTTTAGTATATTAGTCTCCTTACCTTAATATTTAATTCTTGTTTATCCTGAGCATATATGAATAGCAAAAATGGAGTTTTAAAAATTGATTTCAAATTTTTTTTAAATCTCTTTTAACTTTGGCTTCTAAAAAAAACTTTTCAAGAATGGGGTAGTGTCCTTTTTAAAATGTTATTTACGAGTATATTGGTTTGTCCGGCATTTCTCCCACCACCACCCCATACGGTCGCCCTAAAGCATAAGACCATAATGTCCGTACCGCAAACGGCTGCTGTTCCTCAAAACGGTTTAGCGACCAGTATCCTGTTATTATATAAAGTTATTTATATAAGATACCTTAAAAAAGATATAGGTGATCTGACTAGTTACTACTAAAAATTAGCATTCCAGTTTTCAAGAGTACAAGGATCGCATGTCATATTTTCTAAGGAAAGTTACATAATTGAAATGATTTCCCGTGGTTTTCATCAGTGAGCCAAACATACTGTCACTCATCGACAACCTGAACCTCAAGCACAATGAAAGGTCGAATATGTTGTACTCTACAAGTGACATCTTTCTGTTAATCATAAATACTGGATGCATCGTTAATATCATTCATCTTAAAGAAAGTAACTTTAGATACTTTATACACATCACAGCCATAAAAATGAATGGGAAGTTAATGTAAAGCAACAAGCCGATCTCTGTTGATGTTTAGCCGATCTATGTGGCGGAATGGTAGCGTCACGGGCTTTCATCCGGAGGTCCCAGGTTCGAATTCCGGTCATATATTCCAGTCTTCATATGCTACAAAATTCTCATTTCATAATCCCATGCACAAGCTTCCAGCTTATATGGTAAATTAATTATAAATATATATATATATATATATATATATATATATATATATATATATATATATATATATATGTTTCTTTTTTGTCGAGAAAAAAGGTATTCGTAACATAGTCTTTTCTCAGTAAGGATTTTCAAATGTTAAAAATTAACTAATTTGAATCAGTTGCACATTGAAATTTTTGTTAAAATAATTTTAGCCAGTTAGTGATGAATTTGCTTTGGTTTTGTTTAAACATTATTAAGGATTGAAGTGCTCTGAGGAAGTAAATGTAAATTTCCGTTTTATCAATATCAAAGATCATAATACTGGAAAATACATTACATTTCTTGTAACAAGATAATCTTGAGCATTTGTTTGTAAATTTAAGGTTAAAGTTTTGTTTTATTTCGTAACAAAATATGGAACTATTACTTGAGTAATTTTGATTAATAGATTTAAATCTTCTTAGGAAAAAGTGATAAAAATTAGACGGATGAGCGTTTATTCAATCTCAGTAGAAAGGTTAAAGGTACACCGGTAATTTACGTGATTGGCATAAAAATTCAGGGCGTGTGATTTTTAATTATCATACTTATCGGTCAAGTCGTTATTTTCTTTACAAATTGAAACGTTCATGAATATTTCAATTTGCATTCTTTAATCCAAAATTGTTAATAAAAGCAAAAAAAAAAGTGTTTTATTATTGAAAAAGTAATATCCAGCAATAATTACTAACGGCAAATTTTTTTTTATCATACTTCGTCACTTGTTCTTCGTAATAGGCAAGAGAGAATTGTTGTAGTGATAAGTTGGTATGCCTCAAGGTACATATTATAATTTTACTTCTTTAACCTTCTCTCTTTCACTTCGGCGACTCCTTCTTTTGAACTTGCCGCATACACAACTCCTTTCTCCATAGTAGTAGTTTTTAATCTTTATTATTCTCATTCTATATTCATTCTTGCATAACAAATGAGATGCAAAAAAAATATCTTAGACCATCTGGTGATTTTTGTCAAAAAAATGATAGGCCATTTTTATTAAAAAATAACGGTCATAATCATAGTTTTCTCCGCCAGATGCATGCATATGTTAAAAATAAATAAATAAATAAAAAGCTGACTACAAGGTTTCATATTATCCTGGTTGTTTATTCTAATATAGTGGAAAAATAATGATACATGAAAAAAGTTACCTAAGATTTCTTTTTGGGGCAGGTGTAATTCACGATGCAGTTTTATTGTAAAATTATCGTTGTATGTTTAAATAAACCAACAAACTGTTTAGAAATTCAAAAAATAGGTATTTTTTAATTTTTTTCTGCTTGGCCACGTCAAAATCACCTTCCAAGAAATATTTTTTTTTCTATGTTTTCTATTATTAAATGGAATAATACTAAAAACATTTCCACTAAAAAATGAACAACCAATAAAAAATTATCTAAGATCTATTTTATTTTGGGTGGGGGGGGGTGAGTTATGATGAAATTTTATTGTCATATTATTAAAAATTTATTATTATATTAAAATTAAATAAGAAAGTATTAAAAGTTTAAATAAACCAAAATAAGTTTTAAAAAGATTGATATTTTTTAACTTTGATCGGCTTCCCATCCCAATATTGTCCCAAAGTATTTTTTGGGTCACTCCCGACTATTATTATAGCTAGGAAGACATAAAAAAAATTCTGTTAAAAAATGTGCAATAAATAAAAAGATAGTTTTTTTCTAATTTTGGAGGAAGAAGGAATTTTGGGACAAAAGTTTTTTAAAGATTGTAATATAAGCATACGTGCTTGTACACAGCTTAATATACAGTAGAGTTATGTTCGCGAAATCTTTTGTGTGGAGTGTAGCCCTTTATTATTTATATATAGAGACATGGCCTGTTAAGAAGGGAGAGGAGAGAAGATTGAAGGCCTTTGAAATGTGGGTTTGGAGGAGGATGGAAAAGATCAGCTGGACGGAGAGAGTTTGGAATGAGGAGATGCTTCGTAAAGTGGGAGAAGAGAGGGGGATTATTGAAATACAAAGAAAATGCAGTTGGTTGGGACATTGGCTAAGACGTGACTGCCTGTTGGTGACGGCATTGGAAGGATTTGTAACGGGGAGGAAAGCAAGAGGTTGGAGACAATAAAAAAGGAAAGGAAGTTACTATAAAATGAAACGGATGGTACATAATCGAGCAGAATGGAGAGCGGCCATGTGAAAACCTGCCTTTGGGCAGAACACTTGTTTGCATCATTTTCAGAAAATTGTCCCCAAAAAAATATCTTCCTCATCTCCTGGAGATATTACCCTATATACACGAGTCTTTGTATTAAATTTCATCAAAATCGGTTTATCCAGTAAAAAATTGAGCTTCAAACATGCCGACACACGTACGTACGAATATTGCCTCTCGGTTTTTGGTGTCCCTGGGTAATGAAACGTCGAGAAATGCAAAAAAAATACCATACCCAATTTTTAGACTGATAACCATACTTTCCTTCTTGCAGCATAGCTGTAGAGCTACGATGCCAAGAGAGTAAAACAACTATTCTGATAGCAAGATATATTTCTTTACATGATTGTTTATAACGTTTTTATTTTCGTGTTTACATGTTGTTACTTTTAGATTGAATGTTGCTAAAACCTTTTATAATCACTATTACTCACGATTTTCGTAGTGTACGTGAATAGAAAAAAAAATTGTATATTATTATCAGCATTTTTATTGTTTTGATTCGCTAAAATCTTTTTTGTGTTACCTTATTAGATATGTGTAACTAAATAGATTTAAAATATTTTAATGTAGCCTAATACTTAGAAAAATTATATAAAATTGAAAGTTCTTTTCATTGTTAATTTAATTTTGAAATCAGTAGTACTATTTTTTTTTTAGAAATTTTATATTTTTTTTTTTTTTTAATTGCATTTCTTTTTATTTTCCCGTATTGAATGGGAAGACTTCAAAGATTCGTTGTTTTTCACCGAAAAAGGTATTCATTAACCCTTTAATTACAGAAGATTTATAATTTACAGAAGATGTTTCAATCTTTCTTATTGATATGTGGCTTGTAAAGCCTATAAGTTAAAATTAGCAGAGGTTTCGAGTTTTTTCTTTGAAAGTAATGATGTTTATTATACAGCCAATTCCTGTGATAAAAGTGACGGGGTGTGGCTTTTATACTGTTGAATATATCACATACAATTCAGTTAGATCCCATACTAATATGCAAAAACATTATTGGCTACTAAGGAAAGTAAAATGAAATCACACCTCATTTCTCCTATTAAGTCTGATATAAAACGCTTCTTATTATTGAAAATTGTTGTAATTTTATGAGTGGTTCATGACTTATCAAACTTAAATAAAAAAGAAAAAAAGATTAATTAACAATAATCAAACTCTATAAACTAATATTTTTTTCTTTTTTCTTTAAATATGTTTCTTTATCTTTCAAAGACTTGTTCTTTAAGGTTTGATTGGTTTCATTCATGATATAATTATAATTCGATTAAATTTCGTTCAAAAAATGTACAAGCATTTATTCGTGATGAATTAAACTTTAAAAATGTTGAAATTCTCTTTAAATACATTTTCTTATCGTTTGAAGTTGAAATTTTTTTTATTTTTTTTAGTGTAAAATAGGATAACCTACTTTGCGAAGTACGAATTTGTGAAGTGTTTTCTTTTTTTATAGATATCTCTATTTGTTTATGTTTCCAGAAATAACTATTCTGTTTTGCCTTGAAATACTTTTAAAAAAAAACAGTTAAGTCAGAGATCTTTTAAATTTTGTATATGTGTGCGCGCGCGCACGAACTTATTTCAATTTTTTTCTTTTAAAATCAGCTATAATTGCAGATGTTCTATAATACTCTACTACCCGTGATCCAATTCCAATTACATATAGTTATTTTTTACGGAATTAAAATTCCAATTTAACTTTATATATTTTCATTTTTTATTCAAAACAAAATCATAGCATTAATTATAATAAAAGTAATTTTCTAGAGCTAATAAATACTTAGGTATTAACTATTTAAAAAGATATTATGATCCAAATTAATTGTTTTTTGTTTTTTTTAGAGATATGTGATTGCATACTGAATATTAGACTGAACACCACGTTTTATATACGCGCGCACAAACATATGCGCATCTCTCTCTCTCTTCCTCCACTCTCTCACTACATGAATACACATGTAGAAAAATATATGTACGCACTCTGGATGCATTCTTTCTCAACTTTTAAGAGTGTTGAATCGATCTCAAAATTTAGTTTTATAAAACAATTAACTCCTGCAACAGTTATTACGAGTAACTAATTTTAATGACTGAATAACCAATTAAACCGTTTATATTCCATCTAAAAGAAAAAAAATATATGTATTTATAAATAAAGAGCAAGGACCGACCTAAAATTGAAATTAAAAGCTAAGTAACAAACAATCGACAAGGTCGTTCGTTACATGTTGTGTTTTCTTTTCACTAAACAAAACCAACCGGTTTATACGCCCTTTTAAATTTATACACATTAATATAACCGCAATTCCCCTCTTCTTACATGATTAAATTAATACAGATTTGGAGCAACGTGTTTTTTCTTTATACATATATTTTTTAGAAAAAAATGACAAAAACATCTGCAGTGAAATCAATTATTTTCAGTTTATACATCTGTAATGGTCATACAGCTTTTAATTTATCCCACATAGAAAAATAGGCAACTAAAATCACGTGAAATTCTTTACTATGTATATTTTTTTATAGAAAAGGAAAGTCGAATTATTTATTATTCCAATAAATTTATTACTGTACTACATAATGTATGAACTCTTACAGTTTTCTTCAAGGTCATTGTTTATTTAACTTGATTATTCTACTATTACTTGTAATTATCGACACTAAATACTGCAAACTACTTTTACCTTTACTATTATAACCCACTTTTATTATACTTAACAAAGATTTACCTTAAACTTTCCTTTATATATATATATGTATAATTAGGTTAATATAATAATAATTATTAGTTTATTATATTATGGTTATAATTAAAGGTTTAATACTATATCGTAAAATTTGATATAATAAATTTTATATTTGTAATTAATATATGTTTTTATTATACTTTTTTCACATATTGATTAATTTTTATCTCGATATTAAAATAAAGGTTTTTTTACCGACCTTTCGAAGAAAGGTACGTTATTACTTTCGGTCGCTTGGTAGGAGTAGCGGGTGAAAATTGATTTTCTGTGCGTTTTGAGGTATGAGGAGTACGAAATTACCATTCGTTTAAATTCGGGTTTTCTTATGTATATATATATAACATTATCGAATTTCAAAATATAAACAAATAATATTTTTTTTATAATAAAGTTTTATCGTATAATACTTATCGCATACGATAAATACTTATTATAATATATTATATATCGTATAATATACATTAACAAGAATTAAATAATTTATACCAAGCCTAATTGAAAGATGTTTTTTCTACTCTTAATTTTTTGTGTCTAGCAACAATAAAACTCGGAAATTATGAGATGTAGTTATGTAACCATTTATACCCAGTTTTTTTAGTTGTAAAAAACACACACATAAAACCTCAAAACTTGCCCCGTTATTCGAATTCCAGTAATTTTAATATAGCTTCACCTTTAAGGACAGTCGTAAAAATTACGACAATATGTTTCACTAGTAATAGCTGGAAAAAAACTGTCTTTCCTAACGTAAGTTTATAGGTTCGATTTGCCTTGTATTAATGCCACAAATTAGTTTTCAAAGTATTATCGTGTAATTTTAAACCACTTTGTCTATAGAAAGCGGTAACCTTTTTGTCGATTGTATATCGCCCAAGAATCAGGGATGCTTCAAGAGTTAAATTTTATGACGTATTTATGACAGATTTTTTCTCATAGTCGTTTTGATTGAATGTAACATATTAGTTCAAACAGTACTGTTTTATTATTACATCTCTTGTATTCATCATTGATAATTAGTATAAAAAAGGACAAATTTATGTACGGAAATAATGTTCTAAATTTATAATTCTGCCTTTTGTTAATTATATTTTACCAAACATTACAATAACCAGCTGGGAGAATTTTATATATATATATATACATATATGTAATAAAGTGGGTTATTTTTTGAAATTTTACTTTTTTAATTCTAATTTTTTCGAAATTTTATTTTAGTATAATAGTATGCTACAGTTTTTTCAATAAATTAATCAATCAAATAGAAAGTGATTTTTGAAACGGGGTACGTTATCATTAAGTCTACGATGAAACGTATGGGATAAATAAACAGTTATTTTTTAAATGATTTATCCACTGGATGCAAATAATATGAGTTATAATTTAATGTTAATGAATTAGCAACGACCAAAAGTTAACTAATTTGCATTCGAATAAATTTCATTAATATCTTACTCAATTTTTTAATTATCTGTTACATTTTTCTACTAATAATAAATAAAAAGGGTGATCAGACGAGAAAGGGCTAAATAAATAATCAGTACAATATTTACTTTCCACTGTTACAGTATATGCTTGTGGCCACCAGGCGATCATAAACCTGTCTGATTAAATATGTATACCCAAATTTGGATCATATTTCAATGCGTTCATCATGTACGAATTCCTTACGACCATTAATCAGACCGAAATTTTGTACATATTAATCTCTTCAAATTAATTTTTCAAATTTAAAAAATCCATTGCTATATTAGCCATTGCTAATATAGCAATGGCTATTATTACTATTATTATTGCTATATTATCCATTGCTTTATATTTTTTGAATCGTATAATATTTTTTCTTTCAAATTATTTTTTGTTTGAAATACAAAATAAAAAAAATATTCAAATTTGATTTTAAACAATTAAGTTATCGCAGAAATCGTTACACCACCTTATCGTCGATCAAATTCTAAAACGGAAAAATGTATAACTGCAAATTCAGCCTGACATCGTTTTCTCCATAATGAAAAAAATATATATTTATTAATAAATGTACCATTAATTACTAATATCTGTACCTATAAAGCAACTTGTCCTGACTGACTGCCTGATTCATCAACGCCCAGCAAAAATTACGGAAGATAAATTGATGATTTTTATACATGTTCTTAAGGTATAAGTGCAAACTAAGGTTTTTTGAAATTCCAAGTTTGAAGTGTTAAAATGGAGTAATAATGAAATGTAGTATGTTTTTTTTTTTTTAATTTTCTTCGGTAACAAATGAAGATATCAACTTGATTTTTGGTGTGTGTAATCTTTATTTGAATATCTAAGATTTTTCAAAATTCTATCTTGAAAGGGGTGAAGAAGGGTAAAAAAATTTGAACATTAATTGCTAATTTTCCCCGTTTCCGACTATATTAAACGAGATACTTACTAAACTGGGGCTTGCAAATACTGTAAATAAATATCTAAAGATCATGTTCGGTTTTTTTTTAAATTTCGATTTTTTAATGATTACGACAGTGTACGGCGTGGCAGCTCAACCAACCCAGCCACTGCTACTGCTCCTTTATGACGTGACTGGTTGCACGTGCCTCCAATTACTTGACTAAAAAACATATTAAAAATTAACCGCGTGAGAAACGCAAGTAACAATATAGCGCGGGTGAAGCCGCGATAGGGATGCTATTAAAAATATAATTACAGCCCTAAGTGTAGAAATACATTTTAATTGTTACCAGAGTACTTTTTTGACTATAAAAAATTCACTTTTATAGAAATTTTTATGGATGTAACTTTTTACTGGGTAAAATAAATTATTACTACTTTTATTTTATATATTTATTTAATTAATAAAGTAAAGTAAGGGTAACATAATTTTCAACTTTATCTCTGGAAAGAGGAATTAAATTTAAAAATCGAGTTAAATGTAGATCCCATTAACGTTCAATCAATTCTTTTCTTTTTAATATTAATGTAATTTTATAAACATGGTGTTCATTTATTCAGACTCTGAAATATCACTATCTAGTAGATTGTGATTATATGTGGGAAAAGAACTATTACCCTGAGAATTTATTTTCTAGTACTGTTTAGCCTTTTTATATATGGCAAATAGTATTATTGGAAAAATCCCTAATTGTATGTATTTACGAACAAATGTAATTTAATACGGATTCATGTTGTGTTAAAAGCTTAAAAATTCAATTATTTTGTTTTTAATAAGAAGTTAAAGTTTTGAAATAGATTATTACAGTAAGATTTTTAATTTATTAGTATTGAAAGAGTTGAAATGAAGAGCATTTTTTTAAAAAAAGTAAAAGATTACAGAATGTTGTAGTAGAATCTTGTAAAGAAATGATTGGCTTACTGATCCATTTATAAGGTTAAGCTTCGTTAATTTGAATGTAAAAGAAAGTGGATTGTGTAAAAACGACTTAGTTAGATAATGATAGCATAACATGAAACATATAGATTTAACATAAATTACAAAGAATAGAGCGTGCAATTAAAGATTAAACTTGAAACAGAAAAATAACATATTTCATTATCAGTATTTTGATCTCGTGCTCCGCTTACTCTTTTTTTTCTTTAAAAAAAGTTTTTATTTTTGTCTAATCTCATCTTTTCCGATTCAACATACCGTGAGTTATATTTGAACTAAAGTAAAATATTCCTGAATATCAGTTACATATCTGTTGTATGCCTGTATAAATTTTTATGCAATTTTATTTTACTTTATTCTTGTTTGTAACTATTGATCGAGAAATATAATTTTCCTTTTTAATGCAATGCAGTTGTATTGGAAGTATTTATACAAATTTGTCCCAGTTATTAATTCCGTAATTAATGTTATTTATTTATTAATTAATACAGTAATACCTGTTATTAATTATATAATAAGTCTGTCTGTATGACCCACATTTTTCATGTGAACACCGTTTTAAATGTTTGTTTTTATTCTAGGATCACTGTTTAAAATTAAAACCAAAGAAAATATCGATTACTTTATTGAATATGTATGTACATATATATTATTTAATCCACATTTAGTATTTTTAGACTTGTAAAAATCGTAAATTTTTATATCGTCCAATTTCAGCTACGTACTTGCTTTTTTTATGATGAGAAATGAATTTTTTTATGTTGTGAAAAATGACAAACTTGACCGGAATTCGAACACAGATGAAAGGCAAAACTCTCCCACTGTAATAAAAATTAAATCATTTTTTATAAAAATACATTAGTGCCTCGATTTTATTTTTCTTGTTCTGTTCATACGTGATGTTTCAAGAACTATATTGAACGTGTCTTAACTAAATTTACGGGATGAATTCAACTTAATCCTGATTAGAGACTATAACTTAGCCTTTAACTTAAAATATTAATTACCCATCTGCAACCTTCATTTGGTAAAAAATAGTTTTTTTTTGCATTTAAACGTTCAGGATATTAAAGAAAAAAAAATAATAATTATAATTAGCTAAAAATTAAATTTTAGATTCCTCTGGATAAATAAAAAATAAATTTAAGGAATAAAAAGAAAATATAATTTTTAAATATTCTATTGAGTTGAAATAAGTGTGCAGAAAATGTTACAGAACAGAAATGGTTACATTAATTTATTGCTTTACATTACCTCGTGAAGCGGTGAAAAACCAATTTAACCACTTATTTTTCACTTTTTCTAGTTAACTTGGCTTGGGATGTTTGTTATACTTTAAAGATAGATATTTTATGTATGGCACTTAAAAGGGCTGTAAAATTTTGCTTGAAAATACTTTTAATGGAGCCTCCTTCACTTTCTCTTAACGAATTTTTTTTGTATTTTATTGGTGTATGGAAAAGTTTCCCATAATGCAATAATAATAAAAATAATGTATTTAATATGGGATGATTTTATTAGTTATAAATAAATTTTTTTATCTAGTACTAAATATGAAACTTCAGCTTATTCTCAACAGCTTTCATCCTAGTTGCCTGTTTTATCTTTGTGTTTCTGTACCGTTTTCACCCTTTATGCTTCCTGTGTTTCCAGAATTGATAAACTTGAATGTCTGAACTTATGGTAAACCATTCAAATTCGTTTCTATACAATATTCTGCTACAAATATTTGTCCTCTTATTTATCTAATGCCTCCTTTCGAACTTTACCAACCCACATAATTTCAGCATTCTTGCGAAATATAACTTAGCAAATGCCTCTATTTTTTTCTTTTTTCTTTTTCCAATTGTCCAGTTATAGTTACAATAAAGAGTTATCCTTCATAATAATATTTTAACAAATCTTTCTAGTTCTCAAATCAATATTTTACATTAACTTATTTCATTTTTAGGACATTATCTTCCGTCAGTAATAAATAGTCTAAAAAGTAGTCAGTCTTTTGCGCATGAGACAGCATTAGCATCCCAACTCTCAGGGTATATAACTGGTAGTGAGTCAGGCCGAAAGTCATTTGACAACTGGCAGTTGAAGCTATTAAATGTGCAAAAAGTGTTGGAATTCTTGTACTCAGACGTAAGTTATTGCGCCGTGAATACGGCTGAACTTGCCGCAAAACTGCGCTAAGTTTTACAATTTTATTTCGATAAAGGCACAAATGCTGCTCAAGCAAATCCAGGCCAAAAACAAAAGCAGTAACTAAAAGATGGTCAATCGCTTTCGTTCTGGAAATTTCGATATTCAAGATGCTCCTCGCGGTGGGTGACCATTTCAGAAGCGGTTGATTACGAATGATGAAAAGTGAATAATCTACTACAACAATGTACGAAAACGATCATGGTCAAAGCGAGCAGAAGTTCCAATATGAGTAAAGTCCCTACTGACGCTCAGGAAGGTTATGTTGTGAGTTTGGTGGGATTGGAAGGACATCATGCATCAGAAGCTGCTGCTGCCAGGCAGAACGATAGACTCAGACCTGTGCTGTCCAATTAGCGCAATTGTAGCAATTGAAAAATAATGGCCTGAACTAGTCAACAAGACCACGCTGACCATGCAAGACCTCATACATCTTTAACGACCCGCCAGAAATTGCGAGAACTTCACTGGAAGATTTTAATCCATCCACCATGTACCCTGGACCTGGCACCGTCAGACTATCATTAGTTTCAGTCTCTGCAAAACTCCCTGGTTGGTGGTATTAAGTTATTTTTAAGAGATCTGTGAAAACCACGCGTCACAATTTTTTGACCAGAAATCACAGAAGTTCCATAGCAACTTGGATTAATGGCAGAAGCTCATCGAAAAAATGGTGTATATATATGGTCTCATAATATTATTATCCAATAACAATAAACGTATTCTCGATTTTAGTCTCCAAAGACTAAGTACTTTTTAGACAACCTGATATTTAAATTTTATTATTCTGCTACACATTCCTTTACATTAGCTTTATTTTATTTGTTTAAAACTTAATTTCTTTTCTAATAATAAATCCATGCCATACAGAACTTCTAATTTTGTTTTCTTTCATGATAGTAAATATTTTAACCCTGTTAGACATTCTGTGAATCTATCTTTATTTTACTGCTTGAATAGTTACGTAGTTAAATAGTTAAGTAGTCTTCAAAGTTTTCCTTTAATTCCTTTATTCTATTTCCATGCATCCTCTTCATACGCATATTTCCTTATAAATATGTTTTTTACTGTGTCTTGAAAATAAGTGATCTAATTACTTTGTACGTTACACAGGCCTATGCAGAATAAATCGGAATAAGCAGAATAGTGCTTCTATTAATTAATAAAACAACAAAACAATAAATAGAGAACAATTTTTATTAAAAATAAAAATTATAGGTATTGCGAAAAATAGTTTAAATTCTGGGAAAAGGATAAAAATAGGTCATTTATTTATTTTAAAAACCTACGTGTGATTTTTTGATTTATTTAATCGTGAATTAACTTGTTTTTTGCAATGAATTTTTGGCGTATTTATTTTCTAATCCCTTTGGATAATTTTTTATGGTACACCAGTTTTTCATAGAAATTTTGTATTGCTTTTCCTTTGTTCATGTTGAAAAGCGACTTAATACAGTTACATAAAGCAATCGTTCAATTTAATCTTCTTCCCCACATGTCTTTAACTTTTTCGTTATTTCTTCTCGTTATCGATGTTGTTTTAAGGAGTATACTAATTTTTTTTAATAATTACACTAGTTACATTTTTTAATTATCCTAAATAAACTGTATTATCATCTATTAGTGTTTCTTATAGTCGACATACCTTTTTTTTTGAAGTGTAAACAAAGTTTTGATTTTTCAGATTAAATTTTATTTTTCCAGATATACGGTAAGTGAAGTATTATTATAAATAATTATTACTTTCATGGTTTGTTGATTGGACAAAAAATGAAATAATAAGCTAAAAACCAGTTAAACATTGCTTTAAAATAGTGTTTTATGCGCCAATATTTGCTACATAGAAATATGACGCACGTAATATTTTCATGGAAGATTTTTATATTTCTTCCTTATAATGAAAATGTGGTTGTTCCTTCATCTGAAACAATAGTTTCATTTTTTATTGCATAATGATACAGTTTTAAAATAGAAATACTTGTTGCAGTGACTTATTGTCTGTATCTCATAAATTACTAATTTTAAGAAAACGTGCATTCTTTTTTGCTATTTCCGTGACGTCAAGTTCACTAAATAATTGTATTTTCTTAGCTTCTATTAAAATACTGTCTTAGTCTGGTTTTAGGTTATTATAAAAATTAAAAATAATTTATTTGATGACATGTACGGGTAAATCACTACAAGAGAATGTTAAGGCATTTCATGTACATTTTTCAGAGAAAACACCCTTTATTTAAAATACTTATATAGTAATTTGATCCAAAATAAAGTAATACGGTTTTGTATTTATTATTTACTTTAATTGTTTGAATTTCTTAACAACAAAAAGTGTTAATGGATTCTTTAATAAGATAATTTATTTTACTAATTTAATTTAGGTATGTTACCAACAAAGTTTGATTTACCACCGAGATAATCTATGACTTTCAGCCTAATCATGCAGTTTTCTAATTTTTGCAGTATATATTTAATTTGCCAGATACGCACTCTGTAACCCACTACTTAAGGGAAGTATTCCCTATAAAGGAATTTCAGACCGGTTTAGCCAAACAGGAGAGTCGTCTCTATCAGATGAGTTTCTAATGTAAATCTGCCCAATGGGCTCTTAGCCGCATCGTGCATAAAGATATAAAGGCGGGAAGTACTGTTCTAAAATTCATTTCCTATAAAATGTTTATTTCTTATGTATACACAACCACTTTTTTTAGAATCACAGTCACAGCAAACAGCGACAGCTCATAAACTCTGATACAGAGTACTGCATCTTGCGCTCCGTTCCGTTCACCGAGGTTTTCGATTATTCCAACGATATATAAATTCGTCTTGCAAATGTATCACTACTTTGCGGTATAGTAAGTTAAAAAGTATAATACTATCCAGAACGCTTAGATATTAACTTAAAAAGGAATAAAAAATTTGTTGTGTTGTTTCGATAGTTTTTTTTGGATAGAATGATATATTTCAGTACTCTACTGCATTTATAATTTATCCCCGTGTACTGTCTGCGCTAAAAGGAAAACATTTTATAGCAATTATCAATTAAAACATATTTACTAGCAGAACAATAATAATACTACTAAGTATTACTAGCCAACAACAATAAAAATAAAAGTTAGTGCTAATTATACCCTAGTGAATAATTAATAATAATTTGATGTGGCTTAATTTATTTTAACAATTATTATTATTGTTATTATTAACAATTAAATTCAACATTATTTGGCTTCAAAAATGTTCATTCAAATTTACATTTTTTCTGCTTTATTAAAAAAAAGGAAATTTTTGACACAAAAGCTTTCTTCAGATGAACGTGTTTTTTTTTTCGTTTTGGGATTTAATTGTTTAATTTTCTTTTTCACTTTACGTCATAGCCTAATAAAATAATTAATTCCATAATAAAATACTTAAGAATCTAGCTAATGATCATAATTTAATCTAAATATAGGTTACCAGTTGATTTTAGAATTAATTATTTAGAAGTAAAATATTCATTAATAAATTCCAACTAGTGATTGAAAAGAGATCGAAAGAAAAGTTAACGAAAAAATTAATTTCAAATTGTTTGAGTGTCTACCGTGTTAAAACAGTGTAGTGCGCCCACGTATTTGATATATATATATATAGTCTAATAATAAATAATAATTAGGAATTGCGTTCAACCTGCATTATTCTATTTTTAATATTTTATATACATTGTGTACAAATTTAAGTCCTGTACTTTATTCTTTCCCGTTCATAAAAAATCAGAATTTACAAAAAAAAAATATGTAATTATATTTTTTAATTTATTAATTAATGGTATTGTTGTTTTATAGATAAATATATTTTTTAGTTGTCTTAAAATTGTTTATAATAAAAATAATTGATTCGACATCATACTTCAATACCTAGAGATTAATATTCCAGTTGTTTTTTTTCTTTTTTAAATAGTGAATGTGTAACGTCATGAAATTTGAAGTGAAGATAAATACACTGGGGTATCCGTATTTAATATATTCCAATAACTAGATAGTTTTGAAATTCTCTTAAAATTATTTAGAGTTCGAAAATCACGAATGCTGATAGTGATGTTTCCTTTAAAACATTAATTTTTTGTCATTTTAATTTGGTAATATGAATTATTTTACAAAATTATAACTGAATTGCTAGAAAAACGCTCAAAAATTGTTCATAAAAAATGATTAAAATTCTAAAACTAGATATCATATAGATTGTTAACAGTCAATATCAGTATATATTGAGGAATTGAGAGTTTAAAATACCTAATACATAAAAATTAACAGAAAAAAATCGGAGAACTGTTGCCTAACTTTACCGGAAAATTCGTTCGCCATTCCCGTCTTGTTCCGTCTGACACCCACAGCGTTCGTTATTCTCATGATTGTGAAAATAATACTGATAAATAAAAGTACTTAGGTTTTATAGAAAACCATAAAAGAAACTAAATTACAAGACAGAATACTAGTAACTACGGTAACTAAGATACACGCACATTTGACAAAAATTCGTAACATTTCTTTTACCATGGAAACAAAAATATAATCATGAAGTAAAAAGATTCATTTTTTTCTTTAATGAATATCTTTAACTCACAGCTTCGTCCCCAACAGGACTCGGGCCTCGGTCTGTTCTTTAAAACCTTCTCTGGGATAACACGAATATGTCTGCAAACTTAAAAGGATTGGTCGGTTAGTTCTCGCGTGATGCAAGAACAAACAAACAGACGAACTTTCGTATTTATATATAAGATAACAAGAATGAACGAAAAACATCAAATTAAAAATTTAATTTAGCTATTTCCATAATTTTTTTATGGAGATAGCTAAATTAAATCTCCATAATTTTTTTATGGAGAAAATTAAATTAAATTAATTTAATTTTTATTACTAAATTTAATTAAACATTTTGGGCTAACTTCGCATTTATATATAAGATAACAAGTTTGAACGAAAAGCATCAAATTAGAAATTTAATATTCTCCATAATTTTTTACGGAGGATATTAAATTTTTTTTAATTTAATTTTTAGTACTAAATTTAATTAAACATTTTGGGCTAACTTCGCATTTATATATAAGATAACAAGTTTGAACGAAAAGCATCAAATTAGAAATTTAATATTCTCCATAATTTTTTACGGAGGATATTAAATTTTTTTTAATTTAATTTTTAGTACTAAATTGAATTTAAAATTTTGAAGTAATTTTGGGGATAAAGTTATTACACAGAATATATTTTTTTTCAAGGGCTTAGAATTCTTTCGAGTAAAATTTTATCTAATCGTAGCCGAGATATGACTCTCTGGTCCCCCACTCCTTTCAGATTCCGACGCCAAATTTTTAATTAGTACGAGTATCTTATATTCCATCCGTAGAAAACATTCTCAAATTGGAAGTGTTTAGTTCTAGCCAATTTCTAGTTATCTACTAGGTACAACATACGCGTATAAATAAAATTTACTTTCCTTATTTTTTTTATTTTACGCTTCATGATTCTGAGCCTAAAAAATAAAAAAAAACATGGAAAGGTGATTTTTGGCTAATTTATCATGCTATGTCCTTGTTGCAGTGTACACTGCACTATAACTGCCGATAACATTTTATAAAACGTCTTTCATTAAATGCTTACTTGTAAATATATATGAAAATAATAAGTTATTAGTAAATAATAGTATTGTAAATTTTGAAGTATTTTTGTTAATTTTATTTAATTTATATTTTTTATTTTAATAAAACTAATTCTCTTAGTAATGTTTCGTAATGTTTTTTTTTTGTTGTAATCATTAAATTTTTCTTCTTTTATTTTCATTAAATGGGTTTGTATTTTCTTCATTATTTACTATTTATAATTGTTTAATATTCTACATGGACATCGATTTTGAGATTTTTAATCATTTTTTTGTAAGTGGGTTTTGGACATTTTATATTTGAGAACTTACTTTAAGGACTCTTTCGTTAGAAAAAATTATAACTCCACTTTTTTATCTCATAAAATTTGCTTTATTATCCAATAAGGATTATAAAAAGTGTAAACGCATTTAGCAATTAAAAAAGAAGAATAAAATTTAATAATTTTTCTTATTATTTTATATAAATATTGTACCTTTAAATTTATTTACTTCGGCTCGTAAATTGTAGTGTTTTTAGAATTAACACTAGTTTTATAGTTTTTATATTATCATTTTAATTATATTTTATATTGTTATTAATGTATTATTTCATAAAGTTGATATAATATTATAACTTCCACGTACGCTACTATTGTTATCGCAATATACGGGATGAAATACAGCCTTCGTAATGAATAGTGTCCGGTTACTGCTGGTAAGCTGTATCATAACGAATGTTATTACGTATAGTAAACATTTAAAATGCTAAATTGTTTCACTTCAGTTATCGTGGTAACTTGCAATGAACAATAATAGAATTCTTTCTTATATTAAATTTCATCCTCCTATGCGTGTAAATTATTCGCTTCGTTCATACGACGGCGGTCACTGTCCCTTACCACATATAAAGTACGGATATTATATGATATTTTATGTTTATAAAGTTTCTGTAGTTTTCCGCTTTTATTATTCTGCTTTACGATGCTATATTTATATTCGGTTACGTATTTATTATATGATGTTAACACATCTTAGAATAAATGTGCAGATAACATAAAGATTATATAACTATAATGTTTATATTATTTTTAGTTAAACATAAATTAATAATGTTACATTATTTATCGTATAAAAATAAAAAATTGTAGTTTTTTTAGAATTGGGAGGTGCATTATACGTCTGTTATGTTACAGCAATCAGATGGTTGAATAGTAACTCCCCGGTGGGTAGGTCTAGTGGTGAGCTCGTCATCGCAAATCAGCTGATTACGAAGTCGAGAGTGCCAACGTTCAAATCCTAGTAAAGGCAGTTACTTTTATACAGATTTGAAACTAGATCGTGGATACCGGTGTTCTTTGGCGGTTGGGTTTCAATTAACCACACTTCTCAGAAATGGCCGACCTGAGATTGTACAAAACTACACTTCATTAACATTGATACATATCATCCTCATCCATCCTCTGAAGTGGTACCATACGGTGGTTCCGGAGGCTAAACAGAAAAAAAGGATGGTTGAATAGTGTCTGTTTGTTGAAGTTATCTGATTGGTCGTGTGATGGACAGAAATTAACTCTCAGACACTCCTAATTTATTACCACTATTGAAATATTGGATGGTTTTATCTTTGGGTAAAATTAGGGGAATGTCTTACAATTATGTCATCAAATATTTAACTTTTTTGAAAATGGTTTAGCTTTTTCCGGATGATTTGAAATACTTTGGTTTGTTTATGATGAATTTTTATACTTTGGTTAATCGTATACAGTTCTCATCTCTGATTTTGATAAAATTTGGAACGTACCTTTTTTAGGACCTCAGTTAATCGTTACAACTGGAATTATTCGTTGGTAATGCCTTTCACCCGAGTTATGTCCTCGTAGGTTAGTCAGTATTCGCACCCAAAATTTCGTTATTTGCACCATACACGTGCAATATACATTATTTGCAGACTAAATATTTTTTTTTTTTTTGTTTTACGTCGGAAGTGGGAAAATTTGCCTCAACCAAACGCCCAGTAGCCCGTACATACTGGGTGTGTGGGGTTTACCGCCTACTGCAGTGGGACCCACTAAAAAACAATTCCCACACGCAACTTGATACTGGAATTGCCGTCGATGGCATAATCTCAGCACCACGCGCGTCACGGGCACTCCTCACATTCATACAAATATGTATACCTCTCATCACACTGTATTTACAAAAAATATATATATATACATACACTACATAACATTCAGACACCATTTACAATCAATAATATATACAGCTCAGAATGCATATACCGCAGCTATGCTGGCCTCAGACAACAGGAACGCGTCCCGCGGGAGCCACTGGTGACGACAACGCCGAGGCACCCCCGCCACCCGTCCCAGCGGAGCGTCAGCGAAGACTGACGCTCATCGCTGCCCTCAACCGACATCTCCTTTGTCCTCCTCTCTCAGTTTCCGCTGTAGCACTCTTTTAAATCACCGGGCACACTCAGTCCATCCCTCAACGGAAGAGAGCATCATCTCCATGACTTCCCCCGGTGAGTTCAAATCGTCACGTGGTACCTCCTGTTTCCATCTGAGGCACACAAAGAAGGTATGCTTCACCGTATCCACTTCATCACAATACTGGCACAGTTCTGTGGGCTTCTTTCCGACCTGCAGAGGTAGACCCCGAACGATCTATGACCCGACAACCACTGAGCCGTCCAGAAGTCCATCTCAGACTAAATAATTTGGTTTCAGTCAAATTTAGTTAAGAATAAGGTTAGGTTTGCGTAAGGTTAAGTTGAGTAGAAGTCTTGAATTGCGACGTCATTAGATAAATAACGGTAAGTTTCTGTCAAATTTAAAAATGACTTATAAACCAAACTAATTTTAACCTTGACCTTAACCTAACTAAACTCAATTAAATTTCACTTACACCAAAATTTTTACTCCGTAAATAATGGATATTACACATTTTCAAAAATCACACCTTAAGCTTAACCAAACTTAATTTATCTTAAATGAATCTGATCTCATTCTTAACTTAATTTCACTTAAACCAAATGATTTAGTCCGAAAATAATGTATATTGCACTTGTACAATGCTGAATTTCGAAATTTTTTATGAGGATACTGTAGTAAATTACGAGGGACGTAACTTGGGTGAAAGGCGTTTCTGACGTATAATTTCAATTGTAACTTAGGTCCTAAATAAGATGTATTCCAAATTTCATCAAAATGAGAGGTCTGTGAATGTTTATAATTACCCTTTGTTTGAATACCTATATTTCTACTCATTTAGTATTTATTTAGTATTTTTTTTTTTTTTTTTTTTTTTATGAATGTAATAAAAAATCGGCCTTGAATTGATATGTAATGCTTTTAACCAATATATCTAAATAAATAAAAATTTTAACATTAATATAAAATTTAAAAAAAGTAATAAACAATTTAAATTTTTAAATTAATAATATCTTTTCCATTAGTTTGTAAATATTGTACCATCTTAAAAATTAGCATCAAAATTTTAAAAATGTTTTAAGAAGTCTACCTTGAAATTTTAAAATTCCAAGGAATAATTTATAAGCAAAAAAAAAAAAGAATATTCATTTACTCTTTATTATTACTTTGGGAATCTAAAAATTAAATTTAATTAAAAATTTTTTGACAACATATTGGATCAAATTATACGATGAAAGGTTTTTTTTAAAAAAATTATTTCATTACATTTACAGTCGTCTTTGTAAACATTCTCATTGATCGGTGCTGCTATTTTCCAACTGCCACCAGCTGGTGTTACTACTTGCAGGTTTTTACTTCCTTGTACGAAGTAAAGGAAGTATTGTGATCGCGAAAAATTTCGGTCTTCAGATTCCATCTCCTTTTTTCTTTTTTTAACCATTTTTTACTTCCTTGTACGAAGTAAAGGACATCGGTACGAATTAGACTTCATCTCCTTTTGTTTTTTTAACTTTCCTTTTTTAATTTAAATTTATTGATTTAACAATTATTAACCCGTGATAGTAAAAACAATTTTACAATAAAAAATATTCAATAATAACAAAAAAATCAGAAGTTATTGTGAAATAAAATTTTATGTACTTTTAAAAATGTGTATATGTAATTTAATAGGCGTATCAGGAAGTCATATGGTGTCCACATCAGATTTGATGAAACATCTAATTCTTTAATATTAATTGAAAATTATAATTTAGTATCTGTTGATTTGAAGTATCGTTTCGTTTTTAGCTTGTGTTTAAAAATTAATTTAAGGTGAGTGCTGCTTTGTCCGATTGCACTAAAAGAAATTAATGCAGTGTTTTCTCATTTCAGAAGATATGAAACCAGAAGGGATTGGTAAATTATTTTTAACGATATTAAGAGTTGTTTGAGTGGAACAAAGATCCTAGAATGAACTGATGGGTTAAAAATATTAGAATTTTTGCGTTCGATAAACAACTGAAAGTTAGGCCATCAGCTTGAAAGTTAAATATGACAATATTCTGCGGTATGTAAAATCAGTTTTTATTTACTTCACGCCTGAATACAAAATACGCTGATATCTTTGACATCATTATATTGTTTTATTAAGTTTTCAATTTTGAATTAAAGGAAGCTCGGCTGTTTGTGCCCTTGGACAACAAGGAGAACTGAACCTCATAGAAAACATTAAGTTTTTAATTTTTCTTTTTCCGAACCTAGAACACATTAAAGTAAACGATTTTGATATCGCATGGCGGTTCATGCGATATCATGATATCATTCATGCGATTGAAAATCGGTTCTGATATCTGTAATAATATTTATAACATATAAACAGATTACACAAATTAAAAAAAAAATTGAATCGATTTGATTTAATATCTATTTTTTTTTTTTTTTGGCGTACAGAATTTAATAGATATTCGAGGAGGCATTTTGGATTTAACGTACATTGATTTACTAATCATTCAGTAGATGTATGTAGGTAGAAATATTTTATAAATAGTAATCGACTGTTATATTATTTTGAGTATGTACGGATTACATTAAAACTTTGGGTTTAGTACATAAATTTAAAATATATTAACTTTACTATTGAAATTAATAATATGATTAACGTTTATTATGTAAAGGATTTGTACTTTCCCTTGACCTTCATATGATTATTTAACCATTATAATCAATGTACAATGAATGATGTTGTATGTTTGTATATGTATATATATATATATCTATATATATATATATATCTGTTGGGATGATATTTTATTTTATAACTAAATATTTATTTAATAGAAACTAGATGGTTTAATAATGGTTTTATTATACGTTTAAATAATACTTAATATTATTCTTATGTAATTTTAAAAAGCCAACACCTGTCATGTTATTTTAAATAAAATATCTTATAAATAGGTTGTTCTCCGTACATTTATAAGTACAATTCAACATCAAAAGAAAAAACTTACTTAGTTTACGTTATTGCTTTAATGTTATAATAATTAATACAATATATATTTTTTTTTTTTTTAGAAAGTATTGACTATTGACGGACAGTTGTTGAAGGCCGTTCATTTACAAATAAACGTGTATAATATATCATTTTATGTTTAGTACTTGATATAGTATTAGTATTTTTTTGGCACACCTGTTAATCTATATATATATATATATATATATATATGCATAGATTTTTAACCTTCTTAAAGTGTTATAACAATTCAAAATATTGTTACCCTTGTATATCCTTTATTTTCAATTCATTAAACATAAGTTTAGGCATGTCTGGACTGAATCAAAACATCAAAATAAACCGAAAAAAAGATCATGCGGACAAATAATTGCCTATTGCGTTTCATTTTCCTCTGTTCGCCATTTTGTGGTATTTTTTCAATAAAAATGTATATCTTAAGAACGAAATGAGAAATTTTAATGAAATTTTGTTTTCATGTACCGATTGAAATCTTTTATAAAAAATACGATTGTAAATAATACCTTTTGAAAATTCCAAATTGATTCCAAATTTTTTAAATCCCATGTTAATCCTTTTAATATGAACAAAATGGCCTCACATTTGTTAAAATCGGTTGAGAAACAGCTAATATAAAATTAAAATTGTTAAATATATAATTAATTATTAAACAATTAAAAAATTATTTAATATATAATTAAAAGTGGATCGCAAAAATAATTCGTGAAAACAGGCTCAAAATTGACAGATTTCATCATTTTTTGCCGATTTGCTTTAACAGTTTATAATAACTCGTAATTCAGCTGTTTATTATTAACTGCTTGTAATCGTTGGCTAAAGCTGTCATTTGATAAAAATCAGTAACAGAAAATAAATATATATTTAATCTTCACAAAATGATGCGAGATATTATAAATATCCTGCTTCCTAAATTGAGTTTTTTGTTTTCAACTATCCATTTCCTAATGCCTGTGACTTATACTTTCCTGGATATCCATCCAGTAAAGCACAAGGACTGATAATAAGCGGATGTACGCTTATTGTCAGTCCTAAGCTTCATACATCTTTGAGTAAGATTCTTCCTCAAACATACGTTGAAAAATGAAATGTTTGCGTTGTAATTTTTGACTGCAGAATTAATTTAAAATACCATAATGCTAAAAAAACTCGTCGGAGTTTTTTAGCCTTATGCTCACAGAATTAAGTCTAATTAAAACCTACAGCCTCACAGAATTAAGTATTTATAAAAACCATTACAGTTGTTTCGGTACACAGTATCTTCCTCAGGTGTTGCAAACACAGCTATTGTGGTTTTTTCAAAATAATTTTGTGAAAATAAAATACTCGTACATATTTGTTTATTTTCTTTCGTTAACCGATTTGTACAAATGAGGTGTTATTTTGTTCGTTATATAAAAGACAACATTTTATCTAATAAACTAATAAATAAAAGTAAAACTGTAAATAAAACTAATATTATTAAGCTAGAATTTTTTATTTTGTAGAAAACGTTGTCAAGTATCTGTATATCACACTTCATTAAAATATTTCAATCCTTTCGTAAGATATATATTTAAAAAAAAAAGAACATGGACTTAGGGGAAAATGAAGCGAGATAAGGCATTTATACTGAATCAGTCCCTTAAGTTATTCTGACACCTCCCGGGTGTATCTGATTGAGAATTCTGTTAAACGCAAGGCATAAATTTTGGTAATTAAATATCAATACTTTTATTTTAATATACGATTAATTTTGGAATACAAAAAAAAAGTACAATTCTGGGACTTATTTTTTTTTCAAATTTTTTGGTTACATTTCATATAAAACTATTAAATCTATCACGTTAATCTTGCTACTAAGAATTACAGTCTGGCTTAATTTTACAGAAGACATAGAAATCAAGGCGAAATCTTTCGCCAACCGACAATGGCTACGAAGCGTTTCCGAACCTATCTTTACACGAACTTTCTTCTTTCTTTTTTACCAGTAGAACACATCCTGAAATTTGTTACGTTATTCATGAACCACTTAGTTGTAGTATTCCATTCGTTTTATTAATTAAATAAATTATTTATTAACTTTTTGAATACATTCTTAAATTTTGTAGAAATATTGGCTCTAGTCTATCAAAACGTTTGAAACAATAAGAATGCGGAAGAGATTTATCACACCATTGTTGTAAAATTTTATTAATGCTACATCGAAGAAACAGCGCTGAGTAATATTTTAGTGTCTTGAGAAGGATTTCTACGAATATGAAACAAAGCTATGATAAATAAATGTGAACTAATTTTTACTTATACCTTTTATAGATTCTCCGTAGGACCGTGAGAAATTTCTGTATCGAACGAAATAAATTTGTATTTAAAAATTAATACCGATTTTTAATAAACTTACATTTTTGGTGTTACCAGTATAATAAGACAAGGATCGTTACCTGTAAATAGTGATCGTGTCTAGAACAAAACGTTATTTTATACGATTAAGAGAAGCTTCTTCGAATTCTTTATTGTTTGGCGTACAGAACAGCGAAACAAAAAATTAACGAACTTTATATAATATTTTCATTTCTCATAAATTTTATTTAATATTAGTTTAATATAATTGTTTTATAATTGAAGATATGAATAAATTTACCTTCAGTTTTTAAATATATTCTGTGCGAGTGTTTGTGTGAAAAAGTAAAAAATATAGAACAGCATTTTAATGTTTATTCCATTTTAAAACACTATTATTTATTTACTACCATGCGATTACCTTTGTAATCCCGTTCACGTCTTTTAATGCTGCACGATATTAACATGATCTTTAATCGTGCTTTTTTTTGGTAGAATATAATGGTATGAAATTTTATTTTACGAATAATAACGGATTACGGAATATTCGTACGTACCTTACTTTAAGAACCGTTAGTATTAAAAAAACCTTTTTTAATACGTTTTATGTAATTTAATTTTAATGAAACAAATCCGAATACTTTGTTCTTTTTTTATTTCTGAAAGTAACCGTACCTGAGAAATACGTTTCTTAGTGATATGTATATTATTATATACACATCTTTTACCTCTATTTTTAATTTAATATTGCTACTAGAAATATTTTTTTTTTAATTGTAGTGTAAATTACATAAATGCTTACATTTCAAGGTTTTTACGTTTTTTTTTTTTTATTCTGTAAGGTATACCGTACAGTTTCCTTACTTTATCCATTCCACTGCTTGGTGTACTTTGGTAATTGGGGTTCAATTAACCATACATCTCAAAAATATCGGCCTGAGTCTGTACAAGACTACCTCATTTACAATCATCCTCATCTCATTGAGCCGTGGGATTTTAACAGCTAGTAACGTACACATTAGGAAAATAAAATATTCTGTTAGTATTGTAGAGTATACACGTAGAAATTGTCATTCTCTTTCATTAAATGGATGTACTAAAAAAAATGTATCGGCCGAATTGACGAATCGTACAAATAATTTTTTCTGTAAGTTTTAATTGAGTGGTTACATACATAGATGAACGTAATTATTTAGTCCATGATTTAGTTAAGTTGATCATCTAGTTGAGAGATATACCTTGTAAAGATTTCTCATAATTTTTAACTGTATTGAATTTATAAAAAATGTAAAATTAACTATTAAATGCAACTTCATATATTTTTCTGCCAATATTTCGTATAACATGGCGACATGTTTCTAGAATCTTAATGTTTCTTCACAATTGCGATTGAAAAGTAAATAACTGTAATATCGACCACTCCTCAGAAATTTTAATACTGCTGTAAAATGTACATCGGACAGTATTGCTTAATATATAAGAATATTTTTCTCTCTCGGCCTTTCCTTCATCAACTCAACAAATATTTGTACAAATTATATCATCTAAACTTATGTAGTGTTAAAATGGTCCGAATTATCTTTTGTAATTGTTTTAATACGACATGTATGTTTTCTAAATAACCATATTTTCAAATATTTTGTACGGTTTCTGCGGTAATGTAATATTTTTTCATTACAAAATGTAAAGAAAATCATGATCAGGATCATTATCCTGATCACGATTCTGCAATGTTTATATACATATGTATGAATATGATTTTTTCGTTCTCTCTACAGGACGCAAATTTTAACCGATTTTGACGAAATTTGGTGGAGTGATGTAAATGTATTGAGAATAGACCCCTATTGATTATGAAGGAAATCGGTTTACATGAACCGGAGTTAGAGCCAAAAAACGGGGTTTTTGGGTACATTTTCAACTTTTTTTGGTTCTACTGGGCGCAATTTGTAACCGATTTTGATGAAACTTGGTAGGGTGATGTAAATCTAGTAAAAATAGAACCCTATTTATTTTCAAGCCAATCGGTTCACTGGAATAGGAGGCAAAAAACTGGGTTTTTGAATACGTTTCCAAGGTTTTTATGTTTAACTCAACCGATGATACGTTAGAAAGCCAAAATTAGATTTTTGCAGGTACCCTCAGGTGGAGTTGGTTTTCCAATGATCCCAAAATATCAAATTTGTAGCCAATTTAGATTTTTGCGAGCACCTCCAGGTACGATCTAGTTTCGCTTTAGTACTTAATTTCGCAATATTGCAAAATGTGATCTGGTATGATGGAAAGGTGTTGGTGTCCAAAAAATCAAAATCCAAAAAATTGTTTTGGGTGAGTTTGAACCTTTTCTTTTTTTGTGAGCACGGTTCCAAAACCACACAAATTATGGATTACAGAATAACATTTTGTTGTTGGCAAGTAGCAGTGTTAAGCAATTGATCCAGTCACAATTCAAGGAGGAAGAAAAAACAAATATACCTGTATAATATATTTATTGGAACGATACACAGTACCTCGCAGTATAATAAAGGAACACATGATACATAACATGAAATAAAAAAAAACGCCGAAAGCTAGCTGAAAAACGGAAAGCAATAGTTTTTCAAAAATCATTACCGCAGTGGAACATTCTTTATTTCTTAACTAAAACCAGAAATCCGTCCTTCTGCCACACTTACTGCAACGGAGTTTTCTATTACTTCTCCATATTTTTTAAAATGTAAAATCTTACCGATCTTTTAAAAATTTTAAAAGATCCTCGTTCACAAATAAATTTGTCAAAACTATATAAACGCGTGATGCAAATTGTTTAACAACATATTCATCTAGATTCATTGCTAAGATAAATCTTATTGAAAAATTGTTGTTTCTGTTGTTATGTAACGAATTATTACACTGATATAAAATAAAACTTCTTTATTGAGATTCTAATTGTGTGATACCTTTCTCTGCATTGTTTTGCGTAGATTACAGATCTGTAAATAGAATATTTCTATCACCCTCAACTTATTAGAAATGGCACATTAAAAGTCTATATGAGTTTATATAACTAATGCTATGGGATGTCATACTTATATTAAAGCTTCTTAGCAAATGCTTTACTTTTGTAAGTAGCCTCAGGTACATCTTGAATTAAAGTTTAACAGTAAAATTTATTACAACTGTCTAATCAGCGAGCATATTAACACTACTATATTTGCTTTTCTAACGATTTTTCATCTCTGAAATATCGTGTTGGATACATTCACCATGTTCATCACTTATTGCTCCAGGGATTGGCGGGAAGAAATCTAGATGTGAATGCAGGGGTTGGATTTTTAGGAACATATTACGAAAATTTTCGAAGTGTCTTTAAACGTCGTAGCAGTTAGTTCAATATATTGCTCAACACAGAATTAATCATTTCATCCTCACCGGTTCCCGTATTTGTAGGCCAACAAAAATCCCTTCTTTAAATTTTGCTTCACTTTTGGAAATTTCTGTCTTATGTACAAGAATCGTTTACTGTCCTTTTTCATAACTTTTACAAATTTTTTATTCATCCCATTTTGATATCAAGGAACGGTAAAAATATTTTTTCTGGTTTAGCTAGAGGCTCATGAGTAATATTTTTGTCACCAGGAATTAAATTTTCACGTTTCTTCCACTATTTTATTACATAATGCTGATCCCTAGCTTAGCTAAGCAGTCCCATTCAAAACAAGAAGAGAATAACAGTGTTTTGTATACCCTAACTCATGGCCAACAAAAGAGTTATTACTTTAAATCTCCATACACGTTCCAGTTATGCTATTTATAATTTACTCTTTCAATAACAGTTTTCATAACATCGTACTTACACTCATATTAATTCCGTAACTGATGAGTAAAGAAAGATATTTATTATTATTATTTTGAAGTAAAATTGATTTTAAGTTATACTTGGAAGAATCAATGAAAAGGCGCTACTTCTCAGGTTCATGAACTCGCCGTAATTGTAACATTAGCTAATCAATTTACTGTACAGTAAATTAAGTAATTTTCTTCAGCAGAGTATCGAGGAGAATCTTTCTGTCGGCTTCGATAGCCTTTTTTTAAAATTACAACCTGGAAAAATTGAGCTTAAACGATCAGCTTGATTTTTTGATAAGTTTAAATCTCTTACCGAGTCATTTAGCTCAGCTTGTTATATAAGATATGCTCACTACATTGTAATTCAAAGTCTAAATCATGATTGTCTTCTTCCATAATGTCCGCTTCTTCATCAGCTTCTCCTCTCTTAAATTATCTTTATTTGACAATAGCTTAATGAGTTTCATGGTTTTAGTTTGAAAATAATGGTGTCAATTTATTGTGATTTCGTTTTATTAAATATCTACTCGTATGAAAATTGGTGCAAACGTTCTGGATAAAAAAAGGAGAGCAAAGTAAAATAAATTTGACTCTTTCTGGTAGATAAACATTATCATCTTTTCCAATGATGGCGGGATTTGTTCTGTCGAGTAGTTTTTTTTTTGTATTTTATGCTATCACTTCACTTCTTATTTTTCTTAGTAAACACGGCATAAGATCCTTATTATTCTTGAAAATTTAATTTTTGTCATGTATACAACTACTAGATTACGGTCAAGGCAAGTAACAGCCTTTAAAATTATATTTAATTTATTTGTACAGGATATATTATAGTATAAATTTATTGAATTTTAAATTGATTTAAATGTATTATATTATATATAATATTTATATATATGTATATACATATATATATATATATTTATTTTTTTATTTTTTTTTGGCTGTGTAAATTTACGTTACAGTTCTAGATATACTTTATTTACATCTTTTATTTATTTTTATTGCTTTATTTAAATACTTTTATGCTTTGAAGATCTTTTAACTTCCTTTATGTGCTGCACTTAACTCTAAATGTATTCTTGAAGATACTGTCAAGTTTATCGTTCAACAAAAAAGTAACATATGCAATAAATGAATTTATTTGATATGTATACATATATAAGGTTGCATGTACTTTCTTCGTTTTTTTTTGTTTTTTTTTTTTTTAATATAATTCACTGTAGACATCAAACCATTTATTTTGACCGTTTGGAATACGGTGTACATCTAACCTATAAAATAGCCTGCTTGTCGTAAAATAATGCCATAAAACTTATATATGTATGTCTTTCTTTAATTTAGCTTTACGGTTGTGTATACGCGTGCGTTCATCTCTAATTGTCCGTGTGTTTTTAGATCTACTTTCTTGACGGCATGATTTATATTTTAAATTTCTCTACAGTGAACATTTTTCCATTTGTATTTATTTTTTTTTTTAAGCAGTACTTAAAATTTATTTGCTTTATAATTTGCTTTTATTATTTTGTCGTGAAATTGAATATATTTTAATTTCAACGTAGGTGTATTTTCTTAATCAGATTTTTTATTTTTTATTGTGACATTGTTTTATTTATAGTTTGTTGGTAAATATTATTCTATATATTTTTAAGTAAACAAAATATTTGTACCTACTACTTGCTTGGGTGTAGGTGGGTGTTTGCTATTCATTCATCTCAAACTTGGCTGAGTAAAGTGTTACTCTGATCGTTAGTGTTGTAGGACTTATTTGTCAATCTACGATTAGTAGATTGTTTAATTTTTAATATTATCTTCGAGGTACACATTTTTAAAATATATTTTTGAACGTTCCCTTTTTAGGTCACTAACGTGAAGCATCATTCTCCTCTCTTCTCATGTAGTGATTGGTTAAAAACCTTTTTTTCGTTTTCCTATAGTTGTAGCCTAAAGAAATTATCCAAACAACCTATCAAAATATCTTTATTATTATTTTTTGTATACAAGAAATTCATTTTTTCTTTTTTTCTTAACTGCTTCTTGATAATCTTGATTGATGATAATTAAACATCATGCTGGGTAAAATTGATTAACACTTTTCTCACGTTTCATCTGTATTTTGAAATAAATTTCCGTTAGTAAATATATTTGAAACATGTCATGAGCGATTCGTAATCAACGCTCAAAAAAGACTATTGAAGATAAATTGATGAAACTTTATGTGCAGACGGTCTCCCTACGGTGCACAATAAGAAAGGATTATTTTATGAAATTCCGAGCTTAAAAGGTTAAAATTGATTTTTGAATTTTTTTTTAAACCCGACTATTATTTCTCGGTAACAAATGAAGATATCAAATTCATTTCTGGTGTGTGTGATCTTCATGCGAATATCTAAAAAACTATTTACTACATTATTTGAAATTCCGAGTTGAAAGGGTTAAAATGGGGTAACATTAAATTTTATTATTTCTTGAATTTATCTGTAAAAATGAAGATAATAATATATAATAATAATCAACTTGATTATTGGTGGGTGTAATCTTAATGTGAATATCGAAAAACCAATTTTTAGATTTTTTAAATTCGGTCTTGAAAGGGGTTAAGAAAGGTAAAAAAAAATCGAACAATGATTGCAAGTTTTCCCCATTTCCGACTATGCTAAACGAGATATTCAGTAGATTTGGACTTACAAATACTCTTCAGATAAATATCTAAAAACAATTTTTGCGTTTTTTGAATTTTATTATTTAAAGAGGTAAAAATATAAATTATTATTTATGTTTTTGCCGTTTAATTTTACCGCTATTGAATCAATCTCATTCTGATGGTAATTTATGTTTGTAATTTTGATTATGTATTTCAGCTAGTGAAGCCGCGACGGGAAATTTAAAAGCCAATTAATAAGTCCTGTACTGACCAAACTGTTGGTCTGATGAAAACACAATACACTGATAATTTAATAAATTGAACAGGCTTTAGTTTTTATTTATCGTTATTATTCTCACAAGCATGAGTTTAATGAACACAGGGGGGTTCACGGGGGTTGGCTAGACAGGAAACGCAAGTAACCATATAGCGCAGGCGAAGCCGTGACGAAGATGCTATCCTAAATCATACTTTTATATATATATATATATATATATATATATATATATATATATTTAAAACTGGTAGTTTTACCTCTAGTTCCTGTGAAATATTTTTTACATATCAGTAAAATTAAATTGACGGTTCAATTTTTTATAAAATAAATTTTTGTGCTTTTAACTTTTAAAAAAAGAAGGAGGTTATTGATTGGTATCGATGTTTTTTTTTTATATTCATGCCAGCTCTTTACCAAAAAAAACCTGAAGATTTCACTTCCGAGCGTAAGACTTTTCGAAGTAAAGTACGGGATTAGTTTCAGTCTCATGGTGGAAATTGGGTGAAAATGCATTCTCTTTACGTTTTAAGATATGAGGAGAAAATACCATTCAGTTAAATTGGGGGTTTCCTTATATTTACATATATTGGCTTACGTATAAAATTTTGTGGCTTGAACATCTCCAAAACTACTAGATCAATTTCATTGAAATTTTGATATGCTGTAATAGTGTATGTGAAGTTGTGTATGTAAAAACTTGATGAAGATTGGTCGAGTCATTCTTGGAGTTACGCTCAATTTAATGTTTAAAAATTTGAGCAGGGCAAGTTAAGAATCTTAATGCTTGTGTATAGGGTTAATCGAACGTACGAGTACATAGTGCGTTGTATTCTGAAAATGAAAGTGTTTCTGATAGCGAAATAATGAGGGTGTCGAAATTATTAACTTATTCCTAATTTTCTTGTTACCGCATATTAGAATTATTTTTCTGTTATTTATATTTATGTTTATTTTAATTTTATTTTGCTTCTTTAATGTTTACGTATTTCTTTTTCTTATTTATTTCTTAATTCGTTTTCTTTGTAAAATTTTAGATTAGAATGGATTTATAGTTTTTCAAAAGGAAACAAAATAAAATAACGAAAATTCTGTCTTCTTGCGCAACAAGAGCCCAAGAATTTTTTATTTATTTATTTAATTTACTTATTTTATCATGCTGATTTTAATTTTCTTTCGATTCATTTCTTCTTTCTGTATTCTAGAGGGAATTATCTATTTTTTGTTATGATAATTTTAGTAGTAGATTTTTAAAAGAAAGATTAAGTTGTTTACGTAGTAGATTTAAAGGAATCTTTTATGTTTTCGTCTTTATTATTGCTTATTGAATTTTTTTATATCATAATGATGTACAGAGTATTCCGCCAGGAAAAAGTATAATTTCATGATTTGATTCTTAAGCTAAAAATCAGGGAAACCCCATATAAATGTCGATTGGTAATGGTTTGTTTTCCAGTAATGCTAATATTTTTTTGGCATTTAAAAACTTACTGATTATTTGTTACTGAAAATAAAGGAAATAAAAATTGTTCACAGAACTGTATTTTTAATTTTTGTGGGAACAATCATATATTTTTCTTAAAGAAAGTAGACAAAATAATAAAATTTATAAACAAATAAAAACAACACAAATCCAAATTCTTAAATAACAAAAACCGAAAGACTCTTAGAATTATAAACAACATTTAAATATTAAATATTAAAAAGCAAGACTGCCAAAAAAAAAAAAAAACATTGCTTTTTAATATAGTTCGACTAATATAATTCGACTAAAGTTAAAAAAAGCAACGTCAAGCTAATACAAAAAATTAGTATGCAATTTCACTGTTATAAAATAGTTTCAGTTGAATTTTATTGAACTAGTTAGCATCATTGGTAGATACATACTTTGCTGTTTGAATTGCCATTATTTTTACTTAAAACTTGAATTATGTTTTTTTTTCTCGATTTAGACCATTTATCGAATATACGAACAAGTTTAGGTTTTTTTTTGAGGGCGAAAAATGGACTTTACGTATAATTTGTAATCTTCTTTTTACCCCAGTAATTTTTAATTTTTTGTGAATGGAGCCGTTTTCTTTCTTCAGACCACGCCAAATTGTTGACTTACTTGTTTTGTTAGTTCTTGAAACCCATGAAAGTCTTGATTTTATCTGGAAATGTGTTCCTGAATTGTGTGTCTTCATCGGTGATATTTATTTTTTATATATCTTAATAGATATCGTCGATCCGTCTATTTTCTTTTTGAGTTTTGGTGTACGCGAGGATACGTTTTTGAGTCTTATGTGATTAAAAAATGTGATTATAGAATTGGATCTTGCATTTTCGGATTATATCGGTGAGTTTTTCACTGCATGTCTGTAGTTCTTTGTTAATTTGGAGTTCTTAGTTTTCATCGGGACTAAGATTTTCTTGAGGATCTTACTTTCTTTGAGTTCAACTATTTTGGTATCGCGTTTTGTTAGTGGTCCCAGGGATTCTACTGCGTACAAGCATATTCGGGTTGGTTGATAGTCTTATAGTGACGGAACTTGGCGTTAATGGAGATATATTTTTTATTGTTTCGGGTGAGTTGGTATGCGAGTTCCAGTTTGCATGCTCTTCATTGCTTCATTTTCAGAGATATTAGGCTTGATGGTTTCCCCAAGGGACTTGAATTTCCCGACTTAATGTTTATTTATATTTAAGTAATTTTTAAATTCAATTTGTTTAGGTAAAAACTAAAATTCAGATCATTCGTTTAGTTTAAAAACAAAAGTTTCTTTATTTCACGCTTATTTGCTTTTATAGAATTGTCATTATTATAAAACTATAATTTAAATAAATATGTAAAAAAAAAATTTCAACAGAAATTCCATTTTTAATATATTTCTTGTTTAGTAATGGAATAATACTAAAATTTATTCAATTACCTTATAGATCAAAGTTATTGAGTTTAAGAAATAAAATGTTTTAATCGAATTACGAAAATTGGATTGGAAACGTCTTGTACGGCCGATATTGAGAATAAAGATTCTAGAAAGGATTTGGTGTGTTGTGTGCAGGATCATACTTCTACTCATTCTCTCTCTCTCACTCATAGTATTTCCGTAATTTTATCCCACTCTTTTTCTTTCACTATCAGTCCACTATTATGTGCCTTTTAAAATTAATCTATAATTTAATAAGTTTTATTGTATTTTAATTTCAATAATTAACGTAGACTGTATGAAATAACCTGCAATGAAATCAGAATACTTGTCTCATTTTTAATTTCGTATTATACATCAGTAAATTGTATTACGAATTTTACTACACGATCATTATTACGATTTTATCTACACTTATACATTTAATGACAAAAGAATAATACCCTGAATGTTATAACATTTCATCACAGATATGTATATTTTTTTTATGGTTACTCAGCATTTTCAAACTGAAATACGGTTATAAAATTGGAAAAAGTTAGTAATTTATTTAATCGAAAGTATAATGTAAAATAATTTTTTTTTAATGTAGTTTTCATTACATTTAAAAAAAACGTTCTTCTTCAATTAAATTGTATTATTTTCAAGAAATTTTTTTATTATTTTAAATATTTTATTAGCATTATTAAAAAACATTTTTCTTTGTTAGATAAAATTTATACATATATATATATATATATATATATATATATATATATATATATATATACTTACGCATTTAGCGTTTAAAATATTAAATTAATTTTATTACTTTTTTTACGATTTTCTCACTGTGATTCTCTTCTTTTTTTTTTGTTTATTAAATTATACAAATTCATAATTTTTAATAACTATAAAACATTAAAATTCATTAAAAAAAAAACTGCATTAGAAAAAAGAATAATAAAAATACTGACTGCATAACTTCGCAGTAGCTATACTTCTAGCTACTAGACTGCCACTTTTTCACTGAAAAAGAAAAAAATAATTAATTCCTTACCGTTTCCATTTTATTTATTATATTCTTTGATAAATTTTACTGTTTTTAAAACGACAAAAGTTTTAATAACACATGCTTGTATGTCCGTCGGTTTCATACGCATATATATATATATATAAAACACACGAATGTACATCCATGCATTTATATATGTACATTTTTTAAAAATAAATGTAAGGATTGTAAAGGCATTCAATGTTTTAAAAATTGTGTTAGACTTGTTGATGTATATGTGTGTGTGTGTGTGTGTGTGTGTGTGTGTGTGTGTGTGTGTGTGTGTGTGTGTGTGTGTGTGTGTGTGTGTGTGTGTGTGTGTGTGTGTGTGTGTGTGTGTGTGTGTGTGTGTGTGTGTGTGTGTGTGTGTGTGTGTGTGTGTGTGTGTGTGTGTGTGTGTGTGTGTGTTTACACACTTTTAGAATTTACAGTTACTGATTATATCATTTATTAAATGGTATTTATTTAAACACCAAGAACGTAAAATGACATCTACATACACTTTCGTTTTTACTCACATCTTCAATCTAATCTAAAATAAAAGTACATATGGTAAATGACCATATGTCTCTGTCCATCAGGTCATTCTTAAATAAAGTTTATTTTTCACGAAGTTTTCACGGAACTATTTTAACATCTTATTCTTTTTTTACTCAAACTTATTTGTTTTAATTTAATTTAAGATAAAAAATAACTAAAATTGATGTAATTAAAGCATTTTATAATTCACATTTACACAATATCTGAAAAACGGGATTTGTATCCGTGATGCCAATCCATTACGCCAATCCATTAAACATTGTTTTTTTTTTATATATAATCGATAAAGTAATTATTGTTCATTCAATTTTATATGTTTTAATTTAATTAAAAATTAACGCCCTATATATAAATCAGACCATCAAAGAACGGTGAAGTTAAATGCATGAATTAAATAAAAATAATTTTGTGTAATTTTTTTCCAATTCCCCTCCATCTCAAAGAATGTTGTTATATAATAAATAAACTTCAGTATTTTCCACTATTCAGCTCGGCAGATGTCCAGTCGATATTCAGTTTCTGCCCATTCACGATGTAACGTTTTCTGTTACGGTTTTAATTTCTTTCTTATTTTTTTCTTTAAATGATTTAAAGCATGTAATTTTTGCTTGTAAATAATGTTTTAATATATCCCCGCAAAATAAATCCGAGTAGCTTGGTTCTAAAAGATATTCGGCTTCTTGTTGGCCACAATATAGAATCTTTTCAGCCCTGTATGTAATTTTTCATTCTAAGTCTGGATAATGAATGCATTGAAATGTGAAGTTGCACTAGCTTGTTTTAAATAAAGTTGATGTACGTTTTCTAATGCATCCGATTGAAAGCAATTTCATATTAAAGATCAAGATAAACATCTTATTTAGTAATCCTTTTAGCAAAACAAATGGACCCAATTAAACTATTTTTCATTAAACTACACCAAAATATTAACTTAGATGTGTCGCTTGCTTTCTAAAAGATTACATATTGCTTTGCAAAGTCCCATATTTATGAATTGTGTATTAACACCATCCATTAAAGTGAAAAGTAGCTTTAACTGTTAACATTACAGGCATTTAAAAATTATTTATTTTCACTAACGTTGTCTAAAATTTCTAAAACAACGAACCGGAAACGTTTCACTTCATCAAATGGTTTCAATTTTTGCATTAAGTAATTTTTGTATGCATTCAAGTACAACGTTTTACGTAGAACTTTATGAACGGTTTTTTGGAATTTGAAGCTTCTATGTGCGATAAGTTTATTAGGATTTGCTGATTGTGGATTATCTAATTCGTGTAACTTATTTTTCTGATATCGGTAGCCTTCCAGATCCAATTGCAGACCAGATCCGATTGAATCGATGAATCAGTGTATATCGTTTTCATGTGGTGACTCCTTTTCGTATGTAAATTCAATTAAAATCGTTGACATCAGTTAGGCGTGCCAAAAACACATACTCGAGAAAAACCAATATTAAACAATGTTTACTATGTATCTCCATACTAAACAAAGAAATACACTTCAAAAATATTACAGAGACTGATACATTGAAGAAAATGATTGAAGCTTTCAGTGCTACCAACATAATTTCTCAAAATGTCCCTAATGTCTTGATCTTTTCCTTCTCTTTTCTTTTTCCTGTTTAGCCTTCGGTAATTACCGTTCAGATAATACTTCAGAGGATGAATGAGGATGATATGTATGAGTGTAAGTGAAGTGTATAGTCGTGTACAGTCTCAGTTCGACCATTCGTGGGATGTGTGGTTAATTGAAACCCAACCACAAAGAACACCGGTATCCACGATCTAGTATTCAAGTCCGTCTAAAAATAACTGACTTTATTAGGACTTGAACGCTGGAACTCTCGACTTCCAAATCAGCTGATTTGGCTAATGCCTTGATCTAATCTATTGAAACTCCATTATTCTACCATCCATAAGGTAAAACTAAATACTTTTAATTTTTTTTAAAGTTGAGTTACATTAGTAAAAATAAAAAAAAATTGCCTTTTTCAAAAAGATCTAATAAGCTTTTATTTATTATTTTGGCAATGATAAGCTTTTTAATAAATGTATCATTTCAGTTCCTTAATCTTCTTTTTTGGTTAACAGCCCTTAGGCTGGTTGGCAGCAGCTCTACACTCTGCTCGCTTAATCAGTCTTTCTCTTTAGCTCTCAGTATCACAGTTCATATCGCCCATTGTTTGTTTTATGAACTCCAACCGAGTACTTTCCCTACAGTTCCTGAATACCGAATCGAAAAAAATGTTTAATATAAATAATAAACAGTTTTATTACGAAAATTAAAAAAAATTGAATTTTAGCAACTGCTTAATAGACAACATCAGTGTCTGAAGAATTTTGGGTGACTATATTGGTAAAATATATACGAAATAAACCTCCTTCATCTGTTTATGGCTTTTAATAATTAAATTTTCAATTCCTATTAAAAACTATAATTTATTGAATACAAATTGGATGTTGTATTTAATATCTGCCCCTTTCGTAAAGAAATCTATATTGCATTCATATAATTTTTTTTTACTGATGCAGTAATCATGACCATAACTGTAGTCCGTCTCGGGAAACGGTGCAGCAGATATATATATATATATATATATATATATATATATATATATATATATATATATATATGAATTCAGCATGTATGAATTATATTTCAGTAGTTCAGGCTGAATCATTCTGCGATTCCCACGTGCAGATGCAATTATTGCTTTATGCGTAATAATGCACTGTAAGCTATCACTTGTCTGGCGCCGTGAAATGCCGATGATAAGCAATTAACATTTTGTCGAGTCTTTGTTATTAATGTTTAATAACGATTTGTAATTCTTCACACCATTATTCAGTTCAGTGATTGAAAGTAGATTTCAATCTATATTATCCTGTTACTCTATACGATACAGTTTTATATCATTTTTATAAGTTTTTCAGTGTTAGTTTTATTAATTTTAATTTACTTAAATTAAAATTTTGTGCCAATCAGGTTTTAGAATGAGTGATTCCGTCGTGATATATAAACCGGAAAGACCCTTAGTAGCTCCGAAAAAAATAATCAGCAACATATATATAACATTAAAACAAGATAATCTTGAAACTGTAGTTGGAAATCTAGTAGTTCAAAGTCGTTAGCGAAATAACAATTTTTAATATAATAAGTAAACAAAAATTGATGATAAACGTGAGCCCTAAAATACTCGAAAGCCTGTGAAAACGATTGATAATTTGAACAGTTTTATTAAAACCGCTATTAGAAAAAACGTTCGTTCGTTTTATTTCAATAACAAGCTTCCTAACTTAAACAAAATATAAAAATTTTGATTTCTTAAATAGTTAATTTCTGAACTGCCGAATTTTTCTAGAAGTACATTACATCATGTTGTAAAATCAATGAAATTCGTTTCACGGCCAGAAAAAATAATTTTTTGTTGATTGAACGCGAACATATTATTTCATGGCGAAGCGAATATTTAGAGAAATTAGCGATTTAGTGAAGAGGATAAGACAATTTATTATTTAGATGAAACTTGTGTTAATGCGGGACATGTACGGGAAAAGGTATGGGTGGATAAAGAAATAAAGAGCGCAAAAGACGTTTTTATGAAATTTTTGCCAACTGGGGTGAAAACCCTGGCTGGAAGAGGTAAACGATTAATAGTAAAGCACGTTGGAAGTGAAAACGAGTTTTTGAACGGTGGTTTATGGGTATTCCAGATCTTCCCAAGAGTATGACGATGAAATGAGTGATGACAAGTTTATGCAGTGGTTTAAAAAAATTGTCGAGACTGATGCTGAAGGATCCGTCATTGTAATGGATAATGCGCCGAACCACTCTCTGAAAACTGAAAAGAATTCCAAACGCTTTGACCTGAAAATCGGAAATTACCGAATGATTAAATTTGTGTACACAGAAGAAATTTTAAAAGTAGAACTTTTAAAAATATTAAAATCAATTAAACAAAGATATATTCGTCTTCAAGCAGATGAAATCGCAAAATGAAAAAAATTGTGTCGTGTTGCGTCTTCCTCCATACCATTGCAATTTTAACTCGATAGAATTGATATGTACTCCAAGCTTACATTGTAAAAAATGTATTGATAGAAGATGTTAATAGAGTAGATGCAAGTGCTTGGAAAAATTGCATTCAGCATGTATTTAAAGAAGAAAAAGGCATGGAATATGAGCAGATAGTGTGCGTGAAAATATTAAAAACATATAGTAATGAATTTGGGAACGATGACAGTAGTTCAGTAGACAGTAGCTTATCCGGTATTGAGGTAACAAATATTTTTTTCTGTTTTACTTGATGAAATTTTAATATAGCGTAACGTACTTTCTTAAAATTTTTAAAATAATATATTATTTTTTCACAATTTTCTGATTTTTTTATTACGATTTATTTTTACGTTAAAAGTAAAAAGAAATGTTTCTTTTTCGGATGGATTACGCTAAATTAAATAAAATACAATCATCATATTGTTATGTTTTGATTTTCTGCACGCTTTCGTGAAAAAAAATATATAGTAAATGGTAATTAAAGTAATAGTTTTAATTGTACAATGATTTAAAATTTTACTACAGAAATATGAAAATGCAGTATATTAATTTTTGCATGCTATTTATTTTGTGATCTTTAATGCACTTCCAAAAATATTTTCCCTAGTGAATGTGTCATTAAAGCGATAAGTAGCATTTATATTTATATCTGAACTCCCCTATTTGAAATTCTTACTCCTTTTCTCTCTCACTCTCTCTCTCTCTCACTCTCACACACTCTCTCTCTCTCTCTCTCTCTCTCTCTCTCTCGCTCTCTCACTCTCTCTCACACACACACTAACACACACACATACATCTCTGTTCAATGTGTACCCTATTCTAACATTTTAACATACAATTTATTACAGTTTTTCCTTTATTTATTTAAACATAGTGTTAACTTAAAAATTAGAAAGAAAAAAAATTAATTTTTCTTGATTTTTAAAACAATTAGACCACCTCAGAATGAATTTGCACGTATTTTAACGAGGAAGATGAGATGATCAAAATGGTAGGTGAAAAAATTCCAGACCCTTACCGGAAACTAATCCTAAATCCAGTTATTTAGAAGCCAGCATTAGCCAGCTCATACTATGTAATTATTTGTATATTACATCAATAATTTCTGTGTGGGTTTACTCCTTAGCACGGAGATCAAATTAAGGTTCACATAATAACATAACTAATTACTAATATAACTTTTTTGTATATTTGTAATATTAAAACACATTCACTGCTGCCTTTTCATCGGTGTATCAACCCTCCGTGCTGAATTTTTTTTTTTTGTTTTAACTCGCTAAAGTATACTTTATCAACATTTATATATGTATTGGAATGCGAAACGTTTAAAAACCACGTCCTAGCGGATGGTTGTGTCCTAGCGCACGGAAGATCAAAAAGCACTGAAACGACCGTGCTGAACACTCGCTCGCGCGGGTTGAGCGTATTCGTAAACTTCTTACTTGTTCATGGTGACAACTTATGTTTATTAATTTTCTAGCCTTTTAATTAGATAAAAATAGTTTATCTCTTCGTTTTATGAAAAAATAAAGCCTAAGTCTGTGATTTTACTTATAAAAAGTCTGTGTTAAATTTACGTTCAATAAATCCTCAGTTTATTACAGATATCAATAATTGATTTGGATTTTTTTTATCCAATTTTTTATCAGTTAGATTAATTTACAGTTTATTTTCATCTGGTTCATCTATAATCTGACTTTTACGACCTGAAAATTAGTTTTTAAGTAAATTTCCCTGAACGTGTTACAATAGATCTGACAAACAATTAAAGTAATGTGCTATTTATGTATTAAACATATAACGGAATAATGCATTGCAGATTTTAACTTTTTTATATAAAAGAATAATAATTATAATGTTAAAAATAATTATGTCCGTACATTTTATTGTAAAGGATATAAATAATCGCCAAAAAGTCTGAATTTGAAATTAAGATAGTAATAATATCAATATATAATTATAAAATAAACGTAAAACATAACTGTCTAATCAGTACTAACTGAAATAAAAGTAAATCTATTTATTATAAATTTCTCCTCTTTCAGAAGTGATGAAAGTTCACGCAAATTTAAAATTCCGCCATAAAAAGCCGGTTCAATAACAAAATTCGATGATTTTTTACTGGAGGTCGACTTTTAGACCCCTCTAAATCTGATAACACATCACAGTCATCAGTTTGGCTCCCGTCAAGATGCCGCCGATGCTGATTTATCACTCTGAGAGGAATAGTAATCGGGAGTGCTAGAAGAAGTTTTGAAAATGGATATGCCCCAAAACGCGTCATCAATGTAAATTAGAATCACAATGCTAGGAAGGGCAGAAAATAACTCAAACCAATAAAAATCAAATCGACCTTATTTTTAAACTATCATCAAAAAGGCTGAGTGAGTAGAAGAAAACCAATGTTTTGGGTTTGCATCTATACTTTTCTTCCGTTCTTCGTTTGCATCTATAAGTTTTTTTTCACATAGGGAAATTCTCACTGGGATATTTTTTTATTCGCGGGTACTGATGTACGCGAAGTTTCTAATATTCTTCCTGGCAAATTTTTAAAACAATAATTTAATTGTTATCCTTTAGTATTAATTTATACGAAGAGGAAGAAAAATGTATCTAGTAATAATAATAATTTACAGTTTTCTGTGATATACAGTTTAAGGAGAAATATATATACGTGTGATTATGCCGACATGAGAACAGTTTATGTATTAGAAAAAAGATCTGAACTCAATACAGGGATTTTGAAAAAAAATATATATATATACCCTCTTCGATGCCAATGTGCCTATCTTGGTGAAGTAAGCACCCAGGCGGGTCCTTAGCCACCCGGATTGCTATTCTATCTCATAACAGAATCTTACCCCCTCGGCCATCCTCCGCAGATCTAAGAATCTAAGGAAACCAGCAACTATGTTCCATTTCCTTTCGGTTTTCTAATTAACTTGTAGATGAAAATCAGAATTGATTCTCGCAAGCTCTCTAACTACTTCGGTACGTTAAGCTTAGTACCTATGGCGCACATCTCAATGGATCAACATTCCGGACACAGGCCTGAATTCATCAAACCAACTTATCTCGAAAATCGCCGCCGTGTCCAGGAAGAAACTGTGTATGCCGATTAGGGTTTTTACTCGGATGGATTGCGCTTAATTAAATTAAATTAGAATCATCGTATTGTTATGTTTTGGTTTGCTGCACGCTTTCGTGAGACAAATTATAGTATTAAACAAAAAGTTTATTAGTCTTTTATTGTTCAGTTTTAATATTCATGCTCCGTCTAGCAGTAAAAAAGCAATAAAATCCTTGATTTAGGTCTAGTTAAAACAATAATAATTATGTAATTAACCATATATAAGAGTTTTAGAAGTAATTCAGTATACGTAAATTTATTATAACTAATATTTTAATCATGCTTAAAACGTTTTTTTAAAAATCATTATTTATAACTTGTCGATTAAACGAATAAATCTGAAATTTTCAGATGATCAAGTTATCATTTATTTGTAGTTACTATTTATCCCATCCAAGGAAATGCTGCAATTGATGTTTATAAAATGATAGTATCTTAAATTTGAATTAGTTAAACAATAACGATTTTAAAATTAATTTAATCAGCTACTATCTAGATCCGTCTATTTTACAGTTTATCAGTGATTTATTAAGTAAATAATAATTTTTGAAAATTATAATCCGTTAGTACAGCATTAATGACTTGAGTTTGTACTCTCTCTCTCTCTCTCTATATATATATACACACACACACACACACACACACACACACACACACACACACAGTGGAAAAATAGCAAACAAAAGTGTTTATTTTAAACATGATAAGAAGTACACTGTTAGGAAGACCAAGAAAGAGATGGATTGGTAAAGAAAGACCTGAAAAAACTTTGTGGAGAAAGTTTTTTAAGAGTGGTGAACAGGTTATGATTTAACTGAAGCTCCACGATTGGCAACCCAATCTAACACCAATAAGATAAAAAGAAATAAGGTACTTTCTTTTTAGGTAATACTTGTAAAAAAATGATTATAAAATAAAATAAACCAATACTTAAAGTGTAGAATAAAAGCTGAACTAAATCTTGATCTTATCTGTTAATTAGAAATGATCATTTCTCAGTGAAACTTACAGAATGTTTCGTACGAAAATTTTATTTTGCCTAGTTTTATAATTTATTTCACTACCTTTGTAATTGTAAATTAGATCCCAGTAAAATTGGGATAATTTCCCATAACGTGGGGTAAAGAATTACCCCATGATATGACCTCGCAAAAGTTTGTATTAACATTTTGTGGCTATGAAGTGACAAAACGAGATGTAATAATTATTAAAAAATAATTAATTTTTTTTTATCTTCAAAAATATAACTTTTTTGCCGAACTTATTTTTACAACAAAAAGAGTTTAAACAAATCACATCGTTTCGAAGTTCAGAAATTTTTTAGAGATAACCAAATTTATTACTGGAGCCAGACTGTTTTTAAAAATATAATTTTAAATTTTCGATTTTTTATTATTTATTGTTGATACAAACATTTTAGAATCAAATTTTTTATAAAAAAATAAAAATTCTATGTCTGGTTTTTTCTTGAAAAAGATCTGATCGTTGTTGAGATGAAAATAATTGGTTATAGTTAAATTTTTTTTTTTATGTATATTCAGAACTTTTCTGCCAAACATCTTCCTGCTAGCAACTGGAGATCTTTTGAATTTTACCTAGCAAGCTTAAGTTTTAATTGTTAGTAGTGATTGTGTTGTAATTTTTACATTAGACGGGATCATCGACAAAGGTTGCAGCAATAAAAATCATATCTCCTTATGTCTGAGATACTGTATTAATTGCAACTGCAAAATAAACGGGATATCAGCAAGGTTTTTAGACGTAGCTGACCATGACCTTGAGCCGATGCGCACAACGCCGATCGTGGGATTGGCGTATTCTTTTTTCATGAGCCTATTTTCACAAGGAATATTTATTTAGACATGGTATAATACGTTTTTCCGCAAGTTGACCAAATTGAACAAGAAAGTAATGTTGCTGTAATGTTTCAACTAGATGGTGCGCCTTCACACGTTAGCTTAGGCGTTCGACGCGCTGTGAATGACAAATTCTCTAATCGTTGAATTAGTAGGGCCAGTCATTCGAGAAGCCCAGATTTGGTACCTCCTATCTTTTTTCTATGGGGATACGTTAAAACCATTGTCTACATTGAAAACATCAGGGATAAACAACATTTAGAAAACGGATCACCGCTGCTATTGCTACAGTTACGCCTGCGACGATACAACAGACTTGTGCAGAAGTCGATTGTCGTCACGATGTTTGCAGAACGACTAACGAAGCTCATACTGAAATATTCTAAGGTATGTAAAAAAGCTTTTTGAGTTGGTGAATTTTTATAAAAAAGTTTTAAATTTATGGACTTCACTACGAAAATAAAAAATAAAAATATTTTTTTTTTTTGTTATAAATTAATAAAATTAAAGAATAATTGAAAAGTATTGTTTTTAATAGACTTCAAAAAGGAGGCTGTTCTCAATTCGAGCCTTGATAAACATCAAGTCGATTATATATATATATATATATATAAGAATTCAGCTTTTATTCTACAATTCAAATACTGTTTTTTTTTGTTTTTTTTTGTTAATGATATTTTACTAATGATTTTATTTATTTTATATTGGGGGCAAATTGAGGTTTTCTTCATAACGTTTTAACAAGCTTAACAAATAAAATAAAATGTTTTTTTAAACAATACCCACACCATTTACAATTGTGTATACATTAAAAAAATTGTGCAAGCATTCCTTGTTAATGTATCATTTTATATACACATGCATGCGCACGTTATTGGGTTTAAATAAACTATTCATTTCTTTTTTATTTTCTACATACTCAAACTTACTTAGATCGTCTAAAAGCTAATTGGATAAAAAAAGTAATAAATGGATGCTGTATATCTTAATAGATAATTATTTTAAACTTTATATATAATGTATTTAATACATATATACTCACAATATGCCTTAGTAATACATATTTTTTATACGTAAATTAGTTAGATAACTGTAAAAGCTTATTCTTGTGATACTTATGAAAGTTGTAACATCTGTTAACCTTTCCTGTTTATTCTTGTAGAAGATACTAATCAACTTTTATTTTGTTCTGTACATTATTTTAATAGTTCAACCATGATTTATCTAGTATTATACGTTACCCTTTTCGTATTTTACTATAATTATACGTTCTAACTGAAAACTTTAGTTGCTTTCTGTACATAACATCATTATACTCAAGTGTATTGTTTCGGATTTTTTGTTTTACATTTTTTAATTTAGATACAATTTATAAATTGATTCTTACAACCCTTTTACTAACATTTATATATTATAATATATGTTAAATACTTCCGTAAAATATATTTAAATTTAGTTTACTTTTGCTTTATTATCTATACACTTGAAAAGGTTAAAGTAAAAAAAAGTGAATTAAAGAGTTTAAAACATAATCGAGCGACTTTCTCTATTGGTTCGCGTCTTTTTAAGTGTTGTTATGTAGTGTTTAGTAGTGGGCGATGTTTATCATTATTTTTACTTCTTTCTTTTTAAATGAACTCCTTTCGCTGTCCTATCGAATCTATATATGCATATATATATATGTGTGTGTATGTATATATATTTATATATGTATATAAATGAATTGGTCTTCATTGTTTATTGCCACTTTGGTGGCCACCTACTTTTCAGTTCTTTCCCTATCATTATATATTGTAAATATCAATTAAAACACTTTCAATTTTCAGTTGTATAATAAATTTTAAAATAATTTTTTTATCTTCCGGTTTATACGATTATGTGATAAATAAATCGATGTATGAATTTATCACACATTTAAATAAATTACCATTATGTTATTATTAAAAGTTACATATATGTAATTAACTACAAAAGTTAATATTTCCTGTATTCCATTATAAAATTTATCATAATTTGTGTTCTTATTATAAATGATTGATTTTTTAAATTTACCAAATAATTTTATTTAAAGCTTTAATGTGTTATTAAATTCTTTACAACTATAGTTGTTTAAGAAATAAAACATCTGTGTTTGAGTGGTTGTAATTTAAAATAAAAGATTTCAGATTATGTTATACGCCTTTGCCAAATTAAATCGTAGTTACTTTCCCGGAGAATATAGCTAGAATAGTTATATTCTACGAGAAAGTATTCATCTCAAAAATGGGGTATCCGAGTTTTTTGCAAATTTTTACGTTTTAAGATCCAACTAGTTCATCTAAAAAAAAAAATATGTACGTATGTGTATCGCACTGCTTTTGTCTATATCTCAGTATTGACCAAAACGATTTTCTTCAAATTTAACTTAAATATTCCATACATGGGATTTATATGAGGGGATGGGGCTTATCGCGAAAAATCAATTTCGATTTTCTTTAGAGGCATTTTATAGTAAACTTTATTAAAACAAATTTGTTCGCTGTAATGCATATATAAATAATCCAAAAAAACTATTTTCAAAAAATCAATCCCCTCCTCTTAAAATTGAAATACATATTTTTGTATTCTTTAGCGCTATCTCCCTTCGGTTGAAATATTTTTCAAAACTCTTTTGAAAGTTTATACTTCATATATTGAGCTATCGAGAAATGTGTAATTGTTTTTAAATTATTGACCCTGGACCTAAACTGCAGAACATAAATGAGAAGCAATCTTTTTCATTACTTTCATAAAAGCTTTACCTCATTTTTTTCAATATTTTTAAACAGTTATATTTTTAATTAATTTTTTATTTTTTAGGGATCACTTCTTTATAAATAAATTTTTCCTAATTTTTTCCACAGAATAACGAAGCCCCTAAAATCAAAACTGTTTTTATTTGAAATCTTGATGCTTAAATCTTCTTGCCGGTCAAGTCAAGATTACCAAGTCACGCAATACTTTTCAAGCTATTTTTATTTTGTGTGATTTAAAAATCTACCGTTAAAAAGTGGCTACGAGTTGCCTTAATTTTCCAACTTTGTGGTGGAATCTCCCTGTTTCATTAAAAATATATTATCAGACTAATAATTCCATCAACGTCTCATGTTGCTGTCATGCTACTAAATTTCAATTTTTTATTTTAACACAGTTCATAGATATAAAGTATAACTAAATTTCGTTATCTTCCCCGTTTATTTAGAAAAATTCTTCTGAGTCTTAAACACCCCTAAATCAATTATATGCAAATAATTATGTATTAAATCACCATAGAATTACTATAAATCAGCACTGCACTGATGCGTATTCTTGTTTTTAAAATATTTGAGGAAGAGGAAGGTTTTATAATGACTTCTTCCATATATTACTCGCATTCAAAAGGCATCAAAGAGGTAAGAATAAACTTTACCCTTTACATATTTTTACTGAGATAATATAATTCTCCTACCGTGTTTTTTCACTTCCTCGTTGGATTTGACAAAAATATAATACTAACACTGTATCATATATAGAAGTCATCTAACAAATTTCTACGTAAACCCATTGTGAAATATGAAGCAAAATAGAAGGGAGAACACAATTTTGTAATCGGTTTTTTTACCGGAACCTTATGTTCCGTCGAGAATAAATACATATATTTGGATGGATATATTTGACACGATAGTGAAATTTTCCCTCGTATTATATTCAGTAGTTGTCAGAAAAGTAAATAATAGTAAGTATAATGCGAATTTTACTGGTCGCGTACCATATTTTATACATACATACACACACACACACACACACACACGTCTGTATATATTTTTTCTGTTAATCTATATAGTTTAATTTTATTATTGACATTTTTCTTTAAAGCAATTTTTTTTTTATTCGGCTTATTAAGATATTACAGTTCTATAAAATAGCTCATAATCACTTCTTATAGATGTAGCCATTACTTGGATAAAACGGACGATAACTGGTGCCCAAAATTGCTCACACTGAACAAGAACTATGAGAAAAGATTAGTTATCAAGCAGCAAAAAATATTTATAGTTTATTTTTAATGTTTTTCTTATCGGTGTAAATTTGGGTTAAGGTAAAAATTAGTCAAATAGATACTTTTTTAAATTCTCCTTAAGATCTTTGAAAAAAAATATTGCAGTTATATAATAAAGTTGCATTAGTTGCAATTTAAATTTGAGTACATATCACTGTGATCAGTTTGTCCTCTGTTAGTATGACACCGATGCAAATGCCTCGGCAGACATTTTCATCGGTGTGTTTAGTTTCAAGCATATTATCGCTTTCGTATAAAGCTTCACCCAATATCGTTATCCCATAAGTAGGTGCAGCCTGACAGAATACACTTACATTATCCCCTGCCTCTCGTAAAAGCCGACTAAACGGGACAGAGTGTTTTATGGTAGATCTTTTGGAGAGATTTCATTCGTTAATTAAAAAATCTCAACGCTCAGAGGCAACGCGCATTTCCACACTACCTCAGGGTAGTGTGGAAATGCAACTGATGTTACTAAGATATAAAAGTATATATAATAATAACGGTTTCAATCCTTCTTTGTTTGGCTGTCGCATAAAAAGAATCCGTCGATAATAGACGATTTTAATTAAAGGGTTGACTTTAGTGGATCGTTACTCGTTTACGATTTTTTTTTCCAACCGCCTTATGAATATGCATTCTCAAACTGAGATATCGTCGAGTGGCTGATTGGTTGACAAAGTACTTTCATCATTTCGACTGTGATTACGGAGACCGTTTACACTGAGGAGATCCTAATTTGTTGAGGAATACACCCACCATAGTAATAACAAAGGCGCTGTGTGATGTAGAACCGTTGAAAATGTTGAATAAATCGGACCTGGAAAAAAATTCAAGTGTTAGAAAGACATTACAGTGTTAGTAAGAGCCATCCTTGACCGAGGAAGAACGCAAAAGAAGAATTCATCAGACCAAAGAAGAATAAAGAAATATACTCAAAGACAGAAAACATAATTCACGTAATAAAGAAACGAAGATCGACTTTTTTTGGTCTCAGACAGAAGAATTATCGAAATACAAGGCGACCACAGATTGACTGAACAATACACAAAAGGACTTCAAATAACTAAAACCGAACGTTAAAGATAAAACACTTTTCAAAGAGAAAGTTAAAACGCTAAAAATAACCTATGATCCGAGGGAGCGGAGGACAAGTAAAGTACCAGAAAATATAGAAGAATTAAGGACATGAAGAGGATTTAAAAGAATAAAGAGAGAAGGATACTCCTAAATTAATCAGCCGTGCCTGCAGTGGGCAGTTCGAAAAAAAATTGCAACGATTAACGGAAATGTTATTGGGGAAATAAAATAAAAGTATCCCTCGATTTTTTTTAAATTATTAAATATCATACTTAGGGGAAAAAATACAACGCTACTTATTCAAAGTTTTCATAATTAATTTTTTAATTATAAGATTGTTAAAGGTAAGCATTGTTACGAATTGGCAGCATAGATGTTTGGTTTTAATAGTTAAGTTTTAAAACTTTGATTAGATATTTCACAAAAAAAATTTAAATAGTTTTAAAATTAACTTTCCAATCGAATAGTTAAAAAAAAATTGATCTAGTAATAATAGGGCTTATATGAAATTTATTAATAATAATTATAATAAGAAATTTAATCTAACCCATAATTTATCTAATCTGATTGTCTTTTGCTTTAAAACTACATTTTCGAAATTAAACTAAAACTAATGGAGCGTGGCTAGTCAAGCTCGGTCAGTTTTTACAATAGAAGTAATGGTTTATTTTCTTATGTATTAAACCGTAAGCACAAAGGGGTTTTAATATAATACTTTAGAGCATACATACACGCAGATGTGTGTTTGTCATTGATCACTAAGTTTTTATCTTTTCTTCTTTTATATTTTAAGTAAATAATAAGAAAAATCAATTCTTACATTATCGGGTCGTTGTTTAGAAATACTAGTTTAACGCAGTATTAAATAATTGCTTACTTTCCTTTTAATATATTGATAAAATTTTTGTAACAGATTAGGATGGTTATTCTTATTTCTAGCTTTCACTTAGTGAAAAATCGAGTTAAACAATTAATTAAAAATACCTTACTAAAATAACTTATATTCTTTAAATACATATCCATTACTTGATTCTAATTTAAGATTATGTAACTAGCATCTGAGATCATGTATACCAAGATGAAACTAGTTTTGTTTAATAGAGAGCGCTACTTTTTTAATTTTTCGATTTTACTAACCATTAAAAAAAATTTATTGCAATTATTACCTTTACTAAAAAAAAAAAAAGTTTAGAGTATACATAATGTTTTGAATATACAATTTATAATTAATGTAGTCTTGTCCGAGGAAAATTAACCAGAATCTAATTTGACGTCATGATAGAATCAACCCCAGTTGGCAAAAACAATAAATCCTGATCTTGTGAGATCGAAATAAATACCTGTTAAGGACGTTAGAAAATATATTAATTTCGAAATGAACAATCTGTCACACTGTGTAAAATATATAAATGTAGTTTTCTGTTGCGATAACTTCTTTTGTTTTTATTTTTTTATAATCAGCTAACTTGGATATCTTTGATTAATATCTTTGATTAGATTTAGATAAGAGTTTTTTTTAGATTAAAAATGGATTGTTTAAAGATCTTTTATACGCGATTATATCTTCTGGATTTAAATAAATAAAAGTATGAGTAGCAACAAAAAAAAATCCTTTCATTTTCGCTTCTTAAATTATTAATGTTATTAGTATCATGGATATTTGCAAATCATCTCAATTTGAAAATGTATTACAGTTGGCAGATGTTATTTATTGCGTTGCATAGGTAACTGACAAACCCGCTGTTTGTTAAACTAAACTTGTTTACATTAATGTAACTATTTCATTACGACATTTTTTCTTGATAGGCAGCTACAGATTTTATATATGTGATTTCGTTTTATATACTATTCAGTTACCTCAAATTTAATTATTTATTACCCAATATTTAACGATATGTTTTAATTATGTTATTATTTTTAAATAGTACCGACCCACCATTGTACGCTGTGTTTATAAAAGAGCTCCTCGGTTTCAAATATATAGGATCATTCACGGGAACCGGATGTTTTTGAAGTGGGTTGTACTCGAGCGTTCGTGGTGGGAGGGGCACGTGGCTGGTGTCTGACGTTTCCTTTGTTCATAGCATTTACATTTTAGTTGTTGAGATGGAGCCGTGGACGCTAGACCAACGCTTGTACGCGTATGACAGTTTTGTGCGAAATGACGAATCCGTAACTGCTGTTCAGCGAGATTTCCGTCGTCAGTTTAATATCCATCGTAATGCAAGTGTCCTTTCTCGTAACACAATAGTGCGATGGGTAAACAACCTTCGAACAAGCGGTTCAATATTGAAGAAAAAACCACCGGTTCCCCGACGAACTGCTAGCACTCCGGAGAACATCGAACGAGTAAGGGAAGCCATTGTCAGAAGCCCACGCCGCTCTATTCAGAGGAATTCAGCAGCGCTTCAAATGAGCACAAGTACGGTAAGACGAATTCTGCATACAGACCTGCATTTCCATCCTTACAAGGTAGCCGTCGTGCAGCAGTTAAACGAGCAAGATTTCACGCAGCGATTACAATTTTGTCAACAAATGCTTACCGTTTTTGAAGAAAATGAAAATTTGTTTTTGTTAATGAGTGACGAAGCCCATTTTCATCTGAATGGCTTCGTCAACAAATAGAATTGCCGGTATCGGGCAGAAAGAACCCCACATCAGCTTCACGAGAGACCACTTCATAGCCCAAAGGTGACTGACTGTCTGGTGTGCAATAGGAAAGGTCGGTGTTATTGGACCATATTTTTTTGAAGAAAATGACGCTGCTGTTACTGTAACAGCTGATCGTTACATTGCGATGTTGAATACGTTTTTCATCCCCGAGTTACGAAATCGGGGAATCGATTTTCAAAATGTGTTATTCCAGCAGGATGGAGCTACAGCGCATACAGCGAGGGCAACGATGGCTGTTCTCCGTAACTTGTTTCCGGATTCGGCGATATTCCTTGGCCCCCTCGGTCCCCCGACTTGAGTAAATGTGAATTTTTTTCTGTGGGGATTTCTGAAATCGCGTGTGTACGGCAATAAACCGCGTACATTGGAGGACCTAAAGATCGCAATTCGTAATCACGTCACCCCCATTGATGTAGACATGCTGCAAAGAATTGAGGCCAGTTACCGTGAAAGGCTACAACAATGTATTGCCCAAAATGGACATCACTTGCCGGACATAATTTTTCGTTCATGAGTAAGTAACAAATGCTTTGATTTAACAAGTGTTTCAATACCAATAAAACTTTTTTAAAGTAAATATTAAATTTTTTATGATTATTTTAAAAGCATCCGGTTCCCGTGAATGACTCTGTATATTTTAAACAGCATTATATTTAAAGTATTGCTTACATGAGATTAATTCTGAAAGGGTAAATTTTGAAGTTTTTTTTGGTGTTTAATACACTTTGATATGTGTACCATTCGTTGTCCTGCACACAGCCAGCAGACGGTAATCCAGCTTTTCCAACATACTCGCCAGCATGTCGGGTGTAATGGGTGCTACTGCCGCAACAATCCTCTTCTTAGGTGGTTGATGTCACGTATTTTCTCCGAATAAACAATGTTTTTCACATGCCCCCAAAAAATAAATCCAGTGGAGTCATTTCTGGGCTCCTTGGTGGTCCATGCATCGGCCCTTCTCTTCCAATTCACCTGTTTTGAAACCGAATGTTTAATGAAGCATGAACACGTTTGCTGTAATGCAGTGGAGCGCCGTCTAGCTGATAGAAAATGAATCTTGTTTCTTCTTCAGTATCGTCAGTCTGTAGAATGACGTAAAGTTCGAGCATATCATAGAAAATACGCCCATAATTTATGCTTTCTACAAAATTTAACGGGCCCACAATACAGTCATTCATCAGTTTCTCAGCAAACATTGACTTGGGAAGAGTTACGCTGTTGTTCGATAATTTCATGCGATGGCTTTCATCCCCAAATCCTGTAATTTTGTCGATCTGCTGATACACTAATCTGGAATGTCGTCTCATCTGAACATGTAATTTTTCAGGTAGTCCTTATTTTCATCAATGTTGTCAAGCATTAAAGGCTGCAAACTCCATTTATTTTCATTTTGTCATCGGGTTTGATTTCATGTAAAAGTTGCATTTTATACGCACGTAATCTAAGCCTGTTTGTGCACGCAATATTTTGTACACTTTAGATTTATGTATTACTAACTCCACATTCCGTTCCACATTCTGTCCAGAACTCGCCTGGTGACTTCCCCTTTAAGACAATGCCTGTTTCCTTAAACTAATTAAACAACTTTAGTATTGTTTTATTCGTAGGCGCCGCACCGCTATATTCACGTCGATAAACATATTACGCTGAACTGTGACAAACGATCTCGTTTTGATAAACTAAATCACGCACGGAGCCTTCTACTGCGGTGTCGTCAAGACTGAGTGAGACTACCGACCGGGTACGCAGTAAAGGTCACACAATGGTACTAACAGCGATGAAAGGCTTAATAATACAACGAAAATAAATATGAAAATATGAAAACCGGTTGTTTTTAACTAATTTCATTACGATTTTTTGGAACCAAGGAGTTCTTTTATAAACACACGTATTATTTTCTTCTCTTATAGCCTTACATCCAGTCACTCGTGCGATTGATGCGAGTAATTTGATAACTATTTTTTATGAAAATCGGTTCTGTCGTTATAGAGTTATTAAGATACAAATAAAGAGGTAAAACGAATTGTAATCTCTTTTTAAACAGGCTAAAAATTAATAGGTTAATGGTATTAGTGATTCATAAATTTTGAATTTTTTGAATTATATACCTAATAATAAAAATGATAAACTTATTACATTTTTTATAAAATATATTTAAAAAAAAAATATTTCAACGTTTGTGATTTCTTATAATATATATATATATATATATATACACTCGATTTAAAAATATTTTTAAAACCTAATCTATTAAATCAATGAATAAAATCATGTCTTTTTGTAATGTTAAACCAGTTTTTAGTAAATAAATTTAAATCATAATTTTAAAACTGCATACTCGTTAAAATTATAATTTATATGTAAAAGTAATTTATATCCGTATAATATGGGCTAGGTTATGAAAGTGAATGTTTTTTTTTTATTTATGTAATTTATAGTTGAAGGTAATAATGAACTCTAGAATCTTGTTTCTATTTGTCTATGTTACCACTTGTTATTTTCAGCGCACAAGTAACAATATGTCAGGATTGCAAACTAAGATTGTTTACGCTCTAGGGCAGTGTTTTTCATTAAAATCCACTGTTTTGTTTTTCATTGATTGTTTTTATTAATATTAAATTTGTGCGCGCGCGCATGTGTGTGTGTGTGTGTGTGTGTGTGTGTGTTCAAGTTCACACACGCACGCATTTTGAATAATGGTTGTAAATTATATCAGAACTGAAAGTCAGTAGGGCTTATCTTAACGTGGACCGAACGAGACCCGGTTTTCTCTTTGTGTTTGTCTATATATTTCTTCCTGAACGAGAAAGTTTGACATGAATTATGGTATATATACAAATGTTAATTTAATGTTTTCTAAATTGCTTCTTATCTGTCATATATTTGACACATCGATCGTATCGATTTCAGCTACTTATGTAGTTGAAATTTCTGCAATTCATATTTTACTTATTCGTTATTTTGTAAGAGTGTATTAATCATTATATATTGCGTTTTTGTTATTATTATTACATTGTATTTAGCTATAATTAAATTAACAATAGGTTTTAAATTTACCGTATATTTCCACCTCGCGCACCCAGGTTCTGGAAACATGAAAAAGTAAAGGATAAAGTTACTTTTTTACATTTTATTAACAAAATCACCATAGAAGATTGAACGTAACAGTTTCTATTTGTATAATGTCAGTAAATCAGTCAGTACTCTTTAAATATTTAATTAAAAACATAGCAATTATAGTAGCTATTTACCTTAATTACTGTAATCAGTTCTTGAGCTTCCTTCATCCGTAGAATTGCAATTATCTTCGCAATCACTTAACCACAAATAATCGTCCTCACTTCCATCAAGAGCTTCGAAATACATTTCTTCGAGACAAATTTTTTAATCAAATCAAACAGTATTTCTGACTAACACAATAATCCACTCATAAATTTGTATCAGAAACGGTTTCTTAATTTTACCAGATAATTTAGTCGTGTGTCATGTTTGCCATCCAATTTGTGTAGTGTTTAAGGAGTAGTTTTAAACGGTCAGTTTACGCAGATGGCTAAATAATAGATGTCATTCCACTAAGAATAATAACGTGATCACATTTTCCAGCAATCAATCTTCACTTTACATAATCATAACATCGTATGATCCCTAAAACTAGATTTCATGTGTGGAAGATTTTCGTAATAAAGCACCCAGACGCATTTTACCCAACACTCAAATGTTGTTTGTCTCGTCATCAAATTCTACAGAATCGTTATTAATTCCAAATCCACCGATGAGGGGGGTCAATCGTACAAGTTGTGTGAAAGGCCGCAGGGTGGGGGAAAGTAATATAATAAATTGGTGTAAGGTCCATCATTCGAGGTGAAAGCGATGGAGGTTTCCTCATGGATGTTGTCTTTCTTACCGACTAGACCAATCACAACGCTTACACACCTGAAGAATATTCTAACCATAGTGTTTCCGGCTTCAGTAATCTAAGAGACATACACCTTTCCCAATACACTACTGTTGTGTGTACCGTATCAAAAAAAACATACAAGATGTAAAAGAACAGTTGTCGGGCATATTCGATTCGCTTGTCGTGAGAGAGTACAATATTTGCATATTTTTTGGAGAAAAAGTCGAAAAAACTAAACGATACTTTCGGTAGATGTTTTCTTTTAAAAATTACTTTCCGGTATAATTTTTCCCGTCCGAAAGTGTTGTCAGCATCACGAGCAACGTTGTTTTTCGTATCCGGCAGTTTATGTCTGTACACTGTTTGCATCTACATTTTCATTTGTTGATGTCGATGCCATTTCGTAAGTCATCATTTCAAGTATCTGGTCCGTTTCCTCATTTCATCTAAAGAATAATTGTTCCTTTTTCGTAAATTAAATTTATGACGTATCTTTGAAAATTTATCAGTTTTGTATCTTCGTATCCTGGCACTCAATGTATTATTATCGTCCTTCTTCGAATATAAAAACCATGTCGGCAAAGAAATCGGCTTACAATTTTTAAGGTTAGCTTAATTACTTATCCCTACCGATATTTAATTCATCTTTAATATTCAATTATCTAATACCGGTAATTACTCAAAGCAAAGTTTTTTTGTTTTATCTAAATCATCTTATTTAATTTGATGTATGATAATAGTCCAAACAAAGCTATTTGTATTAAAATTCAGCACGGATTTATATATATATATTTTAATAATTAGAGAGAGGTAAGTGTAAAAATAATAGACGATCTAAAAAAAAAAAATGGAGTTTTAAAAAGTCTACTTGGGAATAAAGAAGAACAAAGAAGAGCTTAAAGCAAAGGTCCTATCTCAGAGCAGACAACTGTATCGTACAACAAAATTGTATGTTTCTACTGAAAAGATATTTCTCGTGACGTATGTAGTACATAATCTACTACTTATGATAACTTAGAATATAGTGGTTAATACTAGTAATTTAGTACTACAAAATTGTTTGTTACTGATTTTTTTTCCCTGAAAAGATCTCATTTTTACTTCCTTGTACGAAGTAAAAGAAGTACTGTGATCGTGAAAAATTTCGGTTTTCAGATTTTTTTTTTATATTTCTACTGAAATATCCATCTTGACCATCCCTGAATCCATTTTTACTAAATTCGACGTGACATCTCTCCATACGTACGTGTGTACGTATTTAGATATGTATCTTGCATAACTCAAAAACGACTAGCCTTAGGATGTTGAAATTTTGGATTTAGGACTGTTGTAACATCTAATTGTGCACTTCCCCTTTTGATTGCAATCAACTAGACCAAAGTGTCCAAAAAAAAGCTCAAAATCCAAAACATTTGGATTTTGGACTTTTTCTTAACTGTAGTAATAAGCTCTCATTGAGAGCTTTTCAACGATATATCATAAGTGGTAGTTATTTTCATTAGTTTCAGAGTTATAGCCAAATTAAATTTTAATTGATGAAATATTTGGATCTTACAAGAGGAAAATCGGTTCGAATCAGATTTCATCTCCTTTCTTTTTTCAACTTTTTTTAAAATTAAAATATCTTTATATTTATCTTATATCTTTGATATTTTATCTTTTTTATTTATATATCTTGATTTATTAATAATTATTAATCACTGATTGTAAACAAATTTTTACAATAAATAATATTTCAATAACAATAAAAAATAAAATGAAAAAATATCAGAAGTTATTAATGAAATGAAACTTTATGTACTTTTAATTTTTTTTTAATTGTGTGTATGTAATTTAAATAGGCGTACAAGGAAGTCATGTGGTGTCCACGTTTGATTTTTCTTGAGTATAATTGAATATTGCGTGTTAGTATTTTGTGATGAAGACGTGTAAACACTGTACTATTCACACACGCAATATGGTGCAAATCAGTGTCCCGAAACCCGTGCCTTCCCCTTGTTAGAGAGATATGAAACGAGATGGGAGACCTACTGAAAATTCACAAACTGTAGTAACAAGTATTATAAATTCAGAATAAATATATAAGCCAAAAACCCTACAACACCATACTCAGTTTAAACCCAATAAAAAAAATGTGAACTAAAAATTTAGTAATCTTTTACAGTTTTGTTTTTATTTTCACTGAATTTAATAAAAAAACTTGGTTCTCCATTTCTCCTGTATAAATACATAATTTTTTTTTTATTTACACATTTGTTTCAGTCTACCTAATAATAAATATCGCTATTAAATTTAATTACCTTCTCCTGTTTCGTTTTTGTTTTCATTTTTGTTGGTTACATCATAATATTTTAAAAAACATAATATTAAATACATATAAGACTTGCATTTATTTAAAGCGTAATAAAGGGACTTTTTTACTCTATCCTAATATTTCAGGTAAGATTGTTGAACTTGTAATTTTTAAAAATATTTGATATTAATAAAAACTAATATTTCAACAATTGTGTAACTAACTTTATTAAAAAACTGAAGGATCGTATCTCACTTTCAAATGAAATAAGTTTAAATGAAGTGCAGCAAAAAATGCGTATATGTAATTTTAATAGGCGTACAAGGAAGTCATGTGGTTCCACATTAGATTTTTATTTATGGTTTTTTAAGAAATGTAATGTTTTTTTTTTTAATTCAAATACTTTTTTATTCAATTTATTATTGTCCATTCTTGAAAGATCCCCGTTAATTTCCTTCTTATCGAATCGGAATATGTTTTTTTTGGTTTATTTCGGATTTATTTTTTATTCTTCAGTATACATTTTCTTTTCTGGTTTTAAATTTTTTCTTAATATTTATGTTTTTATTTTGTTTGTAATATTTTTATTTATTCTTCGTTTATGTACTATATTTCTTTATATTCTGTTATGTTCACTTAAATATATTTTAGTTGTTTTCTTTTCTTTTACTGTTCGTTTTCCATCTTTCATTTGATGTTGTCAATTATTGTATTTGTATAATGTATTTTTTTCTTAGAAAATAAATTATTTAGAAATATTAATAACTAATTATAATAAAATTTAAATGTAATTAGTACTTAATATGTGTTAATAGAAATGCGGTACTGAATCTTTTTCTCTGTAACTAAACTTATTAACAAGATATTTTAATAACCAGTATTTTTTAATTAGAATTGCTTTTGCCAGACTACGTGGCTAAAGTAATACGCCGAGTTACACCTGTTCACCCGCTAGCCATTTGTGTATTACTTGTTGCATATCTTGACGGCGCTGTTGTAAATTAGTGTGCATAATTTTTTTTCCTCTTTCCTAAAAAGGTTGTACTAACAAATCGGGGATTTTATGGTTTAGATATATTATCGGTGATTAAATTTCTTTAGCTTTCTTATCGAATTTTATTTATTTATTTTTTTTATTATTATATGTATATTTTTTCTGTTACAACCAAATCCAATTCTGATTAAAGAAAATAATCCATACTTTATTGAAAGGTGGCCTATCATTTTCGTTGTAATTATTTCTCTTTTTTGTATTAAAGTTCTACTTGTTTGATTATTTAAGCCAACCGCATTTCTGTTAGCCGCATCAATTTGTGTACTGATGGTTACACAAAATTCGTTAGTTATACTTTTGTCATATCAAATACATACAACGTTTATTAATACTTCTTATACGATGAATTTTTACTTTTAAAGTGCTCATATATTTACAAATAACGTATATGATTTTCTTCACATTCGATTTTAACTATTAGGAGGTAATAAAGATATTTTCATAGAAAAAGTGAAAGTTTAAGAAAAATGTTTTCGCTTATTATTCTTCAACTTGTAGTGCTGTATTACGGAAAATAATGGAATTTCTTTTCCATTTTACAACAGCTTGTTTAGTTTTTTGACCTATGTAATTTTACGACTGTCAAGCTTTTATAAACAGAATAGTTTCGAATTTTTAAGTGGACAAAGATTGATGTATGCTTTATACATACCCTTTTTTCGTTAAATGTCTTAACCGTAACGGTTGTAGGTCATTTGACATGAGTTTCAAGTCTCTTCTAAAGATAAAATTCTTACGAATCACAAGCACCACATGTCAAACTTACTATAAAGTAATGAATTGTGTTTTGTCGTTGCCTTACTTACCGCGTAGAATTTAGTGTTGGATATCACTATACCAGGCCTACAAAAATGTTGATGTTATTCAGCCCAACTGTCCGTATACACGGACCAAATATTCTGTCGGTTCACAATTAGGATTGAGTGTATAAAAAATATCATTACTAACAAAGAAAGCTTTTTCCATCATTACGTAATATAAAAACCTTAATTTGTTGTAAATATATTTAAAATGTTTTTGTCAATCACTGAATATCTTTTACGTCTTTGTTTAGGTATTATTATATTAATTACAATAAAACATAAATATTGCGAAATAAGAAAAAATAAATAAATCATCGAAAAGTAATTTCTAAAATTGGAACAATATTTCTGTATTAGTAACATACTGTTACTATGATGCATAGGAATTCTCTCAAACAAGTGTTATTGTTATGGTAACAATAATATTTTTATTATAATGCCTCAAATAATAAAAATTCCTTATTTTTTTTGTTTTGTACGATACGATCTAGTAACAACGTGCGTGTGTAGTAATTCATTACCTTTTAAGTTATTTTTAATATTGATCGGAATGTACGGGTGGGAGGAGTATGCGTTATTTTAGTAACAAGTTTGCATGCTCTGATTAGCACTCTCAGCAATTCAGTAGATCAGTAGTTTTAATTACTATATTATTAAAATTGAATCTTGGGAATTACTGAGTAAAAATAAAGTTGCTAGTGTGTTGCGTTACTTTCCCGGCTACGCCGGTCAAGTCAGGCAATATTTTCCACTGCTTTTTCATTTTGTATTTTGCTATTTTGTAAGTTGTAAGATTTTTCAACAAAATATTCATATATAGGTTAAGCTTCACAATTTTTCTTAAAAGTTTTCTCTAAATCTAACAACCCCTTCAATAAAGGTTAAAATAAGGAAAAGAAAATTATTCAAAAAGGTTTTCTGCACTTTAGGTTCGGGGTCTATAATTTAAACAAATTGTCGGCTTTCAAAATGTTTTTGAAAAATATTTAAACCGAAGGAAGATAGAACAAAAGAATAAGCATATATTTCAATTTTAAGAAGTGGGGTTTAAGTTTTTGAATTTTTTTTTGATTATTTAAAAATACATTGTAGGTCAAAAATGTACTTTAATAAATTTTTCTTTAAAATTCCTCTGAAGAAAATAGAAATGGTTTTTTTTTCGCGATGTCCATCTCCTTAACGAATTTTGAAAAAAATAATCACTGCCCCATATAAATAAATATTTTAGTCAAATTTTAAGAAAATCGGTTTGGTCAATCCTGAAATGTAAGGGCAAAAGCAGTGCGACACAGATATTACGCGCGTACAGACATATGCATTTGCTTATTTTTGGTCTTAAAAAATTAGTTGGACACTAAAACGTAAAAATTTTTTTAAAAACCCCCATACACTATTTTTGACAGGATCACCATACTTTCCCTTTTAATATAGCTATTCTAGCTATATTCGCCGGGAAAGTGAAATTATAATTATTAATTATAAAAATGTTAACACTTTTAAATGTAATTGTATTGTTTTTACGTAACTGTTGTACCTTTACTCGTTGATGTTGTGAATTTGTAAATTTTTTTAAGTTAATTTATTTAAATGCAATCTTTTATGTTAGTTAAGTTTCGTATTTATGTTTGAAAACAAAATTTATTAATATATAAAAATCAGTAATTAAATTTAATTGTTGATTTAACTCGGCCAGAAAGTTATTGAAGAATTATATTTTGGTCCAATTCTAAAATTTGAAAAATTATAAAAGTATTTATTACTTTCATAATTTTATTACTATTTTAAAGTTTTTAAGGTTACAATGTGAAATCGTAAGAGTAACCTATGTTTGTTAGACGAAAGACAACCTGTGTTTGTTAATTACTCTATGTATAGAGTAATTAATTTATATTCGATACTAACAACTTATTACTTTCATTTAAATCGGGCATTAAGCTATGAACTGACTGATACAGAAGTGTTGGATGTATGTGTATATATATATATATATATATACCTTTCTTTTTTAACATTTTTAATCATGAAATGTAGTATAACATTAAATAATCTAAACAGATGTATAAATGCAAAAGAGAAATAAATTTCTTTAAAGAAAAAAACTACAAAATCATTTTTCCAGCTATTCATCTTGATAAATAACGAGGTTGACTAAACATCTGTTTAATTACTAATATTTGATGTTAATGGTAGCTTTATTATTTTCAATTCATCATTAAAAGTAAACGTATTAGAGTGGACAAACGACTTTCATCTTTCATCATGTTTTGTATTTTAAATTACATTCAATAAATTATTATATATACGGTCTACTTCATTGCAATAATTAACTTTTGTAACTTGCACCTTCATTTTCTAACTATCTCTATTACATTTTTTTTTTTTTTTGTAATAATGTAATTATTACCTATTTATTTATTAACGTATGTAATTAATTACTATTCATTTTTTAAATTTATTAAGTTTTAATCTGATGTAAATTTGCCGTGTGTATATGTCGGGCATGCGCACCTATCACGTATAAATTTTCAAATTAGTTTATTTTAACTGATATAAGAGTTGTAAAAATCTAATTTATTTACACGTTTATTTGTAATTCTTGCTGCTGTTGAAACTACCAATTTACCATGAATTACTATGAAGCTTTTTTTTCTGAATGAATTGATTGACCAAAAAAGCTTATGTGTGAGTATATGAAGATAAAAATTTGTAGCGTTTGTAAAAAGCCACGTCTGACCGGGATTCGAATCCGGAAACAAATCCCGGGTTGAAAGGTCGAGCGAGACGTTAAAACTTTGCAACGGAGATCAACCATAAAGCATTTTATTATTTGTGTTTCTTATGGGATAATCTTCTTTTTTTTAAATCAAAATATGTTAAATATATTTTATAAATTACACGAGCTTTATTTATTGCTATTGAAAGTACTCAGATTCACCCAGATAGTATTATTACACTCAAAATAAGGAGTCATTCAAAAAGTGTATGCTTAATATAATATAGTCCAAAGAGAATTTTTAAATTTAAACATTTGATGAACACAATATATTTTTTAAAGACTGAACAGATTTCGATATTATGACGGAGATGGAGTCAAAAATAAAGTTATATATAGTGTTATCATAGCGTTCGATTTGCGACAAATAGAAGATGAAATAACTCACTGGGATGGTCTAGTGGTGAAAGCATCTTCGCAAATCACCTGATTTGAAAGTCAAGAGTTCCAGCGTTCAAGTCCTAGTAAAGGCAGATACTTTTATACGGATTTGAATCTTAGATCGTCGATACCGGTATTCTTTGGTGGTGAGTTTCAATTAATCACACATCTCAGGAATGGTCGAACTGAAACTGTACAAGGCCGTACACTTCATTTACACTCATACATATCATCCTCATTCATCCTCTGAAGTAATATCTGACGGTAATTTCCGGAGGCTAAGCAGGAAAAAGTAAAGAAGATAAAATAATTTCCCGCATCTTTTTCCTTAAAATTACATTTTCAATAGAAGTTCGATTTTATCTTCACTTCCCAATTTGCTAAGCGCTAGGAAAGTAAGTGATGTACGAAAACATTTTCTTACGATCTTTAGGGCCCAAGCTACTCCTTACTTAAAATATTTCGGTCATAAGTTAACTACATGTTTTTATAAGGTACTATTTTATATACCTATAAATTTGGTTTTCATCTGTTAGAGGTTTAAGGAAATTTAGCTAGCAATACTGCGTAAAGACTTTCATTGTTATGTATATTTACATAGATAAAAAAAACGTCATCATAGCCTTTCTTTTCAGTACATTCTGTATTGGTTTAATTGCCCCGCCTTCATCGTAATAAAAGTTTGTGTCTGATACATGGAAAAGAATCTTGGTAAAATTTCCAGAAAACGTTTTCTACTGTAACGTCCTCAACTGCTGTTTTTATTCCTATCTCACGGCCTTCCATTACGTTATTGACAAGTATTGCCATGATTTTGTATTCGATGATTCAGCTAATCCGGAAACTCTACCGGATATATTTATTATACATTTAATTACATCCGGCATATGTTCATCTGTTTCTGTTCTTAGAAATCGTAATTCACGTTTTAAGTTTTGTCCTCAATTCCTAGCCACTTATATACAATGAACGAGCACTTGTAGACACTAAGAAAGCTTGCTCTTGCCGATCTCGCAGGCCTACATTAAATTCGAGTTCGAATCCCGGTCAGGTATGGTATTTTTAATTGCTATAATCCATTTTCCATATTCCACGTTCAAGCTTCAGTGTGATTTCATCAACTAAAAGATAAATAAATACATATACCCTTTGTTCTTTTGGTGCAGTCTTGCAAAGTTAGTGGTTAGCTGTTCACAATGTGCTGCGATATATTATTTTAGTGTTAAGATAAAGTTATCTTCTACCTTTTGTTCGGGGTAAACCGGATAATGTACGAATGTTCCATGACTTATGTTGATCATTTACCCATATTTCCTCTAGTTAAATGTCAGTTAATGTTTTACCACATTATTTTTTATTTGAGTAGTTATGCGATATGCGAATTTCAAAGGACATTCATACTGATAAACGGAATTAGAGGCATTTGGGTGATAATATGATCAAAAGTGACATTAAAATTTTTAAAACAGTTAAAGACTATTTAATGATTTGTAATTTATTTTACAATGTTTTTCCTAGCCTTTTAGAAACACTCGCCGTTACTTTCGCTTCTGTCTATTTGTCTTACTATTTTTTGATATTTTACGTGTAAAATATTTTATTCTTTCGGTTTTGCCGTAATATGTCGCTATATCCATTTTTTATATTTTACCACATTTTCGGTGTTTCAATGACATTATAGTACTGCATTAGCTGAAACGTCGTGCTATATATTTTTCACTTGCCTTGTTCTGTTAGTGATTTATTAACTGATTTTTTATTAACTGATTTATTTACCTGCAAAAAATATTCTCTCTTGAAATTTTATTTTAATTTATTCGTAAGAAATACTATGTGTTCCACGAAGATACAGAGAAACTTTCAGGACATTTTCTGCGGTGAAAATAATGAAAAAAATTCATAAAAACATATTACAGCTAGCGAAAGAATAAGCCCGGATTTCAGCTCTTCTAATAAAAAGAAGCCCTACTGTAATTTTTTGGACCCAAATTACGATGTAAAGTTGATGGTTTCTTACGTAATTTGAGCTGGGAAATAGAATAAAATAGGACCCAGAACTGTAACTCCAGTAGTTTTTAAGATATCCGACGTAAAACACATAATTCGGTGTCTAAAAACAATTTTTTTTAGGTTTGTAGTTTGACTACAAAACTAAAGTGAACTAACTTAGCTAACTTATTTTAGCTTTGTTAAGTGATTAATAAATACGAAAGATTTATAATAAAACTTGTAGAGAATTTAATTCTGAGAAGATAATGTGAATACAGCCAATAAAAAGTAAAAAAAAAAAACTTTTAAAATCAGTTATTTATTGAAGCAAAACAGTCGGAAAGTAGACAGAAAATCGTTTTATTCTTTCTGTACTTAAAAACTTTATACTTAATATAGCAAAACAAAAACATAGAATATATGAAATAATAAATGGTAGCAGAATACCAAAACTTCAGTTACAGTAATTGTTCGACATTCCCTCCTTCCCAGTGTACACAGCACTCGCTATTTACTTTTTATTGGTTGTATTTATATTAATTTTCTCATAATTAAATTTTCTACAAGTTTTATTTCTACATCATCCGCATTTATTAGTCATTCAACAAAGCTATTATACGCTTTTGTGATCTTCTATAACATGGTACCTAAGTGTCTGTATTATTTATAACTGTATATAAGAATTCTATTTTCTTGTATTTTTTTATTTTTTTATTGCTTAATACTCTGGCAGTTTGAGAGTTAGTGAGAGACCACTACTTAGATTTTACATTAGACTACTTTTGAAACAACTAGCTGCTGTGAAAAAAGTATTAAATGGCTAGCTTTTGGTTAGGCTAGTTGTAGCGTGAAGTATTTATTTTACGTAAAAACATTTGTTTTGCAATATCGTTTAAAATGATTTGTCATACCCTTATCATTTACGTTGAAAATTTTGGGTTTTCTTCCATGGGAACTTGGGGAGGATTTGGTGGTTTATACTGAAAGGTACATGTTTTGAAGTAGAAAATTTTCTAAACGTAATTTTTTTAATGTTTCACTTCCGAGTAGTTACGTAAGAACTAGATGTTTAAAACATTAAATGGTCTCCGTTTTGGTTAAGACTGTCATAACCTAGAGTATTTTACTTCAAGATTTTTCTTTTCAATGGACTTTAAAATGATATGTCATAACCCTATCCTCTCCATTTAAAAGTTGAGTTGCTCTCCCATAGGCCCCCTAGGTGCTTGGGTTATGGTTTTCATATACCGATGAACAGATCGTTTCAAAGTAGGAACATTTGCTAAATTTTATTTTTCTATATTTAGCGGTTGAAAATTTATTTACTGGTTCCTGCACTATTAACACGCTGTATAAAATAAGCAGTATACTCATATTACATACAGCTTAGCTTGTTTAGTTTTATCCTGGGCAGTGATCATAACTCAGTTGCTCGGAATTTATAATTTGTTTTAAAAAATGTATAACAAATTACAAGTAAGCAAGTTTAACTGCATTATAAGGACTCTTTTAAGATAATGCTATGCATATAACAAATTATCAGTCTGTCATTAAAAAACCTATATACTCGTACGTATACGTGAATAAGAAAGCATTTAATTTTATTTCCATACATATTTTATTAAATTGTATAAATTAAATGTTACATAGTATCAAGTTCTTTGAACTTCATTTTACTTAAATTGAAAGTAAATTATCTTGTTTTTCACTTTAGTGAGAATATCCCGTAGGGAAGATATTAATTACATGTAATCATATAAATTACTTTGTCTGGCATGTTATATTCTTTCGTTTTTCTTTCTTTTTTTTTTTGCTGTAGGGTGTAATGATATACTGTGAAAAATTACATACTTTTAAAACATTTATAGTATTTTCTTCGTTTTTTCTGTAATATACATTTAAATGTTTGTGTAATTTGTAAGTTATAATTAAGTATTTATTTGTATTAAAAAAATTCCAACTTATATATCGGCAAATTTTGTTTCTCATTATATGAACTTCCGTATAAAATTCAAGAAAAATTTTTTTTAAATCTGTTTTATAATTTATGATGTTATCTTTAGAGAGGAAAAAATAAAAATGAACGAAAAATGTTGTATTCCAAGATACTATGAACTTGTAAAGAATATTCTACACTGATAATTAATCTATACTGAGTTGTTGATTTATGAGTGGCTTTATATATAAATACAGGTGAAAGTCAGTGATTTTTGAATACAGCTGATGTAAAAATGCTGGTTATGTAAAATCACACGCCTGTCACAATTCTACATATGTAGACTTCAGATTGTAGAGTCCTCAAGGAAATTTAATGATCACCCCATATTTTTTTATAATTATTAAAAAATTTCTAGTTGGGTTTGAATATATTATAAATTTGTAACCGAATTAAGTATGGAACTATCAATATAGTTCTATTTTTATTTATGCTTTTATTAATTTATTTTTTTTTATTTATGTTCATGAAAAAGTTATTTAACGGATCCTGATTTTTTTTCAGCTTCTTTTTTGTAAGCATTTACAAAAAATATATTTAAATATTCAATAGTTTCAACAAAAAAAAAAAAAATTCTGAAATAGATTCTTAAAGTGTTAGATTATTCTATAGAAGCAAACATTTTTTTAAATTATTGTTATTTATTTGTTAGAGTGAAATTAAATACTTATAATGGTACGAATTTTTGTATTTCTCAACATTTTGAAGTCTCTTGGTGAAAAGTACCAAAATTTTATTAAAAATTTTGTTATATATTTTATTCTTTATTTGCTAGTCGTGGAAACAGTTTTACCTACAAACATGAAATTTGGTGTAGTACGTTATGTTTTAGGGAAGTTGATTTGGTTAACATATTAAAAAAAAATAAGTTGGGAATGAGGAAATATTGACAATTTTATGAAAGGAATTGGATTTTTATTCAGCCTGCTTTTTTTATTCCTAATTTGTGACTGTTGTTGGGAATAATACCACAAACCTTTTACTCTTTCAGCTTATCGATTTTATTGGTGTTTCAAAGATTTTTTTCTTTTCCTCTAAACATAATTTTGCTAGAGGGAGTTTTATCCCGTATTTTAGTGGTAAGGAAAAACCGAGGCATTTGCATCGATGAAATCCTGACAAGAGACGAAACTGCTGACTGAGATATGTTATCACATATTTAGAGAGTCTAAAAAAACGACTTCCGGTGCAGCCCATTAGGGGTAGAAACGGAGGGGGTAGTGTAGTGACCGAGATCGTCACAAGGCGAGTGTCTTCTCCTACGGGAGTCAGGATGGTAAGGAAGAACATACCCTTACTGCTAAAAATTAGAGTTCCATAAAATGTCTATAAAGCTTTCCTTTTATTATTTAAACGACTCCGTAATTCTTTTTCTCATAAAAAAAGTCTTTTTAATATATCTTAAAACTTTTTTTTACTTTTTGTAATAATAAAAAAGAATCTTCTGTATAAATTTTCTAATTTGCCTTTTTACATTTTAGTGTAACTTGTTTTGTGGTTCCTCTTCTTTATGAGTTATCTATTTTTTATTTGTTTTAAAAAAACACGCACACTTAAAAAATTAATAGATGTTATGTTTCAATCAGTTTTACAAAACCTTGTTTAGTTTACTATAACATTTCATTTTCCTAATTTATATTCTTATCCTGTTTTATATGCGTTATATATAACACATATAAAACAGCTAAAATACAAAAAGGACCAGTCACAGTTTCTCTCTCTGAAAGTAACGTTGTTCACTACACAAACAGCCTGTTTGTTGAACAGAGTGGTATCCCTTTTAGAGCTGAATATCATCTTCAGTTTGGTGGGCTTGCCATATCTATATGTTATTGTATGCATTTGACTGAAGAAAATAGAAATCATAGAAAATAGAAATAACTTTCAATTTTTGTTGTAACCCTGGTATGTATCTCAGCGTTATTAAACGGAGTTATTCAAGTTTGTATTCGAAAAGATCATTTGTAATAACCCTGTATAATCTCTTTTTCTAAATAAATGGTTTTACGGTAGGAATAACGACTTTTTTCATCCAAATAATTGTTACTAACATTGTTTTTTTTTTATTAAATACCGTAAAAATATAATATAATATGAATTTTGTAACTGTATATATTGCCGTTTGTAATTTTTTGTTGTAATTGATGAGAAAAGCGTTGAATTTATGCGAATCTTTATAAATTTGTTTCGTTTAACAAATCAATTGAGAAATTGTTTTTATTTTGTATTATATATATATATATATATATATATATATATATATATATATATATATATATATATATTAGTTAAGAAAGTAATCTATACCACTATCTATAGTGGTATAGATTACCACTATAGTTATAGTGTAAATCTTACACTTTATTATATAAAGTGGAAGAGGGTTTTGTTTGTTCGAAATAAATAAAAAAACTACCCGATCAATCGCAAAAAAATTTTTACCCATTTTTCTTGGCATAAACGAGAAAGTTTTTAGATATATTTCATCTCGAAAAATTTCGAAAAAAAATATATTTATGTAGTACTGGAGATTTTCTAGTTGAAGCACAAACTTTAATGAATTGCGAACTGTGAGTGTCTATCACTGTGTGAACTGGGTTTGAACTGAATGATTATGAATATCTAAAAACCAGTTTCTAGATTTTTTGAAATTTCGAGTTTTAAAGGATTAAAATGGATTTTCAAATTTTTTTGAAACGCTGTTTTTTTTGTTTTTTTTTCTCAGTAACAAATGAAGAGATCAATCTGATTTTTGGTGAGTGTAATCTTCATGGCAATAAAACAATTCTAGATTTTTTGAAATTCCGAGTTTAAAGGATTATAATGGATATTCAATTTTTTTTGAAACGCTGTTATTTTTTTAATTTTTCTCAGTAACAGATGAAGAAACCAATCTGATTTATTGTGAGTGTAATCTTCATGGCAATAAAACAATTTCTAGATTTTTGAAATTCGACGTTTAAATGGGATGAAGAGTGGTAAAATACGTGTAAACAATAATTGTAAATTTTCCCAATCCCGACTATAGTAAACGAGATATTCAATAGATTTAGGCTTGCAAATACTCTTCAGATAAATATTTAAAAACCATTTTTGTGTTATTTTAATTCCGATTTTTTTTAAGAGCTGTGGCTCACCCAATACAGCCAATGCCACCTTTACTGTATGTGTGACTGGCTGCACCTATCTCAGGTTACTTGACTAAAAACATGAAATAAAAAGATTGACCGCTACGGGAAACGCAAGTAACCATATAGCGCGGGCGAAGCTATGACGGGGAGCTGGTAATTAATAAAATGATTAAGATTGTCGCCGTAAAAATAATTTTAAAATCCATTGCTTGTGGACAGGTTTAATTTTAAGCTTCATGAAAATGGTGACGAAGCTCAGTATCGTCACCAGATTTTGTATTTCTTTATTTTTAGTAAAAGAATAACAGCCACGACAATATTCAAACGAGTATATATATACATATCATACATTTAAACTAAATGTAATTAACTAAATTAGTAAATTTATGTAACCATTTTATTTAATGCTTTTTTTTTAATGCTACTCAATTCTTTTGTAGAAATTTACTTAATTTTGAAATAACACTTAATAACATTAAGTGTATATTTTAATAAAACATTCTTCAAAATTATTGTTACATAATTATTACAATACTAGCAATAAAGCCTTTGTATGGAAAAATACTACGACCGCTGGAAAATTACTGTTCGCAGTTTTCTTCATTAAACTGCAAAATATGGTATCATTTTCACAATGAAATTCCTCCCGGGGAAAGGAACTTTTTGCGCGTTATTATTTCTTTTTATAAACCTATATTTATGGTTTTTCAATCTATTTATTTTATTTTATTTTTTTAAAAGTTTTTGTAATTTATTTTATTTTTTCTTGTGAAATATAATTTCTACAGCGTAAATAAGTAAACATAACGAAAATATTTGAATATTTCAACTGTAATCCAAACACGGTTAAGAGATGGATAAAAGAAATAAAAAAAAATACATAAAAGAAATAGGTAATAAAAAGGAAGATATTATAGAAAGGAGCATTTTTAAAGAACTGGTTAAGAAATTTAAGGGTTTCCTGGTGATAATAAAGAAAAATACCAAGAATACGGAAAACAGAAAAAAACAACTTTGTGAAAAAATGAAAAAAATACTGGAGAACGAGAAAAGAAGAGAAGAAAAAGTCATAATGTTATTTCACAAGATCCAAATGTGGTCAGAATCGACGATAAGAAGAAGAAGAAGTAAACATAACGTCTGAATTGATGGAGATAGATTGATGTATGATGTGGGAAGGAGTAGTTGCATAAAATTTTTGAAAGGAATTTAATTTTATAAGTAACAACAGGAAGTGTTTGCCAATATTAATTCTAGACACATTTTAAGAAAGTATGCTACAAATTATATGCATTTTACGTTTCAGTTCAAAAGTTCTGTTGTGGAAATCGATTTAAATAAAATATTTCGATATCTTCAATAGATAAGCAATTAGATTGGTTCAAAAGAAAAAAGCACTTATGAATTTTTGAAAAAAGTCGGCGCGATAGAACTCTAGAAACAAGCATGTTCTTATATTTAGAAAAAAATAAACTTAATTATTTTATATAATTAGATAAGTTAAAGTTTTATTAATTTAAATAATTGAAGTTATAATGTATATCAATTAACTTGTTTAGTATATCATGTCACATAGAAAATAAAATTGATGTATGTTATTTTATTAATTTAATTTTTTTTTCGTTTATATAACAATAAATGTCATCGACCTGCTTTTCTTTCTGCAAATTTAATTTATTTATTCGGCTACCGTCTAACTAAAAGTTTGGATTTCACTGGTCTTGTTTGTCGTGTGCCTTTAGCTATATAAACATATTACACTACACTATTACATACATATATGGTGTACTGATACAGTAAAATAAAATTAATTGACCACTCCCTTTTACAAAACCCGTATTTTTATCCTATTATCATATTTGTTTCTTGAATTTATTTATCATTTTTATGGAACGTAGAGAGAACGTTTCTAATACGACTTATATCAGTGTTTCGCTTTGTAATTACTGTATTAAACGTAAGTTATTTTATAAATTTTTATTTAACTTCCTGATTATTATCTAATATGCTTAAATAATATACAATAATAATTATTTCTGCTCTATTTTATTTTTAACGAAATATACATGCTTTGTTAACTTATAAATTACGCGTTTATATTTTTCTTATAATATATGTAATTGCAGTTGCTAACAGTAGTTCCAGTTTTATTTTTTTTCAGATATTATATAATAGCTATAATATCGTCGTATATTAATCCTCACTATTTCTTGTAAATCATCCGTTATATATATAAATTGGTTCATTTTTGTAATGAACGTGACCTTTCTTCATTTTAATGCGTGCCTTTCTTCCTGTTGTTAAGTGAACGGTGAACGATTTTATTAAGAAGAAAATTGAAATTGGTGATAGGATTTTCATCTTTTATAATACTTACTGTATAAATTAGCGGTTAAATTTGGTGTGTTATTGTAACGTGAAAAAAATACAATTACAGTATTAAAATACCAATTTTTTTTACTGCGTAAATTGTAACAAATTGCATTGCGTTTCGTTTTTCGTTTATTATTATTTTTATTATTTTAACCAGTTTAGAAAGGAATTTAATCACGTATTTTTGAATAGATTTTTGAAAAGGTCAGTTTTAATTAACTATGAAATGATAAGCTTTTTTAAAATAGTAGAAAAGCTGGTAAAGTATTGCATAACTTTCCTGGTTGCTAATAGTAAAGATTAGTAGAGTCAAAAAAAGAATAGGTGTATATATTTTTTAGAAACGAGGAATAAATTTTAAGAAAACTTTTTTTCTAAAAATATTCATATATAGATTAAACTTAAAAAATTTGCTTAAGTTAAGCTTTCTCTTAGGGTCTATAATTTTTTTAGATTGTAGACATTTCTTGTCAAATGGACATAGAGAACATTTTTTTGATTATATGTGTATGAACTGTACGTAACATATTTGTTCTAATAAAGTTTAAATGCCTCTGAAGAAAATTGGATGTTTCGCATTATCCCTCCACCCTCTTAACGAATTTATAAAAAAATGAATATGATCAGTGCCTCATATATACAAATATTTGAGCGAAATTTGAAGAAAATCGGTACAGTCAATCTTGAGATTTAAAGCTAAAACCAGTGCGACACAAATACATATGTTATTTTTGTCTAGATCATTCGTTCTCAAAGTGAGCGATAAAGCCCTCCCTTGTGGGCGCTGGAGGCCTTCAGAGGGAACGATAGAAGGCCCACAGAAAATTGGGGGCGTTCAGGCGGTCTAGGAAGGCGGTGGCTGATTAACAAAAAGGCAAAAATTATGTTTTCCTGATACCTCAAACTAAATTTAAATACCTATTACACTAGTACAAAAAATTAAATGGATCTTAAATATTTTAAGATAAAAAATGATTGTAATCAAACTACTTTAACTTTGAAACCAAGTGGCTTAGAGAGACGAATAAACAAAAGAAATTAAAGCTTGAATGCTGTACTTTTTGACAGTATAATTCAAATTTTAAGTCGTTAAATTAAAAAAAAAATCTGTGAGAAGAAAAGTTTTAAAAATTTGAAAGTCTTTCTTCGTGTTTGATCAAGCGCATGAGGGAAACGAAATTTTTTCAGTAAACGGCATTAAAAATTTTTAAAAGCTTAAGAATTTAGCTTTAATTTCTTTTCTTTTGTATGTTTCTACAATTTTTCTAAACCGAAATATTCCATTTTAAAGAGAAAAGGCCACTTTTGTCTTAATACTGCATATCTCCCGATCTAAGGAACGTATTGATATATATATATATATATATATATATATATATATATATATATATATATATATGTATGATATATATGTATATGGAAATTAAAGGGTTTTGATCTAGCTGATCTAGCTTTAATGGCAAATTGTTAGGTCATTAATGTAGCGTTGCAGTTTTCGGCTTTCGTTCATTTTGTACCGAGGTATTGAAATCTTTAAAGATTGAGACTGCAACATGTATTACCCGCTCTCAGATTAACCCAAGATCAATTGAATACGCTATCACTATTGTTCTTGTATAATTATATAGATAAAATTGTAATTTTTTTGAAAGCAATTTTAATAAAAATACTTCCAAATACGATTAAATATGCGTTCTAATTGCTCTCATTAAAAATGTAAGTTTCAACTAAGAAATAGGATATGCCACGTTTAAAAACAATAATTGCAATTACTGTATTTAACAGCGCATCTTAAAAACAGGAATAGCAATTATTATTTTTAACAAATGGTGAGTTTAAAAATTTTAGGGGGCTAGAAAATGTTTGATTCTCAATGGGGGCGGTGGGCGAAAAAGTTTGAGAATCAATGAACTAGTTGGATCCTCAAACGTAAAGATTTTCAAAAACCTGATACCCCAAATTTTTTCCATGTTCACCATACATCCCTCTTTAATACAATTATTCTAACTATATTCGCCAGGAAAGTAAAACATTCAAACTTTAATTGTTATTCATCTAACATTTACTGTTTACAATCCACTGAAGTAATAACTCGATTAATACACTTTTGAAATTCTAATAAATTATTTTGTAAATAAATATATTCTGGAATGTGACATTTATTGATTAATTTAATATCGTTTGAATTATTATAACGTCTGGAATTTAAATATAACATTTTTTAAATTAAAATAAAATTATGAAGATATCATTGAAACGAAAAGTAGTTTTGCTAGTAGACCTCTCTTTCTCCCTTTGTAATGAATATAACTTATTAAAACTTTTCTACGAAATTGAATTACTAAACTGAAAAATAAAATAAATTACAAAGTAAAATTACCGATCGCAATTGGTTATGGAAGATTTATCAATGTTAAAAGTTATTTAGCTATATTTTCAATATGATAAATACTGCCTCCAGAAAAACCGGACATCAGTTAACTGATAACTGTCGAGGAGGTACTTTCAATATATCCTCGTGGTTTTTTCTGCAATACATATAATAATTAATCAACATTTTATATTACGATACCTCACCCGGCTCGTTAATTAGTCTTCGCAAATTAGTAGTAAACGTTAATTTCTTTTATACAGATTTGAATAGTAGACAGCGGATACCGGAGTACTGGTGGTTGGGGTCTAATTAACCACATGTCTCAGGAATGGTCGTCCTGAGTCTGTACTACACTTCATATAAATCATCCACAACTCTTTGAGCCTAGATGGTGGGGAGGGGGTGTTGCTTATAGTTCACTAGATCACAGATTACAAGTACATTTTAGGAAAATAAAATAAAAAATATATATTACATTTACTGAGTAGTTTTCATCAACAGCGCGTAAATAGTAACCTAGTTAGCGATGACTGTTTATCGACTCTGCAATAGCTGTACTGTTTTGTGAATATTTACGAAACATTTTATAAAAATTGTTACACTTACGTCATTTTACCTAACAGCAAGGATTCTTACCGTAAGATTTCATAAAAATTGCAAAGTTTATTTGGCCGTAACAGTGTAATTAGCACTTAAAACAGAGAAAATTCTAAAGATTGATTTAAACAGGTAGTGGCTTCACTTAGTTAATAATAATTTAAAACAAAACATAGATGATTGTAGTTTATGTTTTATTTATGTAGAGTTAGTACTTGGCGTTGTAAATAAGGTTTTTTTTTAATAATCTGTTATCATTATTTAATCATTTAAAATCAACTCTTACAAAAATCTGCTTAAATTGATCACTGTTTAAATTCTGTAAATTTTATTTAATAACTTTATGTAGAAAACGCTGATGAGATTAAGTGTGTAATTATTTTATTTTGCACGATTTTTAAACCTGCTGTTAAACAATTTTAGCACGATTTTTAAACCTGCTGTTAAACAATTTTAGCACGATTTTTAAACGTGCTGTTATACTCTGAACATTCCAGATTAAACACAGTTCGAATATTCATTTGTTTGAAATTAATTATTAACCGTTGTAAATTAATCTATACATTTTGATTATAAACAAAATTTACATAATAATAAAGGTCTACGACAGGCGTGGCCAACAGTTATTGTCTCCGGGCCGAATTAGAAAGAAAACTTTTTTCACGGGCCAACGAAATATTAAAATAAAAAAATGTTAAATACAAAAACGATTTATTTAAGTAAACAAAGTTTTATTATGGAATTTGTTGTACTTTTATTTAGATTCATTAAAGAAAAAGTTTGTTCATAAATATAAGTTGAGCTGAAGATTACTTGGCAAGTTTTTTTTAAATTTCCGTATTTTCCATTATTCATTGCTTGTTAAAAAAGCTAATATTGAAAAGTTTTTCGCGGACCGGATCCGCCCGCGGGCCGTATTTTGGCCATGCCTAGTCTAAGATGTACATAAATAAAAATAATGGATCTTTTTCGGAATTCCCCCCCCCCAAAAAAAAACACTTAATTTTTCAACCAATGGGCCAAAAATCGATGTATTTTTAATATCCAATAAGAATTAGGTGGGAATTGCATGTTTCAAAATAGCAGGAAATCTGATATTAACAATGACCCGGTTGGAGAAATAACCCTAACATGCTCTTTTATACCACTCATTTTAAACGTTTTCTATATTAACTTATTTTACGTATTAAAAGGGTAAGTATTATTCCTTTTAATTAATATAATTTAAATTAATATATAATTAAATTAATTAAAATTTAATATAAATTATAAATATAATCAACCAAACTTAATCTACGCTCGCTTCGATCGCTAAACTCGACTAATTAACTGTCATGTTTTGATAATTTAAATAATAAATAATTGCCGGCCTCCGTAGCGCAAGTGGTAGCGTTTCGGCCTTTCACCGGAGGTCCCGGGTTCGAATCCCGGTCAGGCATGGCATTTTCAAAAAAAAATAAATAAAAATAATTACTGAATTTATTATTTAAATATTCAAAACATTACTGTTAACTAGTATGGTTAACAAGCGAAGCGAGCGTAGGTTAACTTTGGTTTATTTATAAAATAAATATAAATGGTTATAAGAATGGTAATGTAAATAGTTATATTTTGTTATTGGGTTTTTTCTCCAACCTGGATATTGTTAATATCATGCTATTTTCAGTTATCGCCAGGTGAAAAACTTGCAAAATTTTGGGGGAAAAAACGAAAAACTACGAATTTTTATTTTTTATTTTGAAATGTGTTTCAAAATAAAAAATAAAAATCCCCCACCTAATTCTTATTGGATATTAAAAATACATCGATTATATATATATATATATATATATATATATATATATATATATATATATATATATACACAGTATATACAGAGTGTATCACGTCAAACATAAAAAAAAGTGTTTTTTACCCCAATTTATTGGTTTTCACCTCAGATTTCTCAAAAACTACTGCAGGTACTTTTTGGGACCTAGTTTATTAGATTTTTCAGTTTAAAAACCATATGAAATCACTTATTCTGCCCCTTAATTAACGTCGTAAAAATTTCTGTACGACGTCATTTCACCGGGTTGCTGAATCCGAGCGAAATCTTTTACAACCCGTAAATCGCAAACAAAGCGTTTTAAGACATATATTTATATGAACTTTTTCCAGTATTTTCACGAGTAGAATAGAGTATGAAAGTCCCGGGAGAATTTCTTTTGTTTATATTGCTTTTATCTTATTAACAGCATAAAAATATTTTTCTATATAACTTCTCTCATTATAAAGAATTTACATTACTAAAATTGTAATAGTTAATGCTTATTTTGATAATAATTTCATTAAACATCATTAAAATTTGTGTAAACCATATTTATGTTTCATAAAAATAAATATAAAATTGGAAATTTACGAAATCTTAATTTACTGGAACCCATATTGAGCTTTTTAAACACATCTCACATACTGTAATATAATTTCAAGTTTTATTTATGTTCAGATGTTTAGCTTTTATTTATTTGTTTTTTAATTGCATTTTTTTTTAAATTTTTTCAGGTAAGATGATTCTCCTTAAATAAGGATAAGCTAATAATTTAATTTGGTTCAAAAGTTTGGGTAAGTTTCTTTTTCATTAACCTAACCTAATTTGGGTAATATTTTATTTCATAAAATATATGCTAGTGGTTTTAAACGTTTAAATGTACAAAAATAAAGAAGTTAACTAACCACCTGTCCACCTGTTGGTGGATCGATGTATAAATGAATGCATAATCTTTTCATTTATAACGTATGCTGTTCTGTCAGGAAAGGTATCGATCGTAAGCCTCTTGTCAAATCCCTCGCTTCTAAGCTTTAATTTATAATACTATGAAATAGGTATGAAGCATGAATTGTGTTTAAATAGAATACCCGTTTAATATTTTGACGTTATTGATGTTATTTGTACAGTACAAAAATAAATTTGAGGGAGCTGTATTATTTTAGACTAAGGTGTTTTTTTTTTTAATAGAAGTATTGCTATATAAAGAATAGCTACTAAAAACCACTATTTTAATTCCTCAGTACTTACTAACGATAATTGTTTAACAGTCGAAATGATGTTCTTGTTTAAGATTTTAAATAATATTTAAACGTCTTTTGAACGTTTTTTACTTTCGAATTTTGTGAATTTTTGGGGAAGTTTAATCGTTCACATATACTTTGTGTAGTACGCAGTTTATGACATTAATTACTTTGTTTAATTTTTAAGTAAGATTTAATCAAACATTTCAACATTTTATGGATATTTTATTTTTATTCCGGAAATGTTGATTTTTCTTTTTCGTTTATTTATTTTTTTTTTTTTAGTTTTACATAATTTTATTGTGAAGTATCACTGTAACCTGATAGTGTTTATTTTATCTTTTTAAATATTGAATTTCAGATGATATTCTTTTTTTTTATTGTGTAATAAAAATAAAAAAATGTAAAATTATCTTTGTTTTTAAAAATATCTGGTTAATAAAACTGCTTTCATTAATATATATAAACAATTTAATCTAAATAATTGTCCCTAAAATTGTTCTTAATGATTTTATTATATTTGTTATTTATTCATATAATTTACCATCTTGCTGGTAGATAGCAGCATTAAACTAAACGATCATTTACAATTTTTTTTTATAAACTGATCATGATTCAGACCAGCTGTAACGTATTTCAACGTTAAAAATAAGTTTAAAAAAAAATTAAGTCGTGGAACCAACTCATAGAGGGCCTATTCAGTTTCGATAGGTTTTTTAAATATATTTTATCAACATATATTACTTAAATGTTTTTTTTATAAACACTTATTACGTCATTAATTATTATTTTATTAATATTTTTAATTACGCAAATTTAATACATAAATTTTTTCTTACACTTTTTCTTAGTACCGTACTATAATATTTCGTTAATTTTGTTTTTGTGGTTATTATTAGTTATTTTCGTCTTAAATATTTCGTTCATTCTTATCATTTGTGCATTATAGTTACAGTGCTACTGTCAATAATCAATAAATTATCACTAAACCGTCAATAAGAAATGTTAATCTCCCAGGAAGATTAACTGTGGCTAAGAAAATATATTCCGTGTAGGAACGAAAAACGAAACTGAAAACTAAGGTCGTCTTAAGTCTGACTAATGAGGTTGATGTGTCATTAGCACTCTGTTCAAAATGATACTGAAAGGAAACGCACCTTCCCATTTGGAGTATCAATCGAAGGCCCTGCGAATAAAGGATCAATGAATATTATTAAACGTAACAAAAAAATGAAAGTAAATCTTCCTACTTAATATATTATCTTGTTAACTAGTTTATCTCCATCGTTTTATTTCACGTATGAATAGCTTAAACAATTTCAGGAATCGGCTGATTTAAATTAATGTGCGATTAAACTTCGTGAAAAAAGTTTACGAAGTAGAATGAGTTATAACCCGAACGAAGCCGGATGGATATATTATACTTTTTGAAAAAATATTTAGTCATGAAAATGATTAATTTATAAATTAAGCTTTAGTTGATTTTTTCCTCTTTTAAATGGCATTTTTCACTTTAAAATTCAGAGTAAAACAATTCTTCAAATAAATAACTAAAAAAATAAGTGTTCTCTTTGTTTCATCTTCTTTTAGCCGTTCTATTTAATAATGTACCTTTACAAAAGTGTTGTTGCATTTTTAGTCTGTTTTTGTTAGCTTAACAAAGAATGATTCATATTTTATGTTGGCTTTTTTGCATTTCTTTTTATGGCTGGATTTTTTATTTTTTAATTGCTGTTTTAATAATACAATTCCTGCATTAAACTTTCTCATTAATTATTGTTTTAAATATTTAAAAACATTATTTAATTATTAAGTTTGAAAAGATACTTTGTAAAAAGTTTTTTATAAAGATTGAACGAACTGTGTGAGATATGATTTTACTTTTTATTCGTTAGCATTAGGTTGTTTTACCAATCCAGAAGTATAGGAATTGTTTTTTTTTCACAATTTAAAAGGTTAATTTTTTTTATAAGAAGTTATAAACCATTTGCAAGTATACCTTATGAAATTCCAAATTATTTTGAAACAGAATTATTATTGTAAAACTAATTTTTTAAATTAATCTTTTTTTTTAAATTGTAAAATATTAACATATTTTTTTAAGAATATTATTTGCCGTTATCTGTTGAAGGTAATTAAAATAGAAATAATGGAATGATTTTGAATCCACGCAAAATGTCCACGTTTGATTAGTTAGAATATAATATATATTTTCTTAGTGAGTCTGTTGTAATAAATAAAGTAAGACTGTGATTGAAATTGTACTATTTTACCAGACTCAGACGTGGATGGTTTGAAATAGATCAAATTAAAACTACTCCTTCATTCGGAAACTTCGAATCCCGGTCAGGCGTAATATTTTTATATAAATTTTTCGTAAAGTAACTGTGTTTGGGGATAAGCCTGTTGCTGTTTTGAGCATAAATAAATAATTATTTTTGCCGACTAACCTGGCATAGTCATATATCTCTGCCTTTCATCCGAAAGGTTCCTATTCGAAAACCGGACTGACTTGGCATTTTTTCATGCGTTAAAGAAATCTATTCTTCCCATCAACTACTATAAATTGGTATCTATTACTTAAAAAATGCATACAAACCATAGATAGCTATATGAGCGCAGCTTGTAGAAAGAGAAAGTGGTTTTCAGAACAGACATGGTTACTAAAATCGTGAAGTGAAGTATGGGGAGACGAAAGAAAAAACCAGAGCTTTTTCATGAAAAAAAAATTTAAGCTTTTTTCAAAACGGAAAATTTTTTAAATTTCAAGTTTTTGGAAGTATCTATTCTTTGTTCAGGGCAATATTTTGCGGTAATTTTTAAAACTTGTTTTAAAAAAAAAAAATGTCTCTTTTTCAGAATTAAGCTCTGTAAATGTGATAAATTATAAAGAGTAAAAATAAACTATGCTTAATGTTTAATTCAGCTCTTGATACTTAAAATACCATTATTTATATATATATATATATATATATATATATATTAATTGATCGGAAACTTGTCCGAGAGTAAATAATAATAATAATAACGTGCTTAAGACCTGTACTGATACTTAAATGCAGATGTAGAATATTAAGAAATATTACTTATTTGACGAGTGGTATCTCTATAAAAGTTTGTTGGAGAACTTTTTTTAAATTGTATTTTTTTACGATTTTATTAATTTTGTAGATAAAAAGAGTTTAGCCTGTCCAGTTTTGAAATATTTTACTTATTGCAGAAATACTAACAAATATGTTTGGTAAACTGTTTTACGCCGTTACTTGAAAATTTACATTCTTTTCAGCTTACTAAGCCGGTTCTACTTTCTTAATCATTCGTTCGTCTTAATACGAGTGAAATCTATATCCCACATAATTATTAGTGATTTAATTTGAACGTTTAAATAATTAGATTACAGTAGAAAAAAAGGTTTGTCAACTTATTTTGCAGTTAAAGAAAAGTTGAATCATATTTTATCTTAAACTGTCACTTTCACAGTTCGTTCATGTACTACAAAGGAGATACAAGCAGCTAAATGTAATCTTTTTTCTTATGACAGTGAAACATGTAATTACGCGTTTTCTTGTTGATTTTTTATTTTATATTACCTCGATCAAGAATTTTTTTTCTACTAGTAATATGATAGGTAGTAAAAATTGATTAAACATTTTATTGTTGAATATTTGTGTAGAATTTGGCTCTTGATTTAATAAATATATATGTTATACATTTATTATATTTTTAACCAACTGCGCCATCGGGAGGGTTATGTGTCTAGTTGATCTATTTGCCCCTCTGCATCTTTAGAACGGATCCGTTTATTTTTATTAAATTAGGTACCAAATGATTTTCTCAGGTACGGTTATGATCTTGAATACATGACGACTTAAATAAAATAAAACTAAACGGTAAATGCAATTTTATGGAATTTGATAAACCAACATTTGTTGAAAGTTATTAAATAAATAGTTCAAAAGTGGAATAAATATATATTTTTTGTAAAATAAAATAACAGAAAATTAATCAATCATTTAATATAACCAATCATAAACTTACTGAATTATATGAGACACTATTACACTAATCATTTATACAATATTCACCTACCATCTATTTATTTCCATTGGTCAAGATGTTATATGGACTTTCCCCACCGCTATATTCCCATTAGTGTGTGTCATACTATACTACAACTATTTAAATGATTTGTCATCCTATTGGTTCCTCTCCGCCACCTCACACACTATGTTTCTTCCCACTTAAGGCCTAACGTTATATAGTTTCTAAAATATTTTATTACATGTTAACACTGTAAAATGAAAAGTGTTGTGAATAATATATATATAAATAATATAAGATATATAAAAAAGATCAATCAATATTTCGGTTCCTGATATCAACATATAGAAAAATTCCTATAAATAATAGGTCCGGGCATGCCTTTTTTATCCACCTGTCGTCATTTTGTGTTTTTTAAATATAAATTTTTATCTCCAGAATGGATTGAGATATTTTAATGAATTTTTTTATCTTTTTAAATTAATATTGTCTATGAAATAAAAATGCATTTAGTGGAAATGTCATGTTCCAAAATGTTAAAATGACAACAATCAAAAAATTTTTACTGCACGATAGCTCAAGAACTATTTGTATTAAGAAATAATTTGTTATTATTTACAATTTTAAGAGTCCCTTTATTAATAAAATGCTAAATTATATTGAAAAATGTTAACGTGGTCTATATTTAAAATTACAAAATTATTTCGTGTCAGTTTTTTCTCCACTTATGGTAATATTATTCAATACTACTAGTAGAGTTAATTTTGATCAAATACACTAAACCGGTGATGTTCCTTGTGTAAGTTAGATCAATATGTTTATTTACAAAAGGCGCATTTCGTTATTATTACCTTGTATCATAGAATTTTATGTTCCATTACGTAGTGTTGAAGAATTCAGAAACAGCCTTGAAAAAGAAATAAATTTTGCATGCAAGACAAAAATTAAGTCATTCAGACATATCGCTCTCTATATGCCGGTAACAGTATACCCATTATTACTTTCAAAAAGATATAAGCCGATTATACCAGAGATTGTTGTTGCACATGATACGGTTAGTTTAGTAGTGTGCGGTAGTTCATGATGCATTTCGTTTGGGTCGTTTGTTGCCCAGAAGCGGAACTTATGTTTTATCACACATTCACATAAATGGAAATATATTTCACTCATTAGTGCATTATTGTCTTCGTTTTGTTTATAAGATTCAGATGTTGGTAGTAAAAAAGAAGAAGCATTACATCGCGCGAGGAGACTTCATTTAAAGCTTGTACAGCTTTAATTTTGTGTATGTATATGTATATCCTTAAGAAGAATCCTTCTAACACTGGTGTTCAACAAACCTAGTGAAAGTGAACGACAGACAGTCCGTTTGGAGCTTCGTTGCATTGCAGCTGTTATGGCGGCTTTGTTATTAAGTGTACGTACATTTGTTTTTTATCAGGAGACTTTTTCTACAAAGTTGAACCATTTTCTTAGAAATTCTGCGTATACAGTTTAATGGTACCGGTTGACAGCATTGCATCATTCCATTGGAATGGGCAAAAAGTTGAAACATCCGTTGTGCAATTGTAAAACTGTCGGTATTTTTGTAGAATGCTTTAATCGTAAATGCACGTTTACCCGTTCGTCGTTCCATTGTAAGAGTCACTAAGTCCTATAGAAAGAAGGGTCATCTATTATTTTTCGATAAAGCGTTTCTTTGCTCCGTTGACCCAACTTCCGATAGTATTACATAAAATTTCAATTATCTTGAAACCATCTAACACGGTCGTTCGTCATGACGAGTGACCTATATTTGAATGGTTTTTCTTTTTTATTTAAACATCTGATATACACATATTATAATGACTACGTAAAATTCAGAAGGATGTATCAAAATTTTGTATGGAGAAATTTTTAGATAGATCACGTAAAACAGATTGGAAAAGAATTAGAACGTTGCCATAACACCAGTTGAATTATAGATTTAAAAAATGAATTTAAATTTAATGATTAATATCGTTGATATTATTGTCTTTAAGTTTATTTACGTTAAAATTTCACTGTTAAAGGTTATTTAATCTTTTTCTATAAAGTTTAATGCGATAGTTTATTATGGTTATATAAACTGTTTAATATTTTATAGGAAGGAAGAAAAACTTGTTCAGTTGATCAGACTGATATTAAATTCACGAATCAGTAGTAATATTTAAATAAATTTTATATTTTTTTAGTAATAATTCTGTCGTACTACCGGTAAATACATTGGATATCGTTTAAAGATTCATGTTGTTCATGACTCAATTAATTCATTACCTATCGATATATACAACTTAAAGGTTAGGTGGTTAAATCGTGCACATTTCTTTATAGTATCCATCAGGTGTGAGATTCAAGTGTGAACTAAACATCATGTTTCCCGTACTTTCCCTGTTTAACATCTAACTAGCTACGTACATTATACAGTGTTTTACCTTTCGGAAAAGGTAGTTCTTTCTTTTAAATATACTGCACGAATAGTCGATCTTTCTTCTTCTTTTTCAAAATAATTCCTTATAAGCTGTTAAAACAACACCCGCACTTTTAGCTTTTTTTCTCCTTTTCTTTAATATCTTCTTTTTTTAACTCTTGTTCCGCTCCATTAGACACAGTGTAATAATAATATAGAAGTGTATAACAAACGCCCTCTTCAATGGAGAAAGTGTATTAAATGGAATATCTATCTATTATCTTATGTTAACCTTTCCCTATGTTTAAATTTTTATCTATACAAAAGAACTTCTCTTGTTACCCTTTCTTTCTTTCTTTCTATACATTGTTTTTTTACGTTTCCCTTTCAAACCTTGAGGGTATGTTTTATTCATATTTATATAAGATGTACTTATATAAATTTATTCTTCCATAAATATTTTAATTTAATATTAAGGTAGATAAGTATAACTTACCAGAAGTAAAACAGTTCTATAATTTAGATTTTAAGATTACAAAAAGATGGTTTAGTAAAAAAAAAGATATCGAAAAGAGATTAGCATAAAATGTATTTTCATGCAGGAAAGAAATTTTTGTAATACCCTTTCAAATTTAGATCTATAAATTTTTATTAAGTAATTCTTTAGATTATTTGTATGCGATTAGCATTTTATAAATTCAAACTTGAAGAGCATAGAAAAGTTAAAAAAAACCGATAAAGATTTTTTGAATTAAAAAAAGATAAATCTGCGGTAAAACTTTAAACAAATTTTTTTATTTTTTTTTTTTTAAGAAAGAGAAATGTTTTGATACTTAAGACAAAGGCGTGTGCACCTACCGCCGATTTTTGGGTGAAGTATTTAATCTGCGTCATTTTTGACGATTGAAATTGGTTGTAATTAATGAAATTAAATGAATTTTCAATTTTTTTCCACCTTAATACTGTTCTCTTTTATAATCTTTGTTGAGTATTTTTTGCAGACATGTCCTATTCTTCGGGACAGCTATAAAATTACGTATGAAATTAATAACAAAAAAGAAAGGTAATCACGGACATTCCCGGCTACGCCGGTCAAGTCATGATTACCAAAATAAAATTTAAGCATAAAAATTCCAAAATTTTCAATAAAAATAAAAGGTATCGATTTTAGGGACTTTCTTACTGTGTGGAGAAATAAGGAAAAATTTAATTATAAAGTGATCCCAAGGGGCAAAAATAAATTTAAAAATTTTAAAAAAAGTGTAACTTTTATGAAAATAATGAATATAATATAATTTAAGAAAAAAAAATTGTAGGAATTTTCTCGATAACTCTATATATGAAGTATAAAAACTTTCAAAAAATTGTGGATAAATATTTAAACCAAAGGGAGATAGAGCTAAAGAGCTGTAAAAAATGTACTTTAATAAAGTTTTCTCTAAATTGCCTTTCAAGAAAATTGAAATTGGGTTTTCGCGATAACCCTCAACCCCCTGAACGAATTTTCAAAAAAAAATTAATACGATCCCCCCCCTTATATATACGAGCCCCCTTATATATAGAAATATTTGAGCTTGATTTGAAGAAAATCGGTTTGGTCACTCCTGAAATTTAAGACTAAAAGCAGTGCGACTCACATACATGTATACGATTTGATATGGTTTTATGGTCTAGATAAACTAGTTGGACCCGAAAATGTAAAGATTTACAAAAACCCGGATATCCTATTTTTGACATGATCACCGTACTTTCCCTTTTAATATAACTATTCTAGCTGTATTCGCTGGGAAAGTAAAATTAAATAATTAAATAAAAGAAATTATTTTAATGTTTGTAATAAAGCTGGTGGTTTATAAAATTAATTTTTGTGAGCAAAATTGTTAAAAATTCTGCTTTTTTAGTAATGATAAAACATTCTAAAAAACAAAACATTTAAAGACATATTAATACAATAAATAAAACGTCTAATTATTCTGATCTTATTACAGAAAATAAAAATATATTTTCAAATCTTGAAAATATTCCAGTTTTACAAATTGGTACTAAATAATATAAATTTCTCACACGTGAAAAAAAATATATGGAATAAAAACCAATAATGAAAATACGATTAAATAACAACTAAAATTCAAATTTAATGATTGGCTTAAAGAAATTTATTTCATTTATTTTACATTTTTAATTTAAATTTATTTTACATAAGTTATTCTAATTTTATTTATATTATTTAAAAATATATTTGAGTATAAAATCAAATTAATATTTTCATTTTCTGTTAACAGATTGAAACGGCAACAGAATAATTAATTTTTTTCAATGACAAAGTGGTTGACAATTCAGAAGATTTATTTTTTAAAATATTGAAAAATTGAAATTTCCATGGTAATAGTAAATTATATAAATAAAGGAAAAGATTATTAACGTTTGGAAAAATATCTTAAATAAAAATGTTTTTAAAATGATAATAAATGTATTTTGATGTATGTATTTTTATACAGATGATGATAGCATTATTTAAATATTAATTATACAATTTTGCAAATCCATTATCTTATAAAATAAATAGTAATAAACAGAACATCCGGATTTTACTTAACTACTAGTTTAAATAAATTTTAATAATTTGTTTGATGGACAAATGATCAACAACTTGTGTTATATATATATATATATCTATATTTATTTGTTTATATATATATATATATATATATATATATATATATACACCTTTTAACTCATGATGGTGTCAGCGTAGTAAACTAGTTGATTTTAATTTTTTTTAAATCTAAAACATGTTTCTCCTAAAGACGACTCGTTAAATGCTATATATTTATATTATGTGTTCATGTGTTCCTGGCACTGCTGTAATGCTGTTTTACCACAGATTCCCTTGACCTATCCAGGTAAATGCAGGGTTTTTTTTTCATTTTTTATGTGTCTAGGCAGTTCCTTTTTTAAGCTTATGATGATATGATGATGTGTATTATATACCGATCATTTATACTGAGTTAGTATCTATTTTTACTTGTGGTTTAAAGGATTTACAGTTTGGCCAGTTTTATTAAACGTACAAATGCATTTACGCGTATTAATAACTAGCATCCCTGTCGCAGCTTTACCGGCGGGTTATATGCTTGCTTGTGTGTCCCGTCGCGGTCAGGGGATATTTAGATTGTCAGGGTTAAATATCCTTCCCGTCTAGACCCTCCCTTTCCCGTCACGAAATACATAATCACAATTGCAAAAATAAATTATCATCACAATTTTACCGAATTTCATAGATTGATCAATAGAGGTAAGATAAAACAGAAAAAATAGAAAAAAAAATTGTTATTTTACTTTTTAAATATTAAAATTCATAAAACCCGAAAATGGTTTTAGATATTTATCTGAAGATTATTTCCAAGCCCAAATCGAGTGAATATTTTTTTAGTATAATCGGACGTGGGAAAAATTTGCAATCATTGTTCGAAAATTTTTTACCTTTCTTCACCCCTTTGAAGATCGAATTTCAAAAATCTAGATTTATTTTGAAGTATTCACATGAAGATTACACTACCAATAATCATCAAGTTGTTATCTTCATTTATTATCAAGAAATTTCAAAAATAGTAACAGTTCAAAAAATAATAAAATATAATGTGATCCCATTAAGCCTTTAAACTCGGAATTTCAAAATCTACAAATTGGTTTTTAAGCATTCACATGAAGATTAACACCTCAAAAGTCAACTTGATATCTTCATTTGTTACCGAGAAATTAAAAAAGTAGTAAATTTCATTGTTATTCCATTTTAAATCCTTTAAACTCGACATTATAAAAAATCCTTTCGTAGCGTAAAACTTGCACCGTAAGAAGAACGTGTATACAAATTTTCATCAATTTATCTTCAGTAGTTTATGCTGGCATTGATGAGTCATTTAGTCGGTCAGGACAAGTTGTTTTATTGGTACAGAAGATGTATACATACAAGGTTATGAAAAACCTTTTTTGGCTGACCTAAAGCGGTAGTAATTTCCTTCGTTTTCTCGAGCAGGCTTTTCTGTCTGCTCAGTGAGATTTGTAATGGGAGGAGTCCTCCGGAGGTAAATGAAAAAAAATTTAAAATTCGGATACTAAAGAAAAGTTCAATTGTGAAAAACATCTTAAAATTAAGTGATTCCTATGTACATACTCCGGTTTAATTGAAACAAAAAGACATAATTCCGAAAAGGATTGCACATCTGGTGACTTAAGTACGATGATGAAGTCGCAAACGTTGTCATTGAAAAAAGTTGTATTTATTTTGAGAGACTCAACCGTCTTCAAAGGTTTAAACTTGAAATGCTATCATCAAATCTATTATTTTGAGTTCATTAATTTCTGGAAAATATTTCCATTAAAAAAACATATAGTATAAAAGATATTAAATTATGTAAACCTATCTCTGCCATCGAAAGTAGTATTTGTCAAATTTTTTTACTTGAAAATCGACCAAAATTACATTAGAAATATCACAGCTCCATTTAGGTATTCAGCATTATTTAATTTGATAACAGAAAATTTTGTCGAAGATGAAAAGTGAGATGTGTTCCTGATTGCAAGAATTAAATCAGATTATTTAGAGTATGCGACATAGTAAATATTTTTAGAGTAAATAATTTGGAACTAACTTTTTGGAAATAATTTGGATAGGAAAGCAAAATATCATCAAACCAGCTAAATGACCGATTACTATATATATTTTTTTTTTCTTTTTTTTATTAAAATAGTACTTCAATAATTTATAAATGCTATTTTTTTTTCAAAGTTTTCTTTTTTTATTGCAGATTTAACCACTAGGAATGGTAATGGTGTTTTCAAAAAAAAACTAGGCAATTTTTATATTCTTGATTAATATCATATGTGAAGCAGGTTTGTTGATAATATGCTTATGAGAATAACAGTATATACCTAGATAGAATTAATTATTTATACATAAATAAATTAATCAGTTTTTTTTAAATTGAATTATTTATTTTTTATTTTTTTTTGAAATAAAAGATAAATATATTTGCTGAATTCCGTAGCGGAATGGTATCATTTCAGCTTTTCATTTGGAAGTTCCGGATTGGAGTTTCGGTAAGACGTGGCATTTTTCACGTTATTAATTCATTATCATCCATCATAATTTGTTTATTATCTGGCGTCAGCCTGTTAATTGTTACTGTACGCATGAATAAAACAAGAGATAAATATTAAAAATTAAAAAACACCACTGCCGAAAAAACATGGCTGACAAACATTGCTCTTTAATATAGGATAATTAAAGAGCATGTGGGTGATAATTTTGTATATAGTATAATTAAAATTTAAAAAAAAAACCAAAAACAAAAAAAAATTAAACATACATATATATATAGCCTATGACACTCCCGGTAACGTAAGGATTCCAACGCGGGGTCATACATCTAAATCGGTTCAGCTGTTTAGCTTCTACGGTGCAACAAACATACATGCATACATGCTTGATAATGTTTTAGCTGATTGACTGAATAACTTTTAATGGATTTTTGTTTATATCTCATTTTTATTTAACATAATTCGACAAATATTAAGCCTAATAACTTAGAAGGCAATGTCATCATTGATTAATCAACATATTCTTGAATCGTTCCAGTGTCTGTTATCTTCATTAGTCATAAGCCCCTGTAAGACTATGTAAACTTTTACTTGAAATAAACTTTTTTTATAATTAAAAGAAACAAAAAGTGCGCGCGCGCTTGTGTGTGTGGGTGTGATAAATTAATTAATACGATTAATTAGTTGCCATGGTAGAAATACATAACGTAAAAACTCTTTCTTCAGATAAACTTTAAAATCGGATCTCATTTAAAACCGTTCACTTAAATAAATTTCATTGCTTTTAAAAGATCAGACTTTCTCTATTTTAATTTAAGTTTCCAGTCACCTATCTTCCAATCGGTCTCATAATTTATTACCCTTTTACATATGTATAATAGGCTACTTGTATTTCCTTATATACTTGTAGGTGTATCTATCCCCCTCTAAAAAGTCCTATATACTAAGTTAATTACTGCAACTTTTACTGACTTTATCCGTTGTTCTAATTGAGTATTGCCTATTTGTCTTTAAATACAACTATTATAATTGTCAGTTTATACTTAATATGGATTATTGTATCTGTTTTATTCCTTAAAAAATAAGTAAAATTAAAAAAAAATTCCAGTAAACGTATATCAGACCTACTTAAATTATTATTTATATATATATATATGAGTGCGTATGTGTTCTTGTTTAGTTATTTTTGCCTTTTACTGTTTTTAATTGTATATATTATAATTGTATATTACAATATATACAATATTTTTTTTATATTGTATTTTATTTTATCATTAATGTTATTACTTTTTAAATTTTCTTCAGTATTTTTTTTTTCTTACTACATGTTTAAAAGTGTAATAAATATATATAACTTGCCCGTTAGTTATTCCAGCTTTTACTTTTTTCATTGTATTTAATTTTTTTCTTCTTGAAAACTTTGTAGTTGATGTTTTAATATTTTTGATACATTCTTCTTCTAGCAGTAACGGTATAATTAATATTTTTATTGAAGTTTAAATTACTGAGAAATAGAGGTAATTTTTAATTTTTCCTAGCTTCCTTAAAACTCTTTCCAACAAGTCGTAAGATTTTTTTTATGAAATTACCATTTTTAATAAATTATTAGTTAAAATAAACCTATGTCAAATAAGATAACTGTTTTTGTGAATAATAAATTGTAAAATTATTTCTTCGCATAGAGTTGATTTTTTGGTTTGGAAAAAATCGCCAATAGTAATAGATTTCATTTTTTAATGTTTTTTGTCCAGTTTCCTTTATATTAAAAACGATTCTTACCAATTTTCATATGTTTACTACTTAGTATGTATGAAAATAATGTGCGTTTAAAACATTCTTTTTTTTTAAATTTATTTATAAATATAATCACATTTCTTTAACTTTATTTTTGATACTATCCACAACTGGTTTAATTTGAAAATAAAATCATTTTTATATTAAAATTTATTACATTTTTCCTTAAAATTTTATTATTTATAAAAGTTTGCCGGTTAAGAGACCGTGCGATTTGCCAAAATTGATTCAGTCACCAAAGAGTACGGCGCCGTCGGCCCGGAGACAGACAGATGTCGATTGATTTTGATCTTTATCTAATAAAAGTTTTCCTTCCATTTCTGATCCGAACTCTGCTTGCATGTAGCGTTTTCACCTAAATTTGATTTGTACTGAGACTTGCATGGCTTAATATTTGAGTGAAGCGTATGACTACTTGCAGGATTAACAAAGGTCAACTTACTATCCAACCAATACTCTTGATGAAATGAACCATATCCTGATGGAGGATCAATTTTTTTCATTTATTTAAAGGTTTATAATTTAAAACTTATATTTGTAGCTCGCAAGATCACAGTGTTAAAAATCACAAAAAAAATGTATTCTAAGCACTTTAATATAAACACACGATACACGTGTTGTATGTTGTGAATACTTCTTTATGCCAACTGTTATTAAAGTATGGAAACCTTTAAACAGTTTATCAACCGTTACATATGGAAGAATGGAATTTACTAAATGCTCCCATACCTTGAAACGATCTATTTTCCGGTATGAAATCACGTAGGTGTAAACCACTTTTGAAATTACCTGTGAAAAATGTTAACTGTTGAAGATTTTTACGTCAAACGTTTTGTTTTTCAATGCCCTTGAAATTTCAATTTCATGGACGCAATTCTACCGTTTCCACTGAAAAATCTGACTTTTTCCCCGATGGGAGCTTAGGATGTGGTAGTCTCATACCGAAAAGTAGATCGTTACTAGATGGAAGCATGTGCTTTACACTTAATAAATTGTGTTCACTTTATTAACACTGTATAACAATTTCTTAGTATCTACTGATGATGATTGTTTAATTATAGAAATGGCTATCTAGTTTTACATTGATTGATTGAATTTTTATGTGTAAAAGTTTTTGAGAGTTTTATTTATTTTTTTATTTCTTACAGTTATTTAATTGTATTGATTTTTATAGGTTTATATTGTTATTTAGATTCCTACAATTTTGAACATCTTAATTTTTAATATCACAACCAGTTGTGACTAAATACTTCTTGAAATATGCTAAATTTATAAATTGAATGTCACAAAAACGCTCCGTAAGATCTTAATAAAAATTTAATACGTGTCTACTGTAAAAATCGTATTACATGATTTTAACGCCCTACACAAATGTATATCAAATTAATAATTAAAAAATCAGTTATCGATAATTTGAAGTTTAATTCTCGGATTACAGGTTGTCGTTTAAACCCACCGGGTTGGTCTAGTGGTGAACGCATCTTCGCAAATCAGCTGATTACGAAGTCGAAAGTGCCAACGTTCAAATCCTGGTAAAGGTAGTTACTTTTACACGGATTTGAATACTAGATCGTGGATACCGGTGTTCTTTGGTGGTTGGGTTTTTCAATTAACCACACATCCCAGAAATGGTCGATCTGAGACTGTACTACAAGACTACATTTCACTTACACTCATACATATCCTCTGAAGTAATACCTGACGGTGATTCCCGGAGACTAAACACGAAAAAAAAGGTTGTCGATTAGAAAATATTTTTCGAAGGCGCTTAACATTTATTTATGTCCTCTAGTTATGTATTTATTTTTTTTTTTAACAAAACTTGCAGTTTTTTTTAATTTTTGTTGTAAAATATTTATTATGAAAAATCATTTTTATATGATGTCAGCAAATGTAGGTTTTATGTAAACACGTAAAAAAAGAAAGCCTACTTTCGTTGAAGTAATGATAAAAAAGACAAAATTTGATGAGAGATATATGATATTTTAATACACCTTCTAGAATTTGTTTTTTGAATTTGTTGATCTTAAAAAAATCGTATAAATTAAAACAAAAAAGAAGACTAATATTACGTTTTCCTGCGTTTTTAAAAAATATAATAAACGATTTTTTTAAAAATATTTCCTAATAAAATAATGTTGAAAAGGAAAAGCTTTAAATTTTTATATTATTTCTTTTTTTCTAATCTTTTTTTATTTTTATTTGCTAATGCTTGGCCGTTCCGAGTGAGAGTTTTTAATTGTGTAGACTATCTTATAAACTAAATTTTTACTTTCATTTTGAATTGTTTACAGCAAAATTGTATTACTTTATAAGTTTTAATTTTTTGTTTTATTTATAATTTCAGATAGAAATTATGTGTTCTATTTATTTTTTTAGAATTACTAAAAATTATGTCTATTTGAAGGTTTTTTGTTTACTTTTTTAATGGCTCTTGAACGTTTTCTTTGCTATTTTAAGATTATAATCCCTCAAACTCAGATGTTTTCTTTCGTTAGCTAATCTATAGTTACAAAAACATTTTTGATTATGTTATGTATTTTGGATTATTAATATACTTTTGATTTTATTTTATTTTTATATTCCTTTTATTATAATATTTAAAAAAAAACTGGCAAAATATTACATGACTTTCCCGGCTATTAATAAAAAATTAAAAGAATTAAAAGCCAAAAAACAAACATACATATATTTCACAGAGGTTGGGAATAAATTTTAACAAACATTTTTCTAAAAATATTTATATTTAGGTTAAGCTTAACAAATTTGGTTAAGTAAAATTTTCTTTAAATCTAACAGCCACTTCAATAGAGACTAAAAGAAGAAAGAGCAAGTTTTCAAGAAAACCTTTTTTTCATTTTAGGCCTGCATTTTCTATAATTTAAAAAAAAATTGTGAGGCATTTCTTGATTATATATATATATATATATATCTGTATACGAAATATAAACTTTCAAAACATTTTTGAGAAATATTTTAAGCCGAAGGGAGAGACTAAAAGAAAAACATATTTCAATTTTAAGTGGTGGAGGTTGATTTTTTTGGAAAAAAGTTTTTTGATTATTTATATACACTACAGGTAACAAATTTGCTTTAATAAAATGTTCTTTAAAATGCCCCTGAAGAAAATCGAAATTGGTTTTTTCGCGATATCCCCACTTTCTTAGCGAATTTTTTATCAGTGCCCCATATAAAGAAATATTTGAGTCAAATTTGAAGAAAATTTGTGTGGTTAATCCTGAGATAGAAGGTCAAAATAGTGCGACGCATAAGTACGCACATAGATATGATTTTTGGTGTAGATGAACTAGTTGAAACGTAAAGATTTGCAAAATACCCGATACTGTATTTTTCACATGTTTTTATTGGGATGTGTAGGATTAAGTAGAAATTTTTGGTATCATTTTTCACTTTTCTAAAAATATTTAAAAATAATTTTTTTTAATTATTATTTTTTTAAATTTTTTTTTAATTATTCGATAATTTAAAAAATTAAATACATGTTTTTTATTATTTTCCTTTATCTCCCCTCGGTTTTAATATTTTCTCAAAAATACTTAGTATGTAGAGGTATCGAGAAGTGGCTATAATTTTATTAAATTATAAAAAAATTCAAACCTAAAATGCTTTTTTATTTTAGCCTCTATTGAGAAGAGGCGTTAGATTTAGAGAAAATTTTACTTGAGCAGATTTGCTAATCAGTAATAGGATATGTGTGTTTTTAAATTCCAAAATGTATAGAGAATTAAATTACATTTACGATTTTTTTGATGATTTCTTTTTAATTTAATGAATTTAAAAAATTATGTTTATTTTTGTTTTTTATTAATCATGTTTAACTAGAAACGGTGTGTATTATTACAGTTTTAATACCTGATATATAAGATCTAAGAACTATATTTTAACTAGCTTATGAATGTACAATTATAACCTGTATATCAGGTTTAACATAAGCACATACTGCTTTCAAAATTATTGAATTAGATTTCGTATCGTTGCATTATTTTAATTATTTTACATACATTATGGAAGTAGATAAATCTATTTCTATAAAAAAAAAAGATTAATTAAATTTCAATGTGTTATTAGAATATTTCAAGGTTTATTTCTTGAAGGAAGTTTAGTTGTTACATTTCCTGTTGTATTTTAATAAAAAAATATATAATAATAAAAACTAAAAATTATTGTAGGACTATTTTCCTGTTCTACTAACCGGTTTTACTAAGATGCACGTGCTCTGCACCTTAACGTACTGTCAGTATTTGCAGTACTTACGTACCAACCCTGCATTTTTGGCAGAACTGAAGAAATAGGGAACGATGGAAAAATTAGAATGTCTGGTAAATGTACTTTTTATATAACTTTTGTATAGATTTGCCAAACAAGAGTGAATCTAATGGCGGATGTGCACAGGGAGAATTAATGTGCATTTGGGAACAAAAACTAGCCATCTCCTCATGTTATTTTTATTTTTCATACATACATATACAAAAAGCGATATTAAGTAAAGACAGCTTTCTTCACGCATTGTTCATTCTCAACTGACTACACAATATGTTGGTCGTGTACAAATATATAAGGTTCTTCGTTTTTCACCCTGTTTGTGATTAAACTATAAATATATGTAATAATTTTTTTTCAGTATTAAATTCTTAGATTATGTGAAATATAAAAAAAGATAATTATTTAGTTGAGGTGCCTCACCCCGAAATCACAAAAAACATATAAAATTAATTCAAAATTAATATTTATTCATTTAATGATGTATTTTGGGTATCGGAAAATAAAAAATTGAAAAAATTTACATAGTAATACAAATAATACATAACAAAATGAAAATCGAAAAAAATACTTATAGTGAAACATTATATTTAAAGATATAAATATGAAAATAAATAATATATCTAACCAAACTTAGCCTGCACTCGCTTCGCTCGCTAACCTTGACTAATCAACAGTAATGTTTTGATCATTTAAGTAATAAATAATTAATTAGGTTAGGTTCAGCTCTTGATGATTGCGGTTGCGTTTTTCTTGCTCTGAGTATTCACGGTTATTATTGCAGTTTTCGTTAATAGTTGTTTTACTTTTTCGTTTTTTTGTTCGTTTTTAGTTTTTTAGTGATGTTTTTAGTAGTTCTGTTGCGTTTTTGTTGTTTGTTTTGTTTTTTTTATTTGTATCGCTATGTAAATTTTTACTAATTTTCTATTTTCCGACACCCAAAATACACCATTAAATGAATAAATATTAATTTTGAATGAATTTTATATTTTTTTTTGTGATTTCGGGGTTAGGCACCTCAACTAAATAATTACCAAAAAAAAATTGTTTTATTCCAGCAAAATTAGTGTTGCGAGTATTTTCTTAAACGCATCCTGAATACTTAAACGGCATCAGTTTTGTAGATTGTCTTACAGTTGAGAATTTTAAAATATTTTAGGGAAATTTTATTCTTATCATCCAACTAAAAATAAATATATATTATGTGTTGTTCCGTATTACGAACCTGAAAGCTTTCATTTTATATTATACTTGACACAATTTTATATAATTGTTATTACTTTATTCAAACACTGGAATATACTTTTATAAAGAAAAAAAAATGTATATATATATATATATATATATAAACATAAATGTAAAATATAAAATGTAAGCATAACTTTTATAAAAATAATAAATTTTAATTCAAATTACAGAAATTTTAAATTCCAGGTACAGGTTTTCAGTAAGTAACGATTGTAACGTTCTTGGTTTCAGTTCATGGATATCTTCTAGAAGACTCAATATGGCATTTTTGTACATTACAGAGCTAGATAGAACTGTAAGTTCAGTGGCACTTAAGTGATAGCCCTGAACTGATATAGGCAATTTTCATAAAACTTATCCTCGTTGCATCTACCATGATTAGCGTAAGGACGATTAAAAGTACTATGCTAAACGGGGAGAAATCAAAATCTGAGACTCCTTTATCTGGATTTTAAATACTGTGATGATTAGACTTTTTGCCTATCCCGCAGAACATTACATTGCTCAGTTATGTAGACGTTATCTGTTACATTTATTGCAGTTTTAAATGCAAACTTAAAGATTTAACCGTTTTCATACACCAATTATTGCAGTAACATTTTTAAATATTTAAAAAATACATTTTTCCTTTTTTTTAAATCACTTAGCGTATAAAAATTTTGAATTACCAATATTTTCTTTGTGGTATCAAAAAGAAATCCTTAAACTGAGAGGAAAGAGAGAGAGAGAGAGAGAGAGAGAGAAAGAGAGACTGATTGTGTAGTAATGAAACTGGAGTACAATAAAATCTTCAGTAGAAATTTTTTTTTTCACAAATATATAATTGTGTCTCAGAATAACGAATAAATGTATTGAGTGTCTCTGTAACTTATCTGAAGGAGAGATTGCCCAACAGTAGTTAATTCTATATTCCACTTTATTCTGCTGCATACTGTAACAGCTGCGGATCCAACTAGTTGATCTAAACCAAAAAAAAGCAATATGTATATATGTGCGTACGTATGTGTGCTTATATATCTGGATTGACCGAACAGAATTTCTTCAAACTTGACTGAAATATTTCTATATATTGAACATTGATCATATTAATTTTCTTTTTTCATAATTCGTTAAGGAAGTAGGAAGATAGCGCGAAAAACACAATTTGATTTTCTTCCGAGGCATTTTAGAGAAAACTTTATTAAAGTAAATTTTTTACCTGCAGTGCATGTTTGAATAATACAAAATTTTTTTTTTTTTTTAAAAATCAACCCCCACCCAGGAAAATTGAAATATATGTTGTTTTTTTATTTTATTATTATTTAATAATAAAATATATCTCTATCTTCCTTCGGTTTAAATAGTTTTCAAAAATGTTTTGAAAGTTTATATTTCGTGTATAGAGATATCAAGAAATACCTACAATTTTTTTTTAACGTATAAAAAATGTGGACCTAAAATTTAAAAAAGCTTTTTGAAAGTTTATTTTTGCCTCTACTGAAGGGGTAGAGAAAATTTAGAGAAAATTTTACCTATATATGAATATTTTTATAAAAATATTTCTTAAAATTTATTTCCCAATTCTGAAATACTTTTTTTTTCGTTTAATTTTTATTATTAATAGCTGAGAAAGTCGTGCAATACTTTGCCAGCTTATTTATTTATTCATAGTCAGGTTTTAAGTGTTACACATTTTATTAAGCATCCATAAAGTGTAATAGATTTAATGACTAAATAAAAAATGAAGTCCGATTTTGACGAATTAAAAAAAATAATAAAATTTGACCTTCTAAAATTAATATCTATATTTCACATTTTGAGTTGATTATTTTTTCTTTTTTGAAATTAAAAAAAAATTAAGAAATCCTATTATTGATTTTAAGAATTAAAATAAAAAATTATTATTTTTTTAAAACCATACTTTTTATATCTAAACATCGTACTAAAAAGTAAAACATAATATTTTCAAAAGTAAAGGACTACTGAAAAATAAAGTAAGCATAAGAAATGATTCAATTAAATTCAAAGAAAAAAGGATCTAAATAATGGATTACCCAGTAAACATAAATAGAAGATAATTTTGTTTTCAATAAAATAATGTGTAAAGTTATTTATTTTCGCAAGACCACAATGAAAAGCACAAGGCGCGACCTCAGTTTTATTTTGCACCTTAACTTTAGTTCATCCAAAGAGACTTACTAGATATTGTATATTGAAACCATTTGCATCAAAACCTTTGTCATATTTAAAGAATTTATATAGATATTAAATATGAAAGCGCGTCCCATGCTTTTCATTGTGGTCTTCCAAAAATAGATAACGTTACGCATGTTAATTTGTTGAAAACAAAATTATCTTCTATATTTGTTTACTGGTTATCTATTATTTAAATCCTTTTTTTCCTCGAATTGAACTGAATTATTTCGTATGCTAAACTTAATTTTTCAGTAGTCCTTTACTTTCGAAAATAATATTTTTTACTTTTTAATACGATGTTTAGATATACGAGTTTAAAAATCATCTGTTAACAATTTTTTTAAATTTTTTTAGTTTAAAATCTCTATTATATACTTAAATACCAGCTAATTAATCATATTGCATTAAAAACTGCACTCTAAGATTGACAATGTTTATGAACGTATAAATATAAAATGTATAAGTAATATGTAAATATAAATACATTATGGTGACGTAAAAAAACTGCGATTGTCACTGGTGTTAGGATTTTTTTTAAAACATGTTTTTAAAATTTTATTTTTTTATTAAATTAATTAATTTTCTAATAACATTTAAATTTTACTTATTATATAATTACAATGTTTTTAGTATAATTTAGTGTAACTGTTATAGAATCTATTTGTATTGAATATAAATAACTATTATAAAATCTATAAAAAAAAGTTAATATTATGATTAATATATTAAAGTATTCAGAAACATATGCAAAATCGAAACATACCGAAACCGCGCAAGCGTGAACCGTGGAACGAAGGTGAGTTAAAGAAAAGCATGTAATGAAGGAAATAGATTTGAGATTTGAGCATTGATTAATAATCACGGCATTGATATTATTGCAAGCATATTTATTGGCATTAGTGAATGGGATTTTTAAAAGATCAAGGACAGAGATATGGAAAATTTATATTTTTCTAGTTTAATAAGCTTATTACTTGGAAAAAAATTAGCGTTTTTCCTTCGTTGTATCACAAAAAAATAAGCCAATAATTTTTATTTTTATTACAAAATTATTCCTATAAATATTACATTAATCTTGAAAATTTGGTCTAAGAAAGAAAGTTGTGTTTTTTTTATTAAAAAGAATGTTTATTTATGATAATATTTTTTATTTCTCATCATAAATTAATGGATATCATGAATCTTTGTGCTATTCATTTTTTTTATTATTACCTTATCCTTTAATTATAATTTTGAAAAATATTTTAAAAAGTAGAAAGAAAAATATTACATACGTGATGCTCCTAGATTGCATTCGATAAATGCTTTTAATTGTTAACCTTTTTTGTTTGTTAGCCTATTGGTATATATATATATATATATATATATATATATATATATATATATTTTTACTAGCATCCCAGTCGCGGCTTTGCCCGCGCTATATGGTTACTTGCGTTTCCCGTCGTGGTCAATTTTTTTATGCGTTTTACTCAAGTAACCGGAGGCAGGTGCAGCCAGTCGCGTCGCACGTACAATAACAGTGGCAGTTGCTGTGTTGGTTTAGCTGCCGCGCCGTACACCGTCGCATCCCTTAAAAAGTCGAAACTCAAAAACTGAAAAATGTTTTGTTAGTTATTTATCTAAAGAGTATTTGTAAGCCCAAATCTACTGAGTATCTTGTAATGGGTACAGTCGGAAATGGGGAGATTTTGTAATCATTATTCAAAATGTTTTTACCTTTATTCTCTCCTTTCAAGGTCAAATTTTAATAAATGTAGAGACTGGTATGTATATATTCACATGAAGATTTCTCACACCAAAATGCTTGTTGATATCTTTATTTGTTACCGAGAAATTAAAAAAAAAATAGTGCGGATTTAAAAAACAATTCAAAAATCAATTTTAACCCTTTAAAATCGGAATTTCAGAAAATCTAAAAATTAATTTTTAGATGTTGGTATGAAGATTGAACACACCAAAAATCAAATTTGTATCTTCATTTGTTTACCGAGAAATTAAAAAATCAGTAAATTTCATTGTTACTCCATTTTAAATCCTTTAAACTCGAAATTATGAAAATCCTTTCTTAGCGTACAACTTACACCGTAAGAAGAACGTATATACAAATTTTCATCAATTTATCTTCGGTAGTTTTTGCTGGCGTTAATTATGACATATTGTTTTATATATATATATATATATATATATATATATATATATAAATGAGATTCCAAAATTATTATTTCATTTTCTTAATGATTTTATTAAGTAGTTCATTGAAGCTGAATTATAAGTATGGAAGAATAACAAAGTGTGAGTATAAGTACTAAAGATTTTTGAGTAACTATTGTCCTCAATTTTTCAGTGCACTATGCACATCTTCATAATTATAGTGTAATTTATGAGCAGTAGTAAATAGTTATAAATTAAATTCATAAATGTAGTTCTCATTCCAAAAATCATTTTATTATTAAAATGGTATGTATGTATATAAGCATAAAATTATTTTTATTAGATATAAATTAATTTTAATATGATATTGTTAATATTATTGTGTTTGAAATCATTGTTCTGTTTTTTATTTCTTATTTTATGATTAATTCTGTTATTTATATTATTGACTAATTTTTATTATTTTAAATTCCAGTCCAGTAAATCAAGTTATTTTTTTATTAACAACTAGTGAAAATGCATTTTGATTAGCGCATTCCGTTTTACTGTATTATTATTATTATTTTCCAGGTTAGGTATGTTATACTTTACTACTTTTATTTACATAACAACCTATTTTTTTACAAGTTGCTGAGACAGGCAACTATTCCACGATTAAGAATAATGTGTTTACATGATACTTTTTTAAACGTCTTTTTTATCTCTGCAGTTTTAGAAAATTTAATTAAATTTCTAGTAAAATAAGTGTCTCAATTGCGTAAGTGACCATTAGTACATGAGAATTTAAATAACCAGTTATCAATGAAAAGTATAGTAAGACTTTCCCGAAAGACCATTTTTATTATTATTACTGTTCTCTCAATTATTAATTTATGTATAACAAAGTTACTTATCTTTACCTTCTACATAAGTGAGATTATTACATATTGGTATAATATAATTGAGTATTACTGTTTGATTTAATGCATTGCTATTTATAGATTTTATATGTACTTATAGTATATCTGACTATATATATATATATATATATATATATATATATATATATATATACATATATATGTGTGTGTATATATCGTATGGTGTATATAATTTTTTTTATTTTTTACAAAAAAAAATATATAATTTTTATTATTGTCTTAAAAACTATATATTGGTTTTATATATATATATACCATACAATAAAATAAAAACAAATTGCTGATCAAGTAGTTAATATATATATATTTAATAATGATGTTTAATATATATGTCATTATCGTTATTTTATATTAAAATAACATGTCTTTAAGGGATTATTTTTATGTTTTAAAAGTTCCCTTAGATCATGGTACCATTATTTGGTGGCCGATCAAATTCCTGCTCGCATATTAAGTTAATCATAATTTATAGTTTCATATTGTGTTGGTTCCTTTTCTCAGTATCCGTTACAATTAAAAAGTTACATATTTTTTTTAATAAATCTCTATTGGCGTGCTGCATACGCAAAGTTAATATAATTTCTGTTTTGACGGTTTTGTGGCATATATTTTATATAAATCGTTAAAAAGTTAGCTTTTCCGCCATTTTTGGGGGTTATTGTGTTACAATAGAATAAATTTTTGACTCATAAAATTTATATTTTTATATTTCATGCACTTTAGTAATTAGTGCGTTAGAACCAACTTTTGTTAGCTTTTTTTTTTCTCTCAGCTCCCCTGGGCCGGACCGACTTGTTGGTATTACGCCGCCCAGGGGAGTGTCTTTAAACTCAAATAGGCCTCCCCACCTACCGGCTATATACCGGCAAGGCAGGTCGGCCTATCGGTTAGCTCTTTTTGAGAGTTCTTTATCAATATTGCCCCTATGGGGACCCAAAAGGGCAATACTAATACACCACGCCAGACCCAGTTCGCCGCGACGCGGTGCCGGGTCCCTTCAGTATTCAGTGTGCTGTTGCCTGACTGTTACCCGTGGAGTCCTTGGTGGCTCATCAGTGCCAACACACCGCAGCATGCTGGACCTCACCAACAAGGCTGTCCACCCAGTCCTATTCTAGCCAACACCTTGTCTTCTCTCATCGGAGTATTTCTGTAGAACGACTTGTCTAACAAAACTAGCAAAATTATTCCAGTTTCATTCGCTTCTTAGCATCTATTCTATTGTTGTCTCTGGATAACACCTCACATACCTGTGAGTGCCTTACTATGTCTAAGTGTGTCCCACCTATTGCACTCAAAAAAGGTGTGCTCAGCATCATCTATCTCGTTGCAGTAGTTGCAAATTGGCTCTTCTCTCTTGCCTATTCTGTGCAGGTAGTTATTGAAGGAACCATGTCCTGTAACAAACTGCGATAGGTGATGATCAACCTCACCAAATCTTCTCGACAACCATGGCTTGATGTTGGGGATGAGGGTTCTCGTTCATCGACCCACAGCTTCCTGCGACCATCTTTCCTGCCAGATATTATAAACGGCATCCCTGACCTCTTGTTCTGGCTTGCCTTGTGCCCTCTCCACCCTCTTTTTTGCGATTAGGTCAATAGGAGGTGTACCCGATAACACGCACAGGGCGGCATAGGACACTGTCCTGTATGCGGACACAACACCTAGGAGCACACACCTGTGCGTCCTCGCCAGTCTCTCTTTGTTGCGCCTGATGGCGATAGAGCGCCACCAGGCCGGAACGGCATACATAAGCGAAGACACGACGGTGGTCGCCAGTAAACGGCGCTTTGAGGCCCGAGGGGCATTCTGCGATGACATAATGATGTTTAGACTTTTTATCATCCTTTCTGCCTTGTTGCATACATTGACTATGTGCTCGGTGTATCTACCGTTTTTCTGGAGGATAACTCCTAAGTACTTGATGTTATTCGCTTCTTCTATAGCATGACCGTTGATGGAAATATTGAACGGTTCTAGCACTCTTCTACCCGTAAAGGCAATACACCGGCATTTTTCCGTAGACAGTTGCAGACCCCTAGACCTCAACCACTCCTGTATAGTGTCGATTGCCGCATACACCCTCTCCCGCACCTCCAAGACCGTCCTTCCCTCTACGAGGACTGCAAGGTCATCTGCATAAGCCAGGACCTGGACGCCGACAGGAAACTCCTTCTGAAGGAGTTCATCTATAGTCACCAGCCACAACAACGGCCCCAGAACAGAGCCCTGCGGAACTCCACCGTGCATTTGAAAATGTACTGTTTCTTCCTGTGCTTCCACCAGACATCCTCTGTTGGACAAGTAACATTCAATTTGCCTACGCAAGTACGGGCTGAGGCCCCTAGCCGCAATTGCGTCATTAATATGACCCCAACCAATAGCCCCGAACGCGTTTTTTATGTCTAGTGATAGCATCAGTGGAATTCTCCTGGTTCGCCAAGTGCCTCTCTTCACCTCGTCGGCCCATCCCGAAATTCGGCAGATAGCCTGCAGGGTGGATCGCCCCCGCATAAACCCGACTGGTTAGGACTGATTCCGGCTCCCTCTTCTAGTTCTTTGATGATGCGGCGAGCCAGCATCTTTTCTACTAGCTTCCCCATCATGTTAAGGAGGCTCAGGGGTCTATAGGTTATATCTTCCTCCGAAGAGGTGCCTTTAGGTAGGAATACCACTCTGGCCTCCTTCCAGCAGTCGGGGAAGTCTCCGTTCTCCATGCCATGGCTGGCAATCTCGAGCATCTCCCAGGGAGCCTTCTGTACCAGCCCCTTGATCACTGCCGCGGGAATCTTGTCCGGGCCAGAGCTCTTTTTGGTTGCCAAACTCCTCGCCGCAAGTTGTAGCTCTTCCATGGTGAATCTTCTATTGTCGCAAGGTGTGGATCTCACGATATCAGGCACTGTATGCGGGAACAACCTGGCTACCTCCCTTGCAACACTGGTCTTATTGAGGATAGGCATACGTCTCCCGAACTTTTTGGTCACAATACGATATGCCTGGCTCCAGGGATTGATGTCAAGCTCTTCGCAGAGCCTGATCCAGCAATCCTTTTTACGTCTCTTAATAGCCTTATTGAGCGTTCTTCTTGCCTCGAGGTATCTATTGGCTATTTCCTGGTACCCTTCTCTGTTATTTCTAAGAATACGTTGTTTCCTTCTCCTAAGGGACTGGAGCTCTTGTCTCATTGCTTCAATTTCAGCAGTCCACCAATATACGGAGCGCCTCCTTGTATTGTTAGCTGCCATTCTGTCCATTTCCTGCTTTATTATATTAGATAAAGCCTCAGGTGATTGTTGATGTCTATCAGACAGTCTACTTGCAGTCCTGTTGACGATTTGCTCTATTTGTACTGATGAGAATCTCGGTGGGGGGGAGTGCACTTCACGCCTGAAATCTACGTCTTTCAGATCCAAGATAGAGGCGTGGTGATCGCTCGCTATATCTTCTGAGAGAACCATCCACTGGTACTGGTTCCTCCTCCACCTACAGTCCAGGAATGTGAGGTCAAGCACTGACCGATGACCTCTCGCTACGTACGTGGGCGTATCGTCATTAATGCAGATGCAGCCGGCAGTTTCCAGGAGATCGGCAAGGATCTGTCCCCTCCTGTTGGTGTGTCGACTGCCAGCCGCCACCATTTTGCTGTTAAAATCACCCAACATTACGATCCTCTTGGTTGAATTGGTAATCACACCTTGTAAAGTGTCGATGAAGTTAGTAAAGTCCGCGATCGCAATGTTGGGCGAAATGTACACACCCACGAATAGAGTTGTTTCGGTCTCAACAGACACCACGCCACTACCTCTAAACTTGAAATTCCATTGTATACTATGACTTACGTCCATAATGGCAACATCTCCCGACATATCAACAGTCCATCCAAGTTTGGCAGCTTCATATTTATTGGGTTCGGTGACCACAAGGAGGTCTACGTTCTTGTCTGCAACAACACGACTAATTAAGTCGTGGGCGAGAATACTCCTATTGGCATTCGCTAACATAGTCCTAATCATGCAATTTTTTCTTACATTGCCATGCTCCAGTCCTGTGTTCACCGCTCTTACAATCGAGGCATTGCTTAGGTTCAAGACAATCCGCTATCTTGTGACCTCTGCTATCGCAGTTGAAGCACGAATCGAGCCTATCTGGGCCTTTACATTCGTGCCTTCTATGGCCCGTGCCCCAACAACGGTAGCAGCTGTCTTCATCTTCCCGGATGTACGTCCGGCAACTAATCCATCCGATTCTTATTCTTTCCTCGACCAGTTTGCATGCCGCTCTGTAAGAGGTCATGACCGTAATATTTTGTGTCTCGCCAAAACCTTTCCTCATGGATGTTATCTTGACTTCCTCGCTAGAACCCACGTGATTTATAATGGCAGCCATAACCTCTTGCTCTGTTGTGTCATGCTCGACATCTCGCATGTGCACAACAATTCTCCTTCCAGCTCTGCTTTTTATATCAACGTGAAGGTCGGCAGCCTTGTCCCTCAGGATAGATGTAAATTGTTCCGCTTTCTCTGCATCCTGTATCCTAACGTGGAGCTCCTCGTTACGGCCCTTTCCCAATGAGATGACGTTATTTGCCTCCTCGCTGGTGACAGCATCCTTCATGGACCGGAGGAGCTCCGCGTACGTTTTTCCTTCCGCCTTAACAATCACTGTTCGGCTTTGCTCCGCCGGTGGAGTAGCCTTCTTTATCGGGATTTGATTATTACCGATGTGCCTGGTCCCACCATCCCCTTGGAGAGTTAACACATATACAGGTGTTTCCCTTGCTCTGAAGATATAGGATATGATCTTCTTGGCAAAATTTCCCATACTGCCCGAAGGCAGTATGTACGCTGAATTTGGTGACTGTATAGCTATCTTTTTGAACGCCTTCAATAAACAAGAAAGGGTTTCCTTTTCCGGGGCTCCCGAGTCATAATGTATCTTAAATTTCTTCTTCTTTTCTTCAACGGTTTGGTCTCCTATTATAGTTATTTCGTCTTTTATGATGTCACCAGCTGCGAGTTTGTTACCCATATCCTGCTCACCTACTCTCCTTAAATTTCTAAGAGTACAGGTGTCTTTGACTTCAGGTGGAAGGTCAGTAACCAACTTTAGCTTGCCCCTAAGTGAGTTAGGCCACCTTTTAGGGAGGAGCTCAATGAGTTCTTCATCACTCAAACCGCTGGTCAAAATATACTCCATGTAATCGTCACCCGCAATAGGGTCCGTTTGGGTAGCTTGGGAAGTCTTTGTGTCTGGAGAGGACAGCTCGGAAAGCGCATTCAGTCCCTCGTATACTCGCCTTAGATCCTGTTCATGGGTCGCAATGTACTTATTCAAACCTGGGCCTAAATGCTGTTTCAACGATATCAGTATCAGACCCAATTGGTATGCTAGACTGCTCACTGTATCGGGTGCCTCTTCTTCCTCCTCGGAAGATCCTTGACGGAGCCTCTTCTTCCCTTTTAGATCGGTTTTCTTGACCGTCGCCGATTTTGTCATGCTGCTGCTACTTTGGGCGGATGTACCATCCATAGGGAGTGAACCACGTCTTCGCATGATATAGTACTGTACTCAGGGGGCCGTCCCAAGTTCTACGAGTACCCACTCGGGGGAGGGGCCCCAAAAAAAAAATTGGGGGGGTTGAGGGGGTAAGAAAAATGTATGTGACCGAAAATGGGGTCAAAAAATTTGGGGGGTGGTCGTGGGGGTAGGGGGTTAGGGAAGGTTTTGGGACGAATTTATGTCCAGGTAGGAAGGAAATCGAGTGGGTAGTTCTCGAGATATTAGTAGAAATGTAATTCCCTATTAAAACAGCTCTGAGGACTTAGAAAAAATCTCTACTAGTACGACGGTAATACGAGAGAATAATTACAAGTCCTTGTTTGCTACAATAAACACGCCTGTATGAGCCTGTGTATTAACTTAGAAAAATTTCGCTAAGAAATATTATAATATTATACTATTATAACCTCAATAGTATATAATGAAACACTCTAAAAAAGTATCTTCTACTCACTCTTCTGAATTGTATGTAAACTCAATTTATACTTCTTCACTATTGATAACTTATATCACTTCAACACCTTATAAAAAGTAAATTATAGCTATTTTAATTCACTAAAAATTCACTGAATAGTTTGAAAACTAAAAAAACACTAATAAAAAAGTAATTCCGTCCAAAACTCTTAAAAAGTTTCAGATCTAGTCCATTAACCATAACACTTTAACATCCAATTAACAAATCAATGAAAATACCGAAAAAACCTATCAAAAAAGCGACAAAACGCGGAGCAATAATAAGACGTCCTCACAGTATGAGTATCCAAACTCGACTCCCAACTTTTGTTAGCTTACATCGTTATTGCATCACGATTATTACAAATTGTTAATTTTGGCGGCAATTTGAGGTGATCCCGACAAGCGTACGCGATCGTTCGTGTATTTTTGTAATCCTCTAACGATGCTTAATCCGAAATCAAAATCAAAATCTGAGACAAAAAATGTTCACACACATACATATTTAATTCAATAACTTTTGTTCGTTGAAAATCAATAAATGAACGTAAATGACGGACGTTGAAAGCTATTTTAAAAAACCGATTAACAATTTGATAAACCAATTAAGATAAAAATGCTAGAAAAGGTAATTTAAAAAATGTATACATTTTATGGTTTCATAATAGCATATTACACTTAGATTATATTTAAAATTAAAACTTTTTTTTTTAAATTGAACCCCCCCCTCCCCGCAGAAAAACGTTTAAATTACACTGAAAAGGAAAAAATAATTTTTCCACTGCTTCCTCAATACAATTTTTGAAACTTATTTTTGAAGTCAGCACCAAAGTCAAATAAATTTGTAATCTGTATCTCGTGTACTTGTAATTCATTTAACATTTGGCGCCGACTTCAATAAATAAGTTTCAAAAATTGTATTGAAGCGTAGTGGAAAAATTTTTCTTTTTTTCTTTTCGGTACAATGCTTCAGATTTCTTTTTTTGGGGAGTCGATTCAATTTTTTTTTTTCTAAGTTTGTTACGGTACTCAAATTACAAAGCACTACACTCAGTAAAGCGTGAACGGTCTTGACAAAAGCGTTTTTACGAAAGACCAAGCTTATGTTAAGTCGAGTGAAGGCCTTAGAAGGCTTATTTGTGTGATTTGGAGCTTAACTAAGTACTAAATAAATCACATGATGACAAATCGTTGGTAGAGATGCAAAAATTACGCGCTGTGTATTTCATGTTTTTTTTTTTTTTTTTTTGTAAATCCGCATATGTTTTTTTTTTATTTGTATGGATATTAAGCCCCCTCATCACAGCGCCCATTTGGAATTAATTCTGAACAAGCATAATAATTTGGCATTAATCAGAACCTAGCAAGATAATTTTTTTGGTTTTTTACTGAATTTCTAAAAACGTTCCATACTGATTTTAATGAAATTTACATAAAAATTTACGTCGTTTATTAAATGTAATAATAACTAGGTTTCCTGTTTTTAATTTAAGATTAATGTTATTTAATGATAATAATTAATATTGATAAACAATTAATAAAAATAAATAGATATCTTTATTTTAAATTTATTGTACTCTTCTACGAAAAATTAATTTACATGTTTTCCTATTTATGCTTATGTTTAAATAATAACATTTTTTATATGTATTCTACCAACGTTAAAGAATAGTTTACTTTTATGTTCTCCCTTATTTATTAATACTGAAACTTACAGATTATCTAATAAAAAAATTATTTTCATCGCCTGAGTAATATAGGAATTTTATGATATTTCTTTGAACTATTTATAACTTTAGAGTTTTTAAATAGTAATGTTTATATATTTAATTTATTTTGCTTTATGTTTCATGTGTATATCAGCGGATTGTATTTATTTTGTCGATCTACTGGATCGTACATATTTCCCTGAGCCGGCACAATTTTTTGTAAGGCTAAAAAAAGGAGTGTGGAAAAGTAGTGCCATCTGCAATCAGTCTACTCATACTGAATCGACAGTTAAAAATTAGTCGGATCAATCGATAGCTACATCTTATCGATTCAGCTCCCTTCCTCAAGATGTCCATTGTAATCAATAAAAAGTTACCTAAGATTTCTTTTTTTAGGATAGGGTGAATTATGATGATTGTAATATTATTACTAAGTTTATTAAACTTAAATATTTCCCCCCCCCAAAAAAAAAAAAAATACTTTGAGAGCAATATTGGGGGTGCGGAGTCGATCAAAATGTAAAAATATCGATTTTTAAAATTTGTCAAAATTTTTTAGATTTATTTAATTAAACTTTTAGTAGTATTAATAGTTAAATAGTTTAAAATTTTAAATAGTAGTAAACTATTTTATAAGTAAAGTTTTAATAGTATTAAAAATTTAAGTAAACCCAAAAAGATTTTGAAAATTTTAAAAAATCGATCCCCATATACGAGTCTCTGAACAAAATTTCATCAGAATCGATTTATTCAATCAAAAGTTATTAAGCTTCAAACACAGTAACGTAGTACATATGAACATTACCCCCTTTTTTTGTTTTTTTTTGGGGTTCCTGGGTCATAAAACGTCGAGAAATACAAAAATCCCACATCCCATTTTTTGACTGATTGCCATACGTTTCTTCTTGCAGCATAACTCTAGTGCTATGATGCTAGGAAAGTAAAATAGATAAAAAAAAAACACCTTTGATCATGGAATTTATTTAATCGGAAATGCTGTTTTTTACAACGAAAAAAAAGTGATTAATGAGCCTGTAAATACAACCGGGGTAATAGTTCATTGAACACAATAGTTTCCATGTAATTTTTTTTTTTACTGATATTTATTAAGCTTACAAGGACAAACTATCCGTCTCAGTGTTTTAGGTTCATTTCACTCCCATCATCAAATGATCTGGTGCAAACTGATTTTTTTTTTCATCAAATTATTCTTTTAATCGTACACTATCGTAAGTAACGACTAATCCCTGTATGGTTAAATATGTTAATGAGTGTGGTTTCAGAATTCCAATTCCAACTGGTAACTGTATAAAATGATTATGTCAGGAAAAATTTAATTGAATGGTCGAATGTAAATGCGCAAATAAGCAGTATCAGTTTTATATATGATACAATAATTCCAAGTAACATAAGAGTACTAGTATTATTGAGTGAGCAAAAAGTCGGTTGTATTAGGATTACAAAAGAATTATTCCCAAAACTCATTAATAATTTTTATTAAGATGTTCTTAATTGTTACTGACATTTGAATAATTTTTTTTTTTAATTTTAATAAAGTTATTTAATGGAATAAAAGCTAAAATAAATAGCGAAATATTATTTGTTTAATCCTACAACTAATTTTATGGGGAAAGTATTCCAAAATTTTTATCTTTTTTTATTAAGAATGTGGTTTTCCATCCTTGCTTTTATATTAAAGGCTGAGTCTTTTATGTAATATAAAAAAGAAAGAAAAAGTTAAAAAGTGATGAAAGAAAATTTATTTATGAATCGAATTTTTATAATTTACAATTTTCAAAAAATGTGTTACATTAAAATTGTTAATATTATTTTTCAATCAGTTTTTTGTATCGATACCGTCAGAAATACTTTTTTTAATAAGTTACTCCTAAAAGGTACTACTTTCGTCCAAGCTTTGAATAATTATTGTTAGCTTTTCTTTTTAAGGTTGCTTTATTGATCGGTGAAAAGCTAATTGTATTTCAGGATTTAACCGTTCAGCTGTTTAATTGTTTCCAAAATCGTAGTCCTTTACTTTTGAAAATATTATGTTTTACTTTTTAGTACGATGTTTAGATATAAAAAATATATAAATAGATATAAAATGCAAAAATAAGAAAAAATAAACTTTCAAAAAGCTTTTTTAAATTTTAGGTCCGCATTTTTTATACGTTAAAAAAAAATTGTAGGTATTTCTTGATATCTCTATACACGAAATATAAACTTTCAAAACATTTTTGAAAACTATTTAAACCGAAGGAAGATAGAGATATATTTTATTATTAAATAATAATAAAATAAAAAAACAACATATATTTCAATTTTCCTGGGTGGGGGTTGATTTTTAAAAAAAAAAATTTTTTTTGTATTATTCAAACATGCACTGCAGGTAAAAAATTTACTTTAATAAAGTTTTCTCTAAAATGCCTCGGAAGAAAATCAAATTGTGTTTTTCGCGCTATCTTCCTACTTCCTTAACGAATTATGAAAAAAGAAAATTAATATGATCAATGTTCAATATATAGAAATATTTCAGTCAAGTTTGAAGAAATTCTGTTCGGTCAATCCAGATATATAAGCAGTGTTACACATACGTACGCACATATATACATATTGCTTTTTTTTGGTTTAGATCAACTAGTTGGATCCGCAGCTGTTACAGTATGCAGCAGAATAAAGTGGAATATAGAGTTAACTACTGTTGGGCAATCTCTCCTTGAGATAAGTTACAGAGACACTCAATACATTTATTCGTTGTTCTGAGGAACAATTATATATTTGTGAAAAAAAATTTCTACTGAAGATTTTATCGTACTCCAGTTTCATTACTACACCATCAATCTTTCTTTCTCTCTCTCTCTCTCTCTCTCTCTCTCTCTCTCTCTCTCTCTCTCTCTCTCTCTCTCTCTCTCTCTCTCTCTCTCTCTCTCTCTCTCTCTCTCTCTCTCTCTCTCTCTCTCTCTTTCCTCTCAGTTTAAGGATTTCTTTTTGATACCACAAAGAAAATATTGGTAAATCAAAATTTGTATACGCTAAGTGATTTAAAAAACAGGAAAAATGTATTTTTTAAATATTTAAAAATGTTACTGCAATAATTGGTGTATGAAAACGGTTAAATCTTTAAGTTTGCATTTAAAACTGCAATAAATGTAACAGATAACGTCTACATAACTGAGCAATGTAATGGTCTGCGGGATAGGCAAAAGGTCTAATCATCACAGTATTTAAAATCCAGATAAAGGAGTCTCAGATTTTTATTTCTCCCCGTTTAAACAAATCTACTTAAAAATAGATGTGTTTAAAGTCCTTATTAATTATTTGAGTTCAAGGTGAATTTATTAAATGTAAAAAATAATTAAAAGTTCAAAAGTTCAGAAATCGGTATTGAAAATTATTTTGAGGACATATATATGTTAATGTAGAACGAGATGCAAGTAAAATGTGCTTTTTTCTGCATTGTGTGTGTTTTTAAGTAGTATTTTTTTAAAAATTCATCGATATAGCTACATTGTTTCCGTAAAAGAAAATCGTTTAATTGTATTTTAAATATATTGGTGGAAAGATTTCTCATATGGTTTGGCAGTTTTTTTTTTTTTTAAACGGCAATGGAAATATACTAAGGCCATTTCTCGTAAGCCGAAGTATCGTGTTGAGTTATACGAAATAGCCTAATCCACATACTCATGTTTTCAAAAAGTCTTAATCTCTACTATGTATTACTGAAAATAACCGGAAGGCAAGTAGAGTATAACAGAAATTGCTTTTCCCGCTACACTTTAGCCTCAATAAATATCTTTTTTTTCTCCGAATAGTTCACCTTGGAATACGTTAGATCACTTATTTATTTGTGGTTGTTTCTTTTTACTGTTTTTTTTATTTGCTCAGTACCTCTTCATTTTTTCTGATATCTCTTTCCTTCGTTCTTCAGAAAGTTCAGCTTTGATATTCTTTTGTTTTGGGTGCTTCTTGAAACCTTTTATTTTCATCTTTTAATACCTTCTTTAAAATTTATCTTTCTCTTATAATTTCTACAGCTATCTTTTGGTCTTCTTGGACTTGTGTGAACCATCTGCCTTGAGTTTTTTTTTTTACTTTGGAAGAAATCAAAAATTTGTTTAGTCAATCAACTTCTCTTCATTCTAAATAAGTGGGAATAAAATTCAGTTCATTTTTTCCTTTTCGTGTCTGACAATTTTTCAATTTTAGTATAAAGTCTGCTATTTGGAATTAATTTTAGCTGATTATTTTGAAATTTAGGACCTAAAGTTTTTCTTGTAATTTTCCTTTTTTTCTAGATTTTTTAGTAGACCTCCGTTTATTCATTGTGAAAAGATTATTTTTCTACGTTTGCCCCTTACCAAATCATGAAATCACTTTACTAGTATAGGATATGCTTGTATCTACCAGAGTAATATGCTTCTAATTATTTGCACTTATTTTTCTGTTCACGGTTGAACTTCATTTAGGTTAAACCTAATTATTTTTCTGTTCTGAAGTTTCTCTGTTCAGTTTCGGGGTTCTTTAAATATTGGTAAAAAGTACATGTTAAAATATGACATGACAGTTTATTTTAGTTGCTTCTTTGCTACAACATGCATGATATGTTTGTAAGTTTATTTATTTATGGCGAGGATGTACAACTCCAGTGGTCACTTCTCCCACTCTATACAGCAATTTTCCCGGGCTGTCGTCTATGCTTCTTTTCATTGCAAGATTTACTACTTACTTTCTATAGGTTTGCCTCTTCTTCTATATTCAGCTGGCGTCTATTCAAAACCACGTTTTGACGTGTGTGTTTTTCGTTTTACTTAGCACCAACTTAAGTTTCATTATAATATTAAATCTAAAATGCTTTAGAAAAGCCTGTAACTACTTTATTATGATGTCTATACAGTATTAATAAAATATTTTTAGAATTCTCTAAAATAGTTCTGATTTTATTTTATTATGGAACCTCATTTTAGCGCATAAAATTTTTTAAAAAAAACCTAGAAAGAAACTAGAAATAATTTAGCTCCAAATAATGAAATCCGCGATTGATTCTGTAGTCTCTATATTGATGATTCAAATAATAAATAATTAATTAGTACAAAACATCAAGTACAGGAAATATTGTACATGATTTTACTTATCTTCTCAGCTAGGTTTTATTTTTAATATGAAATATATTACAGTAATTTGATAGGTTGAGATTTGTAAATTTCTTTTAGTAAAAATAGTAGGGAAAAGGTAATATCTACAGAAGTCTATGAAAGCCAGTACATGACATTTCTTAGGTACAATATTTATTTTATTATTTGTATGCATCACTGATAAAATACACTATCTCCACAGTCTTCGGTCGGTGAAGAAAAGGAATAAATTTAAGCTTCTTAAAGAGCGAACAAGTAATGCACCATATAGCTTTTATTCTATTGTATTTTATTACCAAGAACGGTGAGTCACTGACAAGTAAAGTAGAAGACAGGTGTCGCGACTGGTTTTTTACGATGAAACTGCTTCTGATTATTATTGGTGGGGGGATACATTGAAGTGGAATGGAGGGAATAGGGTAGTTAAACTACGGGTAGACGATGCTGACGTCAAGGCGAAGGACAGAGTATGCATTCATGCATATATACATAACACACATACTGCATTAACCCCTGGTTTGGTAGGCAGCCAGATAGATAAATGCTATATAGTGATTAACCATGACAACAGCACGTTGCTATGGTAACCAGCCAGCCGTCTCGGCTCCATTGCTCGGGTTCATAGTTACGAATAGTAGTCGACAATGAGCCTTCGTCCGTGCTGTGTCGTGTAAAGTGTCGTCATTTGTGTCTTTTTTTCATATAACATCTTCTTTTTTTTATGTTTGTTTTTTTATCGTTTAAGTATTAATTTTATCTCACTTGTTCTCTTTATCAGTTCGTTTTGTTCTTTTATTCAGTATTTTATCTTAAATTATTTTATTTATTATAATAATTTAATTGTTAATAATACGGAAACGTAATAGATTTTTTTTTTTGTTGAAGCTTTATGGTAATTACACGTATTTTAGTGTTTTTTTCTTTTGAAAGTATCGTAATGCGTAAATATTACCCTTTATGAATTAATTAGAAGAAAGGGAAATATATATATGTACATACAAATGCATGGGCACAAAACAGTAGAGTGAAAGAGAGTGAACTAGTAACTCTTTTGTTACTGGCTATTTTCAATAGCCAACATTATATAGATTTTCTCATAACATCTAATCTTATTAGAACCCTTTGAAAGGTTAAATTTTCAAACCTTTTTAATAATATAAAAAGACCTTGTATAGAATGAAATTTTATTAATTACATCAATTCGTGTATTCCACCAATTTTATGACGTGGTTATTTGCTGAGATTAGTCTTATTTTGTTAAAAAAAGTACCAATTTACATTTTTATAGAATATTTTTTGGTCATTTGCTTGTTTGATTTTTTTTACTAAAACTGTATGTACTTATTTACGGAACTTTGGAGTGTTGTAAGTTGTATACTGTGCAAAAAATTCGTTAACTTTAACAACAGGTTCAGCAATAACCAAATAACAATAACTAAAACATTTAAATTAGTGATATAAGCGAAAGTTAGCAGATCATATAAAACCGTAGAGTGCTGTTATAAATGTATCATTGTATACTAGCAATTGATTGCAGATATGATATTTTATCGATCTTTGTTTATAAAATTATCTTGGGGTTACAGGCTGGAAACATTACTAAATATAAATAAATTTCTTGCAGCATTAATTATTATAACCCAGGAATGTAAAAATTACATAAATTTCTTCATTTTAATGTCCATGCTTTGAAGTAGTAAAAAGTATATAATTCTTTTTACGGATTTCAGTTTATTTTTTGATGAACCTTTCCTTATACGGAAGGTAATTCATATTTTAGTTTATTTTAAGTTTTATTTTGTTTGATTTTTATAAAAAATGAGTGATACTTAGCACGTTGTTATATCTGACATGGTTTATAACATAGCAACAATGTATTTAAAACAATGTTACGTTTTGCGGAGAAACATGTGTTACCATTATAGATTTCAATGTACATTATGTATGTTTTTTTTAATATTATGTTCAGAATCTTTATTAATTGATCTGGGACAAACTAATTTATTCTTAAGTCTAAGACTTTGTTACTAAATTTAGTAAAGACTGTTTAGTCTTAACTAAATTATATGCTTAAAAAAAATATATATATATAAATTTCGTAAAATCTATATTATAAAGGAAAAATATTTTTGAAGTCAGTGAATTTTTTCTTTGAAAACATTTTTTAAATTAGGTTTATTACATTGTAATAATATGATAATTTAATTGATTATATATCTATAAAAATAAATTAAATTAGTAATAGAATATTTTTAGCTAATTATTTTTACAAGCATATTTTAATACAAATATAATAATTGTTTTGTTGTAATGTTTTCACATGGAATGTATTTCCTCTTCGTGTTATCTTAATCTGCTAGAAAAAATAAAAATAATAATGACCTTATTTTTTATTTATCTTGAACATGTTTGTGTGCACAACAAACAGTATATATGCAGTATATAACAGTATATGCAGTAATAATATATACACTGTATTCCAGGAAGTAAAAATTATTTTAAATTATTGTTACAAAATTTCCTCGATAAGTCATACATTTCGCAGACGTATCATAAATACAGCTGGGAATCAGGAGATTGACATTTTTTCACACTTCCTGTCTATGGTTAAACAAAAAATGACGAAATATGTTGGCAAGTAGTTTTTTTTTCATCCAAATGTTTTAATAAGTATTTTGTATTCATGTGTTATGGTTTAGAGAAGCTGTAATACTCGTATTACGATGTCATTAGTATATTGCGAGGAATTTTGCGCTGGTATGAGGCAAACGAGCTATTGATAATGAAGAATTAAAGAAATTACTGCTTTTAGTTTTATCTACAGAATTAAAAATATCTTTTATTTTTTTTATTTCACTGCTGTTGTTTGTCATTATAGATAAAATTTAAAAAAAATTATAATAAAAATACTTAATTTTTTATTAATCTTTTAGTTGCATTAATTGCTGTGGTTTTAACTACTAAAATACAAATACTGTGTAGTGGAATTGCATTTAAGTTATTTAATCTCGATTCCCTTCAGAAACTGGTTTGACCTAACTTTGATAGTTGATATTTTATCTTATTTTACGCTCTTTAATTTCTACTGGGTAAACCGTTCCATATGTTGCAAAATTATCAGGTTATAAGTAAATTCAGTTTACCATTTTATCTTGGACCTACATTCGCATTGATAATAAACCATTTATCCTAATTTGATTAAATACAAAGAAATATTTGCAAGAAATAAAATTAAATAGTAATACAGACCTGTTTTTGCACCGCTTCCCCTACTTATTTTTCTCCTTAAACAAATGTTAATATTATTAACGTTACATTTATTTTTAAAAACTGTATCATCTTGTTAAATAATGCTAGATGCTAATTGTATTTTCCTGGGTATAAAGTTGTATATAATTCCTAATAATGCTAAGTTGGAAAGCTGCGTATTTTTGTTTCATACTCCCCATATTTAAAGGAAAAAAGTTGTTTGTAATATTTAAATCCTAAGTATAGTACGACAATATCACTAATTCTTTTATATCAATCTATTATTTTTTTTTAAGTTTGGCCTAAAATTATGAAAATCTATAAAAATAGGATATCTGCATATCCAATAAACCGGTAAAAGAAGAGTGTATGATGTAATGCTATTTGAATACTGCTATTTTTAATGATATTAAAATTCTTAAAAAATATATGGTAATTATATACAGTTACAAATTTACCTCTGATTTTGATAAAATTTGGAATATACCTTATTTATGACTTAAGTTATTCGTTACGAACGATTTTATTCGTCGGAAACGCCTTTTATCCGTTTTATGTCGCTCCTAAGTTACGCATTATCCGAACGTAGAATTTCATTATTTGCACTATAATCGTGCAATATAAATTATTTGCTTACTAAATAAGTTTGTTTCAATTAAGGTTAAGTTGAGCAGAAGTCTTGAATTGTGATTTCATCGGATAAATGACTGTAAGTTTCTATCAGATTAATAAATTACTTATAAACCGATCTAATCTTAAACTTGACGTAAACCTAACCAAATTAAATTTTACTTTAATTTACCCCGTTTTTTTTTTTTGTCTTCAGTCATTTGACTGGATTGATGCAGCTCTCAAAGATTCCCGATCTAGTGCTAGTCGTTTCATTTCAGTATACCCTCTACATTCTACCCCGTAATTTTACTTAAATTTTATTATTTACTGTGTAAATAATAATATACATTTTACGTATACCGAAATGTAAAGCTTAAGAGGAAAGAAAGGTGTGTCTTAAGCTTTCTTTCTTTTTCTTTTTAGCCTCCTGTAAGGTATTACTTCAGAGGATGAATGAGGATGATATGCATGAATGTAAATGAAGTCTAGTCCTTTACAGTCACAGGTAGACCATTCCTAAGATGTGTGGTTATTGAAACCCAACCAACAAAGGACACCGATATCCACGATCTAGTATTAAAATCCGTATAAAAGTAACTGCCTTTATTAGGATTTGAACCTTAGAACTCTATTTCGAAATCAGCTGATTTACGATGTCGAGTTCACCACTGGACAACCCGGTGGTATCTTAAGCTTCACCTAAATTAATTTAGTCTAAAATGAATTTAAACCCATTCTTAACTTAATTTCACAGAAACAAAATTATTTAATCCAAAAAATAATTATATTTCATTATACAGTGGTAAATTACGGAATTTTTGGTGAGGGTACTGTGTAATTTACGAGGGTCGTAACTCTGATGAAAAGCTTTCTCGACCTGTAATTTCGAATAAATTAGGTCCTAAATAAGGTACATTCCAAATTTTATCAAAATCAGAAGTGAGTCTATAACAATATAATTTCCAAACATTTTAATTATTACTTTAAAAAAAATAAAAAACCTTTAATTATTATAAAGGCGTTGTGCGAGATAAAATGAATTTATTGATTTAATATTTATAGGGGAGGATGTAACCCTTCTTAATCGTTTTGCTTTCTTTTTATGTGTATACTAAAAGCAGAAAGGGTCCTAATGCAGATATCTGCATAGCGGTTAGATGTTGCGGTGTTGTCTCTGTATTGTAATTTTTGTTATTAAATAAAAAGAATACAAAAAAAAAGATTAGATAAGACTGCGGTGTATTATTTGTCGATTGTATATGATATTAACTTGAAACTAAGGTTCGTCGAAGATCAGTTTTGGTTAAATTATAAAAGGCGTATTATTACACGCATTGTTTACGAAAAGCTGCTTACAAATTTCGCAAAATATTTGTACTTTTTTTAATTTATTTTCATGGATTCTTCTTTGTATATCAAGTGATAAACTATAAATGAGTTTTATATTTATTATTTATATATTTTTTTATGACTTATAATGGGAGTTGGTCGCAAAGAAACAGAAGAACCGCCTTTAATGATGTATCATGAACACGATGCTCGTTTCTTATTTGAAGGTAATTAATTTATTTATTTATTATTAATAATAATAATTTTATTGTATTAGATGTATTAATCATTAGTCTATTGTATATTAGATTATCTAACATGTTAGATTATGCTCTTTTGTTGTGAGTTAATAGTTTTACTTCGTAGATTCTACAACACATTGTAAATTTATAAAAGATTAATCAGTAATTGCTTCCTATTCATTCCATTGTAAATGTATTATAAAAAAGAATATTTAATAAAAAGATGAACTTATAGTATACTGTTCGAAGTATGTCTTTATTGATAACTTTGTAGTTAAATTACTCGGTTTTTATTGCAGGGAAAATCAAGGGTGGTCTTATTCAGTCTTTAAATTTTTTTCTGATTAAATTATGACATTTTTTTTCATTTTTAGAATTTTTGTTGAAAATCATTGAGAAAACCTGAGAGATATTCTCATTTGATTGTCTTTTTTGTAGTTTATTTCAATTTTACGCCCGTGTGAAACATACAGTCTTTTTCATGTTTTAGTAACAACATGATTATAATTAACCTTGTCTCATCTTTTTTGCACAATTTAAGTAGCCTAAGGTTTTTCCATTCATTGGCCAATAACAGGTATTTCAGACAAGAATTTTATTATTTTTTTATTTATTTATTATTTTTTTAATAAAAAAAACTGGTGTGATAGTTTTTATAAGATGAGTAATTTGCCGAGAAATTAATTACAATTTGAAAAAAAAATTAAGTTTGGGTATTTAATAGGATCTAATTTTAGAGTTTTATATTTTTCACACGGGTCTAAGTAAATTTAGGGAATAAAGTAAAAAAAAAATTACATATAATTTCTTCTTTTTTTAGACCAATTTCAGTAATAAATAATAAAATTGCGTAGGTTGATAAATAAATGGCATTTAAAATAAAACTACTCTTTATTTTTTTATCTTTATTATGAAACGAGTTATTAACCTTCAAGCAGATCGGTAAAGATATATTGTAACTTGTTTTAATATTTTTACTCGGGAAGATTATTTTGTCAAGGTTAGATTGCTTTAACAGAATTTATCCAGTTAAAGGACAATTTATTTTGCAATATTACATTTTTTCTTCATTTTGTTTTTCATAATAGATAGATATTCTGAAAATACTAATATCTATTGAATAACACAGCTTTTTTTTAAGTCTAATATTCTTGAGTAGCCTTTAAACATTTCTTTATTGATTCTTTTTTATTCGTAGTATTAAAGGGATCCATAAAGGAATTAATAGGGATTCCTCCTTTAAAGCCCATCTGGAAAGCTTGTACAGCTATTATTAAATTTCTACTTTGATAAAGCTGATGTTTATTGTATAAAAATCAGATGTCAGTTCAAGAAATATATTGTTTGCTGCTCAACCGTCTTTAATTGAACCATTGAAGATTCCATGAAGTTTTCCATATTTAAGGATTTTTGTCTTTCGTCTATCCTTTAAAATCTCTTGTATTGTTGTTCTGTTATCTTTTTTTTATTTATTAAACACCCCAGGAGCATCTCAATTCCCACCCGATGGAGAAGAACACCCGCCTCGCAGCGTGTCTGGTCGCTACACCACCCCTCTCCGTTCACAGCCTTGAGTGGCTTAATCGGAGGACATCTTGCCCTCAAACTGATCACATTCTACAGTCATCAATCCGGCCTCGTGAGGTGCTACCGATGCAGATGCCTCAAGAGACATCCACATCAGTAAATTCTCCCCTAGTCAAGTTTGCCTATAAAGAAGACATCAGACACCTAACTCTACCACGTAGCCCTCAAGAACTAAGCTAACAACTTACACGCAGAAGATCAAAGACCTCGCGCCCAACTCTACAAATTCTACAACCACCTACAACTGTAGGTTCCCACTTTACAAACGATTGCAATAAAAAGTTATGCCGCGACAGCATATCAAATTCAGCTAATTTTATTTTCCTTGACGGCATACTGTTTTAATTTAGTGATTGGAGTGCTACCAGCGTAACATAAATGTCCCAGAGGACCTCAGGTCTGGTCTGTTCAGGAGCTGATTATAACCTCTAGTCTCCCACTTCAGCTCCAACTTTCAGGATCGCTTGGGTTTGCAGCTAGGTTGATCGCTACCAACATTTAACTTATTAGCTTCAGTAATAAGTGTGCACTCCAATTCAAGAAGACGCTATGTTAAGTCAGTAAAAAACACACCCGGGAGAGTGAAAATTACACTCCCGGGCAAGACCCTCATTGAAACTTGAACCACTCTAACCGAGGCACGGCGCCAAGCATGTCTACTTCTGGCTAATCCAACTGCCCAGGAGCAACCCTAGCCACCCGGGATACTAACCATGACACAGTACCCTCAGACGCCAGCGCAGGATAAAGGAGAAGTAAACTAATCAAACATGTATATTACAATCACAGTGGTAGAAACCGCAGGGAAATTAGAAACTCTACCAGGTCTCACAACTATTAACTACAGCACTTAGTCGAAGACTGAGACTTACGCAACTAAAGGATAGATCCATTTGAGTTCGATGCGAAGGCGACCCTACAACCAGTCACAACCCGCAAGAAATGCCCATAGTCATCACCTAACTGTCGCCAAAGAAGCGATTTGGTATTGCATAAAAACCTAAAATCTACAGCCCTCCGCTCCGAAGAGCAAATGGATTATAATGATACAGAAAATTAAGAATTCTCATGACCTGATAGATCACCCAGCTTTTAATAGGCGTTACGAAAAGCAACCCCGAGACTCACAACACCAATTCACCTAACACTATGTACAGAACATAAAGTTTCAAAGAAGGATACTAACTATCCAAGGAATTGAAATGCAATTCTACCGCACGTAAGTAACCCACAGTCCTTACTGTTGACCGAATGTTTGAACTCTTTGCGCAACCTTTTACGGTTGACGCAAGATGGAGCCTCGGCTTTCTGCGGACAGTCATCGTGCTTGTGATCTTCCTTGTCACAATGCGCGCAGACCGCATACTTACAGAATTTGGCTCAGTGGCCAGAACGACAGCACTTGAAGCACCTTTTTACAACCACGTACTCCTTAACCCTACAGGACGTTAAATCGACATACAATCTACCCTTAGACACAAACGCTGGTCACTTCCTAAAGTGACCAGCCAAGTTCAAACACGCCGTGATACCGCAGGGCTTCAAGCTTACCAGTCTTGAAGAGTAGCCTACACTCTTTCCTGAATTCGGTGTTCTGCTCTCTCAACGACGAGAGACAGAACCTCCTCATCGCATAGCCGTCGGTCAGTGTCGTAGTCGATAACCCGAGGCCTACGTTTTAGCTTCGGGTCGACCTTAACCTCGAGCTTCTTTACTTCAGGAGAATCCGAGATGATTTGGACTGTCTCCTTGTTTGTAACCACTACCAGTCCCTTGCTGGTCTCTTTAATTTCCCTAATCGTGGGTTTTTTCCGGTCACTGCGAAGAGCGACCTGAAAATCCTCCTTGAGTTGTCTACTAGTTTCAGCAGACCCCTCAGGCTTATTCAAAAACAACACCTCGGGCTGCTTTGAGGCTTGACTAGCTTCACGCTTGCCCCGCACAACATTAGTGTAACGCTTCAGCTGTTTGGGAGCAGGTGCCGGAACCTGAACTACCTTGACCTGCTTGGGGGGAATGGAATGGAATGCAAAGTTGGCAGGAGTCTATTACTCCCTACTTTATCGCAGAACCTGGACAGAGTCCCTTGCTGCTGGATCTTTCTAATCGGGCTTGTTTTTAAAAGGGTTATTTTTTTTTTTAATCTCGGATCTAATTTTTCAAGTTTTGTCTATTATTATTTTAGTGAATTTAAGACGGATTTAATTGCATTCCAATCCGTTGTTAAACCAGCGTTATCGAACCCATTTCATGGGCCGACCGCGGAAGGCTAGGCTTATAAAGCCTGTCCTCCCGACGTAATTCCCCTTCAGACCGTCCACTGAAGTCCTTTCGGTGCTAACTCTTTAATAGGCTAGCAGGAATACGCCACAACGGGGCACTAGCTATAAGGAGGGAGCAATGTGTCCCCTTTTCCGGAGGAGTCGCAATTGCTGGGTTATTTTATCTTACTGTAAGTTTAACTTACAGATGGTGATACCTATTCGCGATCGCGGTTTTGGGGCGGCGATTTTCTGGAAAGAAGTAAACAGTAATTATTCTTTCCACGTAATTTATTAACCTTCAGACACGCGTGTGTCTGAAAAGGGGTTGGGGGGACCGCGTGGCTGCAGTGAAGAAACCATTTGTTTTTGTGGTGGCTGTTGGCATCTGCAACAAAAGAAGCAGAACACCTACACGAGAAAAAAAAAAAAAAAAAAAAAAAAAAAAAAAACAAATTTAATTTTTACTTTCCTTTCGACTGGCAGGATGAGACGGCACGACGCGTCGTTCCACATCCACGTTTCTCCCGTTTCTGAAACTAGAGAAACAGAACAAAACACACGCGAGAAAAAGAAAAAAAAAAAAAAAAAAAAACCGCGTTTTTTCCCCTTTTTTTTCCTTTTTAGACCGCGTTTTTGTTTTGTGCGCGACTTACCGTATTTGAAGTCTTCAAACTATATAACTCGCGAAAAAAAAAAACTATTCACTCGCGACCCCGGAAACGCGTCTGACGCACTATTCCGTTTATGGCTCATGCGATATGGAGGCCCCTAAGCCTGGTTTGTCGATTTTCGGCTACCGCACCGCACCATCACGGTGGTTCGTCCAGTACGGCGTGAGGCCGCTTCCTTACAACTGTCGGAGTTGGGTCCTCTCTGCAGATGTCCCGAAGATGACTGTGTTCGGACACAGCCGCTCTCCCGAACAGTCTGCGCGCCTGCGCCACCCCCACCTCGGACACGGATTGAAATCTCGCATCAGATTCGAGAGTGGCGTTCCTGACGAACCACGGAGCTCCAAAGATCGTCCGCAACGCGATGTTTTGGACGGCCTCGATCTTCTTTTGAAGCGAGGAGCTCAACACTGCCCCCCATGCCGGGTAAGCATATGTTAGAATCGGCAGTACGTACAGCCGAAAAATGAGAAGCTTAGTTGCCAGTGGGTATGGGCTGGCACTGTTCAGCACTGGGTATAGTGAGGCTCTGGCGGCCTTAGCCCTCCGGGTCGCATAATTTACATGTTCGCCGAAGGTAAGCCGCCTGTCCAACACCACCCCCAGGTACTTAACTGTTTTCTCAAAAGGGATTTTCTCCCCTGAGATTTCCAGCTCTCTGGTCGGTTTTCGTGTCTTGCATGTGAACATCACGGCCACCGATTTTTCACCGTTGACCCTGATTCTCCACATGTCGAGCCACGGTTCCACTAAGTCCAGCTGCCTTTGGAGCCTCCGGACCGCGTAATCCACATTTGCGGATTCGTAGAAATATGCCGTGTCGTCTGCGTAAAGGGCCGTTTTGACCCCTTCCGACAGCGGCATATCGTTCACGTACAAAGTGTACAAGAACGGGGAAAGTACTGCTCCTTGGGGAACCCCAGCGGCTATTTCTCTGGTGGAGGAAATCGTTTCCCCTACGCGCACGACAAAATGTCGGTCTAGCAGATATGACCGCATCAGTCTGACATAGCGGTAGGGGATCGCCGATCGCGCTAGCTTATAAAGCAGCCCGTTATGCCAAACTTTGTCAAAGGCCTTGGCCACATCCAGAAAAACGGCTGCAGTCACCCGTTTCCTGTTCAGGCCTCCGACAAGGTCGTCTATTATTTTTACCAGTTGGAGGGTGGTTGAGTGACCCTCCCTGAACCCAAATTGCTCGGGCCGCACTTCTCCCTCCATGTATCGCCTCAGTTTTTCAAGAAAAATCCTCTCGAACAACTTAGACAATACCGGTAACAGGGAAATTGGCCTATAATTCCGTGGGAAAAGTAAACTTTTCCCCGGTTTGGGTAAACATACGACTTTGGCCGTTTTCCAACAATTCGGGAAATATCCAACGTACAAAATGGACGTGAATATCACCGAAATTGCTGTAATCACGGAGGCCGGTATGTTCCGGAATGCACGGGCGCTGATCCCGTCGACACCCGGGGCCTTGTCGGGGCTTGTGGCCTTAATGGCTGCGGAAACTTCCGCTTCAGTGACTTGGTCAATCTCTAGAGGGGCATCCTCCACCTGTGAGAAATAATCTACAAGAAAGGATTCCACCTCGGTTGTGTGCTCGTCGTTCGGGGAGGGAGGGGGGTTTGGAGTGAACTGCTCCTCCAAGGTATCGGCGAATACCTCGGCCCTCTCCGCCTCCGAGTATGCAAGAAAACCTCGCTGCCCCACAACCGGATGGCGAGGCTTCTTCCCTTCTCGCAGTCTCCTGTTCAACCTGAACACCGAGGAGATGTCGTCAGAGACCGAGGCGAGGTATTCGTTCCACGAATCCTCTCGATGGCTTGTCAGCAGTTGTTTTACCCTGTCCGTTTGATTATAAAAGGCCCGCTTATCAGCGGGGGACAGGGTGATTCGATATCTCCTCCTCAGTCGTCGTTTCTCCGTTATGGCTTCGGAGATATGAGGAGGGAGGTCGTTTCGAACAACTGCTCGAGTTTTGGCCGATGAGCTGTCTGCCAGGGCCTCAGTCATTGACGACGTGACGCGCCCGACAGTGTCGTCGATTTCCTCCGGGGTGTTCAGGAGCTCAGGATTTACCGGCCTGTACTCCCGCTGGAGGGTCTCGTAGAACCTTTTCCAGTTGACTGACCTTCGGGGTATAGGCGGGGGATCTCGGCCACCCCCTGCCTGACCTAGTTCCAACAGGACAGGGGAATGGTCCGAGCTGAGGTCTTCTATCGTTTCAATCATGAATGGGAGGGTACCCCCCTTCATGACTGCGATATCCAGCACGTCAGGCCTAGATCTGCCTGAGCGATGCACGAACGTGGGCACCTCAGGGCCTACGACGACCAAGCGGCGGGCTCTCGCCCTTTCGTACAGCAATCTGCCATTCGGATTTGTCAGAATGCTGTTCCATGACACGTGTTTGGCATTGAGGTCGCCCATGAGTATCATGGGCCCATCCCAATTTTCCAGCACGGCATCCAGATCTGCGCCGGTTACCGCGTCGTTCGGCTTGCTATAAGCCGAAACCAGCCGATACACCGTGCCCAGATGCTCCACATGCACACACGTTTGCTCCATCACGTTTGTATGAAGAACAACGCGCGTATGCATGTGGCGTCTGTGGACTAAAACCGCAGTTCCACCAGAGGTGCGAGATCCGGGTCGAACTGGCCTATCCGTCCTATATGTAAAATAGTTCCGAAGGGTCAGTTGCTTGGTTGGGTTCAACCACGTCTCAGACAACAGTATCACGTCTATCAGTAGATCCTCGGCCAGACGGCATAGTTCCTCCGTCCGGCCTACTACTGAGTTGGCGTTCCACTGCAAGAGTCTGAGGGTGGGCCTAACCATACCTGGACAGTACAGCCATGAGGCACTCTATTAAGGACTGAATACAGTCCTTGAGAGATTTTGCCTGGAGCAGGCGTGGCAAAACCATCATGATATGTGGCAGGATATCCTTCACTGTCATCTGCGACAGGAAGTCCATGCCAGTGGTCTCCAACGGGGTAGCCGGTTTCGGATTGCCGCTGGAGGTGCCTTTTGGCGCGGCCGCCCTTTTGGTGGGGCGCGGGGTCACAGGGGCCGCGGTGTTTTTAACAGCCTGCTTGGCCTTCCCAGCCGGAGCAGGCTTTGCCTTTCCCGTCGAGGAAGGCTTGGCCTTTCCCGTCGAGGAAGGCTTGGCCTTCTTCGCCGGGGCCGGCTTTGACGCCGCCTTTTGTTTCACCACCTTCTTGGTGGTCGCCGCCGGTTTTGGCTTGGCGGGTGTTGGGGAGGGTACCTCCCCTTTTTTCACTACCGCCTTGGCCACAGGTGCCGGCACCTCCGGTTTGGGGGCTGATTTTCCCCCACCGGCAACACGGGCCCAGCTGCGGCCGTCAACAGTCGCGGGCTTTTTAATGCCCTTGACCTTATTGACTTGCTCCTTATAATAGGGGCAACCCCGGTAATTAGCCGGATGAGGCCCCTTGCAGTTAACGCATGAGGCTGGTTCCTCACGCGGCTTAACGCATGTGGCAGTGTCGTGGTCCCCACCACACTTGACACATTGCTGGGCCCTCTGGCAGTAATTGGACGAGTGTCCAAATTTCTGGCATCTGTGGCACTGGGGTGGCCCCCCTCGTGACACAAACGCAGTCACTGCGACCTTGCAGTAAAAAATACTGCCAAGGTCATAAATGGTCCGGGCCGAAGGGGTCCTCTTAAGGGCCACTAGGCAGGTCGGGGTTTCCCGACCGTCCCTTGTGAGGAGCTTCTTAACCGAAACCACCTCATAGCCAAGGGAGGTCAGTTCCTCCCTTACTTCCTCCGGGGCAGCCCCATAGGGGATTCCCCGTATAACCACCTTTAGCTCCCTGTCCTTCGGGAGCTGAAAGGAGTGAAAGGCGATTCCCTTCGAGTGCAGAAAACTCTGCACCGCCCGGTAATCCGCCTCGCTGCCCAGCTGCAGCCTTATCGAGAGCCCGGTGCTTTTAGCCACCAGGCGCCCCCCGATCCGCGACTTAATGTCGCGCGCTAATGCTGGCCACTCCTTCGGGCAGTCCAGCATTATTGGCGGGATTTTCTCCCGCCTGACGGTAGCAGGCTGTGATGGGGCCCCATCATCAGCCTGCGGGTTGGCGGCTGCTGCAGCCTTGCTGCAGCCCGCTACGGGCTCCGTCTCCATAGGAGGCGCGGAGTCCCGGCGTTTCTGGCGCTTCCTAGCGCCAGACCCGCTTTCCTCTCCACCGACGGACAGTTCCGGGGTGGGAGAACGGGGCGGGGCAGGCCTTACTTTTCCTTCCATTGAGGAAAAATAAAGAATAAGATTTAAAAATTAAAATTAAACTTAATTAAACACTTCTTAATGTACACTTGCTGCAAAATAAAACCACTGACAAGAAAAATCAAAACAAGATATAACCTGTAGACCTAAATAGGTACAGATTATATCAAACAATTTAAAATAAAATTATTTTAAAATCAGCACAATAGTCCTATAATAATAGGCTATTAACTTAATGTGTTCGTAATGACTACAAGAGTTCACTTTACATTATTATAGAAATTTGAATAGAATAGAAATAAAATTAAGAAAAGGATTATCCTTTTCTTAATGTAACTGGCCTGTAATCCAGGTAGCTGGCCGCCCGGCTGATGTCCTAGCAGACCCTTCTCACATTGTCTGGCGACGCAGGTAGAAGAACTGTTGAACACCTGGCTGGACTGGTTACAACTCACAATCACAGAGCACAATAAGACACAACCTTTCACTACAAGAGCCAAGGATGGAATCCCCCTGCTTGGGCTTGGAGGCCAACTTTTCATAGCCATCTGCCAAAGCAGAAAGAACTCTCCTAACATGTCATAGACGTGGCAATATCCTACTACTCGCCCTTGCGCTAACGCTGCGGGGACTCGACAAAATCAAGAACACCAATCGTGATAATGTAATAACAGCCTAAGTCCATAAAGTCCAATACTGCTGGAGGGTACACACTCTACCAGACAGCTTGAAGATCACTGAAAATAGACCAAACTCACAGCACTCTGGACACACTCCCCAGAGAATCTGGGGGTAATCTCTGGTCCAGAGATTACCCCAGGAGCAACCGTCATCCGCCTTTCGGCATTACCTCCGTTGCTCCCGAGTGTCGTGGCAACAGATTGCCCACCTTGTCTCAGCCCCTTTAGAGCCATCCATCGGGATCTCCCGTGGGTCATCAGAACAATCCGACTCCCTCTTCTGGGTGGCCGAAACACCCCTCACCAAGGGCTGTTCTGTTATCTATGTACCATTTACGAAACAATATTTAAATACGGGTATATCTTCAGAAAGGAATATTTTGCTTTTCCCTTTCTTGAAATTTCCTATTTCAGAATTCTGACACAAAAAATAAATATTTTTCACCGTTTTTAATACTATTTTGTAGTATATGCTTACTCTATAATCCCAAACCTTGATTCCGTTTCTTTTATCCTGTTATTTTCCTAAACAGTTACGGAAAATTGTTTTAGATATTAAATATTCCTACAGACCGAAATTGTTGACTCTCTCCCTTTTAATCTTGTAAACTCAATACGCATTCTCAGTTATTTCTGTTTTTATATCTCCATCTTTTATTCGTTTGTAATTTGACAATCATTGCAACCCTATCTATTCTATTCAACAAATCAAATAAACTTGGATGTTATAGTAACATTAAACTTCTTACCAACGTAGTTAATTTTTTTACTAGATTCTTTCACTAATTTCTTCTCTTTTTTATTAATTTTACACCTTTTTTTCGAGTTTATCGTAGAAAGTTTTAAACATAGCATCATAATTTATCAATTTTAAACGAATTTTTTCATTCATTGGTGAAACGATTATAACAGTTTTAACATATAAAATGATGTTGGCGATGTTGGCTGCAAATCTTGTATAAAATTTCTTTTAGTAAAAACATATTATATATTCATGCATGCTTATAAATTTATAAAATCCGGTTTTATTGTATTCTTATTTCCTGGCTGATATGTATATAAACTTAAGAAGTTTTACGTGCTAATTATTCAAGGACAGTTTTCAAGTTTCTTTCATATTATATTAACTTGATATGTGTTTATCTTCCTTATTACCCTTTTTCTTAACCACAAATGTATTTTATATCAGTTGTGTGGTAGCTGAAATTGGTTATTTGATCTGTTAAAAATAATAGATAATAAAGAAAAAGAAAAATCTTGTGAGAATTGTCATGTTGATGAAGTTTTAACAGGAATTTTACGGAGAAAAAAATAAAAAAGGAAGGAAGTAATGAGACCATATTTTGTTTCCCTCTGGTTGGTGTCGTATAACATATTATATAACTTTTGATATTGGAATATATCTACCATATGGTGTCTTCCCTTAGAGAAGGGTGATAAAGTATCATTTGCAATTTAATTTAGTAAAAACGTTTAAATATCTTCTTTGAAAACGTCATAAAAATTATACATACTGTACTAAAAAGCTACTGGATTTTTTCATGGTTAACGGTTGTAATAATAATAATAACCTTTATTGTGAATATTTTCCTTAAATCTCTGTTGCTCTTTAAAAAAAACCAAACAGACAAATCGTGATCTTTGGATTTATTAATTTAAAAGGAAAAAACTAGTAACGGGAAAATAAAAACTAATAAAAATGTATGTAAAAATAACATTCGGGAAAATTTATTTAAAAGTAAATATAGTCAGTGAAATAAAAAGTTTCAACTAATCCGTACGTACAAAACTCATTAATGTATACTAAATAAGACTAATATGATACGAGATCATTGGTGCAGTACTCACTTCCATGTGAAATTAGGATAGAAAATTTATTGACTATAAAAAAATCAGTTAAATAAATTAATTTTTTTTTTTGTTTCGTTATCGCCTAGATTACAGACAGTTCTTCGAGTTAGTTTACACTTGCATCGCTGTACTTCATAATATGTCGTCAAAGAGGATGTGACGAATTTATTACATGATATTTATTTTGTGACACGCATCTTAATAGAAAATATCTACCTTAGCATGTACCAAAGTACATACATTTTGTATAGTGCAAAAAATTCATTTTTAAAAATTCATAAATGAAATAGACCACTATTTGACCGAATCATTATTATGACTATGAAACACATACAACAACCCAATTATAACAGGCACCATTCATCCGAATTGACTTCCCTGACAGTCATGATGCTCAACATACATCTAATTTGTGTAGAGAACAAAGTGAAGGTGTTATTTGTACGGTTGAATATAATTTGAATTTTGGTACACGTAGAATTCATATATATATTTTTTTTTTCGTTATGGTCTCTTTGGACCGCGTTGAACTTTTTGCACAACAGATGTCTTCCGTCTGTTTTCGCAGTACAATTTCATTTCGTCTCCTTTAACTTGTTTTTGTTCATCAGTCCACTGCCTCCCGGTTCTTGTCTTATCTGTTAGTTTCCGGAAAATGTGTTTATTAATTTTACCTCTAAACTCAGTTCTGTTGCACTCATATAGATATATATATGAATAAAAATGAAAATGTTCGTTTGTTCAAAATCTTAAATCTCCGAAAGTTCTTCACGGATTGCTTTGAAATTTTAACACAACGTTGCATTCGAATATGCGCGTGTTTTTATTTAACTAAGATTTCTCACTTGTGGCAGTGAAAACATGCTTTATTTGAAAAACAGCGCTATCTTAGCGTAAAAGCAACACACGCTATACTAAATATTTTATGATTCCATTTCAGTGTTTCCGATATGTGTGTCCGCTTTAGACTAAAAAACTACTGGACCGATTTACGCGTGGGGAAAAGGGAGAAAGGGTAAAATCGGAAAATGGAAAGAGGGAAATATCGGAAAAGGGAAAAATCGAAGAAATTAAAAAGGGAGAAGGGGAAAATGGAAAAAAGAAAAACGTGGTAAACGGGGAGAAGGAAAAACGGGAAAGGAAATGGAAAAGGGAAAGGAGAAAAAAGAAAAGGTGAAAGAGGAAGGAGAAAGGGAAATAAGGGGACGAAAAAAGGGGTGATGGGAAGGGGGATGAAAGGGGGAAATTGATGGAAGGGAAAGGGAATATGGTAAAAATGAAAATGGGAAAAGAGGAAAAGAAAAGGGAAAGGTTAAATTTTATGGAGTTCCGTAATATTCATTTTGTTGATGTTTTGATCAAATTTTCAATTGTGTTTATTTAATATATATATATATATATATATATATATATATATACTCAAATCTAGCAATAGCGAAGCATTGCCGGGTCTGCTAGTATAGTATATATACCTACTTTGTCTGTTTGTTCCGATTGCTTTCAAATTTGCAGCATCATTTGTGTTATCTCAGGGAAGGTTTTAAGCCGTAGACCGAGGCTGTAGCCCCCTTGGGGGTGAAGTTGTGAATTAGGAAGATAATGAAAAAAAAAAAGATTAGTCCTTTTACTTCATTATTATATCTGTCACCATGGTAACAGAAATATGTTATAAATTTCTCGTTCGTCATAGCTGTGTTACTTCAGTTACCAGAGTTACTATTATTCTGTCATTCTTCGTGAAGGTCGGCATAATAAACTACGTTTTCTCAATAAATCATCTCGCAGGAAAAAAATATATTTATAAAGTTTTACCGAGAAAATATAGTAGCTTAATTTTAAAAATATATAATTTTTTTAATATACATTTGTGTTTATTTCTAAAAGGTTTTGAATTTTAAATTATTTTTTATTAACAGAGTTTTTTGTGATAATTTGATAATTATTGATGCATATTAAATTGGACTCTTTATTTTACTTTTTCCTAAATGTTGATCAAATTAAAAATGAAGTACGTATAAATAGAGATTCCGATAGAAGATTACTTTTTTAGTAAAAAATTCTTATATCGATTAGGTGAGAATAATTAATCGATTAGATTAATTTATTTAAATCAGCCTAAAAAAATGACAGATTTTCTTTGATATTTGTGGCTGTGATTTTAATTTATGTGTTTGTACAGTCTTCCTTTTAAAATACGTATTATTTTTACTATTAAGTTTTAATTAACGGTATTTTCAATATTTTGTTAAAACGGCTAACAGGCTTATATATATATATGCTCGTATATATCTGTTTAAAGGTAATATAATCTAAACACAAAAGAATACATAAGTAGAAATTAATTACTAATGAGTGATTTGTGGTTATATTATCGGTTAAATGTAAATTTTAATGTGTGGTATTCCAGCCCTCGATATTTGATTGCGTAGATTGTGTTTCTCATATCACGTTTTATTGACGTCTTTAAACATACTGTGAATTGAAAGAACGTAGGCGTAATCTAAACTAAAACAAATACCTTAATAAAAATCTCCTTGATTACTACCTGTTGATTTTATTCTCTTGTTTTGTAATTAATAATCATTAAGACTTTCACTTTCTGTTTCTTCTTCGTTTTTTTCTTTTTTATCTGACAAGTATATGATGGTACACCTCTTATTTTGAAGATTGCTATGCACACGCTTTTCGTACATAGTTCACGATAATTATCCACGAATGCGTACACGCACAAGTTATTTATACACGCAATAATAAAAGTCTTTACTATTTTTGTATTTTGTAAAACAATTATTGTTTTGTTCAACATTCATGGGAAAATAGACATTCTGTTATATCATTATTATCGTGCTCATTATTTCTACAATTTTTAAATGTCTTTTTTTTAAGTTTTACAAACGTACGCATTCTCAAGGATTTACTGTAGTGTTTCGCAAACATTTAAGATTAGCGGTTTCCTTGATTTTATGTACGTACAAACACGCCTCGTCTTGTATGCCTAACCAGCATTTCTTATGCGTATAGAGTTAATTGATGCTTTTTTCTCCAACTATGGATCATGTTTAACATTTTCTTATTTCTTAGCTAGCAACTCTCTCCGTCCTGTATTACTGTTACTACTACTATTTTTTTGTTTTGTTTTAGAGCTTCTTTATAGAAAAAAACTGTCCTAGATTTCGTTTAATCTTATTTTGTTTGATTTCCCGATATTTTTTATCTAGAATTTTATTTTTTCTTTAAGTTTTTCTTAACTTTATCAAAAGATTCGCCTTCAGTTTTTTTTTAGATTAAAGAAAGGTTTTCTTAGGAATTCTATTATCACTTATCATTAAAATGTGGCCTATGAAAGTCAGTCTCCTTTTGTTCATTATTTCTTTCAATTTCTGATAAATCTTTTTTTTGTGCACGAGTTTATATATTTTATATTAAGTAGATCTCTTATAGGATCAAATATTTTCCTTAAAAATTCCTTTTCTTTCTTTTAAATTACTTTTAAAAGGTTCCGTTTGATCATTGTCAAACATTCTGCTGTGTGCAAACGCTTATGAACGATTCACGGTACTCAAATGCCATAAGTTTTTATTTACAGAGGTGGCTTTTGAATATGTTTGTTTTAGACGATAGGTCAATTTCATTTTGTGATATTGACCGATTTCTTTGAGCAGGTTTTTCTTGGCCCTTCTGTAGTTTCTCTAGATATTTAACCGTAGAATTGTTCTTTTTCTGTTTATTTTATTATTTTTTTTTTTTTGCTATTTTTGGATCGACCTAGAAAATAACCTTTTTTGAAGATGAGACAGTCTTCACAGCATCCATCTACGTTAATTTTGAAGGGAGTATTGTTTCTTCTTCACATTTGTTTCTCTAATTAGTTTTTATTCAAAAGTTTTACATAATATTATTATAATTTACGTATTTAGATTATAGTCATTCACACCTTCCTTGTACCTTCATATGCTCAAGCCTGATATGTGCAGAATTTTTATAAATATAAACACGTACAGAATTTTTGCTTTACGTAATTATTTCATAATCTAAATAACAAACAAATAAATTAATAAATACAATTTTTTTTATGAAAGTAAATAACAATAATTGATTAATAATAATAAGAATATAAACTTTAAGTAATAAATACATATACAAAGGTGCACAATTATAGGCCTTTGTTAAAACGATATTACTTTTGATATGTTAAATATAATATGATAGTAAAAATTTAAACATTCATCAGTATAATGCAAATATCTTTATTAAAACATCTTTAGGAGCAATAGGCAACTTATTAAAATATTTTAATCATTATTGTAGAAAAAACTTTCTTTAAACGTGAAGGTATAAAGATAATGGTTTTTTCTGATATTGTACTAATATAAAACAAACTGTTATATTATTATTATAATCTGTGACAGATACTGATGCTATTGTTTTTGGTGTAACGTAATTTGAATATGTATTATAAATAAAAGTAGAATAATTTTAATTTACTATTTCCCTAATTTAATCATGTTCACATTTTATTTATTTATTAATTATTTTCTTTTTTATATCCGTGACTGAGGTGGTAAACATACCACTCTCGCATTTCAATTTTTTCACGTTCAGACTTATAAAAGTTTACATGTTCTGATGAAACAGAGGTTTCTGTGAAAGCTCTTGAACTGCAAACAAAGAAAAATGTAAGCGGTTGGTACGTGATAATTCGTTTTTATAAATAATAATAGATTCGTTGATGGTTTTTAAAATGTGTATTTTCTCGAGAGTAAGGATTTTAATTTTTTTAATTTATTTTTAATATTTGCATATTTCCTGCGCTTGAATATGTGTGTTTATTTTCCGTAATGTAGTATATAATATAATTAGAGTTTTCAACTTAAAAGAGACCCATCACTTAGTTTTGTCTATAAATAGTAGTATATTGGCTAATCCAACTTATATAATAATTTATAGAAGGTGTTGAAAATGATGTCCATCTACTTTTATACAATTGTCAACACGTTTGACCTCGTTCCTTTTTACTGTTGTTAGGTGTACCCTGTAAATTTTCTGATGGCACTGGTAATGTTTCTCCTTAGTTCCTGCAGAGTGTGTGGATTGCTCTTATAAACAGTATCTTGATTCCAGAAAGATATCTTAATATCTCAATACCAGAGAGAAGTCTGGACTAGTCGGATCAGGGGATCTTACTGGCTACAATCCTTTAGAAATGGTTCTACCACCGAAAAAATCCTGCAGCATCTCCATGTAGACGAGCTTTATTGCGAGTGTCGCTGTCCTGTTGCAACCAGCTGTCACGCTCATCCTGTAGAAGTAAGGCTACAAACTGTTGGATAATTTCTTGGTATATGGCAGGATCCAAGCTTTTTCAAAAAACAAGGTCCTACTAATTCGTCGTCTAGAAATACCACATCATACGTCTTTTCTTTTGTGAGTGTAAGGGAGATTCAAAGAAAATGTGCAGATATTCAGTACCCCAGGTCCGATAGTTCTGACTATTAACATACTCACAAAAGGCGAAACCACGCTTCTGCTATGAAACACACCGATCTAAAATGTCAATGCTACCTCTAATGACGTTCTTGAACCGCTGAGAATATTCAACCCTTTTAGCATAAGCGGCATTAGTTAGCTCATGGAAACCTGCAATCGATGGGGATAACATTTCAGCATTCTTCTCGCTGCAGTTTGGTCTGAACCTAGTGAAATGTTCTTTTCCCGGCTTAGTCTCCGCAAAGATTAATGAGATTTTGTAACGGCCGCTTTAATCTCCTGTATGACTTGCATCGTTAAAACTGATTTGCGTCGGGCATGTTTTTGGTCTAATCTAAGCCCCCGCACAACTTCAGATTTCGTCTCTAAATAAGTTTTCACGTTCTTCAACAATTAACCGCATTTTAGCAAACAACACACGATTACTCAACCTTTTTCAAAAGCCAGTTGTCGGCACAGACTAGCAATACTCAAATGTGCAGGCAATAAACAGTTCTCCCCGCTCCAGCTCCAGTCGTACCAGCATTTTCTACATTATTTTACCCATCCCACACCAATATATGCGTTTTATCAAAGATATACATTTAGTATAAACTATTGAATGATGGGGTCTCTTAAGTTTATATGAATTGTGCAATAAAGATGACAGATTATACTCGTGTATATATATGTAAAATAAAAAAACGAGTAGTCGTTCCCTATCCTGTGAAGCCACATGACATCAGCGAAGTAGGATTCCATGTAGTGCCTGGCATTTCCCGTTTGCTTTTTTATTCCGCCGTTTCAGCGACCTCCATAAGCGTTCAATGGTTTGAGTATAACCACCGCTGTGAGGATAAACGAAATGGTACTGATGATTCAATGAATAATGACGAAACGCTTGCCGTTTTCACGACAAATCACGCCAAAAACTTATTGTTGTGCAACAACAACTGTTGTTGAGCAAAACTTGATAGTTCGAACTCCCAACTATATTGAAAACGTATGACGATCACAAAACTGAGGTTCAAATTTTTCAGCAACGTTACGACACGCATATTGACTTTCGACCGGGAATTATGTTAGTTGCAGTGCCATATAAACCGTGAGTTTCGTAAAGAGGCATTGCGTGTCCGTTACAACTCGTCCTGGTTACCGGTAGAATGCCTCGGAAGTTGCAGAAACTCAATGGTATTGTGTTCGTTAGTCGCCAAATTCCAAAAATTCATTCATTTTAAACGTCGATCGTGAAATTAAGCTGCTTATACGATAAACGCGCAAAACCAAGTCTAGGCAATCGGCTGTAACACATTAGATACAGATACAGAGTTGAATTTACGTAACTGTGATAAGGAAACTTATTCTTACGTTATCCTTACGTTTAATCAAAAAGCATTTAATCTTTAAATAGCTTTCCTGTATTATCTAAAAGAAATAAACTGGATATTTAAACAAACAATCAGCGGCACAGGTATTCGGTAGAATTCTTTATATATGCTATAGACTAGTTAATACTCCAAGCTGTACAAATAAAGAGCAGTAATAGCTCTATTGCCTGCCTTCACCGGGTGAAGTTATTTATTAATCAGGGTTTAAACAATATTGAAGTGTCCTGGAAAATGCAGGACATAGAAAAGCCGTATTATTTTTAAATATTCAAGCTGTACGCTGATTTGCTTCATGATCTGTAGGCAGGCATTGTTGTCTAGGTAACGTGTTTCTGGTAATAGAGAACGTCTGCGCCGTAAGTTAATGAAATCAGTAACAGACGCCTTAATGTTGAATATACCGTGTCTGCTACTAGGCGGCATTACCGTTGATGTTATGATACTCGTAATATTAATCAAGGGTTAAAACATAAAACTAAGAATGAAGAAATATGTTGTCATGAAAAATTTAAATTATTAATTAATAACTGTTATTTCAAGCCAGCCAACCTTTGTAATTCTGTATATGTTTTCGCCTGTTATCAGGCGAATCTTTTGTATTATTTGATTGTTATTATTCTGACTGTGATGGTCTGTTTAAAAAAAAGGTAATTCAAACAATTATTTAAACTTTTATATACCGTTAGATTTTTGCGTGTGGGGTTAGTTGCTCTTATTATACAGATGCTGCCGCACAGATTAAGGAAAGTCGTGCAGATTTGCGGAGAGCAACGTTAGCAGTCCGAGAGCGTGCAGCCAAATTTATTGAAGTAGAACAGGTTTTTGATAATTTACTGTAAATTTTATTAAATGTATCAATTACATTTTAATTTTTTTAATATTGTATCAATTTTTTGTTAACTTCATTTTCTGCAGTTTATAACATTTAAAAGTTTTCATACGGTAAGTGCTAGTAATAAAATCAAATTTCTTGAATTTGTGGTAGTTTTTTTCGGTCTATTTTACATCGATTTTCAGAGAATTAAATTCTTTACAAGTTTTGATAATAGTTTTTATTGCATCTATTAGTAATTAACAAAGTTTTTGTATTAAAATACGTGTTTTTAGACAACAGATATTTCTGTTTTATCGGATTGTATAAAAACCTCTGAAAATATAGTTCTGGAAACTGTTTTTATTCAATTAATCGTCAAAAACCATCAAGTTTACCCTTTAATTTGGGTTCCTGTAATTTCAATATGGTTTTATTTCACTCTTTGCCCAGAAATCAGTGCAAAATCTTTCGCTAGCCGTTCGGCTAACGGAGCGTCTCCGGACCCATGTTTATATGAACTTTTTTTAATTATTTTCGTCAGTAGAATGAGCTCAGAAAGCGCCAGTGACATTGCACGAACCTATATATATATATATACTTTGAAATCTTATTATAATAAAAAAAAATTGAAGCTCAAATGAATTTACTTCACTTGAAAACAATTTGTTTGCAAATAAAATTGAATTATTTATTTCTTGATTATATTAACGATTTTAATTCGATTTGTCTGATAGAAATTCGATAATAATTCAGTCTTAATTTAACAATTAAAACCATTACAAAAAATGAATATTATTATATTGACAAATGAACAACTAAGATAAGCAAAATTAATGTATTTTAATTATCCTTAATTGAACAACAATTTTTTTTCTTTTTAGTCATGTTGACGTCAGTTGGAGCAAGTCTTCTTTTTTATCGTATTTTCCTTTAGAACAAAATGTAATATTTTTTTTGTTGCCAAGATTGAAGGTCATCAGTTGTTAAAAAATAAAATTATATTTAACGTCAAACAAGTTTGCCCATTTATAGATTGAGATTTGTTTTATACTGTTCTATTTATATTCTTCTCTTTACTGGAAATATAAATTAAAATATAACTGTTGAGATTTATTGGTTGTAGAAACGTTATTAAACAAACTTTAGCCGACTTCTTTGTTGACTTAAGTTATAAAGAAAGAAAGTTGAGATTGGTTGACTCACAATATGTATTAAAATGTTAGTCTAATTCCTTATTATAATAAACTCCTTATTAAACTATAAACTCCTTATTACAGAATTTTGTATAACCTTTACAAATGTTGAACGTCTATGTTTACCAAATTATCATCATACGTCTATTTCTAAATCATCTTTCCCACACAGTTGATCTACGCATCTTAGCGTGAAGTTGTATTATTTACTTAAACGTGAACAGCTGTCATTTCTTCAACAGGTAAAGCCGCTACCCACGTGTCTGCAATAAATAAAGCAATACTTTGCAAACATCTGGCTTATCATACGACACGCTTACTACTTATGGGAAACACTAACGTCGCATTTCAACCACAGTCAAGGTCAACACAATCCTACTTTTTGCACGTTTTGTGTAATTTAAAATATATTTTAGAATATTTAGTCAAAAGCTTATGTACACCCGAAGGATGAAACAGTTACTCGTAACCCAGCTACGTAATAAAATAACATCCGGCTTATTTTGATTAGAATACGAATATAATTGCTTGATCCATGATTAGTTCTGTTTTTGTCTGATAGCGTCGTATTACGAGTAGTATGGTTATTTCCATATTTTTTGTGTGAACCCGTAGTGGTGCGCCTAAACAAAACTACTTCACTTTTGACTGTTTTCTCTTTTCTGAGTTCACTCTTTTTTGCTATTTTTATTTTATTTTATTACTTCTTCTTGTTATAGTTACATTCTAGAACTCCCTCATTTTATTTATTGTTCAGATTAGGTCTCTATTGTGTATCTCTTTTTTTAATTTTGTAATTTAAATAAAATTTTTCTGTATTCTCTAAACCAGTTTGTTTTTATTTTTCTGTTTTCGAAAAAGTAAAGGATGATTTTTGCAATTCTATGTTTATTCATTCTGTAGATATGACCGTAAGATTTTATTCTTTTTATTTTAATTGTGGTTTATAGTATTTAGAATTTCTCGTAAAGTTCTTTGATTTAAGTTGAAATTCAAAGTTACTTTTTTGGGGGTCATATTTTTTTTCTATTTTCTAATTTTTCGATTAAGATTTTCTTATTAAAGGTTAAATATTCTTCTACGTATAGGCTTTGTGTTCTGATTACTGTGTTATACTCGTAATGATGATTATTGAGAATGATTTCGAGTTGTATTATTTAAGGATTGATTTAAAAGCTCTTTCCACTTTTTCTGGATCTGTCTTGTATTTATAGCTTTTGTGAATCATTTGTACGATTCATTTCGTAATATAATTAAATTTTTTGTTTCTTTTAATTTTCCAACTTAGTTTCTTATTATGTTGATTTCGTCTTTATTGATTTTGTTGATGAATTTTGTTTCTTTCAGAAATTTGTAGTCCTATTTTACCGACTACTTCAGACGGGATTTTGATTTGTTCAGTCGCAGTTTCTAGATCTTCTACGAAAAGTACAATTTCATCTGCAAAGCCTTAAGCAGTCAGTCTGAGTTGCTTTGATTTTTTGTTCTAGTTTGATTTTTGCTTAATGCAGACAGTTTAAATTTGCTTAATGCTGTATTTCTTAACAGATTGTTCCAAAAGTTTCCTGCCGCATTTCAAACTCGTGTTTCTTCAATCAAATTAATGAAAAATGTTATAAATATGGGTTCGTTTTTTACGAGGTTAATTAAAAATGTCCTATTTTTGCCCTCAAAAATATAACAATCAGATATTGCATCTTTTTTTTGAATGGGTCTTCAGTATTTTGACTGGTTTGATACACTTATGGCTTTCTATTTTGGGCACGACTCTTCGTGTTAACATACCACTTACATTTTGTACTCTCATTTATAAATTTTATAACGTTATTGTTTTCCCTATTTTTTATTTTAAATTATTAAAGCTGCCGCTTTTCTAAGCGAATATTCTGATGGATTTCTTTTCTTCTGAATTTTCGTTAGGCCGGAGATCAAACAAAAGACTATTTCACGAAAGAGAACCCTTTTATTCTGAGTAAAAACGAAGGAAAATAACCAGTAAAAAGCAAACTGTTTTAAGCTTTTATTATTGAGGGCTCATCAACTAGTTGACATCCTTAACAATTATTGATAAGGCTGATATCGTCTTTCAGGATACTTTTCTCTTAGCTTCTTTGATTTTTAGTCGAATTTGTGAGATAAAATTAACGATTATGAATTTTAGATTAATAATTTTAGAATTTAAGAATTTACTGGCGCAAATATTATATGACCTTTATCAGTTAGTTAATGCTTAACTAAAAAACGAAAAAAAACACAAAAATTTGTATAAAATTAATTTTACGTAAAACGTAAATTTCATCAAAATAAAAATATTTTGCCGTACATTTTTTAAAAATCTATTTTTCAACAGATACTTATAATATTTTTAATAAAAATGTGGTTGTAAAAGTATGTAAAGTTATATTTATAATCTAAATTTGCACTTTAAATTTACTTTATAATACAGAAAAATTGCACTGAAATTGTTTTAAAACCAGGTACATTATTTTGTTTGAATATGTAACTTATTTATCATTATATAGTTTTTTTTTACAAAAATTTGTTAAAAATTAAACTTGTGAACGTTTTTGCCATTTTTTCCATATAGTTTAGTTTATTTTTTATTTTTTGACAAAAATATTACGTAAATAATTTTTTTTTTTTTTTAATTTTTGTTTTCCTGAAAATCGTACTATTTCAGATCATTTTTTTTTTATCGTGTAAGAAGAATTACATTTAAAATTGTAAATTCTTCATTATAAATTGCATTCACAAAATGAAGTATTTTATTCAATTACCCGTAAACAGAAAAACTCGGAAGATCTTTAAATGTTCATAACTAGAAAAAAAGTATTCCCGCATACAAATAAGCATTGTATTTTATTTGTTACAAACATCTTCCATTTGTTTATTTTTTAATTAACTTCTGTTAACATTGTTACCTAATTGATTGTTTTTTTCTTTTATTTAGAAATTATGTTGAATTAAATTATACTTAATTCTCATTGTTAACTCATTTACTTTTATTGTCTCTTTTTTATGGATTTATGGCTAGTCCATAATATATCGATATAGTGCACAAGTGTAAACTATATTATTAGTTCATAAATAGAAATAAATAATTACTTTTTTAAGTACAAAAACAAGTTATAAATATTTTTTTTTCTTTTTTAATACAGGATGTATTTAAACAAATTGATACTTCTTGAAGCAAATTAACCTATTGATTTTTTTTACGCTTTCAAGGTTTTCAACATTATAGAAGTGTTTATTCACTAACACATATTTGTTAATATTTTGTCATATCTCCAACTTTGCTATTTTTTTATTTTTTACTTAGTATAAATATCGTTTTTTTTATTATTTACAAGTGTCGTGTTTCCATCGTTATCCTTGTAATTTAATTTCAGTTATATGATCAAGGTATATTTGAATGTTTTCTTAAATAGAATGTTTATTAAACAATATATATATATATATATATATATATGTGTGTGTGTGTGTGTGTGTAACTACTTATTTTTACTGAAAACTGTACAATTTTTTAACAGTAGATTCTTCCTATTTTTACATTTTTTGCGGATTTCCAACTACTGCGCCCGATCGTATTTATATACATTTGTAAGTATTAGATTTTTTCGTCCGCTCTACCGGACGCAAATCTTAACCGAGCTTTTTTTATCTTAAAGAAATCTTAACCCACCTAGTTTTTTTGAAAAACTAGGTGGATGATGTAAACCTGTGGGGAATAGAGTCCTATTGATTTTCAAGAGAATCGGTTCACAGGAACCGGAGTTGAGCCACACCGGTTTTTCGGTAGATTTTTTCGTTTTACTGGGCTCAATGTAAACCTAATAGAAATAGACCCTATTGATTTTTAAGCGAATGGGTTCATAGGAACAGGAATTAGACGTAAAAAACTGGATTTTTGGGTACGTTTTCAGGGTTACCTAGAACCGGAAATCTGCTCTTCTGATGCACTCCTAATACGCCTGGTGGAGGAGATTCGTGTGTTTTGGTGTCATTTTCATTGCTGTTTACATAACTTCAGGTAGACTACATCGATTTTCACAAAAATCGGTAACAAATTAATCAACTAAATCACGTGACTGACAATGGCTAAGAAAAATAAATTTAAACAAAATTTTAAGATCGTAGTTTTATTATCAATCATCCTTCAGTTGATTGGTTTGATCTACCCCTTCCTTTCTGTTTTGCGATAATCTTTTAACCTTAACATATTTACTGCTCTACGTCCTTAGTTATCTAGTTTATATATTTCATTCATTGTCTTCCTGCTCTACGGTTTTTTATTTTTTTGTTATCTTCTGTACATCTCTGCTAAATTAAATAAACATGGTTGTCTTAATACAAAGGCTAATTCAGTTTGTTTCTACAGTACAAAACTCTATTCATAAATTCCTTTTTTTCTTATTATTCTTAATACCTTCTCATTTTGAATTTAATCGACCCATCTTATTTTCGTCATCTTCATTTCAAAGGTCTTTATTCTATTCTTTTCCGTTTTTCTTCTTCGCATTTTAGTGCCGTAAAGAACTACACACCAAACAAATATTTTAAAGAATTTCTTTCTAATTTTTAGATGTACATTTGATATAAACAAAATTTCATGAAGTATAATAAATCAATTAATACAAATATGTTTCTTTTTTTTAAATTAATAATAAATGTATAATCTTTGAAAATTGTTTAAAGAGGTGGTTCGAAATTGATACTAAAGAGAAAGAAACAGAATAATGAAGTTTTATTAGCTAATATTTTGTTTACAATTTGTAAACAAAAAACTTTAAAAGTACCGATTTAATATTTTTAAATCTTCTTTGTTCGTTTTTGGGTCGATGATCTTGTTATTAAAATATTTTTCTTAACTTATAGAAAATATTGGATGTTTTGACAATGCACCCGATCTATAAATACATATGCCCTGATGATGAGTGGGCAATCTCGGTGTTCATACTGCTACATAAAAAAAGGCCGCACATAGCGAAAATTGTAGAATTATTTCTCTGATTTCACATGCGAGTAAATTTCTGTTGTATATAATCGATGAACGTCTACGATACTATCTGGACAGAGAAATTCCTGCAGAGCAAGCTGAATTCATCAAAGAAGAGAGTACTCGTAAGCAAATATTACACGTTAGACAGCTGATACAAAAAGCCAGAGAGTTGTTCAACAATGCTCTTGTAATATGCTTTCTAGATTACGCCAAGGCCTTCGACTCTGTCAGGTGGAAAGATCTTTGGCGAGTATTGAAGGAGATGGGCGTTCCTGATCGTCTTACGCTCATTCGGAACTTATATGTAAAGAATAGCGTATTAGTTAGACTGGAAATTGACACAACGGAGCCCTTTTACCCGTCGAGAGAAGTACGATAGGGATGTATTCTGTTTCCGATCTTATTCATCATTTACGGCGAATAAATCATGTTGAAGAACTGCCGGTGTACGAATAGGAGGTCGGCATATAACCGTCGTAAGGTTTACCTACTATACGAACCTGTTCGCAGACTTTGAAGTTGAAACGGAGATCCTCGACCGATTTCAGCAAGAAAGTGAGGCATTAGGGCTGAAATTAATATCCGAAAAACAAAAGTTACGATGGTAGACAGAGCCAACGATCTTCAGGTTAGTGATGCGTCGTTTAATTTCGAAAAGCTGGACCGTTTTGTATATTTAAGATCTACAATAAATAAAAATGGGGGCTCTTCGGCCAAAAGACGAAGAATTTTCTTGACGAAGGAGGCGCTTACGAAGTTGACAGCTATTTGGAAGAATAAGGCAATCACGAAGAACACAAAATTGAATCTGCTTCAGGAGTACTATTCTTCCCAGCAGTCATGCACGGCGTTGAGACCTGACCATCAAAGTAGAAGACCGAAGGAAAATTGATGCATTCGAAATGTGGGCCTACGGAGGAATGCTCCACGTCGCATGGACGGAAAAGAGGACGAACAACTCGATTATAAACGAGCTAGATATACAGAGGAGGTTTTCCGCAGTAAACTTCTAACTCATCTTCCGCTATTTCGACTATATAGACCGTAAGCGCAACGAAAGTCTTGAGAAGGTAATTGTAAAGAAAAAAATCGAGGTTTAGCAGGTCACGCGGAAGACTGCTGAAAAGGCGGCTGGACCAAAACGTTAGGCACATTGATTCGAATGGCGGAAGACCATGAGCTATGGCGGGAAATTGTCAGCGGGATATAAATCGGATCACCTGCTTCTTTAATGTTTTCAGAAATGCATCGACTTGAAATGAATTATTAAATTTAAATTAGAATTTATAATACAACTTATTTATTAAGCTGTCTAGAAAAGGTTAGTCTTTATATATCAGTACAAAAATTTTTTATTGAAGTATCAATTTTTTTTTTTTAATGAGATGTGTGGGTATCGACTGCTGTGATCATTTATAGCGTATGAAAAATTCCCGACCAGGATTCGAACCTAAGATCTCCGGGTTAAAGGCTGAGACGCTACCCCTTGCGTCACAGGGGCCGGCACTGTTATTTTTACCACACAAAAGAAATCAGAAGTACATAAAGGTGACAATTACCGTACCGTAAATATTGAAAACGAGAATCTACATTAACTAATTTATTGTGTCAGATTATTTAATTTATTTTGCCATTTGTTTATTATATTTTATTTGTTTATTTTTTTTAAATTTTCGTCCTAATAAATTTATTTGTTGTCTTTTTGGAACGTCATGTTGAGATTCAAAGTTTACGTCATTTATTAAAATGTTATGTCTTTTTCTAGTTTTTTTTTTTTTTTATGTGATCTGTGATGACGACAATCAAACAACATTCCAGTTGTATATTTGCTGTAATATTACAAATTAACGTATAATACTCGTATTTTACCAAAACTTTTTATTTGTCTGTAGTTTCGCAATTTTTCTTTCCATTTCTTTACTTTGTTCATTTTTTTAAGTTCAGCTTATTTACTATATATAAATCCTTAATTATTATTTTCTTTTTATAGTGTACTTCGTAGTTTTTTACACTTAAAGCATTATTTCTAATACACGTCTTTTATGTCACTCCTTAATTACATACGACTTCATTTTTACTTTCCTGGCATCATAGTTTTTATTACATCACAGTTTTTTTTTCATTTCTCGACGTTTCATGAATCAGGGACCCCAAAAAACAAAAAATTGAGTGTAATGATCGTACTTTGTATGCATGTGTATTGGCGTATTTGAAGCTTAATAACTTTTGACTGGATAAACCGATTTTGATGAACTTTTGTACAGACTTGTGTATGGGGCAATTTGTTGGTAAAGCTTTTGAGTCATTGTCTCCAGGAGTGGGGTAAATACTTTTTAGGACCAATTTTCTCAAAATTTTGCAGACAACCCCATTTTATATTCAACTCACTACATATGTGCGTGCTTAACTTACCATTTTTAAAAACATTTACCTCAAAATTATCCCCTTCCTCACAATTCATAATCTATCTTTTTATTTTGAAAAGAAAATTATTTTGAAAATAAATGAAATAGACAAAAAGAAGAATAATTTAGGATCAAATATTAAATTAGAAAAGAGTAATGTAACAGAAGCTGCTTAATTTTGTTTTTGGGGATTAACATTATAAAGAATGGACGAAATAAGGAAGACATCAAAAGTAGACTAATATTGGCCAAAAGAACTGTTTATGTTAAATAACAATTAATCAAATAATATCAAACGGTTGTAAAAATTTGGTAGAAATTCTTAAAAATGCTTTTGCAGATCTTTCTATGTTCTTATAGGAAAATAAATACGACAGATAAAGCAGAAATAAACAATTACTTTATTATTTAGTACTAGCACACCTGATAATGCTTCGCTATTGCTAGATTTGAGTATATATATATATATATATATATATATATATATATATATATAGATTAATAGAACACAATTGAAAGTTTGATAAAACATTAACAAAATTAACATTACAGAACTTGACAAAATTTAACCTCTCCCTTTTTCCCTTTTCCATTTTCCTTTTCCCGTTTTCCATTTTATTTTTACCATATTCACTTTCCACATTTTCCCCTTTTCTTTCCTTCCACCATTATTTCTCTTTCCCTTTTTCTTTTTCTTTTCCCCTTTACATTTCCTTCCACCATTTTTATTTCCCCTTTTCCCTTCCTTTCCCCCATTTCCCCTATTATTTTTCTCCTTTTCCTCGATTTCCTTTTTTTCTTTTTTCCATTTTCCCCTTCCTCCATTTTTTAACTTCTTCCCTTTTACCTTATTCGATTTTCCCCTTTCTCCCTTTTTCCGTGCGCGTAAATTGGTCCTGTAATTTTTTAGTCTGTAGCGGACACACGTATCAGAAACATTGAAATGAATCGTAAAATATTTAATATAGCGTGTGTTGCTTTTACGTCCAGCTGATAGTGCTGTTTTTAAAAAAAGCATGTTTTTACCTGACATAGATGTAAAATCTTAGGTATATAAATAGTGGCTATATAAAAACACGCGCATATTTGAATGCAACGTTGTGTCAAAATTTCAAAGCAATCGGTGAAGGACTTTCGGAGATTTAAAATTTTGAACAAACAAACATTTTCATTTTTATTTATATAGATTAATTGTAATTAATGAATTTATTTTTTACGAAGTAAAATAGGTTATAACATTAAAACATTACAAGAATTTATTGGGTTATGTTCTTATTCTTCGAAATTCCCAGGGTATAAAATCTAGAATACATGCCCGCAGTTTCTTTATTCTTATAGGAAAATCCCAGTACGTTATCGATCAGCTGCTTGCAGCTTAACCATCCTATGTTACGCCCCTCTCTTGAAAGGTTGCCAAAGTGGGGATGCCCTTGTTTATATTACCACCCTACGCTTACCCTCAGAAAATCCTTCTTTCTATAAAAAATGATAGATATATATTTTTTTAAATTTATATAAAAATTATTTAATTATATTGATAAATGATTTGTTCTGTAAATTTTTATTTATGAATTGTATTCTTTTCTTTCATTTAAATTAATACGTTAGTAATTCGGCATTAATTGATTGTTACAACGTTAGTAAAAGTGTTATTATAGTATTTTTTTTCATATAATTATGATACAATATTCTATAGTCTTTGTTAATGGATTTAGACTTCAAGTCGTAAATGATGATTGTCAGATGTAATCAATAACAGTAAAAAATATTGTTTTTAAGTTTATAAATAGTTACATTTTATATCTTTATAATAATACTGATTAAAAAAAATTTATTGACTGAATCCTTATTTAAACCTTGGCAGTAAACGTTTGATCGAGCGTCGATTTGTAAAATTCAATATTTTTGAACGAATCCTTTTTTTTACTAATTGTTAATTTAGCTCGTTGAAAATTAAGGTCTTTTTTTAATTTTTCTTTTTCTTTTCATAAATATTAAATTATTGTAGATATCGATTATAATTAATAAATCGATGTTTTTTAAATATTGATTACTCATAAATTCTCTCAATATTAATTTAAATAACTATTTAACAATAAATTTATACAATTAAACATAAATTAATAAAATACCATTTGAAAGTAATTGTAATCGTACTGTATGACTGTATTTAATTCTAAAAAGCATTTAAATAACATTAATTTGCTTTCTAGTATGAATATTTGGTATCAAATTATCCAGAACTTATAAAAATGTTTAAGTTCTAATTTGGAGTGCTGGAGAAAACGTTTAAATATCTATGAACTGTTAGTAAAATATCCGTAAAAATTAAATAGTTACATTAGAGAAATTTTCATTTACATAAATAAAAAAAATTATTTTCCCGCCTATATAGCGCTATACCAGAGCTATAGCTTTAGAAGGGAAAGTATTGTAATATGTCCAATTTGGGCATATGCGGTTTTCACCGGCTCTTGACGTTTTGACACCTAAGGAACACAAAAAAAAGCCGGATGAAAGAAAATTTTCCGGATGTTAATGTTCATATGTGCGTTTGTGTGTGTTCGTTGTTGACTTCTAAATCGGCTTATATCTCAGAACTACTGGACCGATTTTGACTCGGTCAGATTACTTCTATATATGGAGTATTGATGCCATTAAATTTTCAACATAAAAGGTCAAGGGACGAGACTTTAGATCAAGGTCACCTTCAGTATCTAGAGATTTCGCCTAATTAAGGTTATATTTTTTGTTAGGCACATTTCTTAACGATAAAAAAATTAAATTATTAAAAAACAAAATTGTGAAAAATCGCACCCCCTATAACGGTTCGATTGAAAATTGGTGGCCCTGATAATACGGCCTAAACTACGAATTTGAAACTGTAATTAATATTTTTTCTTTATTTTAGGTTTCACAAAAGTAAAAAAAAAGTGTATATATATTTCTTAATAATTTTTTTATAAGACGAAATTTAAATTATCTGGGTAAGAAATGTTCGTATTCAATCTATTTTATTTGGTATTTATTTTAGTAGTTTATATTTATGTTATTAAAGAACCTTTAAATTAATATAATTACAGGGTTTTTTCTAAACTTTAAAGCCAATTATATTGATAAATGATTTGCCCTTGAAAGTTTTATTTATGATAATGTATTGTATTCTTTTTATCATTTAAATAAATTCGTTTATAATTTAACGTTAATTGATTGTTATAACGGTAGTAAAAGAAGGATTGTTGTATTTGTTTTTGTATAATAACGATTCTCTATACTGTAGTTTTTATTAATGGATTCAAATTTCAAGACGTAAATGATGATTGTTAGATATACTCATTAACAGTAAAAAAATTATTTTTATCATTATCACGGATTTGAACGTTTCAAATAATTATAATGCTTCTAATACTTACCTTCAGTTTTGTTATACAGTTATCTTTCTTCTTATAGCCCATACAAATAACAACATTAAATGTTATTGAAGATATATTTACAATATATGTCTTAATTTATAGATAATTTCCTAGAATAAAATGCGGTAGTGCCTGTTGGTAATATGGTGTAAAAATATACTTAGGTGTGTCTGTATGTATGTATATGCACACACCCACACAAATTTATTACTTATTATTAATGATAATTAACAAAATTATTTTCCTAAGATTACTATTTCGCTTATGCCAAATATGTTTTTTTATTATTTATAATTTACTCTAACAATGTGGTCCAAATAAAAACAATTTGGTAAAATTATTATTATTATATAATGAAAAACTTTTTTCCAAGCACGTCATATCCGTCGTATCTTATATGAACTGTAGTAGTAGTAATAATAATAATAATTTATTTTATTTATTTTTTATTTCATAATTGTGAAAAAATAACAGAACAGTTACAAAACCTTTGTATGCCGCACAATATCACATAAAGTCACAAAAGAACAGCCACAAGTCAACAACCCACACATAAATTAAAAATACAATATTCAAAACACAATAATAATAATAATAACAATTGTGCAGTCAAATACAAAAAATAATTAGAACTTTAAAAACGGTAGCTACGGAGTGACAATAAAAACACATAGATGAAAACATACAAAAACAAAAAGCAACATTACTAATACATTCCAAATAAAACATGTTATAAGCAATAATCCTTAAAAAAACAACAATAATTTTAAAATCATGAAAGTGAGCATCACACCAAGGACAATGATCCATCGCCACGTAACCCTCTCAAACTTTTAACGAAGGTTGCTTCATCTTCCCAAAAGCTTAGCTTATCCTGGAACTCCACTGCAACACTGGTACACCGCTCAATCGGAGACACGGTGGAACCAACCGGCGTCACAAATTGCCTAAAAGATTATTATTATTATTAAAATTATTATTATTATTATTATTATTATTATTATTATTATTATTATTATTATTATTATTATTATTATTATTATTATTATTATTATTATTATTATTATTATAATTACAGAAAACTTAAATTTACCAAAATTTCAGATTTTTATAAATCGTCCATTTTACCCTCTTTATTTATGCTTTTTCATAATTTGTTGTTCAAATTTTTGTAAGTCACCTATTATTAATATTTTTTACGTAATAAAAATGGTAATTCAATTTTTTAGGTCCCAATTATATTTAGTAATATTACTGTTTTTACTTAAGAATTCATTAAATGAACAAAATATTTTTAAAAAAACTAGAGCAGGCTTCATGTAAAACTCGCCAAGTTAAAGGATTTTGTATTTATATATTAATTTACCTCTATGAAAGATTATAACAATTATTTTGCAAATTGTTACAAAAATATAACTACTGTACGAGTATATAAAAATAAACATACATATTTATATCTTAAATTTATTATTTATTTAAAAAAAATCCCTTTCGGCACGCCGGTGCTAAGTAGGGGATAAATAAGATTTCCACCTTAAAATTAAGAAAAACTTCAAATTTACTCAATACGACAATGATTGCATGTGAAAAAAAGTTTCACATATTTAGCATTCGACAAGCCCCAGACAAAATTTTTAGGTAATGTTTAGAGGACTAACGACCACTTTAAACCGATTCGATGCTGTACTTATTAAGGGAGGTATGATTTTTTTTGTCTTCTAAACCCCATTTTTTCCACCCCCTGGGCCAGTGGTTGGTGATATCAAAACACTTTACTTACGTAAGTTTTATGCCCTTATCCAAATAACAGTAGGAACTTTAAACGAATTCAATATTTTACTTAATAAAAGAGTTATAGCGACATTTTGTTTTTTTCGAAAAAGCTCCCTGGTTCACCATTTCCACCAACATAGTCCGATTTTGGCCGTTAATGAGTTATTTTGAAAGAAACAATTTGAAAGTGATTGGCGCAAAATTACGTCAATTATCGTGTTCACAAGAAAGTGAAATATATAAATGTATATATAAACTTTTGAGCTGACGGTGATTTTGGGGTCTGGGGGATATGAAACGCGAAGGTATGTCAAAATTTTCTAGAAGTCGAATCATGGTACCCATTACGATAGGTAGCTTTCTTATGAACTCTACCTAATATAAGTATATACTCTTACATTTTCTTCATTATATGAAAAACATATGTACAGCTATGATCAATTTTTCTGAAAAATTAACTTCGGCAAACAACATGCAATATTATTTAAAAAAAAGTAATCTGTTTGCTTAGATGAGATAGCAGCTGTTTACATTTTATTAAAAAGGAAGATAATGTATTTAGAGTGGTACAGTTGCTTTTACTTCATGTACACGATTATTTTACACACCCCAAACTACCAAAATTATTATAATAAATAGAATCTTTATTTTCTTTAAAAAAGAATCATTTATGTTAGAATGTCACGTTATTTTTTATTTAATTGAATTGATTTGATGATTAACAAATTTTAGATCTCCCGACCTCCGTGGCTGAGTAGGTAAGTTAGGTCTCTGTATTCGTGCGGAGGTCCTGGGTTCGAATCCCAGTCAGGCATGACATTTTTTATATGCTACCAACCGGGCTAATGCCATAGTTGTTTCGTAACATATTAAAAAATTAATTTTAACTTACTTGAAGTAATTAGCGTAAATGAAATATCCATTTAATAGATAGAAAATTTGTCATTATAGATAATAGAATCAATTTTTAGAAAAATATGGTAACAGAGTTTTTTTTATATTTTAAAGTAGAATAAATAAAACGATTTATAATGGAATTAATACGTTAGTGTAGTAGAAATTGAAAATCCAAATTATCTACTCGCAGTATTCAAGTAGACGACATAGGAATTTTTTTTTAAAAAGGGATTCTCACAGGACCCGATTTAATCATTTTTTTTATATTTTTAATAGTTACTGATTTTTTATCTGTTTTTTTTTTATATTGTTAATAAAAATGTTATGTAAGATAGCTGTCGAGCAAAGGGTTAACTGAGAACCAAAAATGTTTTTACTAAACGTATTGCTCTTTTTTGTAATTATAATCTACTACTACAAATACAGTACAATTTTGATGACGTAAGTGTCATTTAGAGGACGGAATCAACCGAGATTCAATTTTTTTTTCCTAATTATACGTTTAATACTGGATAATTTTTAAGGTAACATGGTCATTTGATGAAGGGACTAAAATCGGCTCCATATCTTTATAAAGAGCATTTAAATCTTTTTCTAAGTTATACTCTACTTATTACATAATTAACTCATTAATATTTAAAGAATTTTCTTTAGTATTTAAAATAAAAATGTGTCAACGGCAAAGTCGAGAAATTTCTGCTACCCTTTGCCCGTTTTTAAAAATAATTTACTATAAAGATTGAAAACTTACAACCATATCAAAGTTTGATAATTAAGTTTCTTTTATATATAATAAGATTTAATGGTGTCAAAAGTAATAAAATTATTAAAACGAAATATTAGTTAAAATATTTACTTTCTAGTTACTCTGTGATAGTGCTACTTTATTTATCGTACGTAGTGCATATATATATATATATATATATATATATATATATATATTTGTTGAATAACAAGTAGTATTTTAGTACTTTGAGACATTACCCTCTGGTATTGCTATGAAGCCATACATCATTCAATACTTGAGAGTAGCCTGTACGAGTACATACAGGAAGTGCGCATCTTGGCGCATTAATTATTTACTGCTCCCCTCTTTATTGTTTGTACGTGAAAGTAATTCAGTAAATTGCATTTTTTTTTTTTTTAATTCTAACTGGGGTAATATTTAAATTTAAAAATAAATAGTTATATATTTTTCGTCCTAGTTATTATATTATAAATATAAATCAGTTTTACTTTTTTTTAAATTAAATTGTTCAATTAGGGTATTTATAGTTTTATCAATTTATTTATGTTTGAATATTTTATTTCATTCTGTATTGATTAATGTTTAGTTAGTTATTAGTCATATAAAATGTGGCTTCAACATTTTTTTAAATCGAGCTGTCTTAACGTTCTTAGTATTTATTATTACCTCATTTCCGTTCCTTTTTCCTTCTGCCATGTTTAAATAGATATTTCATGTTATTTCTTTACACTTCAACGTTATTAACTGATTGTATTGAGCGGGAATTATTTCACTTATTAAGATCTTTCACTGTTAAAAAAAAAAATTGACCTCATACTTATTAGAATAATGTGCTGTGAATATTTTATCCTTATAATGAGCTTTAATAAAGTAAAAAATGTACCGCCTATTAAATTACATATTCATATTTCATATTTTCTTTTTATTATTGAATTATTATTTATTGAAAAACTTTTTTACAATCAGAGGTTAATAGTTATTAATAAATCAATATATTTAAGTTAAAAAAAAAAGAAATGAAATCGCATTCGAACCGATGTGCCTTCCCCTTGTAAGATCCAAGTACTTCATTAATTAAAATTTTATTGAGCTATAACTCTGGAACCAATGAAAATAAATACCATTTATGATTTATCGTTGAAAAGTTCTCAATGAGGACTTATTGCTGCAATTAAGAAAAAGTCCAAAATCCAATTTTTTTGGATTTTGGGCTTTTTTGGACCCTTTTAGGTTCAGTCGATTGCAGTCAAAAGGGGAAGTGCACAACTAGATTTTACAACAGTCCTAAATCCAAAATTTCAATATTTTACGGCTAATCGTTTTTGAGTTATGCGAGATACAATCGTACGTACGTGCAGACGTCACGCCGAAACTATTCAAAATGATTCAGGGATGATCAAAATAGATATTTCCGTTGAAATTTGAAAAACTAAATTTTTCGTGACACAGTACTTTCTTGTACGTACAAGGAAGTAATAATTTGTATTTGATAAATTACAGTTTTATTAAAACCGAAAATTTTTGTTCGATGTTTTCAAAAAGGCACGAGTGTGTTGCTGATGGTTAATTATATTTATTTAAGAACTAGGTAATTGTAATTTTTAAGTAATATAAATTTGAGATGATGACCTATCTATTATGAAAAGATTTAGCAAAATATTCCCAGTTTCATTTAAATCTATTTCCTCTCCCAATACATACAGAGCATACAAATATAAATTATAATATATATAATAATACATAACAAAATTAATGTTTTTCCATTATATACTAACCAATTATTATCAATCAATCGGACAGTAAAATGTCCGAGGAATGTTTCTTCTGTCTGACTACAAACAACATACTAATTTTAACACCTAACATTTTTATTGTTTTTTTCCCCTAGAATAGTTGTTATCAACTACAGGATTTAAAATGAATACAAAGAGGATTTTGTTTAACAAATTCTTCTCCAAAAATGTAACAATAAAAGTTCCTGATTTTATTGTCAAGAAGTCGCAAAATCAGACGCCTCTGAATCTTGGCGCTTTTTAATTTATGTATAAACCTTTGGTATAGGTTTCCAAACTATTTAGCTCTCGCAAAGTTTGTCTTGAATATTAAAAAAAAATAATTGTTTTATAATGTAGTGTATGATATGTTAAAAACTTGTAAAAATTGTTACATCGGTTCTTTTTTTTTCTCGTTTTGAATTATTACAGCTACTTATGTTATATATATAAGCTTATTCTGCCTTTATGATATCATACCCAAAATATATTGACGTAGTTTGTTTTTTTTTTTATCTCTTAAATACCATAATTAATCACCTCGTACAATGATCACTGATAAGAGCCAAGTTTATGGAAGTGATGAAAAATGTTATCAGTTTAATAATTTTATCGAAATTGGATGTTAAATTTGACCGATTAATTCAATATTACTAGTTTTCAGATCTCTTAAAAAAAAATTGTACTAGTCTTATTTTACGTTCATTTCTAATATCGTTTTTTAATTTTTTTAAAAATAATTAACGGATGTTATAAAATATATGTTTATTATGAAATATTTTGCTCTATACACAAGAATATGTATCAAATTAGATATTATAAACACCATTTTTCGAAGGATTCTATGAAAGGATTTTCACTTATACCAGTATAAAATTCAATTAGTATAATCATAATGACACTGATCGAATAAATCGAATGAAATTTTACCGCAAACAGTTGAATTTTATAAACTTTAATGAAAACGTTATTCATAGTATGCTAATGAGTGATGAATCATATTTTATTTATGCGGGCATGTGAATAAATAAAACTTTTTTATGTGACTACAAACAAGATAAAATCCATCAAGAACTATTGCACAGAATTAAAGACACCGTACGGTGTAAAATAGTATTTTCTTGAATAATCTGTCCATTTTTCTTTGAAAACACGATGGAAATATTGTTACCGTCATGTGAAAACGATTTGTCAAAATTATTTAAGAATTTTTATCTTCTCAAATAGCTGAGAAACCTAAAATCCATCTTGATACGTGATTTCAACATAATATTAATATATTACTATGCAAACAAGTAATTGTTTCTAAACCGCATTACTTCCAAGTGGTCGTGATCTCAGACAGGCGGAAACTCACCCCGATCTCGTTTAAGGTTGGGAGCACGGTCGTCCATCTTCCACCTGCTGTGAAGTGCCTAGGGTAGGGATGGATAACAACGCCACGTCCCTGAAGCATTTAAACGAGGTGTCACAGAAGGCCGAACAACGGTAGCGCCAACGACCGGATAATTACCAATAACGGTGGTTCTCACAGATCCAAGGAAAGGGTCATGACACAGGTGATGCTCTCAAGAGTGTTGTTTGAAGCATCAGTCTGGTCTAAAAGGGGAGAACCCGAGAAATTTCGAATAGGTTCCATAGGGTGTCTCCCTACATGTGTGCTGCGGCTAAAGGACTATTTTTAGCGATGCCGTCGAGATAGTAATATACCTTTAGACTTCCTTTTTCGTCAGAGGGAGACGATGTACTAGGGGGTGAGGTAGAGGCGGAGGCTTCGCTCCTTCGTAGTTGACAGGATAGATGGGATCAGTCGACAAAGGATAGATGGATCCGTAGACCGATCTCGGACCTTCAGAGATGGCTTCATTGTAAGCACGGGGAATGAGGGTACGAACTGACCTAGTTCCTGATCGCTCATGGTAGCTTCAAGGTACACCTGTGCGCGCGGGCATTGAGACCCCCCGCATATTTCCAATATTACGGAAGGGATGTTTATATTACCGAACCCTTTTTAATGTTTATATTTTTTTGCGGATTTAATCTGATTTCATTTATACATGTAACTTTTTTGTTTTTTTCATTGATTATAGTCGTATCAACGATAAGTCATTAGCGACTTAAAAATAAAACTAAGTATTAGTTTTATTACTATTATATATTAATATTATTATTAGTATTAGTTTAGTAATTAGGCAATGAACACCAAACATTGGATAAAAAATATAGAAACGGAATCATGAAACGACTATTTTCAGTACGCTCACAGTACTCCGCAAGAGATCTCATGTAAGCAAAACCGCTAAATGGAGCTCTTTATCCCACCATCACAGAGAAACCGCCACAGTCCTTTGATGCTTTTCTTCCGGTTGTACAAACCCTGCACACCTGAACCCGGGTTTAACTGATGAGACCATAGGAATAGTCTCCACCGTTTAGCAATCTTGGAGTAAGTGTTTACGGGCCAATTTATATTGCACGCCTCACAGTTCTGCTGAGGAGAGCCAGATAGGCGGGCGTGAGTTAGCTTTGTGTGCCCGATTCTCTGCCGCATTAGGATGACTTGGTTTCTTCTGTTGTTTGGGAATGAAGGTTTCTCGAAAACGTTCTCCCGGATGCAATGTAAGCCCGTGGAAGGACTCAGCATCCAGAACTTATTCCATTGAATACGTTGTTTGACACGGACTGTCTTCGTGAAGTAGCTGTCATAATCAATTCCAGTCGGAGGCCATTTGTTGCTGCTTTTTTGGCAGCCTTATCATCTCGTTCTTTTCCGACGATACCGCAATGGTCTGGGTCCCAAACGAATACCACTGTCTTGTTCACGCTTGAGAAGGTGTCATAGACAATTTGAATGATGGGCTTCTACAGTTCAAGCTCTCAAGTACTCTTCTAGAGCCAGTTATTATCAGGAAGCTGTCGTCAGTGAGAGCCTCAATAATTCTCAAGGCAGACTAAATTGCATTGGCCTCGCAAAATAATACAGAGGAGTAGGTACTAAGTTTATATATTATCTCGTTATCAGAGAATATTTTTGAACAGCCACTCCCATCGGCCGAGACAGAGAAGTCTGTATAGATGTATGTGTAACCGTTGTAGTTCTTAGTCATCTCGCTAAATTGGCCCCTAGCAGCTCGGTAATGTTTCAATGCTCGGTTCTTCCAGACGGTAAATATTCAATCTTTAGAAGTGTGCGCAGCTAAGGAACGCCGCATCTCATTTCCTTTCCGAGAAGCCGAAGAATAGACAGACCTAGTTCCTGGAGATAGCGAAGCAGTCTGAGGTCGAAAGGGTGGGGTTAAGAACTTCTTCCCCTCAAATTGTTGAGTGCAAGCGGGCCTGGTCGCCTGCCTTGAGAAGTCGAAGAGACGGGACCTGCTGACCGTGTTTGATAACCTGGTATTTCCTTCTGTGACGTAATGGGAGTTACATAATAATGGGAGATTTTTGAATAGATTTATTTTCTTTACTTAATTTTATTAATTTTGTCATTAAATAAATATTAATGTTATCATAATAAACAACATTAATTATTAATATTCCATATTGACAGAAGGCCGATCATATTTATTTTTAGGAAACTTGTATGGTGTAATGTTACCAACCGATACGAATTTATGACTCGATTATAGAATTTATTTTTTTCAGGGAATACTCTAATACATTTATGCATTTTTTGTATCAATGGAAATAATAAAACAAATAAGTACATTGAGTCAATAGCATAATTTTTTCACGTGTAGCTAATCGATATACGTGGTTTTCTAGTAAAAAATTAAGTCTGATTAAATTGTATTATTCGTTCAACTAAACTAGGTTAATATTACATTTATATGAGTTGGGAATTTAAGTGAAATTATAAGCTATTTTTTTTTTAATTTGGTTTTTTCACATTTTTTCACATAATTCGTTTTAAAGTAAATAACATTAGTCTTTTCGCTTTCAGAAAAAATACATGTATGTTACTATTTTAATTAACTTGCAATTTAATTTATAACTAGTGAACAAAATGCGTCATAACTTTTAGAATAATTGTAGTGGACGTCATAAAAATTTCAAATAACCAGTTTTTCAAGTGGTATTAATATTATTTATACGCTCTTTATAAATATTCTACCTTTGTTACTTGTCTTGAAGTGAAGCTTATATATATTTTTTAAAATATATTTGACTGTAAATAATCACAACTGTATAGTTGCCTGTTATGTAATTTTATTTTATTAACTAATTATATATTTTATAGACTTGATACTATTTTTAAGAATAAAATACAAGAAGTTTCCTTTTTCTAGATTTATTTATAAGTTAAGTTAAATTATTTATGTTTCTGGTTTTTTTTAATTATTTTTTTTTACAAAATAAAAAATGTTATATTTTATTTAAAACTTATTTCCTGTTTAACCTTTTTAAATGATTTTATTTAATCCGTAAGTTTATTAATTAATAATCTTTTGCAAGTTTGGATATCTTTATTAATTATTGAGGTAGGGTTTAGTAGTACGAGAAGTAATCGGTAGATTCTTACTGTAATAAATTTTTCGTAGATTTATAAGTATTTTCCTGAAGAAAATCGTTGACGGGTACTTTTCTTAAAACAGTTATCCGCATACATCAGCAATGCAGTTTATTTATGTATTACGTTATGATTACAGTGCTTTCTTCTCATCAGCTGTTATTTAAATGTTTAATTAAAATACCACAACGTTTTCTCCAAGTTAATAAAGTTTACATTTTTATTATTATTATTATATGCATTTTTTAACAGGTTATCTTAATGAGCAGATCAATTAAATAAATAATTCTGGACGAATATGGTTATTATTCAAATAAATCTCTGATTAGTAGTAAACTATTGATCCCGTAATGGATGAGGACAAAGAAAAAAATATTTTTTATAAGGTAATTAGTAGAAGATATTTTAAACTAAGTTTCCGCATTTTACACCGGTTTTACTAAAAAAATATTTTTTTTTAGTCTATTTTTTCTTTTTTTAATATACGAGTAAATTATAATAACAGAATGAAATTGCAAATTATATAGAAAAAAAAGAAGTAATTAGATGGTAAAGTAAAACCTCTCTACATTTGTTTTTTACCTTTATTATGTAACAAATTATTAAGTTTCAAAACTCATCACGTAAGATACAACGCGACTGTTAGGTTTGGTTAAGAACGTATTCAAGTCTTTTCGTTGCTGAGATACATATAAAGAATATCTTAGGCTAAAACATTTAATTTATATTAGTTGCCCCTTGCTGCTCTGCAGCGTTATTATTACAAAATAATGTTATATATTTTGAAAAATCTGTTAAAAAACTATTCAATTTACAATACGTCTCACCCCCAATCCCGTTGTGTTTTTCTATTCCCTTTCGTATTACAGGTAAAATGCATGTTCAAAACCTATTTCCATTCCGTCCAGACGTTCTACTGGACGGATCGGACTGTTCTTTTTTTTGCTCGCAGATGTCATCAAGCATCGACAGACCTTCAAAGTGATTTTCCTTTGAGTAACAACCTTAGAAAGTTCCTCAATTGAGTAATAAAGTAGGAATTTTTGATAATATCTCAGAGGAGCTCAAGGTTGGGATCCGATGACGCCTGGTGACATATTTGTGGGTATAAGGTGATATTAATGGTGTTTATACACACTTCTTATGAAGAACAGAATTAAGTTTTAACTTCTAGGACTATATGTCGTCTGTATTGTGTGCTTAGCATTCTTTGTTACTGTTATATTTTCCGTTAGTTTTTAAAGGGAACGGGAAAAACTTAATTGGTTATTTTCTTAATATGCCTAACATTGGATGTTTGTTGTTTTTTAGTATAATTACGTTATTTTTCCTTAGTGTCGTTTGTTACAAGGAAATCAGGTGGTGACCGAACATTCATTGAATTAAATATAGCTTAGATCCTTCATATATTCCATCTTTATTTAAACATATAGAAAATAATATTATATATCAAGAAAATAAAAATACTTCAAGAAAATATCAGTTTTAACATGAATTTTGTATTATATTATAAGACTATAATCTATTATATTTCAGTCGTGGTAATATTGGTTTATGAAAGAGCTTGTGATCTGTATGCAAACAGTAGTCGACATTTTCTTAAAATATTCTGTATACATCCTTTTTACTTCCTTGTACGAAGTAAAGGAATTATTGTGATCGCGAAAGGTTTCAGTTTTCAGATTTCAACGGAAATATCCATTTTGACCATCACTGAATCCATTTTGACTAGTTTCGGCGTGATGTCTGTACGTACGTATGTATCTCGGCATAACTCAAAAACCATTCGCTGTAGGATGTTGAAATTTTGGATCTAGGACTGTTGTATTATTTAGTTGGCACTTCCCCTTTTGACTGCAATCGACTGGACCAAAAGTGTCCAAAAAAGTTCAAAATCCATACAAAATTGAATTTTGAACTTTTTCTTAACTAATAAGCCCTCATTGAGAGCTTTTCAGCGATATATCGTAAGTGGTATTTATTTTCATTGGTTCCAGAGTTATAGTCAAGTAAAAGTTTAATTAATGAAATATTTGGATCTTACAAGGGGAAGGCACATCGGTTCCGACTTCATACATATTTATTTTTTTTTTTTATTTTTTTTTTTTGTTAAATATATTGATTTATTAATAATTAATTATTAACCTCTGATTATAATAAATGTGTACAATAAATAATATAATTAAATAACAGTAAAAAAAAAAATTGTTAAAAAATTCAGAAGTTATTAGTGAAATAAAATATTAAGTACTTTTCATTTTAATCCAAAAATTTTTACAGAGGTTAATAATTATTAATAAATCACAATATTTTGAATTAAAAAAAAAAAGTTAAAAAAAATATATGTATATGAAGTCGGATTCGAAGCGATGTGTGCATGGTTACGGATCCGATATGTTCTCACATCACATAACTACTTGAGCGAAATGAAACAAAATAACAAAATTAATACATAAACTAATATAGAATGCTGATACTGACACCACAAAAAAAAGTGTTCTATGTGGTGTCCACCACAATGCAATTGTGTAACTCTCCACTTTATTAAAGAATTGAAAGCTCATACCTCACTTTCAAATGAAATAAGTTTAAATGAAGTGCAGCAAAAAATGTGTATATATAATTTAATAGGCGTACAAGGAATTCATGTGGTGACCATCAGATTTTTTGTAATATTAGCAAAAAATAATTGTATTGAAGGAAAAAACTAATTAATCAGATTATTGAAATGTTTATTGTTTTTTTTTTAAATCTCTGATTAATGATGACAAAGAAAGAGTCAGTTAATTGCTTTACAAAACGGATGGTGACTGACTGTTGTCAAGGTCAGAAAACAAATAAATATAAAGAAATTAATTATATGAAAAGCAGCATTTAATTATAATAAAATTTGAACATAAATTATAGAAGGTTATAAGCGCGACATTAATAAAAAAATTATTTAATGAGGTAATAATTTATTTTTATATGTTAAGATCTTCAAAGGTTAGGATCCCAAAAACATATCTTGCCCCTTTTCTTCATAAAAATTCAAAATAAAAATTTTACGGCTCTTAGAATGTAAAACCATTGTTTCGATTGAAAAAGATCTTTCTCACCATTTTTTTCATAATTCTCAGTGATTTTAGAGCCGTTTTTCATAAACATCTTTTATGGGAGTATGTATGACGAATCTATCTGCTTAAAATATTTAATTTGAATTAGATGAATGATTGGACAGATTTAGGGTTATATATTGTTGAGAGATGGACATTATCCAAATATTATTCGTGTATGTTTTTTAACTTATAGAAAATATATCATCCAAGTTTTTTCATATTTTTTGGAATAATCTCCTGGAAAAGTTTTTCAAACATCAGTAAAAAATACCCTCAAAAATGTTTGAATTTTTATCTTAAAGGATGTTTTTTACTAAAAGCGATTATATTAAGGGGGTATAATTTATAATCGTTGGTGTATAATTTTTTATTTTTTTATTTTATTTATTTATTTTTTTTGTTGAGATGATAGGCATCTACTGTTTTTGTCATTTGCCCTATGAGAATGAAAATTTGTAGCTTATGAAAAATACTATATCTGGTTGGAATTCGAACCAGGGACCTCCGAATGAAAGGCTGCGTCGTCGATCTCCGTGGCGGCTAAATGTTTTGAATTTTTTTAAAGATATTTGAAAAACTTTTTTTAAGAATAAACATTATTTTGTTATTTTAACAATAAAAGTTATTTCTGGCCAGAGCATCTTACTGCAGAGATGAATTATTTGGAATCTTTTTAACTAATTTATTCATTTAATGAATCATTATACATTTTTTAATTATTATTGTTTACGTTGCATAAGAGAATAGATAAATATGTTTACGTAAAAAAAAATTTTTAAAAACCCGGGTAAAGATGTAAGTGATTTTCCTTAGCAATTAGAGACAATTTTATATTGTGTTGTTTTCTACAGTAACAGATGTAATAATGGGGTTTTTTTACTCTTTATCAGTCTCTTTTATGACTGACGCGTATATACATGTAAAATACAAAGGGCACTAGTTAGAATTAATTTCTTTGAGAGCAGTGATATTAAGGCCATGTAGTGAACGAAGTGAAATTTCATTTTTTAGGGTTGAATTTCGATGGAATTCTAGTGGGTTTGATATACTGATGTTACAATTTATTCAGCTCAAGTTAAAAAAAAACAGGAAATCTGAGTTCATTATATTTACGTTTGGAAATGCTGTAAACAAATTCTCTACTTGGTTATGTCCTTGAGCCACACTATAAATGCTTAGCTCGGCATAACTCAATATTATTTAATTAAATATATAGTTTTAATATTGTTATTGTTAATAATATTAACATAAAGTATAATAATATAGATTTTTTTGATTTTTCTTACCATTTATAGCAGAAGATATGCAAAAGTATATCGGCCTGTGTCGGATTGGTTTTACTAACCCAGCCTTGGCTAAAACGATTATTTGTTTTAATCATTTCCAAAAATAAATGAAATTTTGTAAATTTCATTTTTCACGCTTCTAAAAAATTATTTGAGATTAAAATTAGCTTGACATCGGATGCTTGTTTTAGTTTGGAATAAATAATAATGTTTGATTGACGATTAGTATTTCGTATCAAGTTTTCTGTAACAATTAGATCCATTTTTAAACTTATTAACTGGAGCGGTATTTAATTTCAAGTTCTTGCTTGGAAAGCTCAACAAGAAATAGTTTTTCCCCCAGTTTTCTTTCCTTAATTTTGTGCTAATTATTTTATAATTAGATTTTCCTTTCATAGTCTGAATTACATCCATTAAAATGTTTAAATAGATTACGGTATTATGTGATTTATATATAATTTGATCAAATCAAAGAAAAGACGAACCCTCTCTCAGAGGTCTTTTCTTCCAGACTTCTGTTTTTTGGTTAAAGAGGTGGGAAATACCTTTTACGGACGCCTAAGCAGTGTCGAGATCGCTAACAGGTGCCGCAAGATTAATATGCGAATGTAAACCTGCGCACTACCGACTAAACCGCCATTCCTGGTTACCACCCTTCCTGGAACCGCTAGCGAAGCATCCTTCTGGAAGGGGGGTTACACGCCCACTCATACACTCATAGTCGTAGTGCAATCGCATCATAATAGGAATATCAACAAAAACACATCAGTCACAGCAAACAAGATACATCACCCCATACATCAAGATACAGAAAACAGATCCAAAGAAACAATACATCCAAAGAAAAAAGTCACACAATATATACAAATACAAAAATAGAAAAACTAAAGAAAACAAGTCTCACAACAATATAAACATCATATTAAAAAAAGAAAATCGTCAAAACCAATACAATTGTTTGGATTTTACTCTTTGGTCAAAAATGCGGCAATATTAAGCGAACAAAAAATTATTTTTGTAATTTCTCTAATGTTGTAGTAGTTTGGAAGTTTCTCTCTTTCAATTAATGCTTTTACGTTGTCAAAAACAATAAGTGACAACAGTAGTGTAGTATTGAATATTCATTATTATAAGGTTAATGAAGGATTAATTAAATCAAGATGTGATTATAGAACCGAGGTCAAATCGGTTATTTATAATTTATGAGCAGTTTTATAGTAAGACTTAACCGAACAAAAAGAGTGAATTATCTATTTACGGTATATTATATTTATAATTAAAATTTATTCCAGTTACTTTTTCATTTTTTTTTCGTTTCATATAAAAATATCGCAGTGTTAATATTACCTTGCTTTTGTTTAATAATTTGTCCCAAATCATTACTAGATTTTATCGATAGATATATCCTGAACGCGATGTAAACGTTCAGGATGTTCTTGATTAAATCGTTTGACTTAATATTGAATAAATTTAATTAAAGTATTTACACGATATTTCTCCTTTTTGTACGAAAAACCTTTGATTATATAAATATTGATTCGTTCCAAATTGAATTAAAAAAGTCGAGAAAAAATTTTAAACCATAAAAATTTTCTAACAACGTTTCTTTGGAAGTCTGGGTTCTTATTACCCTTTTTTGACGGAAATATTTTTCTCTGAATTAACTCAAGTGAGGTTGGATGTTCCGAAAAAATATTGAAACAACTTTTACAAAAAGTTTTAAATAATTTTTTTATTAATAATTGTTCAGAATTGCTCTTCAATTTATCTTTCGTTTTGAAAAAATTATTTTTATAATCAACGGTATTTTTTAGAAAGAATAATTAAAGTAATAACGAAAACATTTCAGGGATAATTTATTACATTAAGTAAAAAACTTTGAATATTTTTAAGAATTATAGTTCAGAAATTATATTTTAGAAACTGCGTACCTGGAAAAAATGGCCTTATTTCTTTAATTTAAGGGCTGCGTTTAAGCACTTTTTTTTATTAAAAATATAAATATTCCTCGAATATATTTTCCTGAGAAATATTTTTTGAATTTATCACTTGACCGACTATTTCTTTCTCTGAATAATCAAGATATGGTATTTCATCTAAAAAATTTTTTAAATTTATTAAAAATCTTTCTATCCTAAGAATGTTAAACGGTTTCCTTAAATTTTGCTTAAGTAAAGGTGTTAAGTAATTATCTGTTGTAATTGGTTTAAGTTTATGCTACCTTTACTTTTCTTGAGATAATGTTTTATATTACCCTGTATTTTATAAGAGACGTATACTAAATCAAGGTTGACAATCTGAGCTGCAGGTTTTATAGTTTGTCGGCCTTCGTGGCGAGAGTGATAGCGTCTCGGCCTTTCATCCGGAGGTCCCGGGTTCGAATCCTGATTAGGCATGGCATTTTCACACGCTACAAATCATTTATTTCATCCTCTGAAGCCATACACTAACGGTGGTCCTGGAGGTTAAAAAAAAAAGTTTTGTAGTTTAGATATTTTTAAGCTTTATTTCCGCTTTTGATTGGAATTGTCGAAATCATAGTTTGTATTTGTTAATTTTTATTTTATTAACTTGTTAGAAATACTGGTTTTGTAACATTTTATAAGAATTTCTTATGTGCAATTAATGATTGTTATTATTTATTGTCTATTATTTTCTCTATATACCTCGACAATGATTGTTAATAGGTGGAAGTTTTATATCTTGTTAATTATTTAAAGAATTCTTCAACTAGTATTTTTTTCGATTTTCTTACAATATTAATATCTATATGGAATTTAATTTATAAAGTGGTCTTAAATAAATGTATTAATAAATAAGAATAATTATTAATTATTTACCAACCGTCATGTAACGTTAAATAATTGTTTTACCGGATAACCTTGATTGTAACTTAAGATATAAATACCTTAACTAATAAGGAATAAAATAATCTTTATGTGCGAGTAGTTTTGTTTTAGTCTGTAATTAATCTAAGTATGCAAATGAACTATTTAAATTTTTAATGCGTAGTTGATATAAATAATGAAAAACAAGATTTTCAGATTCATTATTATTGATATGTTCTTAAAAATACAAAGTAACTTTTATTTCGAATCTTTCTTTTCACAAAAAAAATGGAAGATAATGCATAAATATCTTATCATATCTGATATGCTGAATCCAAGATTTGTAAATTAAAAAAGAATTAATAAATTGTAACAGAAAGTGATAATAATAAACAAAAATAAAATAAAAGCAATGTGGCTTTTATTTTATTAAAGCGCTGGTTTTCTTATCCAAAGATAATATTTTTGCTCAGTTTGAATTTAGATAAAGATTTGGTGACCTGTGGGTGACTCGTTAATCAATCCATCTGATCTACATTTTCTAATTTGAGCTGATAACGTTTAATTAGGTCAGGTTTGTTACTACCCTTGAGTACCCTTGACTATTAAGTGATGTCGTTGTACTATTTTTTACCGCATAGTAAAGTTTCTTATCAATTTTTTTTTTAATTTCTTTTTATTAATTAATTTTTTTATTTAATTTTGTTTGGGAAGAATTTACTTCCATTGAAATTTACAATACATTAGAAAAATTATAATATTTTTTTTAACACCTACTGACAACTTTTAAAAATATAAAAATTCATTTTAACCTATTACTTTCCCGTCGAATATAACTAGAACATCTATATTAAAGGGGAAAGTATGGTGAACGTGACAAAAATGGGGTATCAAGTTTTTTGCAAATCTTTTCGTTTTAGAGTCCAACTAGTTCATCTAGACCAAAATATATATATGTGTGGGTGTATATTCGTACGTATGTACGAGGTCTGTAAATAAAGTAATGAGACTGATTCAGAAAAACTTTTTATTTACGATCTAATTATACGTGGACTCTATCACCCTCGAAATAGTTCCCTTGGGAAGCCACGAAACGCTTCAAATTGTTTTCCCACCCTTCATAGCAGTGTTGGAACACAGATGATCGGTTACACTTTTTTTTTATATTTTCTACTGTTCCAAAACGGTGTTCTTTGAGGTGTTTTTTTTAAAGTCGAGAACAGGAAAACGTAGCAGGAACTCAAGTCAGGTGAATAAGGTGCTTGAGTAACTACAGGAATGTTTTTCTTTTCCAGAAACTCATTAATTGAGAGTGCAGTGTGACAATGTGCATTGTCATGATGCAGCATCCAGTTGTCTTTGATGTCTGGTGACATGCGGGCAACTTTTTTCCTCAGTCTTTCAAGAATTTCTCGGTAAGCATATTGATTTACAGTCTGTCCTGTTGGCAAAAACTCCTTATGGACAATGCCATTACTATCGAAGAAACAAATTAGCATGGTTTTGATTTGGTTCATGATGCTACATCATAACAACGCACCTTGTTACACTGCACTCTCAATTAATGAGATTTTGGCAAAGAAAAACATTCCTGTAGTTACTCAACCACCTTATTCACCTGATATGAGTTCCTGCGACGTTTTCCTGTTCCCGACTTTTAAAAAAACACCTCAAAGAACACCGTTTTGGAACAGTAGAAAATATAAAAAAGTGTAACCGATCATCTGAGTTCCAACACTGCTATGAAGGGTGGAAAACCCGTTTAAAGCGTTGCGTGGCTTCCCAAGGGAACTATTTCGAACTATTTTTGGAGTCCATGTATAATTGGATCGTAAATAAAAGGTTTTTCTGAACCAGTCTCGTTACTTTATTTGCAGTCCTCGTATGTGACCCTTTAAGCCTTATATCTGAGGATTGATCAAACCGATTTTTTTTTTTCAAATATGGCTCAAATGTTTCTATATATGGGGCATTAATCATATTAATGTTTTTTTTTTTTCAAAATTCATTAAGGTTATGTAACGGTATCCCGAAAAAATCTATTTCTATTTTCTTTAGAGAAAATTTAGATAATTTTTTTTTAAACAAATTTCTTACTTAGTATGCATATATTAATAATAAAAAAAAAATTCAAAAAATCAACTCCCACCTCGTAAAATTGAAATATATGTTTTTTGTTCTGTCTCCGTTCGATTTAAATATGTTTGAAAACTTTTTTGAACATTTATTCAGAAGAGCTATCAACCACTGTCTACTTTTTTTTTAATTATAGACGCCGTACCTAAATGCTGAAAACGTTTTTTGAAAATTTCCTTTTTCTTACTTTAGGAAAGGGTAGAGAGGAATGGAAGGGGATGCTAAATTTATAGAAAACATTACTTAAGCAAATTTGTTAAGCTTAACGTATATATGAATATTTTTAGAAAAGTTTTTTTTATTTATTCCCCACCTCTTAAAAATGTATTTTCTGTTTCTTTTTTTTATCTCTTTTAATTTTTATTATTAAATTTTTTTTTTTAATTTGTTCATTACTTAAAGAGCTGTTAAATAATAGCTTCGGAATCCAAAATGAGAAGCAAATTTTTCATTACTTTGATAAAAGTTATACTTTATTTTTTCTGTATTTTTAAACAATTCTCTTTTAAATTAACCTTTTTTTTGTTAGGGATAATTTCTTTATAAATAACCTTTTCCTAAATTTCCCCCGCAGAGTAAGAAATCCTCTTAAAAATTAAAAAAAAATTATTCGAAATTTGGGAATTATTATGCTTAAATCTTATTTTGAAAATCAAATTTTTAAAAATGTTTTGGTTTTCAATTTCAGTGTTTATAAAAACTAATTTTGGTGAATATTACAGGTATTAAAAGAGTGTTTTTAATAAGGAAAAATTGTGCAAGAACATATTATAATTTTTTTAAGACTTTAATTTACATTTTCCTAGAATATTTTACGATTCTATTTTTTTACAACTCTATTACTTTTTTATTCCACTACTTTTTTACAATTTGTAGAATATTTTTACGATTTTGCGATACTACTTTTTGACCGGTGTAGTCGGGAAATTCATGCAATACTTCACCTTTTTTTTTTCCAGAGTAATGTAGAACGTTAATAATTAACCTGTAGATTATTGTATCGATTCTTAAAGACTAGAAAAATAGTTTATTTCGTAATTGTAGAATTATTTTTTCCTTTTTTCGATTTCTGAATTAATAGAATTTTAGTAAGTTAATATAACTAAATCGTTCGTGGATGAAAATAGTGTGATCGCATGTGCATATCAAATACTATCGCTTTTAAAAACAAAAAAAAAACACGTCTTCTCTAACTTGTTATATTTTTTTCGTGTTATCATCTAATCGTTTCGTTTTAAATATCCATTCACTCATTTATTAATTTATTCATGGACCGCCTAAATTTTCACTTTTTTTATACATTTTAAATTTAGATTGTATTTTTTTTAATGTAAACCTTATATAATGAAGGGTTTTCTCTGTTATTTAAAAATATGTTAGTGAATCAGCGAATGTTCTATGAAACAAGTGTGAGAAGAGAGAGTTATTCGTCTAAAGGAAAAGTAAAAAGTATTTAGCCTATAGGCTGTAACAGCCTAGATTTAAGTGTCAATAAGTGTAAGTATAAGTGCAAGTGGATGGAGCAGACTATTAGCAGCACAAGTTTACAGCTATCCAGTATTATAGGTTCAAACGTTGCGGTAGAGTACTTCTAGATGTCACGCTATTTTTGCTTCGTAATGCGGAACGTGTTTTGCTGAATTATATTACCAGTATATCTGTCCTGTACAGTGGTAGTATACTTTGACCATGATGTGATAGTTGTAATATATATAATTCTATGAAAGTACATATGTATCCTTTTAGTTTTAATAATATTATATTACAAAAATAGATATGTAATTACTATCCGTCTCCCTAATCTTTTAACCTTTCTTTTTACTTACTTTTTCTCTTTGGCATATCTCTTTAAAAATCTTTGTCGTATCTATGACTTTAAAAACGATTGTCTTCACTTTAAATAATTTTTTTTTTTAAAGCTAGGTTATATTAATATAATTATATTTTACTTTTATAAACCTTATTGGTTCTTTTTTTTATAAATTCCTAGTCCATAATACTAAGTTCGAAACATCTTTTTTTATTTTATTTTGTAATTTTGTTTTATTATGGGCTATGTTCTGTGTTAAGAATTAGTTATAGTACCGGGTGATTCAAAAAATATTTCACAACTTTAAAAGAATATAAAAATTTATTAAGATAACTTACAGATTCTGTTGAGATCTCATTTCATAGAAAGCACATTAAATTTGTCCCCCAATATTCTCTTTGGTTCGGTATGACTTCCATTTGTAATGCGACATATTTACCACCTGAAGTCGATTTCACTCCAGACTGTAGTCAGAATGTCGGGCGTTACCTCTGCTGTTGCGGCTTAATTCAAAATCTTAGCTCAACAAGATAAGCAAGCAAAAGTGGTGATAAAATCGATCTTTAATGAAACCCCGCAAGAAAAAATCTAGCGGGGTCAAATCTGGAGAGCGAGATGGCCATGCAAATGGACCTTTACGACCGATCCACCGACCTGGGAATCGAGTATCAAGGAAATCTCGGACTGCTAGGCGGCAGTGAGGTGGTGCCCCGTCTTGCTGATAATAATGGCGTCCATCTGGTCCAACATCGTCTATCCGAGGAAATAGAAAATTTTAATCTTATCCGGATAAACGATACCATTTGCGGTTGTCTCCTGGATAAAGAACGGGTTGTGCAGTCTTTGTTTGCTTAGGGTACAAAAAATATTGACCTTTGGCTTGGTGCCAAGAGTAAATTATCTGCCTACTAGGAGACTCTCTATCGTACTCTCCCTACCGTATTGCAATTACTGACTGCAAATCGTAAAACCAAAACACACAGCGAGCACGTTCCGCCCCAGTAAATGTATCCAATTTTAACAACACTGATGGCCGAATTCGATACCAATGAACTTAATCGTTCAAAACTTGATGTGTTTTGCTATAAAATGAGACCTCAAACGAACCTGTAAGTTATCTAAATAAATTAATTTTTATAAGCTTTTAAAGTTGTGAAATTCTTTTTTGGATCACCCGGTATAACGAATGAAAGTGATGATACATTGGTATGTTTGATATAAAGTATTAATTCTTTTATAACACATCTGAACCAAATTCATTTTAAAGTTTTCCCCTTCTATGAAAAAAAAAAAAAATATCAGCTACATCAGCTGGTATTAAACAAGAGGGAAAAAGTAACGTTTTAACATTCGCTAAAGATTATCATTAAATACGATTTAAAATATTAGGATGTAAACGAAATGGAGAATTATTTTAAAATAAATTTGATTCGATGTACTGCATCATTAAAAATTATTTAGTTTTGTATTATTTTAACCGACCGTCATGAATCGAAAAAATTAAGAATATATTTGTTAGTATCGTACTTTTAAAAAGTTGTTTGGCACTCTACTGTAATGGAATTATCAATATAAAAATCTGGTTTTTAAAATGAATTATTCGGGTTCTTATGATAAATGAAGTTTTGTTTTTTAGGGTACCTTGTTTTCAACGGAGACAATAGCTATCCAATAGTATGAAAGGATGCCTTTTAACCGGTTTAGGCACACAATCAATAAATATCATTGAGGACATGTACTGTAAATTAACCTTTACTTGTACTATATTTAAAGGATTTGCCTTTTAAAGGGTAATTGTGAGAAAGTTGACGATGGAGTTGTGATACTTTCTCGGCGTTGAGAATCTGAATCCAGAATTTCAAAATTACAACTGTTTTTATTTAAACTATTAACAAAAATAAATTAAATATTTACAATCTAAAAGCTAGATTTTTGGTAAGAAAATTTTTTTCTCAACACCTATGAAAAGTATCGAAAATGAAAAATTCGTAAATTTTCTCCACTCCTAAAAACATTACACAAAATTCTCACACAATAAATTCTCCATATATAGTTAGCTAAACAAAATTGGTTCTTCCAGTTTGAAAGTATTTAGCAAAAAGCAATGCAACATATATACATACGTACGTATATACAAACATCTAGAAAAATGTTTTGTTAATTTTTTGATCTTAATGGATATCTTAGGATGTGAAACTTCGGGATTTATCAAAAACCCTCTGGGTGATTTTTGACTGATCACCGTTCATTCCCGGCTATATTTCCGGGAAAGTTAATATATTGATAAAATAAAAGCTCCATGAGCAAGAGACTTCCAGTCGTCCAATTAACCAATCAACAGAGATAAAAATAACACCGGAACGGATCAGATTTTAGACTGAGAATAACCCATTGTTGTAAGGCCACAGTGGATAGAGAAAATTAAAATTAAGTGTTCGAAATAAAGGACTTTTAATAAGGATTAAATTAAAGGAGAATTTTACGGTAGTATTTTGTAAAAAAAAAACAACGACTTAGCTGATAGATTTTATTTGAAACCGCCCAAGGTTATTTAATTTCGTATTTAAAGGAAATATAGAAATCAAATAGTATGGGATAATGAAGATTGAGTACATGGAATAGATTACTAGAAACTGCGATATTAAAGAACCAACTTATATCCTCATTGAATCCTTCTGTCCTTTTATCCCCACCAGTTAGCCTCTTCAAAGAGAATACCGATAACGTCATAACGTAGCCCCACCCACCCACTCTCTCAATTCTGTCTGCCCCCTCATACACCATAACGGACTTTTACTCTGTTCTGTATATGTAAAGCGTTTGATAAATTCGCAACAAGTGATTGGTGGATCGTAATCACATGAGAATGCGGTACAGAGAACTACGCACGCGTGAATTAATAATCAACCAGAGCTCTTGGTAAAGAATTTTAAGGAAAAATTAATATGATCCCCTCCTCACGCATTTTAACATAACCTTTTGGTTATTTTATTACGTAGAATTGAAAATATTTTAATATACAAAAAACATATTTGAGTAAATTGAATGAAGTTAGTCCATCCAGTAAGTCCAAATTGTTGGTGATTAAAATTTACTAAGAAAGCTTATAATGGAACAAACAAAAGTGGCAATATTGTAATTTAAAAATTGCTATTTTTTATTGATATTGATAATATTGATATTGATATTGATTTTTTATTGCTATTTATTGATATTGGTAATATCTTATTACAGTATTTTAGAAGAAAGTGTTTGTTATCGTAGGATTCTCGGTTTTGGGGGGGGGGGGGTTAAATAGAAGATAACTTCAACCTTTCTTTTTCCTACTTAGCCTGTCGGAATTACCATTCAGGTATTACATCAGAAGATGAATGAGGATAATATGTATGAGTGTAAGTAATGTTTAGTATTGTATATTCTCAATTCGACCGTTCCTGAGATGTGTGGTTAATTGAAACCCAACCACCAAAGAACACCGGTATCCACGGTCTAATCCGTATAAAAGTAACTGCCTTTACTAGGACTTCAACGCTGGAACTCTCGACTTCCAAATCAGCTGATGTAGGAAGACGCATTTACCACTAGACCAACCCGGTGGGTAAACAGAAAATAACTATAAGAAGAGGAGTAAACTACTGCTTAAAAAAAAACTTATATTTGTAACCTAATACAATAGTTTACGACTTTTAATTTAAGATTTTTGAACAGGGTTGTTAGCAATTTGTCGTTTTACTTATTAAGGTCAGGCTTCTTGATATAGCTAACAACTACTTGTACAGTAAATTTTTTTAAGGCTATATTTGAAATATAATTTTTTTTCTTCACATTTGCGTACTTCTGTTTGAAAATGTTTTTTTTTTATCGTTTAACATTTTCAAAATAATAAATTCTGTAATTTTTCAGTATTTTTAAATCTATTTTTTCTAAAAAAAAGACAAAAAACAAGAAATTAATAAAAGATCCTTTGTGAAGCACGTGTCTAATGATAAAGTATAATCGATTAAATTTAATAAATATATAAAATTTTTATATTCTGTTTTTATTATTATTATTGATATAGAATTATTAGGTTTGGGGTTTTTAAATTGATCTTTATCAACCAACCCTACTCTTTATTAATCAATATTAAAAAAAGGGTAGGTTAATTATTGAATGCATCCTTGTTTGTTAGTCATACAATTTTTGTCTCCTTCCCTACTTGTCCCTTATTCTTTTGTAGTATGTATGGGGTTAGAGAATAGAATACTCTTCAGTTATCACGCACTTAAACACGTAGTATAGAACTTTTTTAATACATCTATAAATAAAATTAGTTGGTCGGGATGTTAAAAAAGTTTTTTTTTTACAACTAAACACCTTCAGTTTTATCGATTTATTTTGAAATTTATAAAATACATTGAGGGGTAGTAGTAATTAGATCTAGCATTCGTTGAATTATTTTGCTAGATCTGAATTAATCATACTAGTTGATAAAAATATTTAAAAGTTTACTGGTTTGATCAATTTAAAATTCAAGTTATTATTTGATTTAATATCTACGAGTATAAATAAAAAAGTAAAAGAATTATTTAATTATTTAAAATCTCTTTTAAGCGGTTGTAAAAGAGATAAGGTGTAAGTTTTTTTTTTTTGTATTTTACACCGGTAAAGAATTGGGCATTCTATTCCAAAGTTTTCTGTTTCGATCTAGATCAGATAGCTTAAAATGTTTACCGAGATGGTTACTTCAGCAATAATCCATTTTCAATAAGTACCTCAATATTATTGGTAGGTAGTTGGAATTGCTGCTAGTTACACGATTATTCCCTTGTGTAACGTTGGCGGTAAAATGATAGGCTACCAGCCTATAGCTATAGGCTGGTAGCCTGTGATTTTATCACAATATCATAATTTTATAGTAAGGCCCATCTTTTTATTTTCCATAGAATAGTATATTTGAAAAGGTTTGAGTATTTCATTCTTAATTAGTTACCTGAATTGTGTGAGTCCTCCAGACATCACTTCTTTAGTATTCTTTAGCCGAATTAAAAAAAAATTCTATTAAAGATCGTTCGACTTAGATTTAAATTTTATTTCTTGCAATCTTTTACTATAAAAATTCCCCATTACGATAATCTGATGAAAACGTTCTGTTGTAAAGGATGGAACCTCTGTTTACAGAATGTTTCCTACCAAAAATTTATTTTTTAATTTCCCGTTGAAATATTTTATTAAAAATCTACCCATAGAGTGTAAATTACGAGAAAAAAATCCTACAAGTTTCGGAGGAGCTTCCGTTTAATATTTAAAAAAAAATAAATACTATTTCGCTTTAATTTTTTTTTTTATTTCTTAGAATTTAAAAGAAAAATGTATTATATCAATAAATAAATCTAATCGTTTATCCACACTAATTTGGTAGTCGAAGCTTCAGTTCCAAAAATTTCCAAACACATCTATGACAAAAGTTTTGAAAAACCTGATGTATTTGTGTTTTAATTCACGTCCTCTTTTTTGAATTATTTATTTTTGTTAAAATGAATCCTAAGCGAATATCCATTAAGGTAGGAGGAACTTTATATCAAATTAAAAAATATATAAGATTATAAAAGGGTTAAATTCATCTTATAAATTAAAATTTAGGGTGAAAGTTATAACTTACGGTGTATGTTTTTTCCACTGTAGCAGCTCAACGGCCGAACCGATTTAGATGTATGGTTCCGCGTTGGAATCCTTACATTACCGGGAGTGTCTCAATAGTGAAGATTTGCCGGTTGAAGCACAAACTTTAATGAATTGTGAACTGTGAGTCTATCACTGTATGAGCTGGGTTTGAACTGAATGATTCGAATTAATAATATTACAAAAATAACTGAATTAAATTTACGTTAAATAAAATAAACTAATATTAAATAAATTAAAATTTTTTTTTTTAATAAAGATCTCTTTTAATAGTAATGGACTTCCCTTGGGGGACTGCGTGTGAGGATACATGTAGTGAGATGATGCAAGGTGGTGGTCTAGGCAGACCAATCATCACCATCAATTGGTAACAAACGGGGTATCCCTGGGGCGCTTTTTGGGTGGTGCAATGGGGTGCTCTTATATTATCTCTGCAAACAATCGTCCGATTTTCAAAATTCAAATGGCGTATTTTCTAGTATAACACAAAATCATGATGGATCCAGACCGGTACAAAAAGAGCAATATTTTTTCGGCAGTCGTGTTTTTTAATTTTTAATATTTATCTCTTGTTACTGTTACTCGCATCATAGCTGTAGAGCTAAGTTGCTAGAAGAAAAATATGATAATCAAAAATTGTAAAAATTGTAAATATTTTGTAAAAATAATCAAAAATTCAAAAATTGGATTTGGATTTTTCTCGACGTTTCGTGACCCAATGACCCCAAAAAAACAGAATATAATTGGTGGGGGGTAATGTTCATACATACCTATGTACGTGTATTGACGTGTTTGAAGCTTAATGCTTGACTGGTTAAACCGATTTTGATTAAAATTTTGTACCAAAATTCTTGTATATGGGGAAATTTGTTGGCAAAATTTTGGGATCTATATCTTAGGGGAGTAGATAGTGTTTTGGGGATCAATTTTCTCAAAATTTTTCAAATATAACCTCACTTTATATTAAGCATGCACATGCGTACATGGTTATCTTACTATTTTTTTAAATCTTGCCCCAAATTTCCCCTTTCTCCGAAAATTGAAAAAAGTTACCTTTTTGTTACTTATTGTATATTTTTTAACCGAATCTTTTTGTCTTCCTAGGTATAGTAGTAGTGTAAATGACAAAAAAAATACTTTGGGAGAAATATTTGGAGGGGGGAGTTTATAATATCGATTTTTTAAACCTTTTATAGTTTTGTTAGGTCTTGCTTTGTCATGTCGTTACCATCCAAGGAGGACTATCTCATTACAAAATAATAATGGATTTAAAAACAAAATTTTCTTACCAATACCAGGAAGGTATAATAACTTTGTGTCACTTTTTTTGGTATTGGTAAAAACAGAAAAACTGGTAATTTAAATGTATAAAATGCTGTAAGAAATGCAAGGTGTACTTACAAGATGCTTTTTATATTATTACTTCCTTGATAACTGTTATTTTTATTAATTAATTTATTGATGCTTTATAATTATTTTATTAATTATTAATTACTTTAATATTTAACATAATTTAGATGAATAATTTTATTTATTTTTACTTTTTTTCAGGTGAGAATTTTTTCATTGCTGTTAGAATTATTACCTTTACGTCTTGACGGTGAGTTGTATTTGCAATCTTTTTGAAATGTTTCGTCTATAGTTTTAAAATATCGTAAATAATTTAAGAATATTTTTTTAATAAGTTTTATCGATTAAATCAAATATATTTGAATTAAATATATTTGATTTACCTCTTAGGTAATAGAATCATGATTTGATTAATAAATAAGAATTAGAAATGCTCGAGAATTGCTTTTTATCTCCATAATCCCCGGAGTTACAAAGTTTATTTTTTTTGCCTCCGGGAATCACCGCCAGGTACTACTTCAGAGGATGATATGTATGAGTGTAGTGAAGTGTAGTCTTGTACAGTCTCAGGTCGACCATTTCTGAGATGTGTGGTTAATTGAAACCCAACTACCAAAGTACACCAGTATCCACGATCTAGTATTCAAATTCGTATAAAAGTAACTGCCTTTAGTAGGATTTGAACGTTGGAACTCTCGACTTCGAAATCAGCTGATTTGCGAAGACGCGTTCACCACTAGACCAACCCGGTGGGTTGATATCTATTGCAGAAATGAGAATTTGTTGCGATTATATTATCCTTTGATCATATAAACCATAGTAGGTCATTTTCATTGGTTCCTAAAGTAAGATTAGCCACTTCTTCAACGGCCTAACTTCATTCATAATGTGTGTGGCTGGAAAATCAATTAACCTGTTCTATCCCCATGATTCTGTATAAAATATAAACACTTCCTTTGTAGGCATGAATGATAATAACAAATCTAGTAGTTGGTTTCGATCGTTTGTTAAAATCGTTCGTCGAATAAAACAGCTGTTTAAAAAGTAAGGCGTGTTTGAAAAATGTAAATAAAATCCAAACACATTTAAATATTATTGTCATTATTCTGTTGGCTTCAAAATACAACCTGCCCAAAAAATATTGTTGTCCTTATCTTTAGTTTGATGTATGAATGAAGAATTTATGTTGTTTATATTTTGTATTCAGTAAAAATTTGATTTGTGTGTTTAAAATTATATCCAATCTGAATGTTTAATTATATACACTTTATCGTTTAAATTTTTATTTTTTTATTATATCGTTTTATTAAATTAATCAGCTTTGTTTTATTTCTTCTCCAATTAATTAGTTTTTATCTATGTATTCAATTGATGCTTTGTGTTCACTTACGTAATCGTCATGATCGAAAACAATCTGTAATGAATCGCAAATTACTCCTTAAAATAACACAAACATACTGTTGTTTATCACCAAGCCATTCCTACTGAACTGTAGGTGATATTTATTTCTAAAAGTTACCCTTTAGTAAAGGTTTACTGAAAGGACTGTATAGTGAATATCATTACTTTCAGAGAAAACAATTCATGTTTCTCAGGTTTTGCATATCAGGTAAATCAACGAACTAACGTACCACTTTCTTTACCGAAATGTTCCATTTATTTTTTTTATTTTTGTTTTATTATTAATTTAATGGAATCTTATACTTTTATAACAGCTATGGGGGTTGAATTGTTTTCTTTAAACTGGGTTGTACTGTTTTATTTAAAAACAGTACGTTAAATTATCGTCGGCTGTAAAAGTGATTCAGTAAACTATTCTTAACCGTCCAATAAAAACGCATTCAGTTAGATGCGGTCGTAAAAAGTTGCATACGGATGATGTTAATGATATTATTTTGTGTTTTATATATTTTTCAGCTTAATTAAAGGAAGCTTAGTTAAAGGAAAAGTGGTTGAGCGGAAATATCTCCTCGGGTTTCTTTTTATTTTTTAAGTTTATATCATCTATCCATTGATTAATTGAAAATTTACTATAATTTATAATTCAACTGTTTATTTATTTATTTTCATTTACTTTATCTTATAACCCTCTGAAAAATTACGCAATAACTATTAGCCATGTTTATTCTATACACTTTTTTTTTTTTTTACTCAGCTTTAATTTAAAAATATTTTTATATTTTTCCTGTAGAAGTATTACTAATTATTTTATTGTTGAGTAAAAAATGTAAACATATTTAACTTTTGTATTTCGGTGTAATATACACGAAACTTAATGTGACGTTCATTGGTTTTGAAATAATGTATAATGAGTTATAAACGTGTTTTCTTTTTTAGTTTTATATTTGTTATATCTTTATTATTGTTTATATATTTTACTCTTTCTTTTATATGTTTTTCATTAGCATATTTTTATACATTTCACGGACTGATTATATTATGATTTCAGTTCAAGTAATGTTCATTGAACTTTGTACATAGTAGTCATATACAGTGGAATTTCCTGTTACTTGATTATTAATAAGAATCAATTATAATTTTTTTTGTTATTATTATTTATTATTACATTATAAACTTTCTTTTAATTTCACTTGCTAAGTATTTTCATTATGTTTGCCTCTAGTTCGTAAACTCGCTCCATGTAAATATTTACTATTTTTCGTAGAAATTTAAATCGGTTGATAATATAAGTAATTTTTTGATTATTTACATTAACGGGAAAATTAATTAGTTGTATATTTAATTACATGTTTTTAACATTTAGCCTGCTTGATATATACTTTTTAATTTTAATTTTGTTTTTACAATAATACTTTTAAGGATTAAAAATTTAAATCAAAACATAATTTAAGTAATTTCTTGATTATGAACATTATATTAACCTAAAAATTTGTCTATTTTGTATATTTAATCACTTGTTTTTAACTTTTAGCCTATTTGATATCTATTTTATTTTACAAAATATTTTAAAAGTATATATCTAAATATCCAGCAAGTGATTGTTTTCTGATTTTAATTTAATAACCTAAAAAACTTTTTTTTTTAGTAATAATTAACATTGATAATCTTTTTTTTTAAATCGATGGACAGACAAATTAAAAAATCTTAATCGGTTCTTTATCGGATGAAAATATGTGATTAGAAAAGACCATTTCCTCATCTCAATTGAATTCCAAGGTTAACTATGCTAGAGATTAATAGTTTATAATCAGAATGACTTTGATTTAGGTGTGTACTTACTCTTGTTACTAACAATTACTTGTACATTTCAAGATTATTATCATTCTATTTCTATCTCCTTTCACCCAGAATGGTTTATCAGAGTTTGATGATCACTGATTAAAAAAAAATGTAAAGTCCACTTAAAAAATACTTAATGAATTCTTGTTATGTTTTCATCATTAAACTTTGAATTTATCTATCAATGAATTGTACTAAAATAATGAAAAATTGATATTGTGGTGAATGTTACATTAATTCAGTAATTATTTTTAAATTTTATTAATTATTCAATATTGCTGATGAGGTGATGTTATACTGTAAATAATTAATGCATGTTATTTGTTAAACTAGTTGTAGACTGTGCAAAAATCCACTGGAACGAAATTTTTTTTTCTTTGCAAATATTGCTAAATAGGTTTATTAATGGGAAAGTATGGTGATCATTTCAAAAGTGGGGCATCACGGTTTTTTCAAATTTTTACGTTTTAGAGTCAACTAGTTCATCTAGATAAAAAAAAAACATGTGTGTGCATACATGTGTATGTACATATGTGTGGCGCAATGCTTTTGGCTTATATCTCAGGATTGACCAAACCGATTTTCTTCAAATTTAGCTCAAATTTCTCTATATAATGGAGTATTGATCATTTTTTTCTAAAATTCGTTAAGGTGGCACTAATATACTGCAAAAAAACAAATTTTGATTTTTTCAGAGCAATTTTAGAGAAAAATTTATTTACGCAAATTTTTTACATATAGAGCGTATATAAATATCCACTTTTTTTTTAAAAAATCAACCTCCACCTCTTAATTTTTTTTTCCTTTTGCTCTATATTTCTTCAGTTTAAATATTCTTCAAAATTTTTTGAATGTTTATACTTCATATATAGAGCTATCCAAAATGACATTTTTTTAATTTATAGACTCCGAACTTAAATGCAGAATTTATTTTTTTAATTTTTTTTTTCTTATTTTAACCTTTACTGAAAGGGGTGTTAGATTTAGATAAAACTTTACTTAAGCAAATTTGTTAAGCCTAACCTAAATATAAATGTTGTTAGAAAAAGGTTTTCTTGAAATTTGTTTCCCACCTCTAAAAAATATGTATTCTATCTTTTTTTCTTGCTCTAACTTTTTTAATTTGTATTATTAATAGGCGGGAAAGCCATACGATATTTTGCCAGCTTTTTTTATTTCTGTCTATCCTTGAAAAAAAAAATGTTTAATAATATTTTATGGTTTTAAGATATTGATCAAAAAACGTTGCTTGTATTTTTTTCTCTACTTGTGATGTTGCTGAGGTGGGTTCTCTCTATTGAGGAATAGCAACATAAAACATTGTTCCGCAGAATGGGAATACGTAAACCTCAAATTTTACACTGTCGGTTTCATTCTTTCTTTTGATTTTGATGCGTGTAAAGCATCTGAGGTACAACTGATACTATTCGAAGTTGATTTCTCCGAAAATAATGATGTTCATTATGCAGCTAATCCCTCTGAGGAACTGAGTGAAATTATCATTTTTAGGGTTGATTATGTCCTACATTTTTGTTTTAATTCCACACTGATTTGATTATTCGGAACTATATTTTTTACTATTATGTAAAAAAACGACTTTTTTGTTTGTTCCCGATAACCACTTAAAACTAATTAACCAATCATCATGAAATTTTAACTGTAGCATTCTTATGACTCTTGGGATGTTTGCCACAGTGAAAACTTCACCAATTTCACTACTACATAAATCATAAATAAAAAAAATGTTAAAAATATATATATATATATATATATATATATATATATTAATAAATAACCTAGAATTTCTTTTGCTGGATTTAATATTTTTGTCTGTATCGATTGACATTATCTGTATTGGTCGTTATCTGTGTCAATATCGACTTCTTCAGATAGTTAAAATGTGATTTATTAAATTTAATGTCGTTATCTAAAAAGATTAATTTGTATTATTATCGTAATGTTTGAAAAACCAATTAGTTCGATAATAAAATTAAAGGGAATGACCACTGTTTACATGTTTATCAAAGTTGTTATTGTTTGAGGAATATTGAATTTCGATACCAATATAGATTTTTTTAGATAACTATTTTGTGATTTTATAAGTTTAATGTAATTGTCTAATCTGGCGGCGACCCGCGAGAACTCATCCTCACGCGAGCAAAGAAGAGCATTTTGTCGATTTTGATATAACTTATTGAAATAAGAAGTTCTATCAGATTAAGCCATACACATAATTGGCATAGATTCGACATTCAATTTGGTATTAATATTTTCATGACGGTTTCTTTCTTTTTTTCCTGTTTAGTCTCCGGTAATACCGTTTAGATAATTCTTCAGAGGATGAATGAGGATGATATGTATGAGTGTAAATGAAGTGTAGTCTTGTACATTCTCAGTTCGACCATTCCTGAGATGTGTGGTTAATTGAAACCCAACCACCAAAGAACTTATGACGCTTAGGTCGGCGAGATCACAGATAATAAAAAGAATTTCTAGGGTTACTAGAATTTATGATCGTTGACTACGTGCATTTACGGCAGAGCGTTCCTAGAGACTTGAATAACACCGTATAGGTCAGCTTAAAATCGAGTTCAACCTTCGAGAAATATTTCAGGTCTCAAATCAGCTTTTGATGATCACTCTGGAATTGACTGATTGAATTTTAAAGATATTCAAATAGGTGTTTATTAAAATATATAACCACTGCAGTGCCAAAAAATGGAATGATGAAACCCCTGAACTTTGTTCTACTGGGAACAAAGTAGTTCTTAGACGAATTCAAAATTCTTTTGGTTTCAAAAAAATATTTGATTTTGGGAAGACATCTATTATCCAAATATTTTATATTATCCCTAAGTTGTAAATAACGATAACTTTTGAGAGCAACAGCCCACACATAATTACTAAAAAAATTTATTTTCAATTTTTGAAGTATATACGCATATGGTGCGGGCGAAACGACGACTGGGTTCCTAGTTTATATCATATTTTATATTTTAGATAGTGTGTCTTTGATTGTATTGAAAAAAATTAAGCCGGGAATTGATCCTGAGATCTTATGTTTAAGAATAATATAATATGAATGTAACTTATTTCAGTAAGTTCATATTTATCCTATCAGATTACTTTCAATTCTTTCATTAAAAAAAACCACCACCAACGTAATTGTTGGTGCTGAAAATAAACATTAAAAAAATGCAAAATCTTAAAATAAAACCAGCTCAAATAAAATAGAACATATGTTATAATTTTTATTGATTTTCAAAAAGCATACGACTCGGTAGATAGACATCACTTTTTCAACATTAACAGAATTAGGTTTAGATAACAATACCGGAAACTTAATCAAAGCAACATTAACTAACACGTACTCTAAAATAAAATTTCTGGGAGAATTATCTGATCCCTTTCCCATCGAAATCGGTGTAAGACAAGGAGATGGACTTTCACCACTACTTTTAACTGTGCTCTTGAAAAGGTAGATAGAGAATGAGACAAAAATTTAGACAAAAATAGTGGTATAAGACTGGGAACTAAAGATTACCCGTTTAGCTTTCGCTGATGATATGGCATTATTAGCTTAAAACTGGAAAGAAGCTGAACAACAAATTAAAGAGTTAGAAGAACAAGCTTCTAAAATGGGACTACAGTTCGTGTTTGAGAAAACGAAAATTTAAACTAATGATAACAACTGCCGAATTTCCCTAGTATAAATAATAAAAAATAGAGAAAGTATATAATTTCAAATATCTCGGAGAATGGATCCGTTGGAATTCTTTAGATAAAAAAGCTTTAACAATTTGAGCTAATAGAATGGAATTAGCTTTCCAGCTAACGAAAAACACATATAACAAACATTCTTTATCATGGAACGCAAAATTTCGACACTATAAAACTGTGAAAAAGCCGAAAGTATTCTATGAGGTAGAAACCCTTAGACTGTAACAAAGGTCTATTAGAAAATGTAGGAAAAAAATCTGATGTAAACAACAGGTGACTTCCTTGTTCGCCTATTAAATCACATTTACACATTTTTTTTTTTTTGTTTAATGAAAAGTACATAAAATTTTATTTCATTAAAAACCTCTAATATTTTTATTTATTTATATTTTTTTTTGTTGAATTATTATTCATCGTACATTTTGTTACAATGAAAGGTTAATAATTATTAATAAATCAGTATATTTTTATTTATTTATTTATTTTTTTGTTGAATTATTATTCATCGTAAATTTTTTTTACAATGAGAAGTTAATAATTATTAATAAAGCAGTATATATAAATTTAAAAAAAAAAGAAGTCGGATTCGAACCAATATGCCTTCCCCTAAGATCCAAATATTTCTTTAATTAAAATTTCATTTGGTTATAACTGGAACTAATGAAAATAATTGCCACTTATGATATACCGTTGAGAAGCTCCTCAGTGAATACTTACTACTCCAGTTAAAAAAAAGTCCAAAACAATTTTTTTTTTATTTTGGGGGGTTTTATTGACACTTTTGGTTCAGTCGATTGCAATCAAATGGGGAGCTGCACAACTAGATGTTACAACAGTCCTAAATCCAAAATTTCAACATCCTACAGTTAATCATTTTTGAGTTATGCGAGATACATACGTACGTAGAGAAGTCACGCCGAAACTAGTCAAAATAGATTTAGGGATGGTCAAAATGGATATTTCCGTTGAAACTGGAAACCGAAATTTTTCGCGATCACAATACTTCCTTTACTTCTTACGAAGTAAAAAGAAAGGAAAATTATAAGAAAAATTTTAGGTCTTAAATTTCAAAATAATCGGGTAAAACAACAAATTTTATACTAAAATTGAAAAATTGTCAGGACACGATAAGGAAAAGACGAATTGCATTTTATTCACATTTATTTAGAATGAATAACAGTAAACTGACTATACAAATTTTTTATTTCTTCCAAAGTAAAAAAACTAATGTCAAATGGTTCATACAAGTCCAAGAAGGCCTAAAAAACTGAAGAAATTATAAGAGAAAGAAAAATGTTAAAGCGAGAATATTAATAAGAGATAAAAATAAAAGATTCCAAGAAGCGCCAAAACGGAAAAACAACAGAGCTTAACGTTTTGAAGAACGAAGGAAAGAGATATCAGAAAGAAAGAAGAGGTTACTAGGCAGATAGAAAAACAGAAGAAAAAAACAACCGCAAATAAATAAATGATCTAACGTGTTCCAAGGTGAACTATTTGGAGGAAAAAAACAACTCGGAGGATTTAAAGTTTAGTGGACAAATCCATTAAGAATAGATTACTTTTAGTAGATTAAGTAGTTAATTAATTAATCATTTGCTAATAAATTTAATTGACCTGAGTCATCGTTATTTAATAATTATTTAACTGTGAAAGAATTATTCGTAATATTTTTTGTTTTCTTTCACTTAATTTTTAATTTGTTTTTACCCTTCTCTTTATAGCTACTCTTTTCTGTCAAATCTTAATTTTTTACCCATCATAACATTCCATATCCATTATTTAAACTATTATAATTTATTACTATTATTGTTATTAACCGTCTTCTCCATTCACTTGCTCTCAACAGCTTTCATTTATAATAATAATAATAATGGTGATTATTATTTTAGGAATTTCTTTGTATTCTTTTCACTGTCGTTACTGATCGTTATTAGTTTAATTAATATTAAATCATTGTTTTACCCCTTTCACATTCATCTGTAATAATTTAATATCGATAATTCATAATTTGTATTTTATTATTGTTTTTTGATTCTGTATAGCCTGTTCATTATTAATATAATTAGTCATTATAAATTATAGTTTACATAATTTATTTTTTATTAATAATTTCTTGTAAAGTTATTTGGATCGAGGAATAATCTATTCTTTTCATTTCTTTTTCTTGCATATTATTATTTTTTCTAAATTTTGAAAAAATTAAATTGGTATATTTACTTATTTTATGTAATACCAGGTTAGAGTAACAACACAGTGACATGATGTCAACAATACTCTGCGGAGATGCCAAGGTATCTGTTCGCAGTCTGGCGTGTAAGTGTAAATGTACCCGTAAATGTATAGTCTTGGAAAAAATTCAGGCCGACCATTCCTGAGACGTGTGGTTAATTGAAACCCAACCATCAAAGAACACCGATATCCACAGTCTAGCATTAAAATCCATATAAAAGCAACTGACTTTACAAGGACTCCAACCTTAAATCTCTCGACTTCTAAGCTTTTAGAATACTTAAAGCAAGTATTATATGGGCCTGTTTTAACAAAGTTTTGTAGACTACAAAGTAATTTATAATTATCTTATGAAAAGTATTTTATCGCATTTTTAAGGTAATAATTAATTTAAACAATACAAATTATATAAATATATATTTATTTTGGTCGCAAGGCATTGAAATTGAACAATTCTGCTTGTATTGCAATCTGTTGGTAGATAATTGAACTATATTTTTAATTTTTAAATATTCATTTTTAAATATATATTAAAAAAATAAAATATCTCTTCTTGAATAAAAATTTCCAATGCGGCATCGAAACAATAGTTCCATTATATCTCAACAGATTGTAGTAGCAGCAGCAGAATAATACATCTTTCTTTAACGTCTTGATTGTGAGGTAGTAAAAATACATCTCTGAAGTTTTTTTAATTTTTATATTATTTTTTTTAATATAAAAATTATATAAACAATTTTTTAATATAAAAATCTCTCCGAATCTAGTTAACGAAAAAAGCAGTTAAACATTAATTATAATAAATATATTTTTTTAACAAATATATTATTATTATATATTGGGTAAATGAGACAAAAATATGTGACGTCAGCAAAATTGTGATAATTGTCGAAACCTGTATTTAGACTAAATAGACTTATGAATTTTGATTAAAAAAATAAATAAAATTCCGAATCTGAAATCTCGGGCAAATTAAATTTGGAGTTCGAGGTTTTTTTTTAAATTATCATAAGAAATCCATTCAAAGAATTTTTTTCTTATATTTTTAACATTCAACTTCAAGTTTTTCTTTGTAGATATGGTTTTAATCGATTGCAAGATCTTTAATTGTTGTTCTCTGAAATTTTAATGATATTTTACAATGCGTAATGAAAATGTTTAAATCTTTTTAAATTAAGATTATAGGCCTGTGTTATTTATATTTTTGTTAACCCTGAAAATATAATTCTGGGCATATTTCTTTATGAATTAAAAAAAAAATGTTATAATCTATTTTAATTGAATTTTATACTATTTTCTGATTGTTTTGTGTGTAATGGAAGTTCTGATTGTTTTAACAATAATTTAATTAAAAAATAAAATAAACTTTTACTATTACTTGTTATAAGCTATCAATATTTTCACTACTATGAGTATTTCCTAATATTACATACAAAGATACACTAATTTAATTTTTTTGTCCCTTCCCCCCAACAAAAAATTTAATAACAGTAGAATTTATTTTATTATTTGTTACTAGATTTTATAAAAAGTATTTCCTTTAAGTTTTTCGGGAATTGTTGTACCAAATTTTATTTACTTATGTTCGTTAAAAAATTTATAGTTTGATTGAGTGGTATATTTCTTTTTTCTTTGCTCTTTTTTTCTCTATACTTCCTTCTATAATTACAGAATTACTAGGCTGGTATTTTTTTTAATATCATCATCAGTATTCTGCTCTTTAGTAGGTCCTTACACAGTATTAGTTCTCCATTCTTTTCTTTTTTCAGCTAACCGTTTTGTATGAACATAACTTCTTTCCACCTTAATATCATGGAGCAGTTTCCGTCTTCGTCTTTCTCTCTCTCTCTCTCACTCTCTCTCTCTCTCTCACACACACACACCATTCAATTTACCCTTTAAGACAACCTTTAACAAACCGTTCTTCCGTAACACCTTTTCAATCCAGTTTCTTTTTCTATCTTCGCAAGTCTTTTCCTCAGATGTTTATCAAGCTTACTACACAAGTTTCTCTTTCTATTGAAACCTTCTTTTGCCATTGTAATTCTAGTTTTTTTGTTTTCTTTGTGCATCTCATACCATCACAGATTTTGTTCCCAAGATATCCAAAGGACTCCACTTGTTTAATTTCTTCTCCTTTTAGGTTAACTTCCATTCTTTTCTCACCCTTGCCAATCATCATCCATTTAGTTTTCTTACTATTGTATTTCCTACTAATGTCCTTACACCCTGTATAAGTTATAAGCTCTCCAGCATTCCTGTAAGTGTCTTGATATTTTCTGCTAACAATACCATATCATCGGCAAATCTGATGTATCCTACCCTTTTCCGACCAAAAAACACACCTCCCTTTCCTTTTATGCACTTTTCTATGATCTCCTCATGGTAAATGCTAAAAGGGTAGGTGAAAGACAGCATCCCTGTCTAATTCCTCTTTCACCAATCTTACTTTCCTCCGTTAATTCATTTCTTACTCGAACTTTTTAATTCTTGTTCAAGGTAGAAACTAATACTTACTAGCCTTCTTTCCTTCCAGTCAACACCTTTATTTTTTAGAACGGTCATTAGTTTGTCCCACTATACTCGGTCAAAAACCTTTTCAGGAACTACGAAAACTATATACACAATTCTTCTTTTTCTGTGTACCTTTCACCAATAGTTTTTAGTAATCTAATAGCATCTCGTTTACCCTTTCCCTTCTGAAAACCTAACTGTTCTTCAGCAGTTGATTCGGTAAGTCTGCTGGATATCCTTCTGTTCATAACGCTCAGAAGCACTTTAGTTTCATAGGACAACAAACCTATATGCTGAACTCCTCACACTTGATTGCATTCTTTTTTAGTATAACGATAAGAAAACTGGTTGTTTGTTAATTTGGAGAAAAAAAACAATACGGTGGATATTTGATTCATTTCTCTAAAAGATGAAGAATCTGAATTGTTTCATACACATTAAAAAAGCGTTTATGCAGAAAGTAATTTTTTGTCGATAGATTAAAATTGTTGTTTAGCAGTTTGAAAAAACTTATAGTGGGAATGTTCTGTAAAATCTTTTCCCTGAATCATTTGAATTTAACCTTGTATGTTTTTTTTTTTAATTAAAAAAATTAAACAATTATAAAGTAGCTTATAAATAGTTAATAAAGGTTATCTTATAAAATAAATATTTTTTGTCTTTAATCATTTGTCGTTTGTGCGGGGTCCCGCGTTCGAATCCCGGTCAGGCATGGCATCTTTTCATACGCTACCAATTTCCACCGGTCTAATGACCGTAGTGGTTGATCCTCGCTCTTTCATAAAAAAAATTAAAAAAAGAGTTTATATATTCATATTTTCTTTTTAAAAAAATATGATTTTGTTTTAATCTACGTAAAACGTTTTAACAATAAAATTTTCAAATTTATTATTGGTTACAATAAATTGTTATAGCAGCGAATCCTGTGTTCCGTGAATAGCGAAAGAAATTTAAAAAAAAATAATAATTCAAGTTTAATAAATAATAAACAAACAAGTAGTTCAGATACAAATTACTTGGTAATGTAATTTTTGTAAGTTGTTGGTAATCTAGAATAAATTTTCATTTGTTATAACTTGATATATTACTCTTACTGTGATTAGATGTTTTAGAAACTCCAACCTTTTGCTTTTATTGTTTGTTCTATGAAGCTATGTTATTTCTCTCATCATTATAGGGTTTTCTATTATCGCTTTTTCTATTAATGGTCAGAAATAATTTTAAATTAATATCATTTATATTTAATGATAATATTAATTTCTTTCTTCTTTTATTGTTATTATTTTTTCTTTTTAATTTAAATTTTCTCTCTAGAATTTCAATTAAGTTGTGTTACGGAAATGATATTTAGGTATGCCACCAGTGTAGTTTCAAACAGTTATATTTAGTGCTTAAAATAAATAAATAAATTTCAATATATTAGTGTGTGTGTATAAATTCGCATACATGTATTCGATGGAAGGACAGCTGCTTCAAGTTATTACGAGAAGTTTTTTAAACAGGAAAATTACAGTTTGCTTAATTTACAGTTTCCGGGTCTACGTATTAAGCCTGCTCATATTATTTACCATTTCTGGCATTGGATATCGTATCATTTTATATGTAAAATGTACGATGTACATGATTTGCTACTTAATAATTTTTTTTATTATTTACAGTTTCACGGTTTATACTGCAGCAAAATATTCTACAAAATTTATATACTATTGCAATATTAGTATTACTCTAGTTTGAATAATTTAAGTTTAATGAGTTAATTATTAATGAATATGCTGTTTATTTGATGAAATAAGTTAATTTTTATTTTAATTTTATCATATCCTTATTAACTTTTATAAAAGTCTAAATATTTCTTACCACGTACAAGGTTGTTGCTCCCTAAATTTATTCGGCCTAAAAAATAGCATAGTATTTTTACATTAAAATCTTTAATGTACTTTTCTTTTACGGGTAAAAATACTTCTACGCGCACGCACAAATACTCAGATATACAAACAGTGTGTCTGTATGTTATTGTCATAACCTGCAATGATTGATTATGGACAACATTGACATTGCTGTCGCCCCCAAAAATAGCATTTTTGTGCTAAAGAATAACAAGTTTCATGCCACGCATACCGCTAGAATCAGAATCAGATGCATTGAAGATGACTGGAATACGGCTGGAGTATTCTGTACGTTTGTATTTAGAGGCGAACAAAAAAACAAATATATTTATTTATAAAACTGGATTATCCATTTTTGTTTTTTTAATTATTTATTTCTTATATTTTTATAAAGTACATATATTAAAATACTTATTTTTGATGGGATTTATTAAATTGAGTTATTTTTGTTAGGAATTTATATATATACAAAAGTAAAAGTATTCAATTTGTAATAAAGTCAATCAAAAATAAGTACTATTCTCATAGAAACCAACTCTGACTAGTGCCGTTTGTACCGGAAATGTCTTATATACATCTCGGTCATAAGACGATTATGTTAAAAATTGTAAAAGGAGTAATAAAGTCTGCCTATCATCCGAAGGTTCTGAGTTCGAGTCCTGGTTATGGCATTTTTCATGCGTTATAAAATTCAGTAATATCCATTATAGCGACTACTTTGTTGTGCATCAACTTTTATTAGTTTATGAATAATAAAATTTATTAAATTTATGAATAAAAAATATAAATAAATAATGCAAAAAAATTCACACACATTAAGTTAAAGATAAAAAGTTAATGTATATTATTAAATTAAACTAATTACATTTTTCGAATTCAAAAGTCTTGTATTTGCTTGTAAGCAGGAGAAATCCTCTTTGTATCTTATACGTTCATACTATTCATAACCAATTATCGGCCATTGACATCTTACTATAGTACAGCTTATCTTAAATATTTAATTTGCATAACATATGCCTTGCAGTAAATCTGCTTACCAACTGTTCACATTTTACGCCTATATTATTAATACTATTTAGTATTCAGTATAATTTAACTTTCAGTTTTGTTGTAATAGATAAATTTAATTATGTAGCCTGTAATGTATTTCTTTTAACCACTTTGCAGTCGTTATGTAATCTCCAAATTATTAACGGCTTACTGAATTATCTCGTAAGCTCTGATAATATTTGGTAGGAAATAACAAAAAGAAAATCTTTAAAGAAATTTTTGAAAAAATATTTTCTTCTAGAATTTTAAATATTACTTAAATTCTTAACTTTGTAAATATTTCAACTGTGAAATGATAATCATAAGTAATTCTTTTATTTATTTTTAATAAACTATTGCTATAGTATTATACTATATATACCGTTTCCTCAGTATCTACTTCTGATGATTGATTAACAGTCGAAATAGCCATCGACTAGTCACATTTTTTACGATTGTTGTTTTCCAATTTATTTTCAGAAAACTATTTAGCAGCTTTTATTTAGTATTTTAATTGTATTTCTATGTTAATCTTAGTTTTGGAAGTAACAGTAGATCCCATTTACTCCTTTTAAACATTAAGTTTTAGCATAACGGAATATACGGAATGGAAACAGAAGAATGAAAAATATTTAAAAACAAGATACGGCAAGATCAATAGGGTCAATAGTTTCAGTATCTTGGATAATGTATTAATCTAAACGGACTGGATAAAACGGCAATACAAATACTGATTAAGAGAATGGAAAAAGCCTACCGAATAACGAAGAACCGGTACAACAAAAATCATACCCATACAAGCGAAGATAAGACATTACAACACTGTCAAGCCAGAATGATTATACATCGTAGAATGATTATCCTTGAACAGAAAAGCAGATTGAAAAGTGGGAACGAAGAATACTACAGACATTTTTAGAACCACGGAAAAACAAAGAAGGAGAGTGGCGACTGCGGAGCAACGAGGAACTCTACAAGTAAACGGAAACTTTCACAACGACGGCAATAAAACGAGATGGATGGTCACAAACAGGCGAAATTGATTTTCGATCGCCTTATGAAACTCAGAAACACAAAAAATTGGATTAAGAAAATCGGAAGTGATCTGGTGGAAATGGACATCCTGGAAGAAGAGATAGTTGACAGGGATGTTTTCAGGAAAAAGATAGATAATTTAGGAAACAATTTATAGAATAAAAGCAGGTACGCGGACGGATTTAAAGCGGACTGACGAACAGAAGAAGGCTAATAGTGAGCGAATGAAGAAAATCTGGGAAGCAAGAAAAATGAAACTCATCAAACCAACGTTCATCGTGATCCAAAAAAGATCTTAACGCTTAAAAAAAAAATAATAATTTGGAAACCGTTTTGTTTTAAATTTTTGACTCTGAAAGATTTTTCACAAATCTCTATACGTAAATTAATTATACTCAATATCTATGAGTATTACATTAGGGGTAAATGTTGTATTTTAGAGGGGAACGGTGTTTTAACCCGGAATTTTCATTACACAAACATTAAATGAGAACTGTATTTGCTTATTCCTCTCTTGAATGTTGGAACGGTATCATAAAATTATTTCCCGTAATACAATATAAAAACCCCTTTCAGCATATTGCTTACTATTAATGATATCTAAAGTTACCGTATTATGAATGAAATTAATCGTTTAACAGATTTTAATTGAATTTCTTTACGGTAGGTATTACAACTGTTGATTATATTAAATTATACTAAATTATTGACTGCTGTAAATTATTATATATGTACAAGACATCTAAAATAAGTATGTGCGTTATTATTAATGTTTGTATTATATTGTATGTTATTTTCTTGATTTTTTAAGTATTACAATTAACTAAATAATAGTGCACAAATAATTGAAAATAGTACCAAAGGGAAAATAATTAAATTGTGGTAATATATCTATCAATCAATTTTGATTGAACAATTTCTTCACCTTTTTGATTTATTTTTTTTCAACATGCTATTTTATTTTAAACGTTTGTTTGTTTTTTTTGTTTACTTATACACTCAAGATTAAATTCTCTAAATTTTTTTTAATTTTTTTTTTTTTTTTTAACTTTATTGCCAATTTAACAAAATTTATTTACTTCAAACATAAAGGATGTGTCTTTATTAATTGTTTATTGAGGTTTATAAAAAAAAAATTGTTGGATTATAATTGAAATGAAGCCTTGATATTGTTTCTTTTTTTTTTAATTCTTTACGTCCACCAGATTATATTTAAAACTATAAAATCTACCCTGTAATTGATATCTAAAAGAACTACATATTACAGTAACTTGCTTTTATAATAGAAATTTAGGTAGCCGTAATTGTAAAACAAAACCTTTAAGATTTGCAAGAGATTTTTTTCATTATTTGAATTGTAACGTGTATTTTAAAAGTATTTCCGTTTTCTTATGGGACGTTTTATATTTAAATAATCATTCTCATTATAAGAACAAATCGTTTCTCATTGTTAAACTGATTTGTTATTAATTTTTTTTGGCTTCGATTATTGGAGGATTTGACCAAGCGGAATTCGGATTATCGGGATACTCTTCTATATGAAAATATATAATATCTAAGTGCTGGGTAGTAAATAAATAACTCTATTATAATAAATTTATCTTTAACGGTCTCTGATTTTCCGTTATGTTATCAACCAGTTAACGTTTATTTCGGTTTTAAAATATTGTTAATATTTCTTTTAAAAAAATTTCCGGTTTTATTTAAGTATAATATTTATTTGATTCATTCATTCGTTCAGTAAGGAAATGCTTCTGTTATTTTTATTATTATTTTATATTAGACAATCTATTTTGTTTTGTACTGTTCTCTCTGAAATTTTCAATTTTGTGGTCACTTTCCATTTAATCCACTTAAAAAACTCATATTATTGTTATTCGTGTAAAAACCGCAAATATCTGTGTGAAAATGAACAGCGCGTGAATGAATTAGTGTATTATTATTATGATTATTATTATTATTACTGTTATAACTGCTATATCAAAAATCACGTAGCTTTCAGTTTCATAAACTATTGCTATAGGAACATAGTTATAATAAAGCAGTAAACTTAACAGATTTACAATCGCATGATTTATTTCCCACAAAAGAGTCAATGATTTTATTTGCTATTTTCTCACGAATTTAATTATTATATTATTTTAGTAAAAGCATAAAATTCTATCTAACTTATATTTAGTTTTGAAACCTGTGTAATAACTTGCTTGTAATATAATGTTCATCTTTTTCTATCTCCTTGTTTTTGTACAAACGCACGTATTTTCTTACAAGGATGATGTATGTGTTATCTATTTCATCATCGATGATAATATCTGGTATTATCGTCTTTTTTGATGACCTTTCTTTAAAACCACTTCGTGACATTACTTCTCATTAATATATATATATATATATATATATAGGTTAGATTAGATTGTATGGGAATAGAAGTCATTACCGTATCGAATAGAAACCTCAGGCAAGAAATAAATGCGTTGAGTAACCCCCCCCCAAAAAAAAAAATTGCTAGCCAAACTTGTAATCTTGTAGACAGAGCCTCTGTATGGGGGTCTACCAAGAGGGATTCAAATGTAAACAGAAATTTCTTTTCTATAATTTATCTATTAAATGTAATATAATTCTTCCAGAGCTTACGAAGCTCTTATTCCTTGAAAAGAAATCTTTTTTATTGCATATTGACCATTCCTCGTATAGCGTCAAGGTGTAGTCAGATTTCTTTCCTTCCAAAAAAAAATTCCCCATGTATCCGAAAAAATGGTAGCCCAATGTAACTGAATTATAGAATATGCAGGCTAGGTAGCACCACATTCCTCCTCAATTTGCATAATTAAAGCGACAGTTAGAAGGCAATCATTTTCTTCTAAGAAACAAACAGAACTATACATTCTTCTTCTAAAAAACGAATTGCAAGCTACACTTTATTTTTTTAAATCGGTATATCATATGGGATGTACTAATTCTTTGTTGTATGAGGAAGTCGATATAGAGTATTCTATTCCCCCAGTAAATCCCAAAAGAATATGTATGATTTTCCAAGGTTAAAAATGTGGGGTTTAATTTCACTAGTGGAGATGAACTTGAAAGATGCTATTTCATATTTACTCGTTTTAATTCTGGGTGAAATAGTGCATTCATGTTTCATTACCCGTTATTCTATATTTAAAAACTTTTCGTTTTGCTGCAAAAGTTATGTAAGCTATTCTTACTTTGTGTTCAGGCTGCACAAGACGAGGAACCTATGTGGGGTTTTTTTTAATTTTAGTGATACTTTATTATTTCTGTACTCCCAACATTTATTTCAAGTTTTCCAGAAATTTGTCTGAATTGGCCATTTTTCTCGAATAAGTGTATTAACTTGTAATTGTGTTTCTTCAATGATACAGGGTTATGATGGAGAAGCAAATGATTCGTTTCATATTGGATCCCAACTCTTTCAGATTAACTCCCACCATTCATTTACAATTATTTGTGAGATTCGCTCATTTCCGTATTTATTTTTAAAATATGGGATGAAATGACCGCTTCGTTTTGAGTGTGATAAGACAAAGAGAAGCCAACATTGCTGTCTTCACTATCAAGTGCAGACATGCAATTCGTGCATTGATTATAAGATTGAACATGAAAATTTCTGTTCATATTTGAACTTTAAAGAGCTTAAAATCCTCATTCGTCTTCTGAAATAATATCTGAACGGTAATTCCCGGAGTCTAAACAGGAAAAAGAAAAAGGTCTCCCGCAATTTATTCTAGACAAATATTAGATCATTATCCATTTATGCAGTGATTTATATAATATTATTATTATGTATTGATTTAAATAAAATGTTATTTATTTGAACATTAAACAAAGTAGTAATAAATATTTCGATTATCCTTTGAAGAGAAGTTGTTAAGAATATAAAGTGTTATATACTAATTTAACGGATAAAGTTTGAACGTATTACGTAAGGAAGAAAAGTTAAAAAAAATAAATTTTCATTATTATTTGTTTTCATTAATTTTATTTACAGTAATTTTCTTAGAATTAAATTCTTTACAAATTTTTATCGAAAAAGTATTATTCGTTTATTGATATTCAAGTTTATTTACGGTAAACCTAAAAAAATATGTTTTCTAACATACATTTTGAGCTTAATAAAATTTTATTTGAAAACTACTAAATTTATAATTCTTGAACCTAATTTAGTTTTGAAGTTTAAGTCAGAATCATATCAAATCATTAATTTTTCTTCATAAGTAGTGCACCAAGAATTTTTAGTGCAACATTATTACCTTAGGAGGACAGAAAGGGAAGAACCTTTCGATTGCTTAACTCAAAAATAAAGCGATCAGGGATCTATTTTTTTTATGAAATTTTTGTTTCAAATTTCTTACATGAACGTAACGTTCTCCATGAAAAGAAGGGTAAAAATCTTTGTCAGTCACTTTATATAAAAACGAAAACTTTTTATATTTATTTTTTTTAATTTGTTAATTTATTAAGTTTATTTATTGTAAAAAGATTAAAAGGATGTTGGTTACACATAAAAGAATGGTCCCTGTTCACGACCTTGAGGACATGGTGGCTGAAACTGAGGTGGTGGTTGCTGCGAGGCGGGTGGTTGGACCTGACGCCGATTATCGCGTGTCTTCACTCCGTCCGGCGTTTGGTAGCATGCAGAACGTTACTGTCATTACGACGTTTAGGCTGGCCAAACAGTTGATTTCCCGTCGGTTGAAGGTAGGCTGGGTGCATTGTCGGGTCTGCATGCGTGACCCTGAGGACCGATGCTTCAGGTGTTGTGGCCTGGGGCATATGTCGTTCGGATGCACGCGTCCTGACCGCACCAAACTGTGCTTCAACTATGGTCAGGAGAGTCATCAGCGGGCCCGATGTCCTACTTCGCGGAGGTGTGGTGTCTCTGGTTCAGAGGGCCACACGCTGGCGGTAATGGGTTTTTCCACTTGCGGATCCTTCGGCTGAAGGATAGAGCTGCTGAATCGACGAGGGGATGAGATACAGCTATCTGCTGAGCTGCCATTCGTTTGTGTGCTTGTACAGATGGATAGCAGTGATGAGGCACGGAGACTCTCTTGTCCTCTTGTGAGGGGAATAGAAAAGACCGTAGTCCCGGCGAGGATGCCCTGAAGGCATCAAGACCGAGTCCCGGCTCCTGCGGTGGAGGAACAGGAACGGCATAGTGGTAACCCTACCCCTGGGGTAGAGGCAGACGATAACATAAGATCCGACCGGCTAGCCGACCTGTAGTGCCGGTAGACGGGGAGGCTCGTTAGAGTAAATGGACATCCCCGGACTGTGTCGTGCTTCGTTGTGGAATCCGGTCCGGGGGAGGGGAAAAAAGAATACGATTATAAACTAAATTACCTCGTTAATAAATCTGACATTAATTAATTAAATTTCTGAGAAAATGTTTGCCTATTTAAATATAATTTTGCGTTAACTTTGTTGATGCTATTATATTGTTTAAAAAGGTAATTAACTATTTTTTTTTATTCACTCACACCCATAATCTTTATATATATATATATATATATATATATATATCAGTTTGAAGTAGTTCATACTACATTGACGTGGAAATTAGAACTGGAACTAGGGCAGTAAATAAAATAACTGTAAATAATAATAATAATAAAATTACGTTTTTATAACTTTTATTATCCAGACAGATAGATATTGTCAAGAAAGTTGTTAATAATGATCTTACTTCCGTGTTACAATAACAATAATTATAAGGAGCAATTCCTGTCAGAAATGTGTCGGTTTGAAAAAAACTAAGCGGTGATTCTATTCACTACTTATTTTATATGAAACTAAGATAAATTACTTTTTGTTAATTACTTTTTAATAAGAGGTATTATGTAAGTAATTTCTAAGGTCCAGTAGTGAAGAAATAAATTGGTATTATACTTAAAAGACGACGGTTCGTTCAATTAAAATTATCTTCGGAAACATATTTATTTAATATCTGTAAATAATAATTTTCATTGATTGAGGAGTTAAAGATGATCGGGTGTGTTAAGTAAATACATCTTTAATTTGATGTGAATTAATGCCAGTTTGGAAAGATTATTTCATCACGTTTTGTTTTTTTATGCTGTTGGCAAAAAAAAAAAAAAATGATTTAACGACATCGTTCGTGTTTATTCCTATTAAATGATTTTAGGAGAAATTTGATTTTAATAGATTTTTTAATTTAGAAACAACTTTAAATATACTTCTTAAAGTAATGTTGTAAATATTTTGCGAAATTTCTATTACAATTTCTATTTATGTCCTTTTTGGCAAACTATTTTGGGATCTTTTTCGTAGTCTCTTCCCTAATTTAAAATTCTTATAACATTTAGGAAACCGAATTTAAAGTAAAATATATTGAAATAAGTATCGGAATTTACCGGATTATATAAAATTGATTTATTTAATGAAAAATGTAATAAGTACAATTTTATTTATATATATATATGTAAACTGTCAGGAAAATCCACAGTGCTGTCCTCAGAGATGGAACCTGGTTCAAACGACCTACCAAGGAATTACATGAAAACACAGATACCAGCACCGACAAGTTTAGGAAAAGGCGTCTGCAATTCTACGGACACTTATTCAGGATTGGTGCAGATGGGCTCGCTAAGAAAATTTTTTAACATCCTCATGGAAAGTAAATTGAAGTCCATTTGGATGAAAGAAACACAAGACGACCTGGAACGACGAATATCTCAGAAGAAGAAATCAAGGACACAAGGAAATTTAAAAATTAAATTAGAAATTAGAAAATTGAACAAGAGCAAAAAAGAGAAACTATAGGAAGAAAATGGACGGTGGAAAGGAAGAAGAAATATAGTGAACTAATGAAGAGGTTTTGGGAAGAAAAGAAAAGAGAAGAAGGAAGTAATGCCGTGATTGGCTCGAGTTCACGCGCCCTCCTTAAGGGGAATAATCGGAAATAATAATAATACATATAAGCTAATTCATGAAAACTATTTATTAATTTGTTGTATAATATCTTTAAATGAATTATTGTTTTCATTACATTCTTACCACAAAAACCACGAAGGTAGGAATTCAACATTTCTCTTTTTTAATCGTATTAATTTCTGTTACGATTAATAGCTGTATTTGTGGATACCACTAACTGTTAATTTTCGTCCATTTCAATAACAGAGTTCCGTGAATAATTCACAGGAAAATATCTATATTAAATCCAGTGTTATTAGTGCATCCCATTATTATAAAGAGTTTCACATGCGGAAAATTATTATTATATCTAAATTATATATTTCCTGAGAATATCTTCAGTACAGTTCAAAACTGTTTCTTGACAAGATGCCTTGGAATGCTACAAGTTATAATAAATAAGGAATTATTCGTCAAGAGAACTAGTATATTATCATAGATTTGAAATAATATCAAAATAAAGTACATAAAAATATTTTAAAAATTAAGTATAAATATAAGATACAAATAATATAAATAAAATGAATGTGCAGGTATCCTTTATCAAAACGGAAATCGTGACAAACATTAAAATCATTCACATAAAAGACAATAAAGATTCGGAAAGATAAAAGTCTTTTGTTACCTTTTTAAATTCTTAGGAGACATCATAAGCAGGACAGGAATAGATGAAAAAATCGATTGAAGGTAGAACATCAGAACTGGAGAAACTTAGGTTTTATTACCAGACATCTACAATAAGAAACATCTCTTCAAGGCCGCGAAACTGAGACATTATACAGATATAGTAAGATCAGTAATCCTGTATGGGACTGAAAAATTACACCTAATCAATCTCGAATAATTGCTCAGGATCGAAAGGAACATATTAAGGCGCATCGATGGACCGAGAGTAACAGAGGACGGATACAGACTGAAATCTAACAAGATCTACCAAAATCAAGAAGAGGTAGAAACAGCGGTAAGGAAGAGAATGTTAAATTTCTTGGGACATATGATCAGAATGAATCCAGACAGGCTAAATAAACAAATCTTTGACAAGCTGTGGATCATGAAAATTAGGTCGAACTACCTCAAACAGAGGAACTCCAAAGGAATTACTTGAAAGAAGAGAACTGTTACGATAAAAATAAGTTTCGAAGAATAATTTACAATGCAAAGTTTTTTTTGACAGGAAAAAGGAAAACAAATGGACAGAAGAGAATAAGCGAAGCCGTGCCGAAAAGATGAGAAACGCAAGGAAAAAAAGAATAGAGATTAGAAGGAAGTGATATTTGCGTGGTCCAAGTTGGCCTATTGGTGTGAAAAAAAATGAATGTAGTAATATAATTTGTAATGAAAGTTTGCGTGGGATAATAACAAAAAAACTGAATAGTTCATTTTTAAGGCCTCCTTTTTACAGATAATATTTTTTTATGAATCTAATGTCTTTCAAACGTAATTTCGGATCTTTTCTTTTATGCGTCCTGCTCCTTGTTTTATCTTTAGGATTTATATAAAATTATGATGTATTATCGTTTATATCATTATATTAAATAATGTCGTAGATAAATAATTTTGTAAAGCCGTTACCTGAGTTGCCCTGTACGTCTTATAGATAAGATAGCGATATGGATTATCTATTTGTCTGAATATATATATATATATATATATCTTGTTCTTCTATGCTGATAGTTCTGTTATTGTGTTTCTTCAGTGATAAATAACGATTTTCGACATTCATCTCCTTATGTGTGTTGTGATCTTGGGCTAAAAGAAGAAACCGCAATTAATGCGGTACATGCACGCAGCTATATACTCCTACATGTGTGAATTTTTATGGCGGTATCGGTTGCGTCAAAACTATGCAAATTTTTAAGGATATAGTAACCTTTTTGGTTGACTGTATAATAATTTTCCTTATTCGAAGTATTGTTTAGATTAGGTTTAGTTAGTCAGGCGTGTAGAATATGTGAGTTGTTAAGTGTGACGCATAGTTTTTAAAAGTTACTTTTCTCCCACGGCAAGTTTCCTTTCGGATGATCTAATTACAAAATGATAAGTGAAAATTTTAATTTTATTAGTATTCTACTACTAAATGTTCCTTTGTGAAGTTAAGATGATGTTTCGTTATTTTCTGTGTAAGAGTATACCTTAAACCCGTTACTGTGGACGATACGACTGCATGAACTAGAAGGTGTCCAACTTTATTGTAAACTCGCATTTTCCGAATGGAATATTCTTGTTTTCGGATGGTTTTAAGTTTCAAGCTCAACGAATATGTGGGGAAAAACTTCAAAAATTCCTAAATAACACATAAAAAAGATTTCGGGCGTATAACAGAAAATAACAGTAATTTATTTTTATTTAATCAACAATTTTCTGTAATTTAAATAATTCTAAACCGAAGATAAACTGGATTTATTTGAATACACAGACGTTTTTGTTTTACATTGTTTTTTACATGTTATTTTTACATCGGACAAACAGGTAGTTTTGTAACATATACTAATTGTGTTCAGAAAGTTAAATAAACACTAACAATTTAAAAAAATATATATACAGGTAGTAGTAAAGTAGACCCTCGGTTATTTGATTCAACTTTCGAAATGATTTTCTCTAATATTAAATAATAGAGTAAACGATTTTAATTTCGTAACTCATAAGATAAAGATGTAACAAGTTATAATAAATCTATATTTACAAATTATATCATTATGGTAAATGTTATGTGCAATATGAAGACCTGAACGTAGGGTATTGTATAATAAACTGGACTGCAGATTGAAAAATGCAACAGGATGATAATATTTTTTTTTTCGGTAACTGTGTGAGTCATCCTTTATGAACAGGAAAGCATATTCTTAGTATATGTTGCAATATAAATTATTTTAATATACAATAGTTTTGCTTCCGTTTCAGGTCATTTTATAGGCTATTTAAATGATATATAATCGATTACCACACCGTACTTAAACCAGTTTGTATCTTACTGAGCGTAAGTCTTTTATTTCACTACATTTTATGCTCTGGATAAATTTTAATTTATTTTTTATCTAAAATATAGTAGTACTATAATTAACAACTTGTATTAATGTAAACATTTACAATTAAAAAAAAAAGTAGAAAATGAAAGAAGAGTTAATACGCGGTGAAATTTTGCACATTGTTGCCGTGGGTGTTTCAACAATTTCAGAATGGATGAAAAATAAATAAAATTTAAATAGCATAGTGCTTAATTATCATACAGAAAAACAAAGCTGTACGAGTATAGAAAACGAATATAGAAATATAAGATGCTTTTTGGGTTCACCCAACTTAGAAGAAAGAACTTCAATTATCTGAAACATTTTTTCAGGAAAAGTTGAATTGATTATAAAAATGTTCGGTGTTGAATATAAAAGTTACCTGCCAGTTCTGGATGGCATATGTGGAAAATAATATATAAAACTCAGAAAATAAACTTGCATAGCACAGCCGTAAGACAATAGAGAAAAACAAAAATTCTGAATTAAATTTATTTATATAGATCAAGTATAATTATTACTTTTAGTGCCTTTTTAAATTACGTTTAACAAGTTAGGCTGTTTTCCTGTCCAAAAATAATTGTTTCCTATGAATTAATTTTTATTACTTATAACATTGTAAATCAAGTTATCTGAATCGATACGCCCACATTATTTCGGGAAATGGAAATCCCTTGAATTTTTTAAAATTAACGATTTGATCATACGTAAATATCTACAAATAAATTGCAGTATACTTTATCCTTGTAATACATTAAAAAAATGTCGCATAATTTTACAGTTATTCTGAATAATTTGTAAAAGGATTTTTTCAAAATATTTTATGCCTATTAATTAATCAATTAACTTTAACATTTACACAAATTGTCTAAATGTAAAAATTAAAATGCGTATTTTTTTTGTTAATTCACCACATAAGCTTGATAGTCGTGAATGGGAATATGGAATGGAAGTTTTGTAGAGTTTCAAAACTGCCATCCCTGATTGGGATTCTAAACCGGGATCTTCCGGATGAAAGGCTGTGACGTTACCACATCGGCATGAAGATAGGAATTTTATTTATTGTATCTATAAATAAAATAATGTTTATAGATATAATAATTTAATATTATTAATATTGAAACATTATGAGTTTAAATAATAATAATACATAATGAGTTTTTTTCGAATAACTTGCAACACCTTTAAACTGAATAATTTATAAAATTAAAAACTACCAAATACTTCGTGCTGTAACCTTTGCGTGTTACTATTAACGTATTCTGTCACATAATATTTTATTTAATTATTAACAAATTACAGTAGTACAAATTATGTTACAATATATATTATTGTGGACGAACAAATTTTCCAAAATTAAAGCAGCAGTTTACTTTTTTTTAATCAAAAGATTTTGATACTGATAAACCTTCAGTTTTCACATTTTCTTGCGCAGTTATAGAATTTTATATAATGCCGACTTTATGTTGGATAGTTGTTTAACTTCGTATTTAATTTTTATTTTTATTTACATTTTCCTTCAAGCTAGTATTTTATTTAAAAGTTAAGACAATTAAATATCGTATCTCTAATCTCATTATTATGTAAAGCAGAATCTCTAAACTGCTTTTACATGTTTTTTAAAATCTTTTATAATTAAATTCTTTTAAAAGTTTTCTTTATTGCATTGATTAAACATTAAGATAAAACTTTTCAACTTCTTTTTTTAATCAGAAAGCATTGAAACATGACTAAATTTAACCCCCTTATTAAGTTTAAGTAAATGGTTTTTTTTATTTAAGAAAGTTGTTTTTTTATTTAATAGCAACATAAATTAATTTTACATAAAAAAAAATATTTTTTTTAAGTTTTCATATTTTTACCGGCTCTTTGAAGAAAGTATGGTATTACTTACGGTCGCTTGGTGGAATTGGGGAGTGAACATAAATTTTCTTTACATTTTGAGGTATGAGGAGTGCGAAAATACCATTCACTTAAAATGGGGTTTCCGCGTATATATATATATATATATATATAATAACCACCGGGTTGGTCTAGTGGTGAACGCGTCTTCGCAAATCAGCTGATTTCGAAGTCGAGAGTTCCAACGTTCAACTCCTAGTAAAGGCAGTTACTTTTATACAGATTTGAATACTAGATCGTGGATACTAGTGTTCCTTTAGTGGTTGGGTTTCAGTTAACCACACATCTCAGAAATGGTTGACCTGAGACTGTACAAGATTACATTTCACTTACACTCATACACATCATCCTTATTCATCCTCTGAAGTAATACCTGATGGTGATTCCCGGAGGCTAAACAGGAAAAAAATTATATATATTATAATAGGGATGTGTAATATATTAATATTATAAAGGATATATTGTATATACATATCTGTGCTTATAAAGCAAATTGTCGTGACTGATTGATTCATCAACGTCCAGCAAAAACTACTGAAGATAAATTGATGAAAATGTGGATATGTGTTCTTCTTAAGGTTTAAGTGCCAGCTAATAAAGTATTTTGAAATTCCGAGTTTAAAGGGTTAAAATGGAGTAACAGTCAAATATACTATTTTTTTTTAATTCCTCGGTAACAATGAAGATATCAACTTGAACTTCGGGAGAGTGAGAGTAATTTTCATAAATAAATAAAAACCGATTTCTATATTTTTCAAAATTCGATGTTGAAAGGCGTGAAGAATGGTAAAAAAAATTTGAACATTGATCGGAAATTTTCCCCATTTCCGACTATACTAAAGGGAAATATTCACTAGAAAATACTCTATAAATATCTGAATACCATTTTCGGGTTTTATTGAATTTCGATTTTTTAAGGGGTGCGACGGTGTATGGCGGTAGCTCAACCAACACAGCCACTGTTACTGTATGTGCAATGCGACTGTATCTGCATCTGCCTCCGGTTTCTTGACCAAAAAACATAAAATAAAAGTAATTAAAAAATTTAAAAAAAAAACAGAGAAATTAAGTACGGTCACCTTCTAGTGGTGTTTGAAGGGTAACCCTAAGAACCGGGCAAAATATATTTTTACCAGTGCGAAGTACGGGTAACCAGTTATAACTAATATTTTTAAGATGGAGGTCGACTGTTTTGTTTGTTAATATATATTTGTGACAGTAACACTGGTAATTATTGGGCGAGTAATGTGGAGGGTCAAATGAACAAGTATATGTGAATGGCTTCACAAGACAGAAGGCTGGTTGTAAAGTGAAAAATAATAAAACTTTATAATGACGTGATAAAAAACACAGGAACAATTGTTCTTTCATATTTAAAAGAAAAAAAATATATATTAATAGTATTTATAAGTTTTCTTAGTTATCTTTTAAAATGAGAAGATAATTTATTTATAGAGTATATAACGAAGTTCTACCGGAACTTTGTTAACCTATTCTACTCGTAAAAATAATGGAAAAAGTTTATATAAAAAACATATGTCCTAAAATGCTTCGTTTGCGAGTTACCGCTAGTGAAAGATTTCGCTCTGATTTCAGTTACCCCGGTGAAGTGAGGAAATTTGGTTTTAAAAATCTTTCTCATCACCAAAAAAGAATTTGACTTTTGTTTACATTAAATAAGTACTTTTCTGACAAATGTAGTAATGTACTCTTTCAAAATAAAATTTGAATTTTTCTAATTTTTATTATTTTTTTTATTAAATTTATTTTACACCATTTTGTTGAGAATTTTTTTTAAAGTTTTGTTTAAAACCTTTGTGTGTTTATTACCCATTTAACAACGTTATTATACGTCAAACATAGAAAACAGGGTTTTTTACCCCAATTTGTTGGTTTTCACTCCAGATTTCTCAAAATCTACTGCAGATACGGTTCTCGGACCTATTTTATTCGACGTTTCAGGTCAAAAACCATAAGAAATCACTAATTTTGCTCTTTAATTAACGTCCGAAAAATTTCAGTATGACCTCATTTCAACGGAATAGCTGAAATCCGAGCGAAATATTTCACTAGCCGTAACTCGCAAACGAAGCATTTTAGGACGTATGTCTATATGATTTTTTTCTATTATTTTCAAAAGTAGAACAGGTTATGAAAATCCCGAAAGAACTTCCTGATGTACTCTGTACATTTATTTAACTTAACATTTGCTCGCAATAGAACAAGTAAATATATTATAATACAAGGCAACAAGAAGCAGTTAGATAAAAAAAATAGTCACTAAGAAACAACAAAAAACAAAAGTTATAAAAGAAAATACGTACATAATACGTAGAAAAACAAAACTTAAACAACTGTTAACTCAATAATGAGAGGGTCCATTTAATGATATCAGAGCAGATTTTTATTAGAAACATAACACTTAAATATTCAAAATTTATGTATCATACGAGACTTTTTTTCTATTTATACATTAATAATACTAAATACATTTTATACATTTATAACAATACATCCCATTTAATCCAAACCCTGTCGTCATTGTCAAGAGCCATGATTAAGGCTTTAATTGTGGACTTAAATGTCTTCAACATCACACCAAAATATGACGTTTTCGTCATTAACAGATATTATCTATTGTATGACTGCAATATAAATTTATAAAAGAGAATACAAAGCGTAATTGATTTTTCTGATTTTCCAAATAAATCTTTACTAAAATAGGCCAGATACAAAAAAAAAAAGAAAGAAAGAAATTTTTTCAAAAATGTTATTGTTATCAATCCGGCCTTGTAACATATTGCGTAAATATCGCTTCAAAACAGTGGTAATAACTTGTCTAGCCTGAAGGGAAATAATTCTAGTAGACCTGTACACCATAACCACAGCATCTAGAATAGGTGTACTACTTTAATAATGTAATATCAATTATTTATATAAACTTTTGAATTTGTAAAATAGTATATATTTTAAAACCAATATTTAATATTATGAAAATGTTTTTTCAAGGCTGAGATTCCTTTAAAATAATAATAAAATCTAATGGAGTTGAAAAAAAAGTTGAGGTTTACTAATAAAAAAACACCTCTTAATATGACTGTTTTATCGGGTACGTACAAGTATTTACAAATTATATCTTTAAAAACCATTTGTTCAACATCTGTATAAACATCAACTTGCATTATGTTTATTAAACTTTGTGTTTCTAAAAGGTTAATTCTTATTATTTTTGTATGTCAAATTAAAATTTTTCTAAGTTAACATTTTCTTTTAGTCTTTTTTTTGGGGGAACAGAAAATATATAGATATAATTTTTAAAAAAGTTGACAACAAAGTAATCTTTCCTGGCATTGGTTATTTATTCTTATATAGTGGAAAATTAAATTATACATGGAAAAAGTTGGGGTGAGGGTAATTTATAATGAAGTTTTATTATTGTAAAATTATCATTATATGTTTAAATAGATCAAAAAAGTTTAAAAAATTTTTTAAAAATGTGTTTTTCTCTGCTCCCCCACCTTCAAAGAATTTTTTTTCTGCGCTTACCATGTTAAATGGAAGAAACTAAAACAAAATATTCCACTAAAAAATCTACAACTAATAAAAAGATACCTAAAATTTCTTATTAGGAGGTAGGGGTTAAATTATGATGTGATTTTATTGTAATATTATTACTGAAAGTTTATTATTTAAACTTTTTATAGTATTATAAATCAATAAAATTTTGAAAAATTCAAAAAATCTATATTTTTAAACTCCCCCACTCCCAATTTTGCCTCCAAAATATGTTTTTGGATCTCTTGCACTACTATTACGCCTAAGAAAATATTAAAAAAATTCCGTTAAAAGATAAATAAATTCGGTTGAAATAAATAAAAAAAGTATATTTTTTCGATTTTTGGTGAAGAGGAAATTTTGGGGCAAAATTTTTTAAAAGGTAAGAAAAGTGGTAAGGTAAGCATGCACGCATATACTGAGTTTAATATAAAGCGGGGTTACGTTTGCAAAATTTTGAGAAAAAATTGACCCCAAAAAACTATGTGCCTCATCCCCTGGAGATATGACCTCAAACCGTTACCAACATATTGCCGTTGAGCGGATACGGTGGAACAAACATACATATATACACCCTAAATGCATTACACTCCTTTTTGGGCAGTCATGTAAAAAAGACAAATTGGCTGTTAAAAAGAAAATGAAGGGTAAATCGACTTTTTTTCATAAAACGTATTTTGTTAATTTTGATATAAAAAATTGACAAATATATTACATTCCATTTCTTTTACTTCTTTTGGGCGCAAATAGACAATAAAAAAAATTGATAAATTAAATAAAATAAAGAATAATATAAAATAGATATTATAAAATATAACTTCAAAAACTCTTTAAATAATATTAACGCAATTTTTAACCGGTAACGGTTGTACGAGTAGATGACCTAACATGAGACACAATTCACTCCATTAGTAAAAGGCTTGGCCATAGAAAGCAACCTTAGGCTTACTAAAAAAAAAGGAAGGATTGAAATGTTTTTCCATTACGCTAATTGTAATGCTAATATTCAGACTTTTAGTAATATCGTCATTTTGTTCGTCATAGAAAGTTAATTTACGGTTAACATAATGACTCTCAGAAAAAGCAACTGTGTCTAGTACTATTCTTGTACTGTAGATGCTTTGCGTACGTTATAGCCATAACGTATAATTTTTGGAATAACTTGTTACTTCAAAATATATTAATTAATTATGCAACATGATTTTTACAGCTTGTAGAAAATATAACTTTAAGTAATCTTTTTTATTTAATTACTTTCCTTTAAAAACTTTTTTAAAACGAAGGTTTTTGAAATATCTCAACTTACCTTATGCCATCTCTTCTCTTTTTTAATCGTCTCATTTACCTATAATTAATATCTTAAATTTTATTACTAGAAAACTAATATAGATTGGTAAACAAAGTGATCGATTTAATAAAGAATATTCTTTTCATAAGTCTTGGACCAACGTTTTAGTATACAGTTAAGGATTCAGGTAACAAACCGATAACAAAGGAACATGAGTAGAACTGAATAATGCCTGAAAAAATTAGTGATCTGGAAATTCTTTCCAAAGAATATTTGTAATAAACTCCTTTCTGATGTCCTATGTCAATTGACCTTCATCCTTCTTGTCAAAGGTAGTCGTTGAAAGCTTGACCATCCTCCATTAAATTGTAAAATACTCCAAAAGACCTATCCAAAAAAATATTATACGAGTTAATACACATAGTCTGTGTTTTAAATTGAGAAATATCTTGGCTAAAAATTATGTGTTTACTATTATTAAAAAAAATGAAAATATTCACTTTACCAATCGAGATTTTCGTTTAGGTAGATTTCATAAGAAAGCTACCTATTGTAATGGGTACCATGATTCGACTTCGGGAAAATTTCAACATAGCTTCGCGTTTCACATCTCCCAGACCACAAAACCACCGTCAGCTCAAAAGTTTATATATATATATATATTACACTTTCTTGTGGACACGATAACTGCCGTAATTTTGCGCCAATCATTTTCAAATTGTTTCCTAAAAATAACTCAATCCAAAATCTCGGTCGAGTTAGTTAACGGCCAAAATCGAACCATGGGGGTGGAAATGGGGGGACTTTTTTGAAAATATTCCTATAACCTTTTTATTAAGTAAAATATCGAATTCGTTTAAATTTCCTAGTATTCTTTGGATAAGGGCCTAAAAATTATCTAAGTAAAGTATTTTGATATCATCAACCATTGGCGCAAGGGGTGGAAAAAATTGGGTTAAGACAAAAAAATCATCCCCCCCTTATTACCTCCCTTAATAGGCACAGTATCAATCGGTTTAAAGTGGTCGTTAGACCTCTAAACATTATCTAAGACTTTTTTCTGAAACAATTTTTGATATGACCAATCCTTACGGCAAAGGATGACCAAAATGTTGTTGGAATTGTAAGAAGATGGGGCTTGTCATATGTTAAACTTTTATCACATGCAACCATTGTCGTATTGAATAAATTTGAAGTTTTTTTTTTAACTTTAAGGTGGAAATCTTTTTTATCCCCTACCTAGCATCTGTGAAATCTACCTCCGCCTTCCGACGTACAGACAGGGATTTTTATACTCGTAGAAACAATATTACTCTGGTGAATTTTTAAAATTAGCTACTAAATAGATAAACCTGATTTTTTTAAAAATTTTAATACTTTACTTATTTTAACTTATAGTTTACTTATCATAACTTATTTTTTAACATAGTTTTCGCTATTCACAACTTACCTGAAAAATAGATTAATTTGGTTGAATGACAACATTTTAGTTTTTAAATATATAAAAATTTCATCATTCCCTTTAATGTTATTATTAAATTAATATGTTTTACGTATGTTACGGTAGTAATAAAAATTGATATTTTGTAGAAACTGACATTATTTATGATTTATTTAGTAGTGAGGTTTGAAATATAGTAAACATTCCGGGGATCATAAGAAAGCTACAGTTAAAATTTCGTAAAGATTGGTTCAGTAGTTTTCGCACTTATCGGCGAAAAAATGAAAAAGAAGTATATATATATATATATATATAGTAGTGACATTATCTTCGTATAATTTCATTCCTAAAATAATTATTGTTATCTATTAACTGGTCCAGTGTATAATGTATAATTACGTTATAATCTGATTTCTTTTATTTGTTATTACAGATCAGCTTTAAATTACTTTCTATTTATGCCTCGTTGTCGTATTTAAATAAATAAAAATTTATGCTTATGTGTTTTTTTTTTATTATTACTATTATTATTGTATTACATATTTAAAGGGCAGTCATAATTATTTAGGGCAATAATTCTCAGTTATAATAAAAATAGATTAAAATATTAAAGAATAAAACATGCGTCCAAGTGAGATAACGATTACAATTACTGTAAGAGTGAAAGAGAAGGGACTGAATTCAATGAATTCAGCTATCATTTACAACACACACACACACACACACACACACACACACACACACACACACACACACACACACACACACACACACATTGTATTTATTATACTACCATGAAAGTAGGATTAACTAACATTATTCAGCACATGTCATAGTTAGGTTAATGTAGAAATATGCTTCTTGGTGTATTATTAAGTCGTATTTCCAAATGTTAGATAGGAAGAGATAAAACATATTAATACAGCAGTGGAATGATAGTTATGCCGCTTTATTTCAATTGACAACTGTTCATTACAATCATTTATATCAGCCGCATAAGCTTTCACTTTATTTTCCTATTGCCATTCGTATCTACACTGTAACTAACTGCATTTATTTATCGTATTTACGCGAATTATTATGTTAAACATTTGTCTTTATAATGACAACCTTTCTTACGGGAAAGGTTCAAATTCCTGTCGGATTTGTCTTTATTCCCTCTCTATAAAATTCATATTTTTAAATCCAGTATTGTAATTAAAAAATTAACGTGAATAAATGATCGTTTAATAGTATATTTGTATTGTATGTTACTTACCATCTGGAGGAACGTAATTTTGTAATCTGGGTTTTTACAAACAATCAACTAATGTCCTGAAAAATTCAAGACACAGGACAGTTGAATTGTAAAACTGTCAAGGTGTACGCCGATTGGCTACTTGACCATTAGATGGGTATTGTCTGGACAATCTGTTTCTAGAAATAGAGACCATATGCGCCATATGTGAAGCGCCTTACGCAGGACGCCTTACGTGAGACGCCTTAAGCGTCTCTAGGAACCACGTTACCTAGAAAATACCCGCCTACTGATTGCGTAGCCATTCAGCGAACATTTCGATTTATTCTGAAACAGTCTGTTTGTTCTGTTACGAATTTTCCACAATATTCATACTTTGTATGTAATGCAGTTACTAGTAATGAAATATAATCAAAATATAAAACTAAAGAAAGAAGAACTAATGATCTCAGGGCATAAAATTTAGACAGATGTTGAAAAAAATTATATGAAGATTGTCGTCAACACGATTAATTTAAACCAACGGTGGCCTCAGCTTACCGCCTCTGGATGCTGCAGTCAGAGATTTACTCAAATAAATTGTTATCTTTTTATCCCTGGGATCGTAGGTACGAAAACCTATTATATATTTATTTATAAGCGTATAAATTTCTGTGGCTCAAAAATCTCCAAAACTATTTGATCAATTTAACTGAAATCTAGTTGTGCTATAGTGGTGTATCTGAAGTTGTGCATGTGAAAATTTGATGGAGGTTAGTTGAGTCGTTCTTGAGTAAACGTTCAATTTAAGTTCGATAAAATTTGAACGGGGCAATTTAGAAGCGTGGTTCATTATGATGCTGCATATCGTTATGCGTATTCGTTATGATGCTGTTGGAACGTGGAAACAAAATAAAATAACGAAAAGTTGGTCGTCTTGAGCAAAACTGCGCAAGAGTTTTTTTAATTACTTTCCTGAACACTCCCTCCTGATAATCAGTTCCAAAAAATCTGATCGTTTCTCATTCTTTTATCCGATTTTACCTTCTATAATCAATCATAAGACGATGGATTTTTTTTTTTACGTAAACATTCAATTTCGCAATACTTTTATTTATTATATTACCTAATTCTAAATTATTCTTTATTTTTTAGATTTTCAAAACTTTTTATTTACTTTCAGAACTCGTAAAATCATTGTCATCCTTCCAGATATATAAATTACGAAGGTTATTTTATTATGCTAAGAATTTATTGACCACACCTCAACCCCATGTAATAACGTATAATGCAGTTGGCGATTCTCCATAAGATTTCAAGGCTGAAGTAACTGTTGTAAATAATTTATATCTTTTCTTGATAAGTTGTTTTTACGACAGGTCTGTAATATTACTTGGAACCAAGTACGGTATTTCTTTTAACAGTATGTAAGATATAGTAGCTTAATTTAGTACCTTTTTATATTGCATTTACATGGACTTGTAGCTTATTAAAGCGGCATAATGTTGTGTTTCAATATTATTAATGCTGCTGATGTTATAGTAAAGTTTTATGCTAGTGCACAAAAATTTATTATATTTTTAAATAAAAGAATAATTTTAAACAAATTCACGTAAATTACTAAATACTCGTACATCAGTTTCTTTTACGAAAATTTGCAAAAGTTCCTCTGAAATGTAGTGGAATTATGAGTTCCACTAGTTTGGAACTAGAACCAGCTTGGAAATGGATTTGTGGTAATAGAGCTGTGTATATTTATTATCATAAATACTAACTGACTCAAGACACAGATAATTCAGGAATATAACTTACTTATGTACAAGATAAACAAGAATTTCATGCCGTGTTTAATCGATGAAAATGAAAGGAGTGGTTTTTCTGATGCCTTTTATCCTGAGCCGAATGTATTGTTGGCATCTTCATTCCAAGCTCTTCGAATGGAAGTAAAAATCGGCCAAAGATTCATACATGTGACACTGTGATCTGGCTCTATTAATGAACATTAATTTGCACCACTGATAGATGTTTCCTTCTTGTCTTTTATAGTTATTTCAGAATGTTTAATTATTTTATTACTAGAAAATTAAATACTATTTGAATGAGATATTTTCTTGCTTATCAAGAAGTCGGATAAGAGAGAAAGAAGGAGGTAATTAGAAACCTAGAAGAAGGAGGTAATTAGAAACCAATTTGTTTTTACATTTATATCTATCCACCTGTTTATATTTATTATTTCTACCAAATAACATTTACTCATCACGGTATATCCGTACTATTTACAAATATTTTTAGGCTGTTGATATCAACTTCTATTTCTTTTTCCTGTTTAGCCTCCGGGAATTACCGTTCAGATATTACTTCAGAGGATGAATGAGGATGATATGTACGAGTGTAAATGTCTTGTACGTTCTCAGTTCGACCATTCCTGAGACGTGTGGTTAATTGAAACCCATAATTTTTTTAATTTTGTTATTTCATCTACTTTATAATGATTTTTTTTTAACTGATTTTACTAATCTGATAAGTTGTACCTTTAACACGTCTTTGGTGTACGTAATTTTCTTCGATCTTAACCATACGGAAATTCCCGATTTTCGGGTCGAAGCGTTTGGAATTTTTTAAGTTTTCAGTCAATGGTATGGTGCATTACCATTACTATGACGGGTCCTTGAGCAACAATTTCGTCAATATTTCTAAAGCACTTCATAAAATTTTCACCATTCATTTCACCGTGATACTATTGGGAAGATCTGGAATCAAATGTTCTTAAACTACTGTTAAAAACCCCATTTTCACTTCCTACGTGCGTTATGTTAATCGTTTGCTTTTTCCAGCCGGGGTTTTCACTTCAGTTGACAAACTTTTTATGAAAGTGACTTTTGCGCTCTTTATTTCTTTATCTACCCGTACATGTCCTGCAATAATCCAAGTTTCATCTAAATAATAAATTATCTTACTCTCTTCACAAAATAGCTTAATTTTTATAAACTATTCTATACGCCGTGAAATAATATGTTCGCGATCAATCAGTAAAGAATTATATTTTTTGAACATGAAACGAAAATTCATTGATTTTAAAATATGATGTAATATACGTAGAGAAAATTCGGCAGTTCAAAGAATCGGTATTCACGGCATTTAATAATTTATTTAGGTAGAAAGCTCTTTATTGAAATAAAACAAATGAACTTTTTTTCTGATAGCGGTTTTAGTTAAATCGTCAAATTTTTAATCGTTTTTCCACACTTTTGAGTCTTCTTAGGGTTAACATGTTTACCGTGAATTTTGTATTTCTTTATTGTATTAAAAATTGTTTGTTTCACTAACACCTATTGCACTACTTGCTTTCCGAGCCGCAAGACACTGCTTAAAAGTTTCACCATTCATTTTATCGTGAACTCTTGGGAAGTTCAATTCAGTTAAACCCATTAACCACTGTTCAAAAACCGAAGGGTTAGTGGTCGGTGGGCGGTTACTGGGCGGTGGGTGGGCAGATAGTGAATAGATAATGGTTACTTGCCGCCGGTGGGTGGGTGGTGAGTGGGTTGGACAGTGAGTGAATGCTGGACAAATTTAAGAATAAAGGTAAATCATAATTAATTCAAATGTTGCTCGGGGATTATAAACCTGCAATATATCTATTTATTCAGCGGCAATAACAGACTTACGCTCACTTGCAGTTATTAATAGATGATAAATCTTTTTAGTGTGTGAAAATGCCTCGCTTGACCGGTATTCGAACCTGGGATCTCCGGATGAAAGGCCGAGTCGCTACCATTTTGCCACAATGAACTAAATTTTTGTTCTTTTGTTCTATCTTCCTTCGGTTTAAATATTTTTCAAAAACGTTTTGCTAGTTTATACTTTATACAAAAAGCTATCAAGAAACGTTAACAATTTTTTTAGATTGTAGACCCCGGATCTAAAATGCAGAAAAACGTTTTGAAAATTTTCTTATTTTAGCCTGTATTGAAGAGGTTTTTAGATTTATAAAAAACTTTACTCAAGCAAATTTGTTAAGCTTAACCTATATATGAATATTTTTAGAAAAAGTTTTCTTAAAATTTATTTTCCATCTCTATAAAGTATATATATTGTTTTTTTTTTTTTTGTTTTTTTCTGGGTTAACACTTTAAATGTTTATTATTAATTACCTTTATATTTTATAAGCTCTTTTTTTACGTAGAGAAATCGCCCTAAAACCAAATTTTCATGAAAATCTTACACTTAACTTTTTTCCCACGTATATATTTTTACAAATATAAATATTATTTTTCGGTGTATTGAAGAATAGTTTTGGTATAACGAAGTAATATCAAGTGAAAATGAAATCTATAGTAATAATATATCGTTGTGAAGCGCAGGTATTTTGCTAATTAAAAAAAAATCACGTTGACGATGATGGTATTATGTATGGTGCTGACATTTATATATATGATTAAATTAATTATTAATATATTTCGTGGATATATTCAGATTTTTCTTTTTAAAAAGAAGATTAACAGCCGTTCAAGTTGTTATTAGGAATAGTAATCTATAGAGTAGATCCTCTGTAATCTTATCAAATTAAACTAATTAATTATAATGTTATAATTATGTGATTATAATATATAATTAGAAACAAAACTATTTAGAGTAAATCGTTTTTAGTCTGAACTAATTACAGATGTAGTGAGTTCTGTTAATAAACTTCTAATTTCTGGGGTTTTATTCTAGATTAACTGCTTTCGGTTACTCGATCCTTTTATATTTGAAAACAAAAAGGAAAGTATAAATCAAAATTCACATAACTTAATTATTGTTATCCTTGCATAATTTTTCCAGTAATACTTTTTTTGTAATACTGTTAATTTTTGTTTTGCCAAACCGAACTAAATTTACATAATATATATATATATTTTTAAATTGACATCATAATTACTCTTTTTGGTCTTCTTCAGTGATAAATGGTGTAGTTTCGTACTCTAATAACGTTAATTTATATTATCACTAGCGATTTTCTTGAGTTAAAGAGAACGTGAATTTAGAATGTAATTGAAATAGTGTGACTCATTTCTCTTCATTTAGTTTATTGCGGTTAGCATTCTTTTGTGCTTTCAAAACCTTAATATTCTATACATATATAAAAAAAAACTATATACAATGTATAATAATATCAAATACTAAAATTAAAATTTTAGTATTTAAATAAATACTAAATATTAGATGATTTACTAAAAGTATCACTTGTAGAATGGAATTTAACTTGTATTTCAGTAAGCATGGCTTTGGCATACTAACGCACAGTAATAAATTCCGTTGAATGAAGAAATTAACAAGAAACCACTCCATTTCTCACTATAGTAGAAGGCTTGTTGTTCCTGATAATGTTGTTTTTAAGATTGATTTCTGTCTCGTGTCAAATCACAAACACTGTAGTTATGGCACCTATAACTCGTCTTCACTCATTGAAAAATTGTGAAAGTTTGCACGTGTCTAAACATTAAAAAATATATAAACATTTATTAACGATATACTAAATACATATATTTAGATGTAGTAAATGAACAGATTTATGGTACGCGCTTTTCAATGACATTCCGAATGTATACTTTCATAACACAAGAAACACCGCCTGTAATAATCTCATCTAACGCTGCAATAAGAAATAGCAGCACTAGATTAATAATTTTTACATTAATTTATCTTATCTATTTTCATGTACAGAAATATTGGTAATATAAAAGATTTCTCAATAAGAACCGGTATTTTAAATTACGCCCTATTTTCGAACTACCAAATTCTAAGCCGCCATATTTGATATTTGTCTTATTAAGACTTTGAGGTTATTAGAGATGCCACGTTACACGTTAGAGCAACATTTATATTATTAAAATCCATTAAAAAAAAAAGTATTTCTTATAAACATAACAGAATAACATATCATTTCGGTAGATCCAATGCCCCCCATCTTTGTCAACTGTTGAAGAATTGATTAAAAACTTTTAGCATACGTATTCCTTTAAAGATGATTCCGCCTGTGCCTCTGCGGTATCTTCTATTCCAGTTGGTCTGCACACAACATAGCTGCAATGTGGGAGAGTGTAACAATTAATCCTAAAACATCAATACGCTATCGAGCAAAACAATTAAAAATTTCACGGGCTGAGCCCGTGAAATCTTTAATTGTTTTGCCCTTCTTCATGCATGCAAAATGCAATTGACGCAAGATCTGTTTCCCAAAAACAATCAACTACGAAGAGACTTTGTCAATCGGGTGTTGGAACATAAGGAAGTGGATGATGAATTTCAACGGAAAATAATATTTAGTGACGAGGCTCATGTTCACTTTAACGGCTTCGTGAATAAACAACAGTTTCGAATTTGGGGTAGTGAGAACCATAGGATAATTCACACATTTTCCATTTATCCATAAAAAAAAACACAGTATGGTGCGCAATTTTGGCTTGAGTAGTGATTGGGCCCTATTTCTTCGAGAAAAACGCTGGTATTACTGTTGTGGTGAATGCTGTTCGTTATCGAGCGATGCTTTAGAATTATTTTTTTTGTCAGAATTGGAGGATATATGGTTCCAAAAGAACGGGTTTCACCTGCCACATCTCTCGTTTTGGAGATCAGAACTAGCCAGCAAGGTCGTGCAATCAAACACATTGCGATTACTATTTATGGGGTTATTGAAGAGTAAAGTTTATGCCAATAATCTACAGACACTCCTAGAGTTGAAGAACAAAATTCGCCGTTGTATTAAAGAAACTGACTTACAGACATGTGAATATTTATTTTATTATTCCTAATGTGTTCGTTGCAATCTGTTCAACTTGTGAACAAACGGAGACCCTTTTATGGCCCAATGAGATGAAGATGATATGTATGACATGTAAATTAGGTGTAATCTTGTACAGACTCAGGCCGCGTTCCTACCCACCGGGTTGGTCTAGTGGTGAACGCGTCTTCCCAAATTAGCTGATTTGGAAGTCGAGAGTTCCAGCGTTCAAGTCCTAGTATAGCCGGTTATTTTTACACGGATTTGAATACTAGATCGTTGATACCGGTGTTCTTTGGTGGTTGGGTTTCAATTAACCACACATCTCAGGAATGGTCGAACTGAGAATGTACAAGACTACACTTCATTTACACTCATACATATCATCCTCATTCATCATCTGAAGAATTATTTGAACGGTAGTTACCGGAGGCTAAACAGGAAAAAGAAAGAAAGGCCGCGTTCCTGAGACGTGTGGTTAATTGAACCCAACCACCAAAGTACACCGTTATCTACTGTCTATTATTCAAACCGGTATAAAAGTAACTAACTGTTACAAGGATTTGAACCTCAGATCTTCCGACTTCGAAAATCAGTTGTTAATTTGCGACGAAAAGTTAACTAGAACTTACGACTTACTTAACCAGCCCGGTGGGCTACACGTGAATATGTACTTGAAAAGTTTGTTTAAAGAATGGACATCGCTGACGGAGCTATGCAGTCATTTGGCTGATATATTGTTCTATACTACTAATCTTTTATATTATACTTTATATTACAAAAAATATATTAAATATTGCTGACAAAAAATCTGATATGGACAGCACACGACTTCCTTGTACAATTACTTTTACACATTTTTTTTTTTAAATGAAAAGTACATAAAATTTTATTTCATTAAAAACTTCTAATTCTTTTCATAGTTTTATTTTTTTGTTATTGAATTATTATTATTTATCGTAAATTTTTTACAAGGAGAAGTTAATAATTATTAATAAACCAATATATTTAAATTAAAAAAAAGAAGAAGTCGAATTCGAACCGATATACCTTCCCCATAGATCCAAATATTTCATTATTTAAAGTTTTATTTGGTTTTAAATCTGGAATCAATGAAAATAAGTACCACTTATGACATATAGTTGAAAAGCTGTCGGTAAGGCTTATTACTGAAGTTAAAAAAAAGTCAAAAATCCAATTTTTTTGGACACTTTTGGTTCAGTCGATTGCAATCAAAAGAGGAGGTATACAACTAGATATTACAACAGTCCTAAATCTAAACTTTCAACATCCTACGCTAATAGTTTTTTAATTATGCGAGATACATACGTACGTACAGACGTCACGCTGAAACTAGTCAAAATGGATTCAGGGATGGTCAAAATGGATATTTCCATTGAAATCTGGAACCTGACATTTTTCGCGATCACAATACTTCCTTTACTTCGTACAAGGAAGTAGAAAATGAGTTTTTTTCTTAATTAAAATACTGGTTCTTACTGAAACAGCCTGTATTTTCTGTAGTACTGTTTTATGGTAGAAAATTATTATTTTTATCCTTACTAAATTATAGTAAAAGATTGTAATGTATCAAACGACATTAGGTATCAATTATAATACTCGTACTTACATCTTTTATAAAGAGAAGCGTAGAATTAAAACTACTGACTACTACTGACAAAATGTTCTTTAGTCATGTATTACTGTTGTGTTACTTATTTTAAGGTTTTTATTTCTGTAATAGATTGCTTTTTTATTACTTAGATAATAATGGTTTTTGATTGCGGATGTTGTATAATACACGATTACAAAGGTCAACTCATTTTAAAATAGACTAACCTTTGAAAACGTTGTAAAAACTAAGTATTATTATTTTGAATCTTGTGTGGTTTTTGTTAGAAATATTGGCGGTGTTCTAGGGAAATTGGCAAAAATATTAGTTGTTATAAATAAAATATAATGGTTTTTATTTAATTTTATAATCGATCAGACTTATGTCTAAAGTTTAGTTTGCTTTTTAGATAATTAATTTCTATTTTGTGTTACGAATTGTTTCACTGTTCCCCTAGGATTATTTCCTTATATAACATAATCTTTTTATATTTTTTATTGTTAGAAAACGAAGTAATCTTCGTTTTCTATATTTTTTTAAATTTAACTATATTCTTTTGTTTTGGTCGATTTATATAAGAATTTTTTATTATTATTATTAAACCTTTGATATACTATCCCGAAAAATGTTTGTGATATTTTAAATTGACTATTGATTGTTATAGATGTTACATTTAATTAGAATTAAAATTTAAAATATTTATGTTTATGCATTTTCGGTTAACGGTGATCTATTAGGTATCGCCTAAAAAAATTGTTTGAAACTTATTATTTTACTTCATTACATAGGCAGTTTTAGATAGAATTTTATTATATGTTCTACTGTTTTAATAATTGTATTTTCAGTAATATTTCGAGCACCTTTGATTTTGTTTAGTCTCACAAGAAAACTAGATTTTATAGAATTTCAGTCGTTGCAGAACTCAATAAATAATAATAGTAGTAATGATTATAATAATAAAAAAAACTATTCGATTACTATAGAGAATATCTTTGACCATCTTGATTTTGAGTCCGTCTGGCAGCTTCGAAATTTTTTAAAGAAAATTAGCATGAATTTTATTTCATCGTAGTTAATCATTAAGTACAATTAATTTTACCAGTTTACTTGTTTAAATGAAAAGGCGTAACGGTGGGTTTTTTATCATTTTGAAAATCGATCAGGTGTATTTCTGTGTTACGTGTTTTAACGTCTATGTTTCGGGTCATATCCCCCACTACCTTTTCACTTGACTACTGCAGGTCTCTCCCCACTTTTCTAGTACGTTGCAGACTGCATCGATGAAGCGATTTCTGTCGAAAGGAGTGGGGGATGGCGGGACTCCGGATAGGTTTAGTTCCCCAGTGCTTCAGTAGCCGCCGTTAACATAAGTTCGATATTTCATGTGTTGTTAGTGTTGTGCAAATTTTATTAATCTGTATACTTATTTGTGGTATATAAATACCTATATATGTATTAAATGTGTTATTACGGTAGTTCTAGTTATACTGTTCATTTTTTAATATTATTTTTATAAATAATTTATGTTAGTTTTAGCTTCATGTAAAGTAACAGTTACACAAACTTTTTTTAAAAATCGTATTCTATCAAAACTATTATTGTTTTTAAAGAACCTTGCTATCAATTAAAGAATCTTGCTATCAACTATTTCGTAATATATCAGCAAGGTTTTTTATTTAATAATTGATTAAAATTGAACTGATGATTATTTTTTATCTCAATCGAATTTATTTGCTTAATACTAACATACAACGTCAGTTACTTTGTAATCGTAGAGATTAGTAGTACAATCTCAATTTTTTAGAAGGTTTCTTTGATTCATCTGTATCCATAGAAATTTTTCAGATTCAAGACAAGTTAAATTTTTTGTGTGCGAACGTTTTACTTCTTTCTCTATTTATGTATGTATATATACATAGTAAACTCGCGGTTGATCCAAAAATAACATTTAATAAAGTAATGCGTTAAAATGACTTTTAACTATTTTAATACTATACTGCACTTTAGTATTTACATGCAGTGTTATATTAACGTATAACGGTAAATAATAAAGTAAAATACAGTACACTATACTATTACATACCTGGTAAAAGTAATATCCAGACGTTTATTCAAAATACGTATTAATATATTTACTGAACGTAAGTAGATTATACATGCAGTACTGTATGTACTACGTCATTCATTAACAAACACTTATTAAAACTACAGTAGCTAGCGAGAATAAAAATACAGAGACGTTTACAAAAATATTAATAAATTGTACATTTACTCTTTCCGATTTTTTTAAAATTAAGACGAGATTGATTGTTTTTTTGTTGACTGAAAACACTTTCTTCTAATTGAACTTAGTAGGTTTGCATAGCGTAATAATATCGCATAGTGAACTATAGTGTAGCATTATCTTATTCACAACAAGCACACATTCAGTATCAAATGAATGAAGGAGTAAAACCTATCACAGAACTAAGAAAGAATTTTTAGCTTCTACTTTTCCACAATTTACGTAAATAATTTTTGCTAATAATACAACAAATTTATTTTAATAGGCAAACGTTTTTGAATTTATTCTTTTAATTAGCCATTTTTAAAACTTTAATTTAACTGATAAATAAGTTTTAGCACTTTATCTAAGAATAAATTTTCTAAGTAAGTTTTCAGAGTGAGAATATTGAAAATAATTCTTCTTTGGTTTTCTCTCTCTCTCTTTTTCTGTGCGTATTTGTATGTGTATGCACGCTTGTGTATTTAAGAATTTAATATTAAAAAGTTTTAATAGGTCATACCTCTTATTATGATTTTTTCTAATGAATAACTATTTTTTGAAAGTTCATAGTCAAAATTACAATTTCATTTACTGTGTTCCATATTTATGTGTAAGATAATAAATACTGGTTTAGCTGTTCTCCCCTGAACACTAAGATAAGATGTATAATTATTTTATAGCATCTCTTATCCGCCCAAAACTGTAACAACCAGTTTAAAATCAAATTAAAATTTTATTTTAAATAAGGCGCATTATCAAAGGGATGAGTTTGTCTTACTTTTGTTACGAATGGAGTTACTCTTCAAATATACAGTATTACAGTGTCCTGTTAAAATAACTCAAAATATTTTAATTTTAGGTAAAAACTATTATAAATATTTACAGTACTAATACAACGACGTCAATTTTAGAGAAATTACAATGCTAATAAAGAGAAAAATAGGTTTCAATTTTTTACACTTAAATAAAAAAATTAACCACCCTCTCCCCCCCAAGGGTGTGGTTAAATTTTAAGCTCTTTTCAAATGTCGAAGAAGTTCAGCAGCATTTTTTTTAAGACTTGGTATAGATATAATTTTCTTACATGCTATTTTTCTTAATCAAGAATGTATGATAAATATAACAGTATTATATGTTTTTTCTGATTCAATTTTCTTTATATTTTCCTCTTTTGTCTCTCATTTCGAAGATTAATAATTCATTATTGTATGTATTATATCTTCGAAAAATCGGTCCTGCGGTTTTACGAGTTTATCGTGTTAAAATAATGATATGAATAACTAATAGTAAGCTGTAAGAATTAGTATTTTATGTAATTGTATTATATATTAATTTTCTCTCTCTCTCTTTCTTTCTGTGTGTGTGTGTGTGTTATTTACATTTGTAAATAGAGAACTAGTTTTATGTATGATATTTCTTAATAGCTTGCATTTTTTTACGTTGCATAAATCTTTCACCTTATTTGTACTATGCAATAGGAGGATCTTGTGAAAATCTCTGCGTGATATTCAGGTGAAAATAATAAATTTAAATTCTTTTGAAGTAACGTTTTAAATAATATGTTGGCTCATCATAACGTTATACTGTTGTTACAAAAATGGATATTAAAATGATCATGAGGTTTCTCAATTTTCGGTTTATAAAAGTTTTTTTTTTTTGCGAAGACCGTAAGTTTATCTGCAATTCATAGTTCATTATAAATATTTATATTTACGTTCCTATAAGTATTTATATTAATTTCAAGATTTTAATCTTGAATTCAATTATAAATGCATTTTCGTGTTTTAGTTTGTAAAGATATAAACACTTATTATTCTATTGGCTGATTAAATTAATGTATTTTTCACCTTTAAGAAAATAAAAAAATAAATAATTCTAAATAAGTAATAAATACAAAAATTATAATTATAAATCTATAAATAAAATATCCATTAAGTACAAGTATTTCTTCCCGTAAACAGAAACAAATGTTTTTTTTTTTGGCATTAATTACCCGATAGATTTCATGATATACCCCGTTTTTTTTTCTATTCTCTTGTAATGTTTTAATCTCAAAATATTTACTACATTCTACATCCGAAATTATCTTCTTATTCATTCTAATTATTGTCTCCAGCGCTTCATTCACAAATTTTTGTAGTACAAGAACGTTTTGATTTTGTATTGTAACAAACCGCAAGAATATGGTTCATACCCAGAGGCGGCTAGCTGCAATACAGTGTTGAAAAAAATGCACATTCATTTGATTTTTACGTAGTTATAAAGAAAAACCTATTCTTTTCATGTCAAATGTTTAACTTTTATTCCTCAATATTTTAGCGACTTATTTTGTCGCCGTATGGCTACGGATATTCAAAAACAAGGACTATTTTCGTGCGGTCTGATTTTTATAATTTTGATTATATTTTTTACGTTAAAATAAAATGTAGACCGGACTTTAAATAAAAACAAACTTAATCGAAGAGCAATTTATTATTTCTCGTAAAAGCTGTAACTGAACGGCCTTCCGGCACCGGTGTTCTGATTGTTTCCTCTTACAGTTTTCTTCTGCTATGTAATCCATTATTTCCATATTAAGTAAACCTGGATGTCTAAATGTAAAACCCTTTATTAAAAGAAGTATTTTCATTTTAATGGATAACAAAATTCTTTATAAAATCGATTAGAAATCAGTATACTTGTATTTAAAGAACCTTTTTTTTAATTCTTTACGATAAGTTGATATAAATCTTTAGGATTTTAATAACTACAGATCCTTTCTGATTCGTTCTAAACGATCATAATCAGAAGTGAAAATACAAAATCTCGTGTTTTATTTATTTATTAATTTTGGATTATATACTTCATTCTAATTTTCGACCAAAAGTTACAACTTTTCCATCAGTCATAATGGTTTTTAATACAGTCATCATTTATTCAACTACATTTCCTTTGAAAAGTTAAAAGGCTTTAAATTTTCACAGGAAAGGTGGTATTTTTCGTCAGAGTGAAAATCCAAAATATAATACCTTTTTAATAATCGGATCAAAAATTAAGTTTGAATGAAATAACATTTTCAAGTTTGCATTTTTTCAAAATTTATTTCTTACCATAGAAAAATGAGTAAGGTAATTTTAACTGAGCGTAAGCCTGTACCTAACGAACATAATAATAAATAAATAATAATTCCAGGTAAAAATGAGTGTTTTTTTTTACACCAAGCACTTTTGCATACTTTACTATCCAATCTTGATGTAATATTACAAATCTCTTTTATATAAAAGATCAAAATTCTGTTGTCAAATGGATTACTTCCATAGTAATGGAATAAACCTTTTAAATACGACGATTCGGTCATACTATGTCGTATGTAGAAAGGAATTAAAAAATTTGTTGAACTCTTCTTTCTTATGAGGAAAACATATTTTTCCTACTATATTAACGCCCTGGCTAATATAATAGGAAATAATTACGCCCTGGCTATTCATGACTAGCTTTTATTCACGTAAGTAATTATAACGCATTCAGGTGAACACATATTTCTCTTTCTAAACCGTAACAATGGCTGGCTCTATTAGGATTATGCACCTGGTGCAAATGTCAGAGTTGTCTAGTTATAAACTAATAATCTAGTTATAAACTAATAGCTGGAATTCAGGCTTAGATTTTGTATATAAAACTTTACGACCCTTTCATTCAGTAGTAAATTAATATGATAATTTTTTATGGTTTTATAGTCTTTTTTTATATGAAAAGAATGGTAGGTTGTTGCAGTTTAAATGAGAAAGTAAGCAGATAATAATATAAAAAATAATTATATATATTTATATAAAACTTATAAAAAAAAAATAATAATAAATATATTGTAAAATTAACATTATGATTTTCCGTGTCGTATATTTTATTTAAATTCTTTTTGTATTTTTGACCTATAACATTGATAGAAAATTGATCATCTATACCACATTTGTAAGAGGTAAGTATTTTGAGCTGTAGTTAGAATATAGGTCAATTGTTAATATTCCTCTAACTTGTCTAGCGTATCAGAATTAACGTAACACAATTCTTGCGCAGCTTGGTTCAATGCAGGGGGACGGTATGTTGTAGTAAGTTCTGATTCGTTACTTCATGGATGGAAATTTCTGTGTAATTAATTGAATGACTTGCGCAACTCCATTTTACCCTAAGATTGTCAGTTTTACATATTCTTTAACTTTTATTAAATGCTCTTATTATAGTTATGCATATGTTTGATTAAAATTTAATTTGTAAAAAACCTAAATATAGTTTCGGTTTTATAAAACGGAATCTACATAATGGGCGATTAATTAAAATTTACTTTACCAACTTTAGAAATAAGAAGTTTGTTTTATTATGTTCCTGTATTTTACTGGATATACTCGTATATTTACAGATACTTTTCAATTAAAATATAATATACTTGATAACGTAAACTGTCCGTAATTATCTGGAGATATATTTTTACATTATCGTTTTTGTTAAATGCTATCTTTGGAAACGTCATTATTGAATTCTTCTATTTTATTACCTGTAATTTTAGTGTTACTTATGTGTCCTTTTAAAGCATAGATCACATATAAAAAAATATGTTATTTTAAGTGCACAGCTTTTATTAATTACTAGGTAATAAAAAGTCTTTTCAATCTTTTATTTTGACATCGTTTATTCCTATAACAACAAAAAACATTGTAAAGGGCAGTAGAAAGTAAATACTAGCTATGTACTTATTACATTGATTCCAGGGTTATATATGAACTTGGTTAAATCAGTATCATTAATTCAACTATAAGCCGTTTTATATAGCGGAGAAACTAAATTGTACCAGTTTTTTTTAAGTATTCCATGTTTGTAATGTGTATGTGTGTGCGCGCGTGTGCAATATGTATACACTTTCAATAATGTGCTTATAATTCTTATGATTATATAACATTGTATAATGATATTCCATACGGGACAGCTGATTAATGTGGGAAGTGAAAATGTTACGACTTTTACAATGCCATGTACATTTTATTGTCCGTTTATTAATGTTAGGTGCAATGTAATCTTGCCGTTATGGTATGTGCTATATTATTACATAATATATTCATTATTCTTACCGCTACATTTTTATCTATTTTTCATAATTTTTATATTTGATGTATAATTACAATTTTTATGTAATTAGTGAAATGAAATATTACATTTTTACTTTTCGTGTTACCGTTATTTTCGTTCAGATGTCTTATTCAATATTTTTCTTTCAGCCATTGGGATATATATGGGTGGCCCAATTCACCTTTTATACACCTTTTTTTAGATACGGTTCGTAGTCTCGACATTTATGAATAACTTAGTCGTTTTTTAATACATTTCACCTTGATTCGGTATAAAACATAAAACCCGATTCAGATTTATTAATTACAGCATTTCAAAAAGTATGTGTGGGGGGAAGGCCGTCTTCATCTTAGTCAGAATTTTATTTTTGCAATCTTCTCGCTTGAATGTTATTTTATTAACACACACACACATATATATCTATATATATATTTCCATAAAACTAAATTTATTTTAAAATAAAGGATTATTAATTATTAGCACATTCCAGAATATTTTTATTAACATTTTTCAATCATATGTACTAGACAAATTTTTATAACTGTTTGCTGCATAATACTGTTGCAGAAGCTTATAAAAAATTCTGTTTTTAATCTCTTTAAAATTTTTATTAATCTTAATAAAAAATATAGTTTCTATAAACTGCATAGAAAATTTTTATTCGCTTATACTACAGTTTGTATTGGTCGGTCAATCGGTAAACTCGTTTCACATTCAGTTATCCTAGGTTCGATTCTCAGCAAAGTAATTTCACAATTTTTTTTAAAATTTCAACCTCATATCGTCATACAGAAGTAATTAATCATTAGTCTTAGTGGGAGCATGTAATGTAAATGAATAAAAAATCTGCCATTCATAAGGTTTTCAGGATGATATGTTCATAATTAAGAGATAAATTCAAAAATTAATTTGAAAGAATTACTATTAAATCCAAATTCAAGATTTTAGCGCAAATAAACTTTGAAAAAACAAATAATGATCTAATCCATAACCTTTAAACAACCACCCTATTCAACTCTTTTCAAGATTCTACCTTAAACCTCCCTTCTCTTGTACTCATTTTAAAACCCGAATTTCATCGAACCACTTAATGTTTATTATTTTTCTTTTAACACTACAGAAAACTGTGCTATTAAAATACAACCTGATCGCATTCGCTGCGGTAATAATTTTAAGAACATTTTTGGCACTTTCTATCATTCCTAAAATTAAAAAAAAGGCCCTTAGGTTTCCTACAAGAGCTCCTCTACCATTGTGGTATTTGATAAAGAAATCACACTTACATGAGAAAACCATCTCTTATCGATTTCAACAGTTAAATCTTGTTTTTTAATCAATGTGCTATCCTTCAAAATAAAATTCATGTGCATAATTTGAACAAATAATTCTCTTATTATCAATGTATTCTAATTGTTCTTCATAAAACTTCATTACTATTAAACAATTTTTCTTTTAGTAATAAATAAAGATGACAGTCTTACAAAATAACACTCCGAAACCGGTGAGAAAGTTCATTTCGTATCCATATCCAGATTGCTTCAAATTTTGAAAGGTTATTCGTCATATTGTTTAAATGTATCGTCAAATCTCCCGTTAGTATACTTATAATTTACTGTGTTTATTTTTTATTAAGATTTGATATCTCGTTAACTGTATGTTTTTAGATTAATGGGGTGCGTTATACGACTTCTTTTAGAATTTAGTTTGGTTACACATTAAATATTAAAAATGTGTTACGAAGGTTTTTTATTAATACATGGTTGACAGAGTAGGAAAGAAAGGTGCAAATATTGCCTAATTTCTTTCTTGTAGAAGTATATTTTGCACGAAAAAAATTTATGGACGTTCCTCTCAACAGGTATGTTTAAATAAAATTGAATTACAGTAAAGAAAAAAAATCCTTTCATCTAATTTTAATTTATTAATTTTTAGCATTGAATTTGTAAAAAAAAAAGTATGTATTTTATCTTATTCTCTAAGAATTGTAGTTATGGAGATATGTCATTAAGAAAAAAATAAAAAAATATAATATATATAATTATAAATTCGGCAGATCCATTTCAAAAACTATGAAAATCAGTGCTTTTAAATTTTAACCAATTTATTTATCAATTCTACTAATTATAATCAAAATAAATTAAAAGAGCTTCGGAATGAAAACTCTAACAAGCTTTTTTTCACATTTGCTTAAAAAATAATAAACTCAAATAAGGAATCTACTAATTGTATTGCCTAAATTTTTATGTGTATTTTATAAATCCTTTTTCAACAGAATAAGAATATTATCCATTATTTGAAAGGATAGTAGCAGCCCTCGTTGGCGTATATTTTTATTAAAAAAAATAAAAAAAAACAAAGCAGTTAATAAAAAAATAGGTGAAAGTAAAAATTAAATTTTAGATAATAATTATTTTGTAAATATTTTGGTAATGTTGTTTAACAATAGAATTTTTTTGTTAGGAAATCCGTAGAAAAAAAATTAATTAAACGGAAGTTTTATTTTATTATTGTTGTGTTGTTATATAATTTATTTTCTTGATAGATTACTTTTTTTTATTTTAGTTTACTTTAAAATAGTTAATGTGTATTTTTACAATGATTATGAGATATTGGAATTTTTTTCTTAAGAATAAATTGCATTTCCCATAACTGAAAAATAATATTTTGTATACACTTATTAATTATTTGGAATAATTAAATAAAGATTTTTTATTGATTACTATTATTATATTTTGTAAAATAAATGTTTATTATTTAGTTTCTTGTATTTTGTTATTTTTTTAGAAAGTTTTTATTAGTGGTAAATTATTTTAGTGTCTCTATTATTGTAAAAATCTTTATTAATAACAACGTTAAGTCATAATTTTCAATTACATTTCAGTTACTTATTCGTTCGTGTTTACTTGTAATATTATTTATGTATAGACTATATATTTCCGTTGGTCTTGCTTTACTGTTTCTACCTGTACACGAATATATACAAGTATATATATATTATGGTGAATGTACGATACAATACTCTTACTTTTTTTTAGATCACTTGAATAGAAAGTGGTCCTATTTTTGTTTTAGATATTAAATATTATTATTTCATACATTATTCTTTGTTAAAATTAATTTCATACTTTAAAAATCCTAGCTAACAAAAAAATATTATGATTTGTTGGTGGTATTTATTTATTTATTGACCCAGCGAAACAAGGACCTGTTTTCATTCGACCTTTTGCCGTTTTCTCTGTGATCCGATTACGACCAAACGTGTTTCTGATCGTTATGAAATAATTACAGTAAGGTTCCTTGTTATTAGGATAAAACAACTAACCACCGGGTTGGTCTAGTGGTGATCGCGTCTTCGCAAATCAGCTTATTTCAAAGTCGAGAGTTATAAGGTTCAAATCCTAGTAAAAGCAGTTACTTTTATACGGATTTGAATACTAGATTGTGGATACCGATGTTATTTGGTGGTTGGGTCTCAATTTACCACACATCTCAGAAATGGTCGACCTGACTCTGTACAAGACTACACTTCATTTACATCCATACATATCATCCTCTGAAGTAATCCTGACGGTAGTTCTGGAGGCTAAACAGAAAAAAAGAAAAAGGTGAAAACGGCTAACGTGTAACGATTTTTTTCATACAATTTTCTGTTTTAAAATGGCTACTGCTATTTTACTTTTAGTTAACAGTGGGATACGCGGTGGACGGAAAAATGTAGCAGCCCATCAATACCAGTCTCCTCACTATTCCTGACGCGAATTATATTCTAGATGTCACGCATTTCCAGTCTATATCTTGGCGAATACGCGTTAGATACTTCATTTTTTCAAATTTTACTTCGTAATAGGCTTGATATCCTCTCTTACTACTGCACAGCATCGTTTGCTTGGACATTCTCTTGTGTTCGGTCTTATCGATTAATTAATGGATAGTTCGTTTTTTTTATAAATCTGTTTTTGTTACCTTTTTCCTCTCTGACATCTTATTTACAAAACGGTACAAAAAATTCAAAAGAAAAACATGGAGATTTATTGAAAGTATCACCTCAAAAGTTAATAATGTCCAGTTTTTTCTGGAAACGATGTTTGCTGTTTTGATGTTATAGTAAGACTATCTGTTGCACTGGCTAAACCTTCCACAGTCAATTACTACTTTCATTTTGTATTTTATTTTGATTTTCACTTTATTAATTCAATTTTATTTTAGTGTTCAGTTTGTTAAACTCAATGCAGAGTAAGCGAGGTTTACTTTAACAGAATTATTAGTTTTTTATCGATCACGCTTAGTTGAAGGATACTGTGTTAGTACCTATACCTGTGTTATATCTATTAAACATACGCAACCGCTGTGTTAAATAATATTTAAATAACCACCTGATCAGTAAAATAATCACTTAGATTTTATTATAGCAGAGAGGGCTTTCAAATTATTTCATTGACATATACCAAATGGTAATATATATATATATATATATATATAGTTTATAGATTTATGTACACTCACATATCGGTATTTTGTAAAGTGACGTTTGCGTTTTATTTACTACTTAATTTACATTAATATTTACCGGTTTATATGACCTTGCCTACGTGTATGATTTCACTTGAGCAGTTTTGCAAGTTCCTTGTACTTAACAATACTACAGTACAGTGTTAAATTGTTAAATCGTAATTATGTAACCGAACCCCTTTTTCGTCACAGTTTTAACTGGTTTATATTTATATAGGCTTACTCCACCTTTATCAATTGAAATTCATGAATACACCAAGAATGTATGCCTATAGGGTAATCCTATTTCGAAGTTTCACATGTTCAAAAAAAATTTAGTAGTATTTTTACAAAAAGTTACTTATAACATTAATAAAAGTTAATTATATAAAATTATTTTTGTTAATTTAAAGAATAAGTATAATCTGTTTATAAAAATATTCTTGCATGTGAAAGATATAATAATAAGTTGTGTACGATTTGTTTCACTGATAATTGTTTTCTCCTTTCCAAAATGTATTTTTCTTCTTAATTTTTTCCCACAATATCAGGTGAATTAAAATTAGTTTTAAAAGTTAAAAATTAGTTAAATTAATTAAAAATAGTTCCGCATTTCGTGCGGAGGTCTCAGGTGCGAATTCCGGTCAGGCGTAGCATATTTTCATACGCTCTACCAGTTTCCACAAAAAAATCAGTTATTTAAATTATACTCTATTAAACAATTTGAATTACCTATGATTCCCCTTGTAGTAATTCATACCTATAACCAGTTTGGGAAACCTATGTAAAAATTATAAAATATGTTGAATCAAAGATTTCATACAATAATTTCCCTTAACTAAGCAAAGGTAATTTATGTAATTCATTATCTTTCGACAGAATGGTTACATTTTTATTTTTATATTACCCAATAAAACTTTTAACATGGTTGTAATGCATGTATAACAACACTAGTCAACGTTGCTTTCCCTGATAGTAATGATGTTCAATAGAGAGCTATTTAAGTTATGATACCTAATATATAATACGTTAACTCTTTCAAATTTTATTTTTTTGATTTATTTTTTTTAGCTATTTTAATAGTTTTTCTTTGGAATCATTAATTAAAATAAATCTCTACCGAATAAATTACAGGAAAAAGCGTTTTAATTTACAATATTTTGAAAAGTTTCTCCAGGATGTTCCTTAACTAGAAAAATTATAAAAAAATGCTCGACTAAAGGAAGTAGATCCCTCCCTCGTTCCCTGATAAAAATGGAAAAGAAGACTAGCGAGAAAACGTAATTTAGATTTTATTTTCGTTGATTGAATTTCAAAAAGTAATAGTAAATCGTTGGGAAAGCTTTCTTGATAAATATTTGACTATTTCCTGTACAAAAAAAATTTCCATATCGAAATAAATTTTATTTATTTATTCTTACAAGCTAATGCCCAATTAAAATTGCCATACTTTTTTTTAAGATGACAGATTACCGTATAAAAAAATGCTAAATCTGGACGCTGATTCAAAATAACCACAATTTGAAACTAAGTGTTCTTGGTTAGGTTTTTAATCAAAAGCAAATGTAATATGATAATATAATTTTATAATATACCAATAACGCTCCCTATGAAAAATTGTGGTCACTCGCTTACCTACTTATAATAAGCTTTTTATTAAACTTCTGGTATCCTGAGAACAGTTTACGGGATTTTAATGAATGAAATTTAAGTAAAATTCAGTCTGTTTTCTAGATTTTATTTAATAAACCATAATCTCAGACAGAATCAACAACACAAATAAAATGACACCGTAAAATATCACTGTTCTTTATGTAAGTCTTACTATTTCTCGATGACGGAGTTGTACGGATAATTTCATTCCTAAAATTCTATCCAAAGTTTAATAAATGCAGTGGTAATAGAATCATTGAAATCGACCCACGGAACAAATTAACCAACATATATTTTGATTTGTATTTGATTAAAATTGTGTCGACTTAGCGTCCTGTCATTATGAATGTCCCCACCGTTATGGTAAAATGGGAGGGGAACGGTATGGTCAACTCACTCTATAGTAATTGTTTAGTACTTATGTAATTTTATATTTTAATTATTTATTGTATAATCATGCTATCGGGCCATGCTTGATAAAATTATTACAAACTATTCACTATGTAATTTTTCTTGCGTTGAATCCTTATTTTGATTATTGTTTGTAGTAAGAGGAAAGGGTGTGAATTTTCAAAGTTGATAAAGAAAATGTTGAGGGACAATTTTTATAATTTCAAAAGTCTAGAATAAAGTGAAGAATTAAATTTAAAATTTCTACGAAAATATGGGAAACTTTAGCAAGATTTTTATCTAAAACAAAAAATAAAACTTTCATTTATCGGAATTCTCTTTTTTTATTTTTAGGTGAATGATTTCTCTTAAATGTAAAATAAATTTCAAATATATTCTTTGCTTAAGAATTTTTATTTGTATTATACTAAAACATTTTGTTTAAACCTGTTTATAGCATTGAAAGCCTTGAATTTACTTTCAGTTGTAATATTTTAACGGTTATGTTTAAATATTAGTTTAAAATATAAAAAGGTTAAAAATACTTTTTTAAGTTTGTTTCATTAATTCATTATTTTTTACTTTACTATTTAAAATTTCTATTTTGATATTACTGAAATTTTTGTATTTCCGGCAAGTTAGTAATTTTTTTCGACTTATAATTTCTTATTATGTATTTTTTTAAATGACTTATGCTTTTTATTAAATTATAGACTAAAAGAGATAATTAATTAATAATTAACACACTTATTTTATAATTAGTTATTAATTAAATGTGATTTTTATAGTATGACATTTTATATTGAAATTGCTTAATCGTAATTTTTCCCTTCGTCTCTGTCCAAATTGACATTCTTATCATTAGAGAAAGTTAAGATATGACAGATATCTATTTTCTTAACAAGAACATTAAAAACAATATTATACATCGTAAGATTTTTCTATTGAGAGATGAAAAGTAGAAAATTAAATGAAAAGTTCATAAAATTTTATTTCATTAATAACTTTTGATATTTTTTTATTTTTTACTGTTATTATTGAATTATCATTTATCGTAAAACGTTTTTACAATCAGAGGTTAGTAATTAATTAATAAATCAATATATTTAAATTTAAAAAAAAAAAAGTTAAAAACAAAAGGAGATGAAGTTGGATTAGAACCGATGTGTCTTCCCCTTGTACGATCCAAAATTTCATTAATAATATTTCATTTGGCTATAACTCTGGAACCAATGAAACTAAGTACCGCTTATGATATATCGTTGAAAAGCTCTTAGGGCTTATTGCTGCAATTAAAAAAGTCCAAAATCCAAAAAAAATTGGATTTTGGGCTATTTTGACACTTTTGGTCCAGTCGACTGCAATCAAAAGGGGAGGTAGACAATTAGATGTTACAACAGTCCTAAATCCAGAATTTTAACATCCTACGGCTAATCATTTTTGAGTTATGCGAGGGTGTACATATAGACGATTCAGGGATGGTCAAAATGGATATTTCCGTTGAAATCTGAAAACCGAGATTTTGTCGATGACAATACTTGCTTTACTTCTACAGGGAAGTAAAAACACTATTTTTGATTATATTTTTATCCCCTAAAAGTAAAGTTAACATTTTGATTTAAAGAAAAAAATTAAAAACTTATATAAACTGTTTTATGTAAATCAGACTTGCACCTTTCAGTTTTTTAGTTTGTGTTTTTGTTATTTATATATTTTCGTATTTTAAAAAGTAATAAAATATCCTAGAATGATAAGTTCATAATTTCATTTCAGCAATTATTTTTTTCGCAATCATAAAATAAATATGATTTTTTTCTAGACAACTAAGTTCAAAAACCTTTAAATCTTTTCTTTCGAAAATAATTTAGTACCTAAGAATATAAATAGAACAATAAGAAATGTGAATTTAAAATAACTTTATTTATTTATTCCGGAAAAAAGAATCGAGTAAAATATTTAAGCAATATCTGTTTATAACTTGCTGTATCATGTTTCGTGGTATGCATGCAGATTCTTCAATTATACCCTTTTCAAGTTGTCAATGTTTAGTGGTTTTATTTTGTGTACTTTGTGTTTCAAGTATAATCTAAGGAGAGAAAAATAATCTAGAGGAAACAGATCTGGAGACCTGGCAGGCTATTCTATGGCTCCTCTCGACCTATCCAGTGATATGGAAATGTTTCATTAAAATCTGGCCGTACCTTTAGAAAATAGTATATCTATTATTGTAAATGCTGTTGTTTTTATTATTGTTGGGACATTAATTCCAACATTAACAGTTTAAAGTTTGTTATTGGATGCAATTCAGAAGGTAATACGAAATAAAAAAGTTATTAAGGGCCTTTTACTTTTTATTACTACACGATTTTTCCGTTTTTGCAGATTTGTTATAACTCGAAATGAAGACATTTATCGACAGATGGTTTTCCCCATCTTTTTTTCGTAAACGTTTACATTAAAGTCGTGTATCACATGTTTTCATACTAAAACGTTTGATTCAATACGATGCATCCAAGATGCGCCGTATTGAATCAAATTTTTCGGAAAAAATTCAAACCCACTACAAAGTAGTAATCGTGTAACTATGCAGATCCATACTTGTTTCTACCTCCTAGTATTCCTCGATTTTGGATAGTTTGCGTAAACGTTAAAAGAACGTTTTTTATTTTAAATGATATTAACCTTATTTACTCTTAAGTAAAGTAGAATTATGAAAAATAATTAAATATATTTTTAAAATAACGCCAATAAAAAACCAAAAAAAATCATCAGTTAAAAAGGTTTTTTAACATCTTTTGCTTACTTATTTGGATTTGTATGCTGTAATTTTTCCCAAATATCTTTTTTTACAGGAAAAATAGTAAGCTAATTAACAATAAATAGATTTTATTTATATCACATTCATTTATCACAGTTAATAGATTTTATATATTTATATTGAAATGGATGACAAACTAAACAATTGACCTGAAAAAGAATAAAGAATAATCTTTAAGATAATATTTAAAACATTAACCATTAACATCTTACGAAATTCTGTTATCGCTTCTTTCATACATTTACATTGAATATGGTATTCTAAGGCTATTCTTTTGAAGGTCGGTTTTTATCTCATTGCGGAATACACGTTTATTTACTTATGTTGTTTTCACTGTGAACCAATAAAAAAATGTATTTATTTAATTTAGTATAAATTTTCTTGGATTTTTTTGTTTATTTAGTCTTTTTCAGTACACGCTTTCTTTTTAATAGTAGATTTTTTTCAATATATACTCAAAATTTTGTTAATATATATAGTTTTTTTTTTAATTTTAATTTTGCCTTTTTATTTATTAATAGAAGGGGTAGCAGTTTACAATTAATAAAATATTCTTATAATTTCTCATTCGTAAAATTATTCTGCATATTTTGTAGTACGTATTACATTTTAACCTTAATTAGTAGATTTATGGCGTCGGTTATTAAAGTACGTATACGTATAAATACTAAGCACAAGTGAGCTACGTAAATGCAAGTTATATTAAAATTTACGCTATTAATCCTGTTAAACTTTCTTACAGATGTTACTATGAGAAACATTATAACATGTTTACTTTTTAAAGTAATTTATGTTTCTGTTATCATTATGGATTATAAAACGTATTAGGTTGTTTAGACAGGCTGACACAAAGAAGAAAAGAGATAAAAAGAGCTCTCTTTCAGAGATGTCCTTGGATAATCCAATTTTTGTGTCGCCAGTTTTGATTTTCTTAACAATTTAGTGATAGTGTTTTTATCCTAAAATAAATTGCGTCGAGAAAATAAATTTTTTAAATTTGTTTTTTTAATTATTGAAATTTTTTTTCAAACCGCTAAAATGTTAACAATCTTTGCTAAAATGATTGGCCTTTTATTCTTAAAAAAATAACATCTATCTTTACCGAACAAGGTAACGGAACTTACTTACTTTTTCCTGTTTAGTCGCCGGGAATCACTGTCAGGTATTACTTCCGGGATAAATGAGGATGATATGTATGAGTGTAAGTGAAGTGTAGTTTGTACAGTCTCAGGTCGACCATTTCTGAGATGTGTGGTTAATTGAAACCCAACTACTAACAAAGGAACACTGGTGTCCACGATATAGTATTCAAATCCGTATAAAAGTAACTGTCTTTTATAGGATTTGAACGTTGGAACTCTCGACTTCGAAATCAATCAGCTGATTTGCGAAGACGCGTTCACCACTAGACCAACCCAGTGGGTTAAGGCAACGGAATTATTTTCGTATAACTTAATGGTATACTTCGGCTTACGAGAAAGGGGCTTATTATATTACGGTTAGCATATTTAATAAATTGCCGAACCATTTGAAAAATCTTCCCATGAATTTATTTAAAATATAATTAATAAATTTTCTTTTACGGAACAATATTATTCTGTTGATTAATTTTAAATAATTCTAATTAAAAATAAACAAGCAAAAAACATAATTTTATCTGCAACCCGTTCAACGTGTACATATTATGTGTCAAAAATTATTTTGATTAGTGGTCTCGTAATTGTAAATTGTTTTGTTACAATTTTTAACGTATTTACCTTAACGTTTTATGTATTTGTATTTATATATTATATATAAAAATATGGAAATTTAAATACGTTTATTTTTTATCGTATAATTTGTTTCCATATTTATAATTTATTTTATATCGACATGAACTATATAATGTATTTTTATGTACCGATCAGAATAAAGATATATTTATTTATTTTTTATTTTATTTTACTATCTAAATGTAGAGCTGCCGTTTTCAATCCATTTTGCTTTACTTGTACCACGTAAGTTACGAAACGAATTTACTTTTTGACTCGAATGTCTTATTGTTTATAGGATTTGTTAAGACTAGTTTCGCACGTTACTGATAATACATTATAATATTAAATGACTTGATTGCCTCCTCATAGATGAAGATATTAATAGTTTAATCATACATCTCAATATTATCTGAAAATTATATGGTTTGACGTTCGTTAAATTTATATTTTTTCTATTCTTTTCAATTTACAAACGCGCGCGCGCGCACACACATATTGTTCGGTAAATGTCGCCATATTTTTCAATATGCAAAACGTTCACCTTTATCTTACGAAATTTTATTCATCTTTATTACCGATTACCGTATTTTTTTAAAAAAATGTTGTGTGTTTGTATACTCTTCTAGTAATCTTCATGTTTAACTAAATAAAACAGATCATCGCGGAAAAGACATTAAAAATGATGATTATAAATGTACACATCATAATGTGTGGTTCTGTCTTCATCACTGAGAACACCAGTGAAAATAAATACATAAATTAATAAATCTTTATTCTAATCGGAAAATAGTAAAAAATTGTTTAGATTATGTCATTAATAATATGATAATGCACGGAAAAAGGAATTTTCTTACAATTTGCTTAGATGGATCTTAGGGAAACCGTGGTAAAACCTTTGATCAGAGTTGCATTACAAAATTCATAATTAATTATAAGTAAAACCAGTTTAACATTGAAAAGTATAGAAAGACTTTCCCGAACGAATATTATTATTACTATTCTTTCAGTTATTAATTCATTACTAACAAACTTATTATCTATAACTTCTACTTAACTCAAATTATTGTATATTATCTATTTGTGTAATAAATATATTTGAGTATTAATTGATTTAATGCAATTGCTATTTATATATTTTATATTTATGAATTTCTTTGTTTTAAAGTTCCCTTAGGTCATGTGGCCATTATTTGGTGGCCGGTCAAATCAGTATTCAGATATTACGTTAATCATAATTTATAGTCTTATATGTCGTTGGCTCCTTTTCAGTACCTATTACTATTCAAAAGTAGCGCTTTTCTAATTTTTTAGAAAAAATTTGTAGTTGCCGCAAATGAGTTTTTTATGGTTTTAATAAATCTCTTTTGGGGTCCTACATACCCTAAGTTAATATAATTTATTTATCTCTCGTTTTGACGGTTTTATGGAATATGTTTTTTTCACTCGTTCTAAAGTTAGCATTTCCGCCATTTTGAAGTCTTACACTTGATTTACAAAATCTAAATTTATATATTTTATGCATTTTAGTAAACCTTACATTAGAACGTTTGAATCAACTTGATATCAACGTTATTGCGTAGTGATTATTAAAAAGTTTTAATTTTGGCGGCCATTTTTAGGTGAACCCGGCGGCTAATCGCGGCCATTTGTGTATTTCTGTAATCCATTAATACATTAAGAAATGGAAATGGTTGTAATCTATATTAATAATTTAAAATACAATAACATAAAACTAATATTAAAGTAAATATATGAAAATACTAAATAGTTACAAAATGAATTCCACTTAGACGATGTTAATGAAATTATTTGAGCACATATTATGTCCACGTTAAAAGAAGATGCAGAAAATTTGTTTTTTTTTTTTTTGTTGTAATTCTTAATTAATTCATTTAAACATTATCCTGTTAATTTTATTTTGTAAAAGAAAATCGTTTAATTTTTTAAAAAAATTTGTGAAGTTATTTTGTATGATTCAGTAATTTATTAAAAATGGCAACGAATACATTTTTTCATAAATCGAAGTACTGTGTTAAGTTTCATGAAAGCAGTTTTGTTATCTGCTCAGATTTAAAATAGGCAATCGAAATTAAACTATAATTTAGGCTTTCAATATAAATTTAAACAATTATGTTAACAAATTATTATTATTATTATACTACAAGTATGTTTTAAATTATTACCACCTGCAAAAAAGTGTCGAAACTTGATGTGTGAAGTAAGACTTCATAAAAAAAAAAAAAAAAAAAACACAAACACAAAGCGAAGCTGTTAACATTGATCTGTGGTGTATTCATTACATAGCACAAAAATCTATGTATTGATAATTTTTCCCTTCTCGCCAAGAATAATTTCGTATAATTTTTTTAAATCCTAGGAAATAACTGTTTACTTATTTTTAGTTTCATAAACAGATTTAATTTTATTACTTTTTAATTTAACCCCTCCTAGAAACCTTTGAAAAAATAAAGGAGTCTAAGGTCGCGATAATAGAAAGTTTATTATATTGATGGACACCATTTTATAAAGAAAAGAGTATGAAAATTACATCTTAGTATGATTAGGTCAATAATATTTTAAGATTCAATTTTTTAGGTAAGAAACCTTAAGAAATCAATAATTCTGCTTCTTAATTAACGTCCTAAAAATTTCAGTACGACCTCATTTCACCGGGGTAGCTGATATCCGAGCGAAATCTTTCACTAGCCGAACCTCGCAAATGAAACATTTTAGGATGTATGTTTATATGCACTTTTTCCATTATTTTCACGAGTAAAATAGGTTATGAAAGTCCCGGGAGAACTTTGTGATACATTCTGTATATTTTGTATATTTATCTTAAGCCTACCGTTTATCATTAAAAAATCTCTGAGAAGTATTAATTTTATTTTAATTTTTAATATCTTATGTAAATAATGAAAACATTTATTTACTTTATTTTAGTAATTCAACTGATTAAAATAAAAGTTATAAAATTATTTATACGAGATAATTAACATGAGTATTATTTTATTTCGTGAGAATTATGATTGTGTTATTTTCTTAAGAAAATACATTATATTGTTTTTTTCATTTTATTTTTTTATTCAAGAACGTATTCTGTTTCTATCAAGATATATTTTTTTTTATTAGCGTTTATTAATTGTTATAGAAGATAACAGGAAATAGTGCCCTTTATAGTTTTATTAATAATTTTACAGAAATTAAACCGGATTTCCGACATCGTAATTCAATTCAAAATTAAGTTTCTGCACTATTTGAACGTCCTTATTGTTTTATTTTATTTTTTATTAATTAAAAACATTTACTTGTGTTTTATAAATGATTTGATTTTTTTGTGATGTCATACGAATCGATTAATCGTGTAAGATTTCCTAGTAAAAAAATACGCTTAATGAACATTTTTATACATTGTTCGGAGAGTTTCTGTGCACTGGAATTATGGAAATGTAATGACGAAACTTTCTTAATTATTACTGTGTAAGAATATTTTATTATTTTATAGAAACGGATATTTCAATAACTGGAATAGTTAATAAAAGGTGTTAAAAATTACCTCCTCCAACATCAGTACAACACTGCACACATTTCAATTTGTTTTCAAACACTTTAACCAGCTGATTTACTGGTTAGTACAAGTTATACTGTGCTTGTTTCGCTGTCCCCCATAGAAAGTTAATCTGGGGGAGTCAGATCGAGCGATCATGCAGGCCACAAACCCCTGACTCATTCACCAAAGACATTTCGTAAAAAAAATCATTGACCTGTTAGCTGTGTGCGCTGTGGCGCCATCTTGTTGGAACCAACTGGATAACTGAATAATGAAGTTTGTTAAAAAAGCATAATAACGATCACTATTAACTGTATTTTCAAAATAATTGCATCCACAATACGCGTTCTACTCACAACGACCCAGACTCCAATTTTCGATTCGTGTAATTCATGGGGGGCTGGGGGCTAGTTGTCGACCACAGTCGTGTATTTTGTGAATATACCGTGCCAGATGAAATCACGCTTCATCTGTAAAAAACGTAATGTCGAGGATACCTACGGAATTTTGGTCAATAAAACGTATTAACTATTGACAATAACTTAGTCTTTTGGCGTGATTTGTAGGTTTCAGTTTTTAAACACACATTACTTTGTGGGGGAAAAGTTTCAATTCTTTTCTTACAGCTTTATGAACGGTAGCAAATCCGATATCTTGCTGCTGTGTTAACTTACACTTTGACTTTGAAGCAATTTTTGTTCGTTTAGTTTAAGTGGTCTTCCACTTCGGTCAGCGTTTACCCGAAATTTTTCGATAAGAGTTCGAATTGACGGTGAGGAACAGGAGTGTTAGGAAACTTTTCAGAAAACTTGTGTTTCACTAAATCAGTGTACTTGTCGTCTACACGAAAGACGTGAAGAAACATATGTGCCTCTACCGAAAGAACCGTTACGGTTCTGGCAACCATTAATTCAAATAAACTAAACAACACGAAACAGACGAAGCACGTTCAATCATAATTCAACAACTAACGTCTTGGTTTATTACTAAGCAACGTCCAACGAGCCCACAGAGCAACTAAACTAACGCCGAAAGAACAGCATGCACATAATTCTAAAAAAAATTGCACAGTGACTTTCCAAATCTCCCTTTTAATATATTTTTAGTATTATTATATAAATAGGCATTTATCTATGAACGTGTAATACTTTTATCGTTTTAAAGTAGTTCTGTTACGAATTGCCTACTATTTTAAATTTTGTGGGCGTTGATAACATTTATGACGTATTATCAACGAAAAGGTTATCACTAGAAATTATTACATGCTGTATTATATATATTTTTAATTAACAATCGAAGGACAGTCATTTTTCAAATTTTCTTTCATTTACATTTATGTTTTGTTTAAAACCTTTTTTTGCAATTTTTGCATGTTTACAAATACGGAAACTTTGCGATTTTTAAATCATTTTTTTTAAATATTCTTTTTTAATTAGGTTAGTTATTGTCATTATTTATTCACAAATTTCCTAAAATCGTAATCGTTAATGTTATTAATACATATATGTCGGCAGTTACTGATTTTTTTTTTCAAAAATTGTTATTAACGCTCAGAGCATTAATTTATTTAATAAAAATAGATTATTTTATTTTATTTAATTAATAATCATTTTATCACTAAAGTCCTTAACGCCGCCGCGTTGCGTCATAGTTTTTTTTCAATCTTAAAATTATTATCGTGATTTATTTTTTTATGTTGAAAGAAAAATGTTAGTTCGTTTAGTGGCTGATTGATTTAGATATAATATACTTACCTCAGTTCATTTATATTTAATCTGAAAAATCATTTTTAAATTCCATTCAAGATAATAAAATAATTTCCCAGGCAGAAAAACAGTTTCGATTAATACCTGTTATTGGTCATTACAGATAGCGATATCTGTCTTTTACCACCTGTACCCGATCTTAAAAATCTTCGATCAGTACCCCATTCGAGAATCGTTAACAATAGTAAAAAAAACTTTTTGCGCAGTTCTGCGCAATTAGACCGACTTTTCGTTTCTGACGCCCTCATTATTTCGCAGTCAGAAACGGACTGATTTTCAGAGTACAGTGCACTACATATGTTCGATTAACGAGTAAACCCTACACACAAGCATCAAGTTTAAACTCGCTCACCAATGTGACTCGCTGCATAAAACATATGAAAAATACATCAATATAAAGTCGGCGTAACCTCAGATTAAAAAATGTTGTCAAACTTAAATTGGACATTTCTGAAGAACGACTCGACCAATCTTCATCAAATGCACAGCTTCAGATACATTACTACGGCATGACTAGATTTCAATAAAATTGCTCTAATAATTTTTTAGAGTTTGAGCTTTAAAATTTTATACATGAATGTTATTTTGAAGATTTTTTAGCCGAAACATTTTATATGCGAATGGTACTACCGTAATCTTCATCCCTCAAAACGTAAAGAAAATTCAATTTTACCCCCTTCCACCCAATCCTACCGTCAAAACGAAAGTAATACCGAAAGTTTCTTCCAAGAGTCGGAAAAAAATAGTAATAATATAATAATATTATCTTATAATATCTTCGAGAATTCGAATTTGAATTTTTTTTTCGTTTAGAGAGAAAAATTACAATGGACTTCTTAAAAGAGCCGAATATTTTATAAAAATGATGTAACATATGTAGTGCTATGTTTGAATATTATTTTTGTTAGAAATTTTGTACCTAAAATTGTTAAATTATATTGCCGTACAAGGAATTTTAATTATTATATCTATTGTTTTATCCCTGAAAAACAATTACTGGATTTTACTAATATATTTTATTTGCTAAAAATTAAAATAAACTACCGGGTGGCGTACGAAATGATCCAACGTTTGTTTTGGCAATAATTGTTTAAGTTAATTCTAAAACATACATAAACACACAAACATTCATAAAACACAAAAAACATTAATGTGTTTTATGTTGACAAAAGTGACAGCAGTTCATGAATATTAGTTTCTTCTCTTTCCGAGCGCACTGTTTGTGTATTGTTCTAAGATGGCTGACAAAGGAAGACTGACTGTTGAACAGCGCGTAAAGACTGTGTTGTTTTTTAACTAAACGAAAAGTGTGGTGCTAACACAAATACGGTTTCGTGCACATTCTCAAACTCGGTGCTCGCCCTCATTTAAAACAATACGTAGACTTTACTGAAAATTTAATAGTGATGCTTCAGTGTTTGAGAGTAAGCGCGAACGGCCTGCTGATGTTCGTTCACAGAATGTCGAAGCTGTCAGAGCAGCGTTGCTGAGGAGTCCGGGCAGATCAACAAGAAAAGCAGCAGCAGAACCTGAGATTTGTAACCGATCTGTGCAGCGAATTTTAAAAACCGATTTGCAGTTATATCCGTACAAAATAACAGTGTTGCGCTAAATTAACGGTTGACAACAAGCATTAAAGAATGGCATTCGCTGAATGGGCTGTGAACTGAGACGTATTGTTGAACAATGTTTGGTTTCCAAATGAGGTACATTTTCACCTAGACGGGGTTAATAAGCAAAATGTGCGTTTTTGGGCTTTCAAAGATCTACGCGTTCTTCATGAAAAGGTGCATCACGCTCCATAAATTAAGGTACGGGCCGCTATCTCAAGTCAGGGGGTAACAGGGTCATTCTTTTTTGAACAGACAGTGAGCAGTGAACGTCATCTAAACATGCTGCGTAATAGTTTTTCTCCTCAGCTTCTTGCAAAAGGGTTTCGACTAGAAAACGAGTGGTTCACGCAGGATGGAGCCAAACCGCACGCAGCTAATGTTGTTGGCCCCCGAACAGTCCTGATCTGAATTCGTGTGATTATTTTCTTTGGAGATTTCTAAAGGAAATGATTTTCCCTAAATTTCCTCGAACAGTGATGGAAGTGCGATTGCTGGTCATTGAGGCGTGCGACGAGATAACAGAGGATATGCGTCGTTAAGTTATTAACAACAAAGGAGTTTGTGTTGAAGTTGCTAGATGTGATTGTGGTCATATTGAACATCTAATAAGCAGAACATAATCTCTAGGTATTTAGTAAACACGCTGTATTTTACTTTTCTGTAATGTGATTTAAATAAATATTTTTTTAACAAAACCAGTTGTTTGATCATTTCGTGCGCCACTCTGTACATAAGAATAATTTACATTTGCTATTGTATGATGTAAAAATTACGCGAAAATTAAACTTCATATATTTTCTGAAGGTTACATATTTTCATACGATATATACATATATATACGAGTACATAAAGAGGTCTGTAAATAAAGTAATGAGACTAGTTTTTTTTTGGCAGCCAAACTGGCAACACTGTAAAGTTACTAGTAAACATACGGTTATATGAACAGCTAATTTATATTAGGTATTAATATTTTTAGTCTATTGTTACCACGTTAGATGTAAACAAACTTTTCGTGAAACGATTTTTTGTTGTGAGTTACAAAAATGAGTGATACTAATTATGAGGAACGTTGTGCAATCAAGTTTTTTTGTTAAACTCGGTGCGAATGCTACTGAAACTTTTTCAGAATTGAAAAGGGTGTATGGAGGTGACGCTCTGTCACGAGCCCAGGTTTTTAGGTGGTTTAAAACATTTTCAGATGGCCGGGAATCAGTTACGGACGATTCACGCTCTGGAAGACCGTTAACGTCAAAAAGTGACGACAATGTTGAGTAAATCAGACTTGATACGGTACGACCGGCGATTAACTGTCAGAATAATTGCAGAACAATTGAATTTGAACCATTCCACAGTCCATAAAACTTTGACAAACGACTTGGACATGAAACATTTTTGTGCAAAATTGGTCCCAAAAAACCTCATTGTTGAACAGAAAAACAACAGAGTGGAAGTGTGTCGCGATCTTCTAGGACAAATTGAAACTGATCCTTATTTTCTAAATAATGTTATTATTACTCGTGATGAATCTTGGATATTTGAGTACGACCCAGAAACAAAATGCCAGAGCAATGAATCACACTTCAAACTCACCACGTCTCGAAAAAGCAAAAATGAGAAAATCAAAAACCAAAACAGTAGTAATTTATTTCTTCGATAGTCATGGCATTGTCTATAAGGAGTTTTTGACTACAGGACAGACTGTAAATCAATATGTTTACCGATAAATTCTTGGAACATTGCGGAAAGAGTTTCCCACGTGAGACTAGCCATCAAAGACAACTGGATACTGCATAATGATATTATTGAGTTTTTGACAAAGAAAAGCATTCCTGTAGTTAGTTCATCAACCACCTTATTCACATGACTTGAGCCCCTGCGACTTTTTCCTGTTCCCGACTTTAATAAAATAAAAATATACCTCAAAGGACACCATTTTGGAACAGTAGAAAACATTAAAAAAAATTTAACCGACCATCTGAAGGATATTCCGATTTCTGAGTTCCAGCACTTCTATGAAGACTGGAGAAAACCGTTTGAAGCATTGTGTAGCTTCCCAAGCGAACTACGTTGAAGGTGATAAGAGTCCATGTGCAATTTAATTTTAAATAAAAAGTTTTTCTGAACCAATCTCATTACTTTATTTACAGACTTCGTATTTTCATATAACTCTAAATTTTATCCTGAAAAAATCGGCTTAGAAATGACATAATTTCGACTATATATGTCATGTCATTTCACTCTGCCTAAACTGGTATCTACTGTTTTGTTTTACATGAAATACGAGACTTGTAGATGATTTTTCCTGAAGTTCCTGTCTCCTTATTATGTCTGTCTTATTATGTTACTGTCTCCTTATTTTACTTCAAGTCTTATCAGTTCTGAATTACGAGTTTCGGTTTTTATTCCAAAAACATTTTCGAGAAATATTTCTCAGCATGCTTAGTATTTTAAACCCTTTAAAAAACGATAAATTGTAAAAATGATCGTATTTTTTTTAATACTATACTTAGAAATCTACTTACAGAAGATTTTTTCCTTAATTTTATTGTGTAGAAATGGTTTCTTTGGCTAAGTTTTAATAAAGAATTATTACTTGAACTTATATAGAATTTGGAAGTGCTAATAAACCATAAATCATCACAAATCGATATTTATAATAGGTTGGAAAATAGTCATCGTTTATTCTATATATATGATTTTTAATGGAAAAACATTTTATTTAAAAACCCTTTATTCCCACTTTAGATATAAATATTAAAAAAAAATGGTCTGAATCATTTTATAGTTATAATTTAGTATATCTAGAATCTTAGTCTTAAAGCTTATCATCTTTGCGCTCAGTGAAAGGAATTAGGATGTTGTGCTATTTGATTATTATAATAAAAGTTAATTTATTATTGCCTTTTTTCAAATATACGAAGTAAATTGGCAAATGGATTATTAAAACCGAATACTTTCTTTATTATTATTGTATAAAATATATATAATTTTAACAGGAAGAATGTAGTTATACAATTTAATTTAAATACGTTATTGAAGTACTTTCATCTTTTTATTGATAATTTACGTGTAATCAATAATTTAAATATAATCAATAATTTATTCTTCTTTTCTAGTATATTAAAGTTTTTATTTAATTAACTACAGAAACATTTTAATCTTGTTAAGAAATATGTAATTTAATAAATTTATAAATTAAATTACTTATTTTTAATGCATGAAATATATTTTAAGTTGAGTTTTATTATTATCAAATTAAATAACGGTTAATTTTAACTGTAATAAAATTGTTAACTTTGTGTTTAGCAATTATGAATCTGGCTGCATTTAATCTAGCACATTTTTAATAAATATGAACTTTGAATAATTTTACATAATTATTATTATCGTGACGTCAATTAGTTTATTAACTGTTCCTTAACTAGTTCGTTATCTTAAATTTTTTTTCAAGTATCTATTTAAGTATTTTTTTATACATGTTTTCTTTGTTATTTATAAATAGTACCATTCGTGACTGTATTTCATAAATAATCTATTTTCATTCTACATATTTCATATTTATTTTAATTTATTAGTTTGCATCCTTGAGGTCTACCTTTAGTGTAGCCTTGAAATGATTGTGGGAAAAATTTTGGTTTGAATGTGCGAAGTATTTCAATTAAATATTTTCATGATTATGTTTTATTTATATAGGTATATCATTAAACAATTCAGGGACTTAAAAACACTGTTTATTTTGTATACGTGTGTATGTGTAGCCCGCGAGTGTTTAAATATTTTGATTAATATGATTATTTAACATTGATTTCCTTTTTAATTACATATATTTTTTCATTAATTTACTAAACTTAAAATGACTTTATATGTATGGTGGGAAATTTCCCATGATTTATTTTTACATTTACTTCCATGTTCCGAATTAATGTTTTGATATAAAATTTAAAAAAATTTGACATCCTTATATTCTACTGATTAAAATTTTCGGGTGTTTTTTTTTTCAAAATCCGCCCGCAAGCCACTATTTTCATGATTTTAACGAGGTTTTATTTTTTTTCATTAAAATTTATTTCACTGGAATTCAAACCTACAATAATTTGATCGAGAATGTAGGAGATAATTCAGTATTTATTTGTAATTTTTTATTAAAAAAATGTCTGTTACTTTCTATATATTATTTAATTTCTATCTTTAACAAATAGTTTTAAATAGTATTAATAATGTTTCCTTCAAAATATCGTTAAAAGATAAAGGATTTTTATGTAGCTAGTGAAGAACAATGTAGAACACTGTGACTTCGCACAGTATCTGATTAGAAATCAATAATTAGATAGAAAATAATCAGAAACTACTACATTGTGCTTAAACAACTCTTACCTACAAAATACATTGCTTTTAAAAAGATAACACGATTCAAATTTTAAAAAATGAAACAACCAAAAATAAACTGGAAATTGATAAATCAAGTTAAAGAAATATTAAAATTACTGCATTTCATTATTATGAACGGATTCAAAAAAATACGAAAGATCCAACTTTTTCTTTATAATTTTGTTTCCTTTTGACCCATTATTTCTACAGTAAAGTGGCCATTAAGATTAAGATGAATGTTTGAAATCGTAACACAGATAAAGGCATGGGTGCACTCGTACATTTTCCAGATTCGGAACGCTTGATTTTGTATTACAGCCACTGGCGAATGACTGTATGGTGATGTTAATATGCACGAAACCATTTAATGTATGAGGGTTAAGATTCGAACCAAATAATTCTAATATCCGCAAAAAATTCAAAGTATGAACATTCATTACACACCATTTCAGCCAAGTGATAATATCTTCCGTTAAGAAATATGATAACAGTGAATACTTAATTTTAAAATAAAATATAGGCCACCTTTAAGTTAAAACAAATTTTATATGAAAGGAAAATTTTTATTTCTCTCAAAACGTACCGGAACAGCGTTCCGGCACCAGTGCACGCCCTGGATAAAGTATGTTCTTTTTTTATCTGTATTGTTGAGAACTATGTGGACCTGTACTACGCATATTTCTCTGTTTATTACATATACCTGAATATTGTACGAGACTGTATTCCGTGTACTTGGAGGAATTTGTGTATGTTGTATGAATAATGCAGTTAATAATAGCGTTTACTTTGTATTATTCTATCTAAAAACATTTGTTTTCATAAAGTACATGTAATCATATTCATTTATCTATTTCCTTCTTTCTTTTGCAATACTTTTTCAATCGTAAAACTGTACATGCAAAATAATAATTTTAATTACAGAATACTGCAGCTTATTAAGATAAAGGAATAATAATTGTGGTTTTTATGTTTATTTACAAGTAGATGTGTTGTTAATTTATATTTTTATAGTGCACACAGGCGTTTGTAGAACGGTGGGGGGGGGAGGAAATGGAAAAAATGTTGTTAAATGATAGCTTGAAAATAAATTTATTATTGTTAAATTGTAATAATTTTTTTCTAAAATTTTTTAAATAATTAAAAAAAGGTGTGTGTAAATGTAGTTTATTTAAAGGTTTTATGTATTTTAAATAATGTATTATTATTGAACGTTTTGTAAAATTATGTATATTGTTTATAAAGTATAAAATGTTTTAAACAAACTGTAAATATAGTTTTGCCTGTTTTTTGTTGACAGAAACTATCTTCTTTTTTATCAAATGAGTTCATTTTTCGTTGCATAATTATTACAGGTCGATTGTAAAACATCCGATAATTTCATTTATGAATTATGCAAGTCTTCACTTTTTGTTATGCGATGGTTGTAATATACAAGTAGTTATTAGCAATGAATTATTATACCACTAACATATTACTTTCATGGTTCATTGGATTCGGCGTATTTGGTTTAAACATCTTTATTATCTCTCTCATTTATTATTAATTTAACGAGTCTTTAACATGTCGTAAGTCTTTTATTTTGTACTGTATAAAACTGTGTTTTCCTGTAATTATTAGGATTTGAATTGCTACTATGTACAATTTTTATTGTTAAAGTAGAATCATGATTTACCTATTAGTTACGATACAACACGTCTATAAAATTTTTGTTAATTGGTGTAATAAGATGTAATTTGTAAATTTAACATTTTTAGTAGGTTATAAACCGGTTAAGTAGATTAATTTTCAATCCTTTTTGTCGGTTAGTTAAAAAAAAGGAAATATAATTTGGTAAAAACAGCAAAGTATATAAATTAGCTGTTTGAGAATATAATTAAGGATTATCATGTATTATGTAATTTGATTTTAAGAGATCGATACAGAATTGAAAGGAATGAAACTGTGCGTCAAACCAGTTACGAGGTTGAGGGATTCTATCAAATTTATTTGGCTGAGTAAGCAACACCTTTGCAGATTAGTTATCTAATAGCATAAGAGTTCGTTAAAGTCGGTTAATGTTTACAGATTTAACATGAATTACGTTTCAATAAAAACTAAGGAACTGGTTGATTTTATAAATGTTTAACAAACTTACACAGACGCATGCACACACACACATACAGAGAGAGAGAGAAAGAGGTAGACTTAACATCTGGAAGTTTTTAGGGAGTTGCAACTTGGAAGTTGAAGATGTGAAGTAAGACCAAAATATCCAATGGCCAAGCCATGTCTAAGAGTTTTTTGCATCTAGAATATTTTGTATTTTTGCGATCACAGTGGCAAAATCCCGAAGTACAATAAATACTGAATACCGCAATACCTTATAATTCGTTAAAAGTCACGTCAGCAAAAATCAAAGTAGTTCAGAACATTTTACTAGAATGACAAGCTTGGCGCCTTTTAGTATCTCTCCCTCCCCTCCACACCACGAATAAATAATGTTAAACCGGTGTAGATTTGAAATATTAATTTAACGATGAATGAGAACTGAGTTTTTTAAAGTGTATCCTACGCTACTAAGTAATACTAGGTGCACTAAAACCGGTTGAGAAATTTGTTTTTGAACGCACTGCAAGCTTTTACACGATCCAAAATTACAGGTTTACAGAATATTTTACAGTATTGTGGTTTTCACAAACTCATTTTAAATGCTCCATATTATTATTATTAGATTTACTTTTCCAAATTTCGATATTTAAATTGTCTAACGTAAATTAGCCTCTTACTTTGTTAAGTTTGACAATAAATAAATAATTTCGGGATATACTTAATAAAATTTTAAAAACGTCTAGAAACAAAGGCCAAAGGTTTTCGTTACAAAACCTATTTATTTCAGGATAATTGGTTATAAAATGATGGAAATATTTGGGATGGCGCGAGAAATGCTTTTTGCTTTTAAATGTGTACGTACAGGACCCTCTTAATAAACGGTTTTAACGTAGAATTAGTAATTGCGGAGGGTTAAAAAATACTATAGGGTTTTAAAACGTCTAGCGGGATTTCTAGGTACCGTAGAAACATGGTATTAGGAAAGTTCAAAACCTTAAAGAGACCTAGGATGCTCGAAAATTCTCGAAAACCTCCCAGGGAGCTGGGCGGGGATTTTGAGATAAGGCCTCAAAAGCAAACTCGAAGAACTTGCTGTTTGATCGTTTCGATCCTTAATAATATCTGTTGATACAATTGTCTGAATATAATGAAAGAAAAGATAAAATAAGATTTGTAGTTTTCCAAAAATTTCATCTGGTTATTTTATCAGTGACAGAACGCGATTTAAATGGATGACAAAAATTACGACTCCACAAAAATCATGACTAATGTTTGGTTTAATAATACATTGTAAATAAAATATGTTAATAAATTTATAATTAACTAACACTGAGTGCAGTAAATGCAGTTTAAAATAAAGCAAGATTTATTCAATGTCGATTATGTGTTATTTGTATTATTATAAGTTTAGTTCTAGTACAGATTTAAAATAAATGCTTTCAATATTTAATCAGTATAACAAGGGTGAACCAATGTACGTATGAGATTATCCTTTTCGGTGAGTACTGGCTGTTATATGTATTTTAATGTTACTCGTCAAAGTATAGAAAGTTGACTCACACGGTGGAGATGGATTGCTAGATCGGCGGCTTCTTTTGTCGCGGCACACTATTCCCTCCATCGTACTATTGTAGTTGTGTCAATACTACTTCAGACACCCCCCAACCAGAGCTACTGTGTATCTATATATGTACTCTTTCTAAACTTTGACGAGAAAGAATATGAAAATTTTAACAGAAGTTTTACTTTCCTGGCATCATAGCTGTAGAGTTATGTCAAAAAATGGTCTATGGGATTTTTTTTTTCATTGGTCGACGTTTCATGATCCAGAGGCCCAAAAATAAACAAAAAAATGGAGGTGGGTAATGTTTGTACATTCGTGTGTTGGAATGCATAAATCGATTTCGATGAAAATTGGCACAGAGACTCGTGTATATGGGAAAATTTGTTGCTAAAGTTTCGGGGTCAGTATCATCAGGGAGTGGGGTAGACAGTTTTTTTGGAATCAGTTTTTTCAAAATTTTGCAATTATAACCCCACTTTATATTAACCTCAATACATACTTAATATAAAATACATATATCTTAACGTGCACGGTTACCTTACATTTAAAAAAAAAATTGTCCCCAAATTCTCTCTACCAAAAATCGTAAAAGCTACCTTTTTATTTACACATTTTTGAACAGAATTTTATTTTATTTTTAAGCATAGTAATAATGCAAACAGTGAAAAGAATTTTGGAGCAATATTGGGGGTGTGAGAGCCGATCAAATTTGAAAAATATTAATTTTTTTAACTTTTTTCATGTAAAACTTTTTTCTTGATTATTTGTTATCTCAACTGCAAATTACCTTCAACATTTCTCGCCAATTTAAATTATCATCACATTTTGTATTCAGTGAAATTTCTGTCATCAATATTATGCACACTAATGATATAAGTGACGCAGTTGATAACATTAAAGACAACTTTGTGTAAATAATAATTAGTGTATAAGTATAAAAATATCATTTGAAGAGTGTTTATAAAGAATTTGTTACGTAAAACAAGTAACCCACCGGGTTAGTCTAATGGTGAACAAGTATTCATAAATCAGCTGATTTCGAAGTCGAGAGTTCCAATGTTCAAATACTAGTAAAGGCAGTTACTTTTATACGGATTTGAATACTAGATTGTGGGTACCAGTGTTCTTTGGTGGTTGGGTTTCAATTAACCACACAACTCAGGAACGGTCGATCTGAGATTATATAAGACTACACTTCATTTACATTCACACGTATCATCCTCATTCATCCTCTGAAGTAATACCTTACGGTGGTTCCGGAGGCTAAACAGAAAAATGAGAAGTACTACGGGTACTTTTATCGAATACCGGCGCCACCGCTTGTTCCCTTCAAATCGGTACCTTTTTCGAGTAAATTTCTTTATTCATTGTTAATTTATGTGCTACTGCATGATCCAGCTTAAAGATCACGGAAAATTTACTTACTGCTACATGGCGACTTCCGGTCGGTGTTCGTTTTCCATCGAGTATTTTCTGGAATGAATTGTTTTCTCCTCTTATCGACGCAATATGAATTCGACGAAATAGGACTCTACTTGGTAGTAGTTCTTCTGTGCATTTTATTAGTTATTTCAGTGACCCCCACTACCTTTCAAAGCCATACAACACCTGTATAGCAACATTTGGCGTTGCAGCATTTGTTGTAACGCCGTACAACAACGTCAGTTTCGTAAATACACATAGCGTGTGCATTGCGACATGTTCTGGTTTCAATAGTATACCACGTTGTTTCAGGAACTTGGCGGCATTCTATTCGTTAGCCAGCAAATTCCAAACATTCATATTAAACTTCGGTAACGAAATTAAACTCCTTACACGATAAACGCACAGAACTAACTGCCTGCAACGCGTTAGATACAAATATCGAATTGAATTTACATCATTATGATAAGGAAACTTGCTCTTACCTTATCCTTTCCGTTCGAGGCATTTAAAATTTAAATAGCAGTCCTTAATTGTTGAAAAAAAATAAATTGGGTGTTTAAATAAATATTCAGTGCCACTGGTATTCGACAAAAGTGCCCTTTTTATTTAAAAAAAAAGTACGTAAGATATTCTACGTTTAACAAAGTCTCGATAGAAATTTCACCTGTAAATTGGTTTTCCCCTGCGCATACTACTACTGTTAAAACAATGTCGAATGCTTTATTGTTTAGTAATTAATGACCATAGCAATCGAGCAAAAAAAGAAATATTCATTGTTTGCTTATGTGGATATTCCGAGTATCCACACTTTTCCCTTAAAATATTTTCCTGAGTTACATAATATTTTATTTATTATAGTTTTTTCACTGAAATAGTATTTTGAAACTGTTATTTTTTAAAGGGATGTTCTTTTTTCTTTTTTTTTTGAATTAATAAAAAACTAAACTTTTCGAAGTATTCGCCCTCTACGTCTTTAAGGTTACCTTAAACTTAGTAAAATTTTATAAAATCAACAGCTGCACGTGGATGCACTCACGGATTAATATAAATAGATACTAAAATTAATTAATATTATTATTTAATATTACTGTAATATTATTTTATTACAGTATTGTTTTTTATCTTTCTGAAGATCAAATAACGTGTGTTTACAGTATTATTTCCATTGTTTTATATTTCCATTATTATCTGAATAAGTTGCAATAACTGTTTTAAACTAATGTTGAACCGCTCTTGTGATTCAGCGTGCGTAAAAATTATTTTAACTAAAGAATTCATTTTTTTAATGCTGGTGATTAATCTTTTAATTAGACATCAAGGCTGAATGTCATTGTACTAATTAAAATTATCACAAAATAGATATCGTTTAATTTTTTTATTACCCCATTTAAATATTATATTTTTACATTGTCTTGTTTTTTACTTCTTTTTTTTAATAATAATTTGCAACAAAAAAATACACGTTTAACGTCTCACAGTTATCATTATGGGAATAATTTCTATACGTTTATTTATATTAGTAATAATTATGTAAGATGTTGTTTTAAAATAAATAAAATTGCATGGCCTGCCGTTATTGTATATGTTATTTTCAGAATTATTGTTATTGTTATAACTGAAAGTTGAAGCTTAAAAAAACGTTATTATGCAGGATAAAATTATTAAATAAATTTTATTTAAAATTGTTTTTAAATTAAAAAAATTAATTGTTTCATAGTATATACATAGAGATTATCTCTTGATGTTTCGCACATTTTATTTATCGGATGACGGAAAGAAATTCTCTGATAGGTAATTTGTGGCTTTCTTCTCCCGTTAAGATAAATCGAAAAACGATTCAAGTAACCTTGAACCGATACTGGTCAGTATCTTTCTAGTGTAAACACCACAGAGATTCCCAATTTGTTCTGTTATTTCACGCTATTATAAATCGATCAGAAGGAAAAAATAAACTGTCAGATCTGTTATACGGTATTAATGCAACAGTAAATTTTACAAAAATAAGAAACTAAAACCATTAAAAAAAGTTATATAAACATTTTTTCTGTTATTTTGCTTTAAATTCTTGTTTCCGTAAATATTTTTTTTCTGAAACACATCTCGAAAGAGTAAATAAAAAATAGCTTTACCATTTCTATTTCCAATAACTGACCGCCAGAGTGGATGTATGTTTTTCGTTCAGAAATTGCGTTTTCTCCCATTATAACTTTTGAACGATTTGACCGACTTCAATGTAGTTTTTTCGGAGTAATATTTTATTCCCTAAGGAAGGCTTTTAAATATTTAAATATCCGAAATGTATTACTTTTTCACATGATTGAATTATGATGGGAGTTTTTTATTGCGAACCCCGGCTGACCATGTCATCGCTTAAAAAAAAAAAACATTCTTTTTGCATATGCACGTAAGTCAACATATTTCATTCTTGCGAGATGTCTGAAGAGACTAGCTTAAGTGGAATGAAAGGCTGCTAACATCTCTTAGATGGGATAAAACAAAGGAGTAGGATTATAAATAATTTTAAAACCAATGCTATAGAGATCAGCTAAAGTAGACATAAATCTCTTGCACAGTATAAATAAATGGACAGTATGTAAAAGTTATGTTAATACTTGTTGCACTTTACAAAAAAATGCCTTAAAATTATACGCAAAATATTACCCGTTGCATTTTTGGTATTACTTATATTAAATAAAACCTGTTTAGCAATAATGTATGGAGTTAAATGTTACATCCCATTATATTGTATATTTCCGGAAATTCATTGGTAAATTTGTTTTCTTTTAAATAGGATATTTATATTATTTCATAATTACTGATACGGTACTTACATAATCTTTTAATAATCTTAAAGAAGATAATAATAATCTATTTGAGAAGATAATCTTAAGAATCTATTGTGAAATTAAAATATTTGTTTAATGAGCGATGAATTTAAGACTAGATTAAATAATAATTGAACATTGTTTTAGTGTTTAAATTTTTTTTTTATTTTTCATAACTTATTTACCTATAATATTATAGGCCGTTATAAGATTTACTAGATCGTTATATCTTTACTAATGAGTTTGAAGGTTAACATATTTCTTTGAAGAAATAAGTTTTCTTTGCAATAAAAAATGATCTTATATTACTTTCCTGGCATCATAGCTGAAAGAAAAGTGTGATAATCAGTCAAAAAATGGCGTATGAATTTTTTTCATTTCTCGACGTTTCATGACCCAGGAACCCAAAAAATAAAAAGAAGAGTGGAGGGGGGGTAATGTTCGTACGCCGTACGTATGTGGCTGTGTTGGCGTGTTTGAAGCTTAATAACTTTTGACTGGATAAACCAATTTTGATGAAATTTTGTACAGATACTCGTGTATATGGTGTAATTTGTTTGTAAAATTTTGGAGTCGATTTCTCCAGGAGGTGGGGCAGTTAGTTTTTTGAGGTTTTATCTTTTATAAAAATTTTGCCAACATAACCCCCAAGTTCAGTACAGGCATGAATGCTTATCTGACCATTTTTACTTACTTGTACGTAGTAAAGGAAATATTGTAATCGCCAAAAATTTCGGTTTTCAGATTTCAACGGATATATTTTACCAGTTTCGGCGTGACGTATGTACGTATGTATCTCGCATAACTCAAAAGGATTAGCCGTAGAATGTTGAAATGTATTTAGGACTGTTGTAACATCTAGTTGTCCACTTCCCCTTTTGATTGCAATGGACTGGGCCAAAAATGTGCATACAGTCAAACCTCTAAATAAAGCGGGATTTCAGTTTTGAAACATTTGGATTTTGGACTTTTTCTTAACTGCAGTAATAAGCCCTCATTGAGCGATTTTCAGCGATATGTCATGTGGTATTTATTTTCGTTGGTTCCAGAGTTATAGCCAAATAAAATTTTAATTAATGAAATATTTGGATCTTACAAGGGGAAGGCACATCGATTCGAATCCGACTTCATAAACTTTTTTTTTTTAATTTAAATATGTTGTTTTATAAATAATTATTATCCTGCAATAGTAAAAAATATTTTAACAATAAATAATAATTCAATGATACAAAAAAAAAATTAGAAGTTATTAGTGAAATAAAATGTACTTTTCATTTTAATCCCATAATTTTTACAATCAGAGGTTAATCATTATTAATAAATCAATATATTTAAATTAAAAAAAAAAGTTAAAAAAATACGTATATATGAAGTCGAATTCGAACTGACGTGTGCATGGTTACGGGTCCGACACGTTCTCACTTACACCACATATCTACTTGACCGAGGTGAAACAAAATTAATACACTAACTAATATAAAATGCTATGGAAATTTTTAGGACCAGTTTTATTGAGTATAACTGAATATTGCATGTTATTATTCTGTGATGAAGGCATGTAAACAGTTTACTATTCACACACGCAATAGGGTTCAAAAAACATTTATTTAAGGAGTAATAAAGGGACTTATATTCCATCCTAATATTACAGATAAGAGTGTTGAATTAATAATTGTATAAATATTTGATGTTAATAAAAATAATATTTTAGCAATTCTGTAAATGTCCACTTATAAAGAATTGGAGGATCGTATCTCACTTTCAAATGAAGTGCAGCAAAAAATTTGTATATGTAATTTAATAGGCGTACAAGGAAGTTATTTGGTGTCCAAATCAGATTTTTTTTTTAAATTGGCTCCAACACTCCTTCTAAAATCGTAAAAAGCTATCTTTTTATTTTTTACATATTTTTTAACCAATTTTTTCTATGTCTTCCTAGGCATAATAATAGTGCAAGTATTCCCCCCCCAAAAAAAAATAGTTTGGGGACAATATTGGAAGGGGAGAGCCGGTCAAATTTTTACAATATCGATTTTTTTTAACCTTTTATTGGTGTATTTCACGTATCATTTTTTTTTCCACTATAAATAACCATTTTTTGTCAGCATTTTTACTTGTAAACCACATCCTCGTTAACTTATATAATTTTATTGACTTAACTGGAAAAAACAAAACTTAAGAAAATATAAATAATTTTTATTTATTTGTAACCCCCCAAAAATATTCGTTCAATTCAGCTAACTTATGGTTAATATTTTTTTACGTTATCCTAGTTCAATTTGGACATTTTTGAACAGTGAAATAGCGTTTTAAATAATAGAAAATTTTTTTCAGTTAGAAAATGTATTAAACAGTGAGAAAACAACCATTATTAGGTTCCAGAGTAATTTATGTTATTATATAAAAATTTGTTTAAATATCTTGCGCCTTTGATTAAGTGTACAGTAACTTGCAAGAAAATTTTCTTGTTTTACAACTGATATTCCAAAATAGCATCAATGAAATCACCTGATTGTTGCAGTACTTTTTACTCCTCTCATCAGTAACCATAGTAGCTATTTTCAAACACCAATTTATCCTTATTGGTATAAGGATTAATTGGTGTATCCATTTTTTTATTCAAGTTATAAAAATGGGCATTTTTTCCTGTTCATTTTTAAAAATAACCATTCTTAATTGGAAAACAGTTCATTCCTAAATTGTTGGTTGAAAAAACACTAAGATTAGTTGAGGAAAATAGCAAGACATTTATCAGTATTAGGAAATTTCAAAATATGTTTTAAAATTATTTTTACCAGTTTCATATGGATTTAAGTAAAAATTAAAAACGTAATTAAATAATGATAATTTTATTTTAATTTCTTAAGTTTTTTGAAAATAAATCTTTTAATAATGAAATGAAACCGTATAGTTACAGAAGAAAGATTGACAGTAAAATAATAGATCATTTTTTTATCGTTCTTATGAAGTAAATCATTGTTATAAATAGCCGACTCAATCATTCAGTCAACATTAGTTATAGTTCCAGCCATGTAAGCTTTTCCAGTTAAGATATTATTAAAACTTTATAATAATTAAAAATGTTGAAATATAATCTAATAAATTTGATAAACAAAACCTTTTTTGTCCAATTACACTCAACCTTAATCTTTCAGCAAACTTCAAGTATAAAATTAAATAATTCCTAATTAAAATTTTCCATTAAGTTACAATTAATTGCTAAAAGATAAAAGGATGGTAATCGATGTATTACAAACACTGTTTTGTACATATAATTTTTATCAGATTATGATGACAGTACAGATTATATTTAACACTTACCTTTAATTATTTTGAAATACAGATAACTTTACTCAGTTGGTGATCGCATACTACATACAATTACTCATTAAGGTATATGGAGAGCTCCTATGGTAATAGGTATTACAGGATTTGATATGCTTACTAAATCTGGTAATCTGAATACCAGAACTCAAAGAATCAGATCCCTAGGTTTGGTGGATAAGATAAACAGTTTTCTTATAATCAGACTAATAATGACATTAATAAAGAGATATTAGAAATGATATTTTAGTAAAGAGATTATCAAAGGCCGTGATATTAGGAAGTTAGGTAGTGTAATATACTGTAGTTCTTATATATTTTGTTCCACTGATGAAGAATACTTTTAAACAGTTAAGGAATTTTTCAGATCAACACAGTTTTTCCTGAGATTACTTACAAATTATTTTTTTATATAATACAGCTGTTTAAATTACAAATATTTCATATTTTAACTAGAACAAGAAGTGAATTGTGAATCTATATGTAGATTCTGGCCAAATAATCACCCATTCAGATCTATCTGTCAAAATAGATTCCCCTATCTCATCATAAATCCCTTTTCCTTATCCTTATTGTATCTTCTTCTGTGTTATAAGTTGTCCAGATGTCAGTAGGATCCTGCTAAGTATTCATGTGAGGATATACTGAGATTTGAAAAGATAGTGTATCTCTTAGGTTTAGAAGGGATTGTCTATGAACTGATTCAGGAATTTCTTTTCCTGACCAGTGGCTACACAATAAGCCTAAATAACTGAAGTGATTATTGTATAAAGCCGGTTTCCCATTTGCCCTTAAAAAAAAACAATAAAATACTAACTTAGATAGTCAGGCGCTCGTCCCTTCTAGCCCAAGAGACCTATTGTCTTTGTTTATTCTTTGTTTTCATTATTTTATACATAAACATATAAGCCTTGCCAAGTTTCTCCTTATTTATTAAAATCTTAACGGAGTGAAAATAAAATTATTGTTATCGTAGAATTATAACCACTTTATTATTATTACTGTAATTTATAATCCAATGAGTTATTTCAATTCTAATTTTATGAAGTCCGTAATTGAATTACCATGGTAATTCCGATGGTTTTGTATGCCAGATTGTAACATTAAGCAATTTAAAATATTATAATAGTAATATCATGAACAATAAAGTTTTGCTTATAATAATTTTTTATTAAAATTATTTTTATAGAAAATTAATGTAAAACTAGTAAAAAAAACATGAATTTATTTTATTAAGATTTTATAATCAATATCTGTAAGATTGGAAAATTTTTGTGATTTATTTGTAAATCACTTTCTTTATCAACCACTTTAAATAATCTACTGACAGATGTTGGTTTTTTCGATTTCTCTCTTCCTTATAGTTTTGCACTTTCTTTTACTTATGTAGGTGTAGGATATGAGACTATAAAATTTAATTTGATTTTATTATATACGTATCTTAAATAATAATTACTATTTATACTACTATTATTATATTTATAATTTATTTATTATTATTTATATAAATATAAGTCAAGACATACATTTTCAGTGTTATATTTAATTTTTACTCTTTACCAAACATGCAAAACATTTTTTTTTTTTGTCTTCAGTCATTTGACTGGTTTGATGCAGCTCTCCAAGATTCCCTATCTAGTGCTAGTCGTTTCATTTCAGTATACCTTCTACATCCTACATCCCTAACAATTTGTTTTACATATTCCAAACGTGGTCTGCCTACACAATTTTTCCCTTCTACCTGTCTTTCCAATATTAAAGCGACTATTCCAGGATGCCTTAGTATGTGGCCTATAAGTCTGTCTCTTCTTTTAACTATATTTTTCCAAATGCTTCTTTCTTCATCTATTTGCCGCAATACCTCTTCATTTGTCACTTTATCCACCCATCTGATTTTTAACATTCTCCTACAGCACCACATTTCAAAAGCTTCTAATCTTTTCTTCTCAGATACTCCGACTGTCCAAGTTTCACTTCCATATAAAGCGACACTCCAAACATACACTTTCAAAAATCTTTTCCTGACATTTAAATTAATTTTTTATGTAAACAAATTATATTTCTTACTGAAGGCTCGTTTAGCTTGTGCTATTCGGCATTTTATATCGCTCCTGCTTCGTCCATCTTTAGTAATTCTACTTCCCAAATAACAAAATTCTTCTACCTCCATAATCTTTTCCCCTCCTATTTTCACATTCAGTGGTCCATCTTTGTTATTTCTACTACATTTCATTACTTTTGTTTTGTTCTTGTTTATTTTCATGCGATAGTTCTTGCGTAGGACTTCATCTATGCCGTTCATTGTTTCTTCTAAGTCCTTTTTACTCTCGGCTAGAATTACTATATCATCAGCAAATCGTAGCATCTTTATCTTTTCACCTTGTACTGTTACTCCGAATCTAAATTGTTCTTTAACATCATTAACTGCTAGTTCCATGTAAAGATTAAAAAGTAACGGAGACAGGGAACATCCTTGTCAGACTCCCTTTCTTATTACGGCTTCTTTCTTATGTTCTTCAATTGTTACTGTTGCTGTTTGGTTTCTGTACATGTTAGCAATTGTTCTTCTATCTCTGTATTTGAGCCCTAATTTTTTTAAAATGCTGAACATTTTATTCCAGTCTTTTTTATTATGCAAAACAAAATTTAAAAAAATTGCCAACCCAAACATGGTAAGGATAATCTAGTTTGGTTTGTAATGAATGAGTGATTTTTACATTTGAGAAAACCTGAGGTTTGTTTGGCTTTATTACTTTTGATGTAATTTCAATTTTTTTTTGTGTTTGTGTTGTTTGTATTGTGTTTCGTATGTTTAATAACCTAGAGTAAAATTAAAAATAACAGAAATTTAAAATAACAAAACTTATTTCTTATTTATTTTGTACATATTTTGTATGTAATTAATTATAATATTGAAACCATCAGATAGAGTCAGTTAAAAGTAAGATCAGTTACCTACAGGAGTGCTTTCAAAGCTTTCATTTCATTTGTTTAAAATTACAATTTACACATCTTCCAAATTAAGAAGGATGGTGCATTAGTTTATTTGCTGTATGTGCTAACATTTTTATTTTGAATGAAGTGCAAACTTTAATGAATTGAATTAATGAACTGAAAAATGTGACCTCTGTCACTGTGTTATCTGGGCTTGAATTGAATTATTCAAATCAGTCAAATGATTATTACAAAAATAATAGAATTAAATTTATGTTAGATAAAATAAAATAATTTTACATAAATTAAAAAATCTCTGTGGTTTGCTGTATGTACTCACAATTTTAGTTTGAATGAAGCAGTTCTTGGCAGAATCCAACAAAGTAGCAAACTGCATTTGGTTGCTATATTTTTGTTACATTTGTTTTTTAATTTTGTGATTGTCATTTTTTTCATTTTGAGTTTTTTGGTATCTTAATGTTTTTATTATTTAATTTTTGTTTATAAATATTTATCTAAAATTTATATTTATGTTTTAGGGATAAAAAAGGAAACCATTGGAGTTAGAGCTGTGTTAAAAAAACAGCTAAAAAATGTTCAGGATTTTGAAGCTTTAAGTTATAAAGGTTTTTGTTGTTGTTAGTATGCTAAATTCATGAACGTTTAGTTAGTCAGCAGAAACATTTAATAAAATAATGTGTAATGAAACATAAACAATGTAAAATTATCAGGCCTACCGCCTTTTTTCTAGTCTGTTATATCAGCTTATCCTGCTCTGTCATTTAAAATTAAAACCGAGTTAACTCTCTGTCATACTATGATACACAAAGTAGGTTTCCATTTTAAAGGACAAAGCAGGATAAATTGATGTAGTAGGTGTCTAATTTGTAATTTAACTGCTGATGACCAAGTGAAAGCTTTGAAAGCAGTCCAGTAGGTAAATATTGTAAATATTCGTAGTTTTAACGGATTCTATCTGGGATTTCAATATTATAATTAATTAAATTATATTATATACAGGTGTTTCTAAAATGGTGAGCTGGCTATACTTTTTGGATTCTACTTATAAAACTAAACAAAAAATACCCTTAGGAAAAATGGCGATTTCTCCTTCATTCTCCCCCTGCCCAACATTTTGTTATTTTTATAAAAAAAAGTTATATCTCAAGTTCGGATAGACGAATCGCATAAATACTTGGTAAGCGTCTTGGTAATAAAGTTTTAAAAGTAGCAAAAAATCAGGAATTAAATACCTTTGCAAATTACAAAATGGCGGCCATGTTTGTTTTTCAATCCGTTATATCTCCATAAATATTAGTTTTATCAAAATTTATGATATTTGCTAAAATATTAAGCCTTTTATTTTAAACAAAATGACGTTTATTTTTTGAAATCGGTTAACAAATGCCGAATTATGGTAGAAAATTGATGTAATTTTGTGTCTGTTTTATGTCCACTTTACGTTCAGTTCGATTAAATATTGTTTTTATTTCTTGTTAACCTACCTACCTATCTCTACAATTAAGAGAAAATATGTAGTTTCACCAAAATGGAGCTCCTACACATTTCAGTCAGTTGGAATCAGATTTCCTTAAAAACTTTCCATAAAAAATGGGTAGGCCTCGGAGTGCCAATGCCCTGGCCTGCCCGATCACCTGACTTAAACCATCTTGACAGAAGTTAAGATGGACCTGTGGGGCCATTTGAAATATATTACTGTTTATTTAACTCAACATTGAGACTCTTCAAAAAAGAATCCAAAATGAATTTCACGAAATTAGGAATACTCCCGCAATTTTTGAACGGTTAAGACAATCTCTCAGAAAAAAAGACTGGAGACTTGTGTAATTCCTAATTGTGGACACTGAACATCTCAGATAACTTTTAACAATTGTTAACTGTTTAAGTACGCCTAATGTTCTACAATAATTAATGTAAGATTATCACAGGTAGTCGTTTTTTTTTTTTTTATTATTGGTCTATTATTGGGAAAAAATTATTACTTAATTTGATTCCAATTTACAGCACTAGAATTAACGTTTAATATTTAATCGAATTGAACGTAAAGTGACGGAGATGAAAACAGACACAAAATTACATCAGTTTTCTGCAGTAACTTGGCTATTTATTAACCGATTTTAAAAAATAAAATGTCATTTTGTTCAAAATAAAAGGCTTAATATTTTAGCAAATAAATTTTAATTTAATTTTCTCTAATTTTTTTTGTTTTTAACAAATACATAAATTTTGATAAAACTAATATTTACGGAGATATAACGGATTGATAAATAAACATGGCCGCCATTTTGTAATTTGCGTAGGTATTTAATTCCTGATTTTTTTTCTAATTTTAAATCTTTATTGCCAAGACTGTTACCAAATATTAATATGATTCATCTGTCCGAACTTGAGATATAAATTTTTATATAAAAATAACAAAATGGCGACAGGGGAAAACGAAGGAGAAATCGACATTTTTACTAAGGATATTTTTTGTATAGTTTTACAAGTAAAATCCGAAAAGGTATAGCCAGCCCACCATTTTAGAAACAACTGTGTATATATAAATAAATATATATATATATATATATATATATATATATGTAGTCAAAATTATAAAATTAACCACTAAGGTTAACACTTGATGTCTGGCCTCAGCCTTATTTTAACTACGATAGTTACATTAATTGAACCCTAATATACAGTTGTATAATATGAAAATCAAGTTTGGTGTTTGGGAAAAAAATGAAAAGAATACTTCACTTACCTTTTTTTCTCTTTATTTTTACTCAGTTCATGTTAAGAATTTTTTTCTTATCACATCATATGAAAATGAAAAACAGAGAGAGCTTAAATATGTAACTTTAACCTGTTATAGCATTCTTTTTTACTTACTGGGGATTAAGGAAGTAGTTTTTGGAGGAATCTACAAATATTGGTGACCCATTTAATTGCATAATAAATTTTGATTTGCATCTAATTTCATTACGTAATCCTAATTATTTAATTTTTTTAATGAGTACAACTTTTATAATCTCTCACACAAAAATTGTCTCAACTGCTGATTAGAAAATCTTACTCTGTACATTAATTCTGTAATGGCATTAAGTTGTCTGTGCAGCAAATTGTTGTCTGTGTCTTTCAATTTCCTTCTTTCTGTTGGTCTCACCTATTCTGATTGGTAGCCATGTAACCATTAAGTTAAGCGGTGCTAACATGACCATGAACCATATCAGTTCCATAGTTTACTGTGACCTCTATTCTTGTATCATCATTCAGCTCTACGTAGACCACATACTACTACTGAGAAATCCTAAAATGACTGTACTGGCTCCATTTTATTGTTTTCAATTTACTATCTTACACCTGTGATTAGTTTTTTTAGGCAATAGGTAAAAAAAAGCCTATGGAATTTTTTTTGCCCACTTTAACTTGAATTTCAAGGACTTCTGGTAATCTCCCCATTTTCCAGTTCACCATCACTAAAAAATTTAATATTTATTGATTCCTGATTAAGGGAGGTCCTAGTTAAACTGTGTTCCTTACCACCTTGATTTGAATATTTAGAATATCTCAAGGCCTGAAAATTGAACAAGTGAATAGGTTAAAGGTAAAATGCCAACAGGTGAAACTAAATTAGTAAACCAGTTCTACAGGTAAGAAGTATTTGAAATTTAATTTTTGTTAAATATTATGCAACTAACAGTTTTTTAAAAAATGTGATGGGGACACCACATTACTTCCTTGTACGCCTATTTATTACATATACACATTTTTTTTTAAATGATAAGTACATAAAATTTTATTTCATTAATAACTTCTGATGTTTTTTCATATTTTTTTTTTTTATTGTTTGTTAAATTATTATTTATTGTAAAAACGTTTTTACAATCAGAGGTTAAAAATGATTAATAAATCAATATACTCGTATTTAAATTTTAAAAAAAAGTTAAAAAAAGAGATGAGTCAGATTCAAACCGATGTGTCTCCCCCTTGTAAGATCCAAATATTTTATTAATTACAATTTTATTTGGTTATAACTCTGTAACTAATAAAAATAAGTACTACTTATGATATATTGTTGAAACGCTCTCAATGAGGGCTTTTTACTGCAGTTAAGAAAAAATTCAAAACAATTTTTTTTTTATTTTTGGGGGTTTTTTTGGACACTTTTGGTTCAGTCGATTGCAATCAAATGGGGAGCTGCACAACTAGATGTTACAACAGTCCTAAATCCAAAATTTCAACATCCTACGGTTAATCATTTTTGAGTTATGCGAGATACAGACGTCACGCCGAAACTAGTCAAAATGGATTTAGGGATGATCAAAATGGATATTTCCGTTGAAATCTGGAAACCGTAATTTTTCGCGATCACAATACTTCCTTTACTTCGTACGAAGTAAAAATAAAGGAAAATTATAAGAAAAATTTTAGGTCTTAAATTTCAAAATAATCGGGTAAAACAACAAATTTTATACTAAAATTGAAAAATTGTCAGGACACGATAAGGAAAAGACGAATTACATCTTATTCCCATTTATTTAGAATGAATAACAGTAAACTGACTATACAATTTTTTTATTTCTTCCAAAGTAAAAAAAACTAATGTCAAATGGTTCATATAATTCCAAGAAGGCCTAAAAAACTGAAGAAATTATAAGAGAAAGAAAAATTTTAAAGCGAATATTAATAAAAGATAAGAAAAAGTCCAAAATCCAAATTTTTTTGGATTTTGGACTTTTTTGGATACTTTTGGTCCAGTCGATTGCAATCAAAAGGTAGAGTGCACAACTAGATGTTAAAGAGTCCTAAATCCAAAATTTCAACATCCTACAGCTAATCATTTTTGAATTATGCAAGATACATATGTACGTGTGTACAGACATCATGCCGAAACTAGTCAAAATAGATTCAGGATTGTCAAAATGAATATTTCCATTGAAATCTGAAACTAAAATTTTTTGTAATCGCAATATTTACTTTACTAATTACAAGGAAGTAAAGACATAGAAATAAAATAGTTTTTTGTTAAACAAATTTTTGTTGATAAAAAATAAAACTGTTAGCATAGTCATCAAACTTAACATAAATGATGTGTATTATTTTATAAAAATATTTGATTACCTCATTATGTATTTATTTATTAATGTAGACAGCACTGTTTGTTCAATAATATTAATTGAGTTCTTACAAGTGATTAAATAATACAATCCTCTTTTAAATAAATAAATGTTTATAAGAAGTCTTTTTTCTTTTACTGTTTATAATGAGTGTAATTGTGTCTTTTCTTTTGGTTTTTATTATAAAAGCTAGAATGGTTTTGATTTGATGGTGCCATTACGTAAATTGTAATACGTACCTTTTCCATCTTATATCTCATTAACACATAGTGTCAAGGATTTGTTAACAATTGTCTACAATTGAATGACTAGGATTTATGTTAATTTTGCTGCTTTTATAATATACATTTCCCTTTTTCTTATTTTTTGTATTGATGTTTTAATAATTTATTTGCTGATGTATGTTTGTTAATATTAGAGAAAATTGACAGCATATTTTTACTAGTCATATTTAGAGATTTTTTTCTCTTTATCTATTATAACTCTGTTGTTGCCAAAGTATTTTTCATAATATTGCTTACACACTGGTACCAGGAAAAATCATTTTAATATGTAATTTTGCCCTTAATTTAATTTTATCCTCTATTTAAGTTTAAGTTTATTTATTCAAGCTTAAGTTTATTTCTTAAATGATTGGTTTATTAATATTATAATGTTCCTCTTCTAGGTAGATACTTCACATGTCTTTTCCATCCTGTTCCTTTACATTCTTTTGATAATTTATATTTAATCTCTCTCTTTTTTTTATAAATTATCTTTTATATTCTGTTAATTGTTGCAATTCTATCCTTCAAGGATTCTTCTTTTTCTGTATTGTATAAAACTTTTTGTTCCTATGACTCGCAACAGATGTTTTCATTACTTATGATTGGATTTATTACATCTCTTTCATGATTTTAAAGAACATATCAGATTATATATACAACATAATTCATCTATGCTTCCCCTCAGGTGTGGGTGATATGCCAGATACGAGGTTTTATCATTAATGTGTTTCATATAACTGAAAATGATTACCCAGCCACTCTGATCGTTAATTGAATTTTTGTTTGAATATAACATGGTCATTATAATTTTTGTTTCTGTCTTCTTTAGGTTATCTTTTAAGGCTTGTTAAAATTTATGTTCTCTAGAAATATCAAGAAATTTTATCATTACTGTTGTCAGTTTTAAAATTTTTCTGTTCATGTTCTAAAATATACATATATATTTTTTAATTTTATACATTTTTAACTGCAATAATGTTTTAATAGAATGAATTCAGAAAAATAACATTTTATATCCCTGGATATTATACAACTTTAGGTGCTTCATGATTCTAATAAAGGTTATATATGGCTTCCTTTTTTAAAAAGGGGGAAAAGAAAAGTGATGTAATCTATATTGGATGTTTTTATGCGTATTGATGAAGGAAATGTTGTTTTGGTTAGATTTGTAGTAATTTTTGAATAAATTATTATTCCATGTTTTCTTTTATCATAATGTGGAAATACCTTTCACTTATTTTTACGATCTATTTATTATGTATTATGAAATAAATAAAATATTTTTATTTAGAAAGGAAAATATGTTATAAATATCTTTTTTTTTATAATAACAAACTAAAACATATGCAGTTAGGAAATATATATATTTATGCAAATACTTTGTTATTGTTTGATACTGTTTGGAAAGATCAGACTTACGACATAAGGTAATCTAGAACTTTAAGAATAATTGGTACAAGTTAATTTTTATGAAATCCTTTGAGATTATTCTTGAAAACTGTTTAGTCTCTTAGCTATAAGGTAGCAATAGATTTATAAGTCTTTATAGAGAATCCTTTCTTTTCTGTTACTGGTTAAATAAAAAAGCCTCTAATCATTTTTATTTTAAAACAATTCCTGGTCCTGTCATTCTGATCAAACTCCATTTTGCACCCAAATAATCTGTAAAATTTATTTTTCTAATCACAGATGTTATGTAAATTTAATAGAACACAAAAGTTAAATGAAATAATAGACTTTAAAGAATGTTTATCCTATACTAGGAATTAAGCATCCTCCCCAGTTTGTACCATCAGCTGGTAGATTAGATTAAAGGAGGACTCAGAGACATATTACCAATAAGCTTCTTAACCACTAGTTTGGCCATTTTTACAATTCCCAGAAAATAGAGTCTTCAGCCAGTCTACAGTGTTGCTACCTCACCAAGTTTCATTAAAGCAGCTGGTGTGGCGGCTGATATCTGGCAAGTAAGGGATTGATAGTAAGGGATAAATGATCAGGTTATGTATTGAAAGCCATTGTACTGCTGAGCTTTTGTAATTCCTTTTTTTATCATAAGTTTTATTTTATTTAAAATTATAGTTATGTATAACATTTTTTTAATAGTAAAAACATCTTTAGTGAATTTTAAGCAACATTTATTTGAATAATCAGTATGAACATTTAAATAGTCTATTTGTACTGCAAAATCTTTAGTGGGGAGTGAGAATTTATTTAAGTGGTGTGTTTGTTTTTATTTTATAGTGAAACAAAAATGTAAACAAACTATATATAGTTATTTATAAAAAAATTTATTTGAAAAAACTTTTTTTAAAATGAATAAAACAGATCCAGATACTGGTCTGGAATCTGCTCCAAACTCTCTTGAATGTTGGGATTACTCTGTTGAACTTGAATGTTTACGTGGAAGTGAAGGTAAGTGTAATATGTTCTATTTAAATAAATATTATTGTGTGTGTGTGTATGTGTGTGTGTGTATATATATATATATATATATATATATATATATTTCTTTTTTTTCTAGTCACTCTTTTCAAGAACCATATCCCTCTGTACTAATATATATTGTATCTCTATAGTCTAACTTGTTCCGCCTAATTACAGAAATTAAAAAGTAAATAAGTTATTTTTTCATAACTTAACAATAGTACTTTCGTGGCAACCCACATCTTCAGTTGTGATTTTCATTGTTTCATTTTTATATCAAACTACATATTAAACTCGAAGACATTTAAAATATATATAAAAATTGTTTGATAATATATATAATTTCATTTTTTTATCAAATTAAAATTGAAAATTAAGAATTAAAATATAGAAATATAAATTTTTTTTAAAAATCACAATTTAAAAAAAACTTTTTTTTTAAATATATAAAAAATTAAATTATGGAAATTAAAACTACATATATAAAATATGATGTCAGAATTGATAAAATTAAAATTAAAATACATAAAGAGTAATTAAAATATATAAAGAGGATAAAATATACTATGTGTCTTGGCTAGCCAATGTAACAGTACTGTATCAAGTGGCTATTGTATCAAACATTGGCTTCTGACGTCATATTTTATATATGTAGTTTTTAATTTCCAAAATTTAATTTTTTTTATATTTAAAAAAAAGAAGTTTTAAATTTTGATTTTTTTTTTTTAAATTATATTTCTTTATTTTAATTCTTAATTTTCATTTTTAATTTGATAAAAAAATTAAATTACATATATTATCAAAAAAATATTATATACATTTTAAATGTCTTTGAGTTTAATATAAATATTATAAAACAAATATTACAACTGAAGATGTGGGTTGCCATGAAAGCGCTATTGTTAAGTTATGAAAAAATAAGGTAAGTGTCATCTTATTTACTTTTTAATTTCTGTACTTAGGTGGATCAAGTTGGATTATATATACTATATATATATATTATTCGTAATTTAATTTTTTTTTTTAATTCTTGGCAGTTTTGATAAATGTTTCTTATTTAGCAGTTTTAATACATTAAAATAAAAATGTAATATAAAATGTATAGTGATGAAACTAAAATAGTACTGAATGTTAAATTAAAAATCAGTTAGTTTCGAATTATGATCAGCACAGCATAAATGTGAGAAATTATAGATGTTAAAGATATTTGTAATATTTCTGATCCTTCTAATAAATAGTAATAAATGTTATTAGAAAATACATAAAATTGAAAATAATTCCATGAACTTATTTCTCTATGTATTGCTCTGTTGAAGTTAAACATTGCCTATTTACAGTTCATGTATAACTTAACACTATTTACAGCACGTATTGTTACATTCATTTAAGTACAGTAAATATATTTACAATAATTTTCTTATCTGCTGATAAGAAGGTGCATTATATATTATATATATTTTTCTTTTTCTGAGTATTCAAAAAAGTAAGTTGCCTTGTTTTGTTACCAAATGTTGTTTTAGAGCACAGATTATTATTTTTTCATTTCACCTTATATTTATGTATTGTATTGTATAAAAAAATATATAATGTTATTTTATTGTAAACAGCTAAACTTTAACATGCCATTTTAATTTGGAATTGAATGAGAAATAAAAATACCAATTAATAATTCCGTAACTGATTTTAATGAGCCTTCTGAAAGCTGCTGTCAGCTTTCTGAAGCAGTTGCTGAGCTGAAATTCCTTCCAGAAGGTGCCAGCACAGTGCCACACCAAAGTTAGCTAACCTAACCCTCCTCATACTTGTTCAAGGAAGAAGGAATAAAGGATAAGAAAAGGGGAAGGAAGAGGAATGAAATAATCCACAGAGGGAGTTCTGATCCAGAGTTGATCAGGGTAGTTTAGGTCTTTGTCCAAAACCAAGTTGACTTTGCCAAAAGTAAAAGAAAAACTGATACCTTGAAATTTATTTAGCAGAAAGGTAAAATTTGTTGACCAAATGAAATAAGGTTGTTTCAAATCATTATTTTGGCCTTTCATGTGTTGTGAAACAATTACACCGAGCATGTTTTCTGATTTCTGTATTATTTTTTAGAAAGTTTTATTACTATTAGCTAGAATGAGTTATATACAAATATAACAATTTTTATTAAATTTTCTGTCTCAAAATGATTGTGATCAGTACACGTGTAGGGAAGAGCACCAATTGTTATCCCTTAGTCACTGAATCACTACCAGGGGGGTGATCTTTGTACATATTGTCTGGTAAATATTAACTTTGGATATATTTGTTATACATAATGAAGGGGAAAACCAATATGGGGATGTAGTTGGAAGTACCTCATTGACAGTCACTGATCAGTGATGTCCAGTGTCCGTGGGAAGTGCTTATGGTACTGCTGATACAGTAAGATTTTTTTTTGTCTAGGCCAAAAATCCCACAATCAATAATTCTGTTTGTCATTTTATTTAATTTTAATTTTATTAATACAATTTCAGTTAGAAGTTCAGTTTCTTAAATTTATTACAAAATCAGAGAACTTTTTTATATTGATTTTGTAAATATCAACCAGCATTAGTGTTAAGAGGCTAGACACCAGGAATGAATTTCCAATATTGATGCTAGAGTTCTATGGTTATAGTGGTAGTTACTCTCGATATTTTGAGAATTTTTGTCACTAAACTGAAAAAAATAAATTGTAATTATTCCCCAAAAAATAAAGGAAAATAAAAAAATAGATTGAAGTTCTCCCCACATATGTAACACTTACTGCTGTCAACCAACTTACTTTTTAAGACACTCACTGCAATGTATAACATTTTAAGACTCCATTCTTTTCAAAAATTAAAAAGTTTCTTTATGTTCCCTTGCTTATGCTTTGTTCTTTTAAAATCTGAATTGTTTCATTCATGGAGTCCTATGAAATTTCAAAATTTCTACAAAAGTTACTCCATTTAATTTTTAGTTATTTACAACATCTAATTAATGTAAGATATAATTTTATTTTTGTGCATAATATTTACTATCAACCGTTAGTGTTACCTTACATTCTTCCTGTTATTAACTAGTATTTTTTTGTGTCATTTATTATTTCTTTCCTTTACTTAAATCTCTTCTCATCTCTTTTCTTAATCTACATTCTTTTATTACTTAATCAACTTTTCATTATTTTTTCTGATTTAATGTACTTTCATACCTTAATTATATATATATATATATATATATAACAAGTTTGAATTACTGTAAGCAGGTTTCAAGTGTAACAAAAAACCTACTAATACATATTTTCCATAATATACTCTTACTCTATGTGGGTGTTTTGGCAATACTTATTTTAATTAAAATTTACCTGTCAATATTTATTAATCGATAAATTAGAAATTTGTGGTTTCATATCATTATAGTAATTAATAAAATTAATGCTCTTTAAATTTAATTTTTAGCTAATATTTATGTGCATGATTTGGAAATTTAATTGTATTTTTAATCGATCATTAGTAAAATCAATCCTGTAAAATAGAAGGATATTTTTACCTAATTGAACATTGTTTAAATTTCTATGAATATTGTTCTTCAGAGGTAATTCCATCATCAGATTTTTTTTTTGTAACTTAATTTTTTTTTTAAATATGTGTGCTGTGAAAATAAAATTAATAATTAAAACAGTCATTATTTTTCCAAATTCTTTCATGTATAATTCTACTCTTATATCAGAATTTTTTATGTACAAATACTGATTATATAACTGTCTTGTTGGAATATAACAAATTCTGATCACATAATTCAGTTACTTAAGAAAATTTCAAAAAATTTTACTTAGAATTTAAATTTATTTCAGTGATACAAATGTAATTTTTTTTTTAATTTATTGTAATTTATTAAAGAAAGACGATTAAAGTACCTCCAAAAATATGTTAGTCATTGAAAAATAATAAATGGATTAATAAAATAAAAATATCTTTATATTTTCCTGCTTGATGAATTAATTGATTTGAATAATATATGTATACATTACAACATATTCTTGGCACATATTTTACTTAGGCATATAAATCAGACTTAATTTTTAAAGGACATTTTGGAGGATTAAAAATAAATTTTCAATGCGAGTTTAGTTTCAGTATTTGTGATTATATTGATAAATATATCATTTTCATTCGCTTCAGAGATGAGAGTTGTATAATAATCATTAGTAACCAGCTCTACCAAGCAATGAAATCATATTCGTTTTTATAATTATTTTGAAAATAGTAAAAATCATCATCATTATAAATGTATGAAGTATGTTATTTTTTTATTTTTTATTTAAAATTAATTGAATAAATGCAGTTGTGAACACTAGCTTCCTTTTATTATTATTATTATTATTATAACTGACAACAGCTTGCAGTCTTAAAAAAAGCTGATGTTAATTATAGCAGTAGCCCACCAGGCTGGTCTAGTAGTAAACTTGTCATTGCAAATCAGTTGTTTAACAGCTGGTTTTTGAAGTCAAAGTTTCTGAGGTTCAAATCCTAGTAAAGTTTAGTTACTTTTATATGGATTTGAATATTAGGCAGTGGATACCGGTGCACTTTGATGGTTGGGATTCAATTAACCCCACAATACTTCACCTTCTTTAAATGTAATACATATCATCCTCATCTCATTGAGCTCAGGGAGGAGAGCACTAGTTGAAGAACATACGCATTAGGAATAATAATTATTATAGCAGCACCACAAAAAAAATAATTTGAACTGAAAGAGATCATTATGTTTCTTAACCAGATAATCTAATTATGAAAGACTTTTATTGGCAAGTTATATGAAAACTGAACCATACAAATTTAATTAATTTATAAACTATGATGTCAGTCTTGAATATACATTTAAAAAATTAAAAATTATGTGTGGACTTTTAGTAAGTAGTATCTCACTGTATTTAAATGAATATAGGTAATTTGACATGAGGTATAATATTAAGCCATTCTTAATGATGACAAGCGTTACTGGAGATATTCAACTTTACAAGTGACATCTTACTATTATTTGCCTCAGGGAGAGGGTGCATTATGAACATCATTAATCTCAATAGAAGTAATGATGATTATTACCTCTTATACTTAACTTGTTTTATATGTGTCACAGTCATAAGAAAGTCTTACATAAGTACAGTAAAGCATAAAAACAGAACTATAAAGGTCTTAAAATATTTCAGTTGTATAAATTAAATAAAGTATTAAAAAAAGAAATGTAAAAAGAAGAGATAACAATCTTTAGTTAAAGTAAACAATGATACAAAAATTAAAATTAGATTGTTTATTTACATAAAGAAAAAACTGCTATAGGTACATCACACACATAAAATTGTAAGAACAAGTAAATAAAGTGAAACTCAAGGACAGACTGCAAATGGGAGTATTCCAAAGAAATTCTGTGACAAATAGTATTTCGTAACAGATATCAGTTGCTTAACTTGAGAAAATTTTAATGAAGAAAAGAAACTGAGAAGATATGTAACACATTCATTTCATTTTTATCATCTTCATTTATGAAATGTTTTTAAAAAGAATATATATATATATATATATATATATACTCATTTGCTGTAGAAATAGTTTTATTTCAATGAAATAAGTAATATTAGTAAATGAATTTTATACTGGTAATTTAGAATTTTTATGTTAGTGCTTTTATTACTATTTTTTTTTATTTAATTTTAGTAGGAAATTATTTATTTATTCATTCAGTTATATAAAGTTTTTCTGTGGTGAAATGTCTGTAATTATTATTACTAATACTAATGTTATTACTATATAATATTAAGAGATAAATATTATGGAATTTACAGTTACAAGTTTTTTCAAACTTATGTAAACATGTGTTTTTCTTACTGTTATAGCAGTATTAAAAATTATATTATGGTTTATGGTAAATTATAAGCATGTAAAAAATTTTATGATTTGAAAGTTTTGTTCTTTTCTTGTTTAAGAATGTAACGATTATGTTTATGAGCTAAAACTGTATATAATGTAGCATAAATTTATAAAAAATCAAATTAAATCTGTCTGTTTGTTGTATTATTATCATTACTTGATTAATTTTATAAAATTATATATAAAGAATGTACTTTTTATTATAGATATGATAAGATAACTGAATATCGTGCTTTTTTTTATTTATTTTCTTTGATGTTTCATTTTTATTTTGTATAATACATGAATGTAAATAGTATGGTAATTTATTTTAGTTTATTTTTAAACATAATATAGTCTGTTGTGCTATATCCATTCTCTTACTGTCGTAATAATAAACATTCACTAATGAGGTAAACATCTACAAATCGTTGCTTAATGTTTCAATATATTTTATAATTTATCATAATTTGTTGTCTAATTTCAAATATCTTACGTATGTTTTTGGCATAAATCATTTACTCAATATAAACAGTTTTTGTTATTTTTGGGGATTGTTTAATTAAGTAATATTCTTCGTTTGAAAATTATTACTCATTTTATGAGCTAATTTGATAAGAAAAACATATAATTCTTAAATATTGACTTATATCCCTTCCAAGCATTTCATCAAGTCATGTCCCATAGATTACTACTACACTCCTACAATTATTCCAGTTAAAAATTATCATAGTAATAATAAACAGGAAAAACTGGATAAAACACTGGTTAAGAAGAAAATGTGTATTAAGTCTCTAGAAGGAATATTATGGTGGAAGGAAAGAAAAGGTTTTAACTAACTTAGATGTTAAGGTATATAAAGGTTGAGTTAGAAGAGGATCAGATTGGGTTGGGTATGTGCTTAGATGTACATCTAAACAGAGTGTTTTGCATAGCAGAACACTCATCAGGTCATTTTATTGTGTTATACTCTTTTTTGACTGAGGAATTAATTCACCACAGAGCATTACCAAGAAGCTTGTACGGGAATATAGAAATAGAGATTTATAGCATATGAAAATGCCATGTCTGACGGGAATTTGAACCTGGGACCTCTGGATGAAAGACCGAGACACTACCTTCTGCCATAGAAATCTTTTAAAAAACTATTATTTTGTAGTAAATTTTTTTTTCATCTCATAAATAACTAATTATTAGTATTATTAAATGTTATTTACTGATCTAATTTAAAAAAATTTTTATAATCCCATTTATTCTGATATAGAAAAACTTTTCTTGCAGTTTTACTAGATTATTTGTGCTGTTGATACATACGTGTTTCTACTTATTTTGCATTTAAGTTTGCTGAGATTAAAGTTATAAAATACTGTGTTTATCCTTTTGGCATTTGGAGGATAATTATCCATTGGTTGTTTGCATCATCAGGTTGTTAAAATAATAAAAATAAATCACATTTTTGTATATCTGCATAAAGTTATTCCATTAAAAAAAAAAAATGCTACGGAAAACATGCTAACGAATTAATCTTAATGTATTAAATATTAGCAAATGATTGAGCCCAACTTCTGTAACTTCCAATCTCCATGGCAAATTGGTAATGTATGTATTCTTTGTCTTTCATCCAGAAAATTAAATTCCAGATCATGTTGGGAATTTTTCATGCAATCAAAGCATATCATCTTTAAAGGATTGTAACAAAGCGTTAGACTGTTATTGCTTCAATAAAATAAATAATTAAGTATTATTTTTTTTTATTCTGACTGTATTTTATATAAATGAAGGTTAAAATTAATCCATATTTACAAACTTTTGCATTTTTCAACTTCCTTAATTTATATTTGCTACCCGTAAAGGATGGAAAATACAGCCAAGTACATAAATTTGTAACTATTCTTGTTAATATTAATTGTAATATCTTTAATTGCTGCAGTACTACTATATACTTTGTATATTGTATATTACATTGTAATTTTGTGATCATATCATAATTTCCTGCAATTTATAAAGATAAAAGTAGTTCTATTGCTAATAAAATAAAATACTTATAATGTTAATGTCAGTTAATACAAACATATATGCATGATAGCATTTTTGTAATACATGTTTTATTTGTTTTTAAAATTAAAATATTTTTTAGTTATATTATTTTAATGTTAACCTAACAATATGGTTCAGAAACTTCAAAGAGCATTTTTTTTTTTTTAATTAAAAAAAACTTTTAAATAATTTTTGATTTTTGATATTTTTAACAGTCTTTATGATGTAATTTTAAGTTATTCAACTATATAATGATTCAAAAATGTATATATTTATGATTTATGTTGAACAAGGACTATTAAAATATTACTATCAAAAAACTTTTAAAATTTGAGCAATCTTTCTCTCCTTCTCCTCATTACACACTTCTTCTTTTTCCTTTCCCTCTCCCCTATATATATATATATATATATATATATTAAATAAAAACTATCCATGTATACTAAAATAGGAAGCTTAAAAATAGTAATTTATATAATAAGCTTTACGAATCTGTGGTTTTTTAAAAATATATTAAGTTTAATAATAATACTTATGAATAGATAACTTTAAACCTGATGAACTATGAAATTGGCATGCTTGTTTGAATAGGAATGATTAACTATGTTTAATAAGATCATGACAACTACTAGGTTTTATTTGTATTGATGGTAATGCACCTAACATTAGCTTATATTTATTTTCAAAAAGCTTACTTTATAAATTAATTAATTACATTAAATTTTATATTTTAGCATGTTCAAAAATAAAATATATGTATATTATATATTAGTTACATTTTTAAGTATTTACTTGTTACTCATTTGATAAAGCAGTAGGGAATGATATTCAAGGTCAGAAGTGTAAAGAGATAAATCTCAAGTTATCTTCCTGAATTATTTTTGTTTCGGTGACATTTTATTTTGAAGTTGTGCTGCTTTGCAATGTCAGTAATATCATTTAGATTTTTATTTTTTTGTCCAGTAGTTGGTCTTGTTTGTACTCAAAGCAATTAATCATTGAGACTGTGCTATTAATTGAACTCAACGATTAAACTACATTAGAAATATGATCAATCAAATTTTGATAAATATATATTGAACTTTAAATAAATTTGAACCATTTTGTTGTAGCTCTATGATAATAACCAAATAAGCGTATATAGTTGGCCATGTATTCAAACAGTCTGATGATAAAGTAGCAGTTGTAGGGTAAATAATCACTACATCTTCAATATATATACTTATGCATATAAAAAATTAATTATTTTTTTCTAAATACATTTGTTTCAACATAAAATATTACTGATAATGAAAAAGTCAATTTCATCATAGATCAATTAGTCTTGATTCATGACAATCAATAATGTATGTTGTGATGTGTTACTGAATGTAGATGTATTATGACAGCATTCATAATCATACTGTCTGTTCTTCCTTGATCTTATATTCCTTTGTAAAAGAACTTATACTGTTTGAAATATAATCTACTCATAATTCCATTACTTTTGATATTTTTTAATCTTGTTGTTCTTCATAAATTTCTTTTCTGTTCTTTACAACTGAACATGTGCACTCATTGATATTTTTCTTACATAATTCTCTCACACCCATTACCCTACATTTATTACTTACTACAAATCAATAAAAAAAGTTATAAATAATAAATGATAACTTTTATTATTGATATGTATCAATAATAAAAGTTTTATCCTATGCATTTTTGTAATTTTAACAGGAATTGGCATTACACAGTTAATTGAGGCATTAAAATGATGACACATTGTAAAATATAGTAAATTCTAGAATAATCAAGTGTAGTTATGAAATAAAACTTGAATATTTTCTAATTATTTTAATTTACAAGTCATCGTCTATTATTTATTTTCTTTATAATAATTATAAACTAATATTAACTGTATATTTTACAGATCTTCAGTTGGCGGCAGAGTTGGGAAAAACATTACTGGAACGTAATAAAGAATTGGAAACAAGTTTACGACAACATCAGAATGTTATCGAAGATCAGACTCAAGAGATTGAGGTAATATAATTTAACTTTTTTTATATAGATAAATTTATCATATTAGGAATGTTTGTATTTTTTTATTTTATTTAAGTACAGTAAACTTTTTTTTTCTATTGTAATGAGTGAAACTTCTTCCTATTAATTGTCACATATGTTTTGATTTTAGTTTGTGCTCATTTAAAATTATCTGTTGTAACTATAAGTTGATTTTGGAAAGTTTATGTCTGCTTCTGTTCATCTTTACTAGGTTAACTATTCCTTTGTGACAGATAAGGTTTGAAAAATTGAAAAGTGAAGTTTTCTGAAAATAATAATTTATTTTAAATCAGTTTAATGATCTGTTGGATTCAAATTCTATGTATGAATCTATTCCTATCTTCTAAAATGTTCATATCCCTCTAAAAATCCATATCTCATAAATAATGTAAAGGAAATGGAAAATAGTGATTTGCTAAGTAAAAATTTATATGTGTAATATATACACGAGACTCGGCTGATAAATTTTGCACACTAGCGTGCTACACGGAGACAAAATGTACTATAGAGTTGGGTGTGGCAGCACATGATAGCTAAAATCCCTCTCTACAAACCTGCGATAATGCATTGAACTCCGTTTACCGGTTTGTTTTCAGTAGCAGTTAAAATGGAGTCGAGTACGGTCAATATGTCAACACAGTTAAAACAGCGCGCATTGATCGAATTTTTAACAGCAGAAAATGTGAATCCTACGAATATTTTTCATCGTTTAAAAGCGGTTTACGGTAGTGAAACTGTTGACAGGAGTATTATGAATAGGTGGGTGTTGAAATTACGCGAATGTGAAGCTGATAAAGCAAAAATTGAGGACGCATCTCGGAGTGGACGACCAGTTTCTGTGACTGTCGAGAAACATCGAAAGGAGATTGACGATTAGCTTCAGAGTGACCGGTGAATCACCCAGCAACGCATCGCTATTCAGTTAGGCATATCTAAAGAACGAGTAGGCCATATTATCGAGCAATTCGGTTACCGTAAAATCTATGCACGATAGGTATCGCGCAAACTGACGGACGAACACAAGCAGCGTTGTGTCGAATGTTGCAAAGAACTTTTACATCGCTATCGTACCGAAGGAAACGACTTCTTTTCAATATTGTGACCTAGGATGAGAGTTGGGTACATCATTACGACCTGGAAGAAAAAACGCAAAGCATGTAATATAGACATTATGAATCGCCTCAAGCCTCAGCGAAGAAATTCCTGACGGTGTTTGGGACGCCAAACACGTTTATGTAACTGAGTATTCGGAACATGGAGCGACTCTGAATTCTGAACGGTACATCGAGAAGACACCTCAGACGAGAAGTGTGTCGCATTCGAAAGACCACCATGCCCATAATCTTTCATCATGACAATGCGCGGCCTCACTCATTGCACGCCACTACAGAAGCTCTCCGCAAGCTGAAGTTTGAGCATATTCTGCATCCGCCATTCTCGCCGGATTTGGCTCCGTGCGACTTCCACTTCTTCCCTCATCTCAAGGATCTCAAAGGCAATCATTACACCATCGATGATGAGGTGAAGGAAGCTGTGGCCACTTGGATCCGAGAAAGACCGCCTGAAGTTTTAAGTTATTGAATGCAAAAACCTGTCACACGTTGGGAAAATTGTATCAGTGTAAACGGGGATTATATTGAAAAATAAATACTGCATTTTGTAGCTAAGGCATTGTACTTTTATTCATTTTTTATTTTATTCCAGTATCTCTTTTTATTACCATGCTACGTATATATGTGCAAAATTTATCAGCCTAGCCTCATATGTATATATATATATTTATTTACACACACACACACACACACACATATATATATATATATATATATATATACACACATACATACAACAGTCAAATCTCCTTATTCCCGGGGGTTAGAGACCGTAAAAATGCCGCGAATGTAGAACGGAACTAATACTCATTTAAGGAAGAATGGTTAGACTCTACGTAAAATGAAAAAAGATCACGCGTTCTTACTTAAGGCGATGGTATTGATGAAATACAGACGGCAACATTAATTATAAGCACTGGTTTAGCACAGTACATAGGTACACTACACAAAAAATATTTAACAAAATACAGTATATTTCCTAATTTACTCGTACGCACTTGCCGAACAGTTTGATTTAAAAATTCACTACAGTATGTACTGTATTAGAAAACAGTATTACATGTTCAAATAGTACACGGTAATCGCCTTAAAAATTCAAAGAAAACAGCACTACAATACGACGTATATTAAAACTAAAAGTACTGAAAAGGAAATTCGCAAAACTAACCTACAATATTTTGGATTGTATTTATAAAAATTTGTATTTTTCCTTGACTCGCTCTTGTTTTTAAATCGGTGTGAAGTTCTTCCTATTCTTGCATGGCATCTTCAATTTTGCGCCTAAAAATTAATCTTCTATTCAAAGATGGATCAGCATCTATAAAAAACTGGATAAGATCGTGGGATAGTTTAATAACTTCGGTAAGCGTTTTGACATTTAACTGTTTTCCAAGGATCGTATCTTCTACCTTCACGTTCATACTGTACCTGCGCCATTAAATCTTTTAATATTTTTATTTTTAATGTCACTACATAATGTAATGTACGCGAATACGGAAAATTTTAGCCGCGAATATAGAAAAGGCATCGCAAAATATTGCACAGAGAATAACGAAATCGCGAATAAGTTGATTTCACTGTATTATTTTTCTAAAATCAATCCTTTGAACACCCATATCACCTCTGCAGTAATAATTTAAATCAATCTAAACCACCCAAGTACAAAACTAAACTAAACTATAACTCGTACCTTATTTTATTATTTTTATTTTTATTTTCTTTATAATTTTTACAATAGTACTTTCGCGGGATCCCACATCATCAGTCGTATATAAAATTTGTTTACAATTACGTATTAAACACAAAATATTAAAAGATTAAAATTACGTATACATATGCAAAGGCATAAGAAGTCATAAGTAAAATAAAATAAAAAACATACCTTGTATGTGGCTAGTCAAATACTAATACTGTGCTATTTAAATAATTAAAATTTCATGATTATCTATAAAAGACTAACTGCCAATTGCAGTTTTTATGTGTATATCTCTTCAGAATCTGTCTATAGGTTGATAAAGTTGAATCTTTGCTTATATTTATATATATAATATTTTCCTAAATATCTAAATTTTTATTTATATTTTCTTTTTTAATTTCCAAATTAGTATTGACGTCAGAAATAAAATATTTATTGTTTATAAGATGATCTGCAACATTAGAATAGCTCAATTTTTTATTTTTATAGTACCTAAAATGTTCGTAAAATCTGGCTTTAAATTATCAATTGGTTTTACCTATATAAATATCCTCACACTCATTACATTTTATCCTATAAACCCCACATAAATTGTATAAATCAGTATTATTATTTTTTAAATATTTTATTATGTTGTTGTTAATTTTATATGCAGGTTTACATTTATCCCTGTCATAAACTTTGGTTATATTTTCAACAATACTATTGGTGTATGAATGTTTTAAGTAAACATTATCCACCTTCTGTGTGTTATGTATTGGTTTTAAAGTTATTATACTATTAAGTTTTGATATTTGTTTTTATATATATATTATCAATTAACGAAGCACTATACCCATTTTTAATTGCAATTTGTTTTACAGTATTTATTTCTGTGTATTTAATTTCTGTGTATTTAATTTCTCTCTATTATTTTGTGTATAATGGATAGCTCTACTATCGTATATAAGTTAATTTTATGAGACCAAGGATGATTTGATTTTCTAGGAATTGTTTTATTGGCTGTAGGTTTCCTGTATACCGAAGTTACGATTTGAATATTTTTGCTAATTTCAGTACTAACATCTAGAAAATTTATTGTTCTGTTTATATCTACTTCAAAAGTAAACTTTAAATTATTATAATATGAATTAAGTTTATTCAAAATTATGAGGTATTCATTATTTATAACCGGATCATAAACAACAAAAACATCATGAACATAACGAGTCCATAATAAAACCTTATGTGTGTGACTAACGCCATAGACAATTTTACTCAAAATCTTGTAAGTATATATATCTCTGACATGATAGCAGATAAAGGAAATCTGATAGGCAAGGTATTTCCTGTGTATAACACTTGTTGTTGAATTCAAAGTAATTCTGTTGACATACATTCCTTATAATGTATATATATTAATTTATGATAAAAAATTAATGTAATTTTTATTTTTATCTTAGTTTAAGAATATTAATTTATTGAAAGTGTACTCAGAGAAATAATCAACATTTATATGAACATTATGCTCTTACAAGTTGAAATTTTATAACTCTGTGACAAAAATTCACTCTATAACAAAATAGAATCAGTGCATAATTATAACAGTAAATATGCAAGCGATGCTTTTAGAATATCAATTTGACACCAGTACATCTACCAGTAAATCAGCATAGTATGTGGATAAGCAAAAGTAACTGTTTAATTAGTTTTTAAACTCTGCAATACAAAATGAATAATTCATTTATAATGTATTGTTCTAGGTTTTTTCCTGTAATTCCCACAGTTATTGGAGTACATTAAATGTACTATGTAGAATTCCACTTATAATTTATGTATCCATTATTGTGGTGTAACCACTATTACTGCAACTTTGAGTGGAGTTTTATTATATGTTGATACTCTAATAATTTTCTGTGAAAATCTAATAAACTTGGAATTTGTATGGCAGAGACTTTGAATTTGTTGCTAAGCATTAAGGCTTAGCCTAATAGTGTTGGGATGTAAGAATTTTTTTTGTTGATTCAAACGACATCTTAAAGATTGGCTTCAGATTAATGATCTAATTAGGTTTTTTCTCTGAGAGAAAAAAGAATTAATGCTAATCATTAGTCAGTTTGATTCACTCTATATTAATACTCTTCCTGTTAATACAAGAAGGAAACTTTAGATGCTGGAGTTCAGGACACATAAGTGTTGAGTGTAACGAACCAAACAGAAGTAACCTCTGTTACAATTGCGGTGGTAAAGACCATATTGACTAGTAGATGTAATGAGCCTACCAAATGTTTAGACTGTGGTAGTGGAGAACACCACATGGGAGGCACAGCTTGCAAAAAACCTTGTAATGATTAAGCTGATGTTAATCAATGCAAACAGGAGTTATCTCTCCTGCGACCTGTTGGGAGAGATTGCGAAGAAGAATGGTGTCGATATTCTTATTACAACTGAGCCTAACAGGATTTTCGCAGCTAGAAATGGTTTGAGTAAAAAGGGTGATGTAGTGATACAAAGCATCAGTCACAGAAACAGTTAGCAGCTTTTAGACAGGGAGAGTGGAGTAGTGGCAATTGAATCGGCAAATGTTGTACTGGTGGGTGCTTATATTTCACCTAATTGCAATCTACATGACTATGAGAGTTTTGTGTCTACAGAATGTTATTATCAGAGCAACCAAGAAAGTAATACTAATTGGTGATTTAAAACTGTAAAGCCATCAAGAGAAGGAGCCCATACACTAACCAGAGAGGAGAGCTCCTAACCGAGATGATGCACTCATTTAGCGTATACTGTATCAATGATGACACCCCAACTTATGAGGGGAGAGGTCATATTTCTGTGTTGGACATCACTATATGGATTGTGGTTGGAATCAAGATTTGTATACATGTTAAACGATGAAACAGGCAGTGATCATTTGGCGACATTACTTGAGATCCGTGATCCTGCTTTTCTTGTGAGGGATCGTCAACAACCCCATAGACTTTCTAATCATCAGTCGGATTTGGTGACGACAAAGGATGGTGGCCTGAGGTACTCCAAGACACTATTATGCAGGAGATCACCATTCCTGGGCGAAAGGAGTATAAAGCTGCATAATGGTGGAAGCCGCGGATAGCTCGGCTATCCGAACCCTTCGGATAACTCCGAAGGGAGCTCCAGCGTTATGGAAGATTAAAACAACGTCTTTGTCGTAACTCTAGAGAGGGGTACCAGTTTGCTGCACTACAGTACACAGAGCATAGAAAGATATGACTATGAAATAAAGAAGGCCAAAAAACTAAAATGACAAGAATTATGTGCGGACTTGGACAATGACCCCTGGGGGCAGGCGTTTTGGATAATTACCAAATGGTTCGGGAGGCGCCTTCCTGTCTTGATGCATGAGATAACCAGGAATGAAGTTGGTTAGACTTTTTCCGTGTAGCAAGATTGTGCTTTCAATCCCTTATGATTTTGATTTAGAGAAGAGATGTTTTACATTAACTGAGGTTACAACAGCTGTCAATAAACTAGGTGAGAAGCGAAGCCCAAGTCCAGACGACATACACCATACATACAGGTGGAAACAAATACAACATAGGATTGATGAAACAAATCCCTTGGGATTTGGTTCAGATGGTTAACCAGCGTCTAGAAAACGGGATCTTATCATCTCACTGGAAAATGGCACGCTTGGTCCTTCTACCTAAGCCCAGAAGTGAAGATCAGGATGATAGCTACCGTCCTCTGTGCCTGCTGAATAAGATGGATAAAGCTGTGGAATGTATGCTGGCGTATCATTGAAGAACTGAATAGGGGCATTGGTTTAAATGATAAATCAATACGGTTTATGGAAGGGCCGTTCTACCATCCAGGCAGTTTCAAGAGTATCGGATTGGGCGGCTACGGATAGAATGGGGACCTGGAGGACAAGGAGGATGCCAATGTTGATTTTGGTCTAATGCTTTTGGCACTGTACCATGGGACG